>NC_050083.1:13016116-13734866 GCF_009764565.3 Dermochelys coriacea | reverse complement strand
TCAGCCGGGCTGCAAACACACACACACACACACACACACACACACCCCTCAGCCGGGCTGCAAACACACACACACACACACACACACACACACCACACCCCTCAGCCGGGCTGCAAACACACACACACACACACACACACACACACACACACACAACACACCCCTCAGCCGGGCTGCAAACACACACACACACACACACACACACACACCCCTCAGCCGGGCTGCAAACACACACACACACACACACACACACACACACACACCCCTCAGCCGGGCTGCAAACACACACACACACACACACACACACCACACACCCCTCAGCCGGGCTGCAAACACCACACACACACACACACACACACACACACACCCCTCAGCCGGGCTGCAAACACACACACACACACACACACACACACACCCCTCAGCCGGGCTGCAAACACACACACACACACACACACACACACCCCTCAGCCGGGCTGCAAACACACACCACACACACACACACACACACACACCCCTCAGCCGGGCTGCAAACACACACACACACACACACACACACACACACCCCTCAGCCGGGCTGCAAACACACACACACACACACACACACACACACACACCCCCTCAGCCGGGCTGCAACACACACACACACACACACACACACACACACACCACACACCACCACCCCTCAGCCGGGCTGCAAACACACACACACAACACACACACACACACACACACACACACACCCCTCAGCCGGGCTGCAAACACACACACACACACACACACACACACACACACCCCTCAGCCGGGCTGCAAACACACACACACACCACACACACACACCCCCTCAGCCGGGCTGCAAACACACACACACACACACACACACACACACACACCCCTCAGCCGGGCTGCAAACACACACACACACACACACACACACACACACCCCTCAGCCGGGCTGCAAACACACACACACACACACACACACACCCCTCAGCCGGGCTGCAAACACACACACACACACCCCCCTCAGCCGGGCTGCAAACACACACACACACACACACACACCCCCTCAGCCGGGCTGCAAAACACACACACACACACACACACCCCTCAGCCGGGCTGCAAACACACACACACACACACACACCCCTCAGCCGGGCTGCAAACACACACACACACACACACACACACACACACCACACACACACACACCCCTCAGCCGGGCTGCAAACACACACACACACACACACACACACACACACACACACACCCCTCAGCCGGCTGCAAACACACACACACACACACACACACACACACACACACACACACCCTCAGCCGGGCTGCAAACACACACACACACACACACACACACAACACCCCCCTCAGCCGGGCTGCAAACACACCACACACACACACACACACACCACTCACCCGGGCTGCAAACACACACACACCACACACACACACACACACACACACACACACACACACACCCCTCAGCCGGGCTGCAAACACACACACACACACACACACACACACCCCTCAGCCGGGCTGCAAACACACACACACACACCCCCCTCAGCCGGGCTGCAAACACACACACACACACACACACACACCCCTCAGCCGGGCTGCAAACACACACACACACACACACACACACCCCTCAGCCGGGCTGCAAACACACACCACACACACACACACACACCCCTCAGCCGGGCTGCAAACACACACACACACACACACACCTCAGCCGGGCTGCAAACACACACACACACACACACACCTCAGCCGGGCTGCAAACACACACACACACACACACACCCCTCAGCCGGGCTGCAAACACACACACACACACACACACACCCCTCAGCCGGGCTGCAAACACACACACACACACACACCACACACACACCCCTCAGCCGGGCTGCAAACACACACACACACACACAAACACACCTCAGCCGGGCTGCAAACACACACACACACACACACACACACACACACAGCTCAGGCGGGCTGCAAACACACACACACACAGCTCAGGCGGGCTGCAAACACACACACACACACACACACACACACACACACACACACAGCTCAGCCGGGCTGCAAACACATACACACACACACAAACACACAGCTCAGCCGGGCTGCAAACACACACACACACAAACACACAGCTCAGCCGGGCTGCAAACACACACACGCACACAGCTCAGCCGGGCTGGAAACAAACACACACACACACACACACACACACACAGCTCAGCTGGGCTGGAAACAAACACACACACACACACACACACACACACAGCTCAGCTGGGCTGGAAACAAACACACACACACACACACAGCTCAGCTGGGCTGGAAACACACACAGAGCAGCACAGCCAGGCTGGAGACACACACTAGCAGCACAGCTGTGATGGAAACACACAAACCCAGGCTGGAAACACACACACCCCACTGCTGGGCTGGTAAAACACAAACACAGCACAGCCGGCTGGAAACACACACAGACACACACAGCACTCCACGCAGCCAGCCAGAATCACTCTAACCCTAATGCAGCACAACCAGGCTGGAAACACACACACACAGCACAGCTGGACTGAAAACACACACACACACACACACACACACACACACACACACACACACACACACCACTCCATGCAGCTAGCATCATTCTAGCCCTAATGCAGCACATCCAGGCTGGAAACACACACACACCCCACTCCACCCAGCCAGCATTGCTCTAACCCTAATGGAGCACAGCCGGGCTGGAAACACACACACACACACACACACACACACAGAGCTCAGCTGGGCTGGAAACACACACAGAGCAGCACAGCCGGGCTGGAGACGCACACAAACAGCACAGCTGTGATGGAAACACACAAACCCAGGCTGGAAACACCCCCCCCCCCCACACTGCTGGACTGGTAAAACACAAACACAGCACAGCCGGGCTGGAAACACACACACAGACACACAGCACTCCACGCAGCCAGCCAGAATCACTCTAACCCTAATGCAGCACAACCAGGCTGGAAACACACACCCAGAGCACAGCTGGACTAAAAACACACACAGCTGGAAACACACACACACACACACACACACAGCTAGCTCAGCTGGAAACACACAAACACATACACACACACCACTCCATGCAGCCAGCATCACTCTAGTCCTAATGCAGCACAGCCAGGCTGGAAACACACACACACACACACACACACACACACACACACACACACACACACAGAGCTAGCTCAGCTGGAAACACACAAACACACCCCACTCCACGCAGCCAGCATCACTCTAGCCCTAATGCAGCACAGCCGGGCTGGAAACACACACACACACACCACTCCACGCAGTCAGCATTGCTCTAACCCTAATGCAGCACAGCCAGGCTGGAAACACACACACACGCACACACAGAGAGCACAGCCGGGCTGGAAACACACACACACACACACACACACCCCACTCCACACAGCCAGCATTGCTCTAACCCTAATGCAGCACAGCCAGGCTGGAAACACACACACACACACAGCTCAGCCGGGCTGGAAACACACACACAGAGCACAGGAAGAGGCAGAGAAAAGGGAAGGAGCAAATACAAGATCTATTATTTATCAGTGTATCAATTATTTACGGCTCTGTAGCTGGCAAGGGGTGGGGAAAGCGGGCTGGGAGGCCTCCAAGTCACAGAGGAAGCTTTTATAAAGACAATTCAGGAAGCAGGCTCCTCCCCGGACCCCACCCCCAGTGCCCTGACTCCACAGGAGAAGTAGTAGTGGGGGGAAATGCCTCTGGAGTTTCTTCATTACCGGAGGGGCACAAACTCCACTGAACTAAAATCCTCAGTGCGTATTTTCATAACACCTGCCATGGGTTCAGCAAAACAAAGTGCGGGCCCATCCCTCCCAGGAGCGGCTCTCATGCCCCGCGGCAAGTCCCTGGAGTAAATCCCAGCCCTCTCCATGGGCGTGCACAGGGAGAAAACAGCCAAGCCAGCATGGACTCAGAGAGCCAGGCGGGGCATGCCAGGCTTTGGTATGGGCTTTGTGTGGTACAGTGGAGATGTCTGCAGCCCCTGGTGGCATTGAGCCTCCTAGAGGGAGGATTCGATCCAGCCCATTGAGTCAAGCTTGGCCCAGGGGAGCAGACACGGCCTTCTGAGTTTCACGTGGTCATGTACAAGGGCCTGGGATGCAGGTGAGGTGGGGCGTTGAAGCCGGGGAGCCACCCATGACAGGGGAGAAAAGCTGACCAGCGCAGGAGCTGCTGAGGCTTCGGGGGGATGCCTTTGACCATTTGTCCAATGGGGGGGGGGCCCATAAAGTCATGCGGTTTACATCATGAGGTCATCGTGTAAAGTTGGCTCATTGCAACATCACAGAGATTAGGCACCGCCCCTTCCCTTTGCATTGTCCCTCAAGCAGAACTCGCCACACTGAAATCCAAGAGCCCAGGAAGAGCGGGAGAGGAGGCCGGGCTGACTGATGAAGCAGGGCCCAGGGGGAGGACAGTCCCAGCCAGAGGACAGGACTGGCAGGAAAGAAACAGACATAAAACACAATAGGTGAACTTCAAATGAGTCTGAGCAGAGAAAGCCCCAAGCCGCACAACTCATAGACTTCAAACAGCCCAAGTCCAGGGGGGCTTGGATCTGGGGTTTGCTCCATAATCCAATCTCCATAATCACAAGCACTCCACCCCACACACCTTATAAAAGCATCATAACACCATGGGCTACAGTCTTGTTTGTCCCCCCAGAGGGTCAAGCTAGGCCAGTAGCAGATGGAAAGTAGCATAGGTTGGAATCTCTTGGATTCAGAACTGAACCAAACCCCCGGCACACAATAGAGGGCACTCTGCTGCATCCTTTTGGATTAATATCAACCTGGGCTCCTGATCACACCGGGTATTTTAAAGCCCCTGACACTGTTTGCAAAATAAAGATGCTAACCACGGCTCTCTGGCCAAATTCCAGCTTGGAAATGTGCATTTCAAATGGATTTGGAATGTTCTTTACTCCAAGTCTTAAGCTGTTGCTGTGCACTGTCAGACAACTGCTGTGTCCCACCCCAGAGTAGCTGCAGTTCAGTGGCGGATGACATGAGAATATGTTCAGCCCGAGCGTGAGAGGAGGTAGATATGGTACAGAGGGTTTTTTGGGGGGGGGGCAGCGGCAATGAGTCTGGGGTAATTTTATTACTCACTAGTGGAGTCACAGCTAAGTAACACACCGGACAGCTGAGACAATAAACTCCCCACTCCAGCACATACTTTGTTCAGGCTATTTTTGGGTTGTTATTGTTGGTTCACTTTTTCTGCTTTCTCTGCTATATCCTGATTTATATGGGTGGAGCTAGAAAGGCATCTATATGGGCAGCACAAAGTAAACGTATATCACACAGTGACATTTATAGTATGGTTTTGGAAGAGGGATCGATACAGTAGCTTCTATGTGCTATAGATACACATACAAACACAGGGCCTGCAAGCCTCCCAGTGCAAGGAGCTCCCACCGAAGTCAATATGAGTGGCTGTAAATGGCGGCATAGCCCCATCAACTCTAACGGGAGCTCATTGAAAAGACTAACTTGGCTTTCAGGTTTGGGGCCAAAATCTGCAAAGCCCAGTGGAGTGCAGTTCTTCAGGATGAAAGGAGCTATTCTCAGCCTCGATCCTGAAATCATTCTATTTTAACGCCTCCATAACTGATTGACCGTCTCTGGCACCAAAAGCTATTGGCTTGCTACTACTACTAGCTTTTGGACGAGAAAGCTGCATCTGAAGCTGAGGCTTAAAATTAGAAAATCCAGTACAGGATGACTCTGATCCTGCAGCACATTAGGGCGAAAAGTGTAAAGGTTGGCCAACATTTTCAAAAGTGGCCTCTGATTTTGGGTGCTCACTTTAGGACATTCGGCGTCTAACTGGATCGGAGCACCCCCAGCTTCCATTGACTTCAGCTGGTGTAGGCACTCGGTACCTATAAACCAATGCCCGCTTTTGAAAATGTTGGCCAGAGTGACTGGGGTCTTTTTAGTTTATAGAGGAAACAATTGCCCCTTAGATCGATAAAGTGACTTCCAGTGGTGAATCATACCCTCACAGCTTCACGGAGGCTCTCCAAGCACTCTAAAGACACTCATTAATTAAGCCTGGAGAGGTAGGTGAGGATGATCCCTTTATCCCAATGGGCTAATGGTGGCACAACGATCTTAAATGCCTCACCCAAGGACACACATCAAGGCTGTGGTAGAGCTGTGAACAGAATCCAGGAGCGGTGAATTCTAGTTCCCTGCTCAAACCACTAGAAAACCTGCCTCCTCGGTTTCTCATAAAAACCTTACCAGCCTGTCCCATACATGGATCAACACCCATGCTTGTACACGCCTATATTCATCTCTGTTTGGGCACAGGTTCAGGTGAAGCCTAAGGGACTATTTCTGAATATTCTCCCAGTCCCGGTCCATTGCTGGAGAAGGCACCAGGAGCCCCTGCAGGCTTTGGCTTTTGGATGGAAACATTTTCGTGAGACCTCAGAGCTCCTAATGGGAAAGATGATCTTGTGAACTCAATATTGGAAATGAAAAATCTTTCCCTTTGGAGAGAAAGACCCCTGTTTTCAAAGCTCTCTTGCACCAAACACTTAGTGCAAACCTGAGGTGGCTGAAAAACAGGGAAATAATTTTGCAAACTAGTGGTTTTTAGTTTTGCAGGGGCTTTTTGGGGAAATAAAAAATGCCCATAAAATTTGGAAAAAAATATATTGGATTTAAAAAGATCATGGGCTGTTTTGTGAAAAAGTAGAAAAACTCCATGCTGCTGAGAATTTTTCATGAAAAGTTTTGTTGGTTTTTGTTTTTTAAAAGGCTGGTTTTCAACTAAAAACACCTCTTCATGGGAATAAAAGTCCATCAGCTTAGGGGACTCTCTCTTCCATGGGCTGAGGTAAGAGCACTTCAGGGAAGCATCTCCAGCTGGATTCAGTTGTGCCTCCTCTCAATAGGAAGCCTCAGTTTTCAGGACACGGATCCTATTAGTCCTTGCTCCGTGCAATGGAAGGTTTTAAGTACTGCGTTGTCCCCCCCCAAGCTTTCTTTAAACACCCCCACCCCACCCCGGCGCTGGGAAGATGGTTCTATAATGCACAAATTGTCAGCAGAAATGTCTGATCTGCAGTGAACCTGAGCTGCTGGTAACCACACCAGGCTTAGTTCCTCACGGGCTATTGGATCGGCAAGGGAAACGGACGGCACGAAGGAGGCAGCAGCTCAGTCTTCTCCCCAGAAGTGATTGTTCCAGATCTCACTTTCAAGGGGGTTAGGATGGCCTGTTCCACACACATCCCTGCTCCATCCAATGCCTTTGACACCCGACAATCACCTGGGGTCCCAGGTAGAACTCTGCTCATTACGCATTGAAGTCAGCTCTAGATAGTTCTCATGCAGAAGGTGGCAAGAAGGGGACACAGGCGCAGCTAGCTCCCACAGTCAGCGTTAGAACCGAGGAGGCGCCCAAGGGAGTCTGGTGGCCGGAAAACGATAGGGTCAGATCCACTCTTGCTGGCTGGGGCAAGGGACCTCTGCACCAACCTGGCCCCATGTCCTCTAGGATGGAATCACTCAGAGGAAGGGCAACAGATAGAAACTTCAGGGGAGAGGAAGCAGAGCCACAACAGGAGGTGATGAATGGCATCAGTCCATTCTCAAGCAGGGGTGTTTGCGGCTGCCATGGCCTCCTCAACAGGCAGCACTACCATGGATGGGAGTCCTGCAGCTGAGGTTACGTTGGCAGGAGTGGGCATTGCCCTGGACTCAATCCAGCCTATTGTTTGCAAGACATAAGGACAGCACTGAGCCTGCATGCGAGTATAACAGTAGGACCCAAACTCCGTTGCAAGCATAGACAGCTGGAACATGAGGGCAGCAGCACTCGTTAGCCGATACCTCCAGCACTGCCTGTCCCATCTGTATCCTTTTCCTATTTCCCTTTCATCTTCGCTGTTGGATTCTCCACCCCCTCCGGGCTCCGTGAGGTCACTTCCTGCTGTTCTCTCATCTGTTTCCCTTTCTCCCGCTATGCACTTCCTCTCTCCCTTTGATATTTCACCTTCCTTGCGTCATTCCCCTCATGCCATTTTGATGCTTGATTCCCCCCCCCCTTGCTATTGTTAGAGATTTGGGGTCGAATTCACCACTCGCATAATAAGATACAGCCCTCGCAGGGGAGTTATACCTACCCACACCAGCTGTCATCTTGGGATGCTTCCAACAATGCCTTACCCCATACTATAGCCTGTGTCCTAGAGACTTGGTCTAATCCCAAATGGCATCTTCAACCTTAAGGATCCAAACGTGCTTTACAATAGAAATTATTTTAACCATCACATGGCAACTGTCTGATGGCACAAAGGAGCACTATGCAACAGTTTAGGCCCAGAAAGGGCTGTGAAAGCTAGATCACTTCCTTAGTTTATCATTCTTATGTCTATAAAACAAATAGCTCCTTCACCAATTTATGTGGGCAACATTTGAAATTAACCAAAGCAAGCCTGGCCTCCGAGTTCATGCCGAGGCCCAATAAGAAGTCTTTAAATGGCACGAGTGGGAAAAATCATAAAAAATGAGAAGCCAAGAAGAGGCAAACTCCATATAAAACAGAAAGGTTTTCTTTAAAGAAGACGAAAGAAATGGCCAAACCCTGAAGCCCTTATGCAGCATTTACTTAGTTTTAATTTTATACTCAAACAAACTCCATTGCAGACAGGATATAGTCCAATGTGGACAGGGTCATGTTCTTACTTCTCCAGAAACCAGCCTTCTCAGCATAGCCCTAGTCCGCGAGACAGGGCCAAATTCTGTTCTCAGTTATGTTAGTGCAACCCTAGCAACACAATGGGATTACCCCTCTACAAGAGAGCATTTGGCTTGTAAGCTCAAGCCCTGCGGTAACACCAGCTTCATTTTAGGGCCAACTGGACTGCAAGCCTGCTCTCTGCTGAGACAGCAGGGGTGAAATCCTGGCTCTACTGAAGTCAGTGGCAAAAAGCCCATTGACTTAAGTGGGGACAGGATTTCACTCCAGGCATTTCTGGTAAGACTTAAGCACCCAATCACTAATACATTAGGAAGGGCTGTGCCAAAGCACGAACAGGCCTCCATAGGGATTCAGGGTTTTCCAGCGGTCCCCACCAGCCTTCCAGTGGCATCCCCATTTTTTAGAGAAGGAGAACTCTTTCCCTTTGGGACCCCCTGTAATCATGGGCTTCTTCCACAAAGTCTCTGATGGGGAACTCATCCGGATAAGCATGACCATGGCCTCTGGACAGTGGAATGTCTGAATGGCCCTCCTTCTCCGCTCTCCAAAGATGTTTTCTAACGGGGAATCACCCCCATTTATACCACCTTGCTGCAACAGTAGAATGTTTTTGATAAACTTCACCCTGGTTGTTGGGCGGATGCTCATAGCCTTATGGCTAAGATGAGAGCTAAGCCAAAACCCTTAGCAACGGTAACAAGAGTCCTTATTCTGCGATTGGCTTCCACATTCATTCTGTGGTGGATTTCCCTTGACGCACATCAGCTAAGGGAATCATCTGATCCCAGCCGAGCAGAGTAGCAGCCGGAAGGCCCCTCAATCCAAGCCTAAGGGAGGTGGCACATGACTGCGAATGCAGCAATTAATCAGTAACATGCGAGAGGCTGCAGGAGGTCAGTTCCTGTTCTCCAAAACCACAGCATTTATAAAGGTGTCACACCAGCTCTATGTGAGCCATTAGTGATGCAGTCAAAACCCAGCTCCTGCCAGAAACCCTACTGATGTTCAGAGCAGAACCAGGGCAGCAAGATGAAATTTTAAACACCGGGATGGGGCCAGTTAAGGGAGGCTTTAAGGGGTAGAGAAAGGTCTTATGCTTTTGTCTTCAGGCTGGAAAGCCTTGTAGGATGGAACCAGACCCCCAGGCGAAGACTCTCTCTCTGGTTTCGATGTGAATTACTGTCAAATATTCACAAGTGGGGTTCTTCTGGGGAATGCAGACTAGTTAATGGGGGAATTTTAAAAGGAAGGCCTGAGGCTGGTGTGGTTTGTTTACTGTAATTTATATGATGCATCTACCTAATGCACCAGACACTTGCATGAGAACACTTCTTCTAAAGTCCAACAAGACCATCTCCGTGTGCCCAACAAACTCTCGCCCTCTGCAGACTCCTGAGAATCTTTTCCATGTTCCGTGAAGGTTGGCAAAGGGAGGCTCGGCCACACTAAGAAATGTTATTTCAGAGCCAGCACTGAAAAAACCTCCATCCCCAGCACTCAGATGTCGGGACTGGAAGCCTTAGTGGCCTCAATTCATGTCAATGGCTGGGGTAAAAGCCAAGGAGAGAGGTGCACAGGACCCCAACTGGATAGGGCTTCCTGGATCAACACTGTCATCTTGCATTGCACCTAGAACTGAATCAAATCAGTGCATGTCTGCTGTAGGAAGCCACACTGGGAAATGAAGAGCCTTTGGAAAGGCTAAGAGGCTTCATGTTGTGACTAGACAGCATCCAGTCTGGACCATTACTGGATGGGAAAGATTAAAGCATGAAGTGCAAGCACACACAGATAGATGAGCATGCACCCCACTCTTTCAGATGCCACTGCTCTGGGAAGAAGCAGAAAGATTTAGCCAGGTAAGCAGGCACACTAATATTGCAAAGAGTCTGCTCAGTGCACAAAACACATTCTACTTACAGTCCTATAGGCTGGGAACATGTTGCTCTATTCAACTATGCAATAAACAGAGAGGGAGAGAACCGGGTTCCATTTCTGGGTGTGCTCTGTATGTCGGAATCATGGACTGTCCCCAAACCTATCCCCATCCTGCTCTTTAGGCAGACCCCAGACTGTTGGGACCAGATCCAACCCCTAAATCTCACCTGACTCTAACAAAGCAATTTCTTAACCACAGACACACTCAGGCTGCTGGAACAATTTTTGTAGTGGAAGTGCTGAGAGCCATTCAACCAAAACTGTAAACCCTGTATACAATGGAAACCACTTCAAGTCAAGGGGTGCAGCAGCACCCCCAGCACCTGTGAACACACTTCCTCTTGAACAGCACCAGTTACAGACCTTAGGAAAACAGCAGGCTCCAGCACACATTCCCCTTCGTGCCCTCACCCTGGGTTTGGTCTGAGTCCTGCAGCGGAATGGCTTCCCCTTTGCTTAGAGAGCATTCCTCTTTGAAAACAACCTCTGACACCTTTCCTGTCCCTGCACTTCCACTGTGGAATTTCCAGACTCCAACCAGCATCTAGCAGAGTCCTTCCAAGTCAATGGCTCTGCCAGTAGCAAACCCATTGCCCGCTGGGGTACAGCCATTCAACACTGATGGCCTTTGATCACTCATGGGATCTTCTCTGCTGAGTTAGACAGGTAATCAGCACTTGGGTCTGAGCACCCCGGTCAGTCTCACCCGGGTGTGGGAGTCCTACTGCAAAGCCATACCCACCCTACTGTGTCCTCCCCAGTTCTGCCCTCACACACGCGTGTTTGGCGACATAAGCCTATGGTTCTTTAGGCTGAGATGCTCTAGGATTCTTTCCTGATAATTGTAGGAGAACTTCTCTGTTCTTTAGGGGGGAATTGTGGGAAGTCACTGGAGGACAATCAGCACTTGCGTGATTTAGCCTGTGTTCTCATTGCAACATGGGAAGGTTCCAGCCCAAGTTAAAGGGCAGCCTGGAGTCTTACCCACCCCTCAGCCAGGCCAGCTATCCTGAGCTTAAAGTACCTCCAAGACTAGGTAAAAGGTTTTTCTCTGTGGATGGTAGGGGGGTGGGCTAACAACCAGGTAAGGGCCTGAGTTAAATGAGCAGCGAAGACACACCTTAGCTAGTCTCTCCAGTAAGCGTCAAGTTCCAGCTACAAAATGAAGGCCCAAAGCCATACTATAGGCTACATTCAAAACTGAGAATGAAATACAACATGGTGGTCACTAAACAATGGAACTTGTGCGTAGATGCGGGCATATCCCCCAGACGGTCACAGCTGGCTCGTCTCCCCCTTAGTCTTTACTGACTACGGTTTGTAATAAAAACCAACTCTCCACTTCTAGCACTGCCTGAACCTTCTCTCGCCCAGGAAATGTTCATCACCACATCTGCTTGGGCTGGGACTGGGCTGAGTTTACTGGATTTGCAGGGTTGGCTTAATCTATTTTTCCTGCTCCAACTGTGTCTAATCACTGTGCCCAATAGGTGTGCTTACAGGGTAGGTTTGCTAACCTTCAATTCAAGATTATATCATGCGATAAAACCTCCAGGTATACACCTATGCAAAATTGGCCACCCTATTACAGGGGATCTGGCCAGGCAAACTTTCGAGATGGTCGCTCCCAAGGGCCCAGCCCCCGGGGCGTTCAGCAATGCTGCTTAAGGCTGAGCAGCGTATTAAAGATGGCTGGCTGGAAATATGCTGTCTCTCATTGATGGAGGGGATGGCTGCACGGGCTAGGCCTGAGGTTTGAAATTATGACATTCCCTGGAGCCCACAGGGTCAAATCCTGACATGGCTGCTGCATCTCTGTGTCCCTGAGCTAGAGGCATCGCCTTCCATGCAGTTCACTGGACAGCAAAGTGCCTTTTGGCTCAGACCTTAAAAAGAGAATGCCGGTCTGCTCTGTATGGAGAGCAGAACTCCCAGGCCACTCTTCCTACGAGCCAGGGTTTGCCCCAGCGCCTTTGGTCAAAATTTCCAATCCACCCCGTTGCTCTCATGCAGCCTGGTATGCATTTTATGATAGCTGTGCTCCACCGCAGAGTTGGCTGCATGTTAGAGGAGCCACATATTCCCATTGGTAGCTTGTAAAGCATTTAGGGAATCCTTCTCCGGTGGGGGGCAGCGTAGAGAAAGGTAGAACAGCAGAATGAATACATACATACATTGTGGTGCGTAAAGCAATGTAACCGAAAGGAGAGGTAAAGCTAGGAGGAGAGCACCATTTTGTTTTTCACATTGTTTCAGGGTGAGTCATTGTGGGTTTTCTTCTCTCTTGTGGAGATCTGATATTCACTCGTGCTTTGTCATTTGCTTTAGCCTGAAATATTATTAGTCAACTACCTAATCTGAAACTGCTTTTTTTCCTGACTGCATATGAAGGAAAACACAATTTTCATCAATGTAAATAAGTATCATAGAATCATAGAATCATAGAATATCAGGGTTGGAAGGGACCCCAGAAGGTCATCTAGTCCAACCCCCTGCTCAAAGCAGGACCAAGTCCCAGTTAAATCATCCCAGCCAGGGCTTTGTCAAGCCTGACCTTAAAAACCTCTAAGGAAGGAGATTCTACCACCTCCCTAGGTAACGCATTCCAGTGTTTCACCACCCTCTTAGTGAAAAAGTTTTTCCTAATATCCAATCTAAACCTCCCCCATTGCAACTTGAGACCATTACTCCTCGTTCTGTCATCTGCTACCATTGAGAACAGTCTAGAGCCATCCTCTTTGAAACCCCCTTTCAGGTAGTTGAAAGCAGCTATCAAATCCCCCCTCATTCTTCTCTTCTGCAGACTAAACAATCCCAGCTCCCTCAGCCTCTCCTCATAAGTCATGTGCTCTAGACCCCTAATCATTTTCGTTGCCCTTCGTTGTACTCTTTCCAATTTATCCACATCCTTCCTGTAGTGTGGGGCCCAAAACTGGACACAGTACTCCAGATGAGGCCTCACCAGTGTCGAATAGAGGGGAACGATCACGTCCCTCGATCTGCTCGCTATGCCCCTACTTATACATCCCAAAATGCCATTGGCCTTCTTGGCAACAAGGGCACACTGCTGACTCATATCCAGCTTCTCGTCCACTGTCACCCCTAGGTCCTTTTCCGCAGAACTGCTGCCGAGCCATTCGGTCCCTAGTCTGTAGCGGTGCATTGGATTCTTCCATCCTAAGTGCAGGACCCTGCACTTATCCTTATTGAACCTCATTAGATTTCTTTTGGCCCAATCTCCAATTTGTCTAGGTCCTTCTGTATCCTATCCCTCCCCTCCAGCGTATCTACCACTCCTCCCAGTTTAGTATCATCCGCAAATTTGCTGAGAGTGCAATCCACACCATCCTCCAGATCATTTATGAAGATATTGAACAAAATGGGCCCAGGACCGACCCCTGGGGCACTCCACTTGACACCGGCTGCCAACTAGACATGGAGCCATTGATCACTACCCGTTGAGCCCGACAATCTAGCCAGCTTTCTACCCACCTTATAGTGCATTCATCCAGCCCATACTTCCTTAACTTGCTGACAAGAATGCTGTGGGAGACCGTGTCAAAAGCTTTGCTAAAGTCAAGAAACAAATACATCCACTGCTTTCCCTTCATCCACAGAACCAGTAATCTCATCATAAAAGGCGATTAGATTAGTCAGGCATGACCTTCCCTTGGTGAATCCTGGCTGACTGTTCCTGATCACTTTCCTCTCCTCTAAGTGCTTCAGGATTGATTCTTTGAGGACCTGCTCCATGATTTTTCCAGGGACTGAGGTGAGGCTGACTGGCCTGTAGTTCCCAGGATCCTCCTTCTTCCCTTTTTTAAGATGGGCACTACATTAGCCTTTTTCCAGTCATCCGGGACTTCCCCGTTCGCCACGAGTTTTCAAAGATAATGGCCAAGGGCTCTGCAATCACAGCCGCCAATTCCTTCAGCACCTCGGATGCAATTCGTCCGGCCCCATGGACTTGTGCACGTCCAGCTTTTCTAAATAGTCCCTAACCACCTCTATCTCTACAGAGGGCTGGCCATCTCTTCCCCATTTTGTGTTGCCCAGCACAGCAGTCTGGGAGCTGACCTTGTTAGTGAAAACAGAGGCAAAAAAAGCATTGAGTACATTAGCTTTTTCCACATCCTCTGTCACTAGCTTGCCTCCCTCATTCAGTAAGGGGCCCACACTTTCCTTGGCTTTCTTCTTGTTGCCAACATACCTGAAGAAACCCTTCTTGTTACTCTTGACATCTCTTGCTAGCTGCAGCTCCAGGTGCGATTTGGCCCTCCTGATATCTTTCCTACATGCCCGAGCAATATTTTTATCCTCTTCCCTGGTCATATGTCCAACCTTCCACTTCTTGTAAGCTTCTTTTTTATGTTTAAGATCCGCTAGGATTTCACCATTAAGCCAAGCTGGTCGCCTGCCATATTTACTATTCTTTCGACTCATCGGGATGGTTTGTCCCTGTAACCTCAACAGGGATTCCTTGAAATACAGCCAGCTCTCCTGGACTCCCTTCCCTTTCATGTTAGTCCCCCAGGGGATCCTGGCCATCTGTTCCCTGAGGGAGTCAAAGTCTGCTTTCCTGAAGTCCAGGGTCCGTATCCTGCTGCTTACCTTTCTTCCCTGCGTCAGGATCCTGAACTCAACCAACTCATGGTCACTGCCTCCCAGATTCCCATCCACTTTTGCTTCCCCCACTAATTCTACCCGGTTTGTGAGCAGCAGGTCAAGAAAAGCGCTCCCCCTAGTTGGCTCCCCTAGCACTTGCACCAGGAAATTGTCCCCTACGCTTTCCAAAAACTTCCTGGATTGTCTATGCAAGTAACAACGGTATGGCCAGCCCTGAGCATTCAGAAACCACGAGCCAACCCCTCCGCCCCCCAAATCATAAGAATTTTAAAAATAATAAATATTGGGTTATTTTGCATTTGCCTTCTGGCTTTTAAGCCTTTAGGCAACACTCAAGCCATGCTTTCAAGCTTTTCTCCACAACCATGAGATCTAGAAAGGTCATCTTTTTTTAATGAAAACTGAGATTTTCACCTAATCACATGACTCCTGGAGCTCAGGCTTTAAGAAAAGCATCGAATATTGTATGACTCACAATATAAATCATAAGAGTTGGCAACACTGTAATGATCAATCAGTATAATAATAAATCAAATAAAACTACCATAATAAAGAATTTAGAACTTTTCAGTCACACTAGATGTTCCCTTCTACCTTTGTGGCTACAATATGGAGACGAAACCTGCTTCTGTTATATCATAGTGATCTCTCCCTTCTTCTGACATTTACGAGATACTCCATTTGCAGGGCATTTGGGACATTTTCTGCACCAAAACAGAATAGTCTGATCTTATTGCTCCCACAGAGCTCCAGTTAAATCATTTCCTGTGGCTGGGAACCTAGGCCTCCAGCTTCCCAGATGCGTGTTCAGATGTCAGTCTAGAGCAGCGAGACCCTGGGAAACCCAACCTGAAGCTACTCATCTATCCCAACTCCACACATGTTCAGTTGGCCTTCTCCCTAACAGTATTCACATCATCATCATACTGATGAAACATAACACTTTGCTCTTCTCCAGCGCCTTCCTTCCAAGGATCTCAACACTTTGCAAACATCAGTGAATTCATCCTCCCAACCCTGCTCTGGAGATAGGTAAGTATAATCCCCATGACACACATAGGGAAACTGAGGCTCTGGGGGGTTAAGTTTCCTGTTCAATGGCATGTGTGGCACATCAGGGGCAAAGCTGGGATTAAGACCCATAGGATCATCTTGAATGCTTAGGTCCCATAGATAAAACCTTTACAATCCAAAGATTATAGGATTGCTCCATCTAGGTATTACTATTATTTGTATAACAGTAGGGCCTAGATACCCCAAATGCCATTAGGGCTACATTGAGCCAAGTGCTGTACATGGAGAGTAAGAGACAGGCCATGTGGCTGTCCTCATCTTAGCATCTGCGCTCTGGACTGCCACAGCAGATGCCAGTCCAACACCACAGTTTCAATTCCCACCACATCTTTCCCCCTTAGAGAACGGTTCCTTAAACCTTTACCCTGGGGATTGGATCCTTTAACCCAACATAAGGCTGGCTGACGTGGGGTCTGATCCTGTAGGGTGTGGGGCACTCAATCATCAGGTTTGCCTTTTCCCTACTCAACCTTCCTATATCACTGCTCTGTGTCAGCACTGGGCCCACAGCCCCTCTGGCCCAAATGTTTTGGTGAATGCTAGTCTAATGGTGCCTGAACACAACAGGGGACCCTTAGACATATGTGACAGCATGTCTGATGGGAGCAGTTTAACCTGCAGGGAGAGATGGCACAGAGAGTTAGTGACTGACTCACCTAGGGAAAAATCTCCCCATGCAGTAATCCCTGGGGGACTGCAGAAGAGAGACAGCAAACGGCAGGGTTTGGAGTGGAGCAAGATCCCGGACACCCTGTCCAGCGGGAGTAGGCATCTTTTAAACACATTAACAAGCCCCGCTGCAGCCTTTCCAGGCAGAACCCCTCCAATAGCTACGATAAATCAGTGCAGTCTATGGAACTCCTTTCATCCAAAAGGATCCTGGAGCAACATGGGTCTGACCCACAGCCCATTAAAGTCAGTGGCAAAGCCCTCATTGACTTTAACAGTGTAACATCAGGGACCTGGGTGGGAGGGAGGGAATCACTTTACACGGGACCTGATTTTCAGAGATGTGGAGCACTCCCAGCTCCATTCTAAGCCAGTGGGAGCTGTTGGTGTGTAGCCAGGTAATGTAGGGCCTTCCTTGCCTGCTTAGTTCAGGCTCTGACTTAGGGAGGCCACGGACGGGGATCCCTGGCAGCACAGATTGGATTAGTCGGTCAGTTAGAGAGAACCACAGGGTCAGTTTGCATCCACCAGCCTCCTGGACAAAGAATCCACCTCCATAGCCATTACAACCACCCCCCAGCCCTGTCCCTTCTTAACTAAGAGACATTGCACCACCCACCAATGTAAAGCAACCACCCCTGTGGTAGCGTGCAGCAGCTCACGCTGCACAGCAACGCCCACAAAAGGGTTTAGGACAGGAAGTAAAGAAGAATCACATCCAAGCTGAAATTGCTGGGAGGAACATATAAGGTGTCAGGCCGGAGATGGAAATTAACCAGGCCAGGAGGGTAAGCACTCATTACTCCGCCAAGATCCGGAGGACCTGGAGTTCACACTGCATAAGGAAGATGCTGCGAGAGGACACAGATTCCCCACGCCCCTCCTTCGAGAGATGTTCGCAGATCACCAACTCAGAAAGCTGCAGGAAGGGAAAAAAAACCAACCATCCAGACCAGAGGCCCACGCTGCATCAGGGAGCATGGATGGGGAAGGAGCCCCAGATTCCATCCGCGTCCACTGATCTGCACGGGGAAGAGACTCCCTCCTGGACAAGACATGCTGTGGGCACAAGGCAGCTGGTGCCAATCCAGGAGGAGGAGGATGGGGAAAGAGAAGGCACCACTAGTGAAGGTCGGGGTTGGGAAGAAAGCTGGCGGAGCCCACGGAAGTGGGAGAACATCAGGGTCGCAAACACAGAGACTGAAGCAAAGGGGGAGGGGGGAGAAGAGAATTATTTTATTATTATTATTTTAAAAATTAATCAGGCTGCCAAGGCTTCTCTGTGACGCTCCAGGCCCAAGGAGCAGCCCTGCGCACAGCGCGGAGCAGGGGGCTCTGCGCTGCCTGGCTTGCCGGCTCTTGAAAGCAAATACAAAGGCTTTCAGCTCCCCAGCACTCGCTGATGGTCGACCTCTCTGTTGTCCTCGATGCATGCCTGTCCCAGTTACAGCAGCTGGTTGCTACAGCAACTGAGCTCTGACTAATCATTTGCGCAATGACCTTTTTTCCCCCCAGAGAGAGGGAGGGAGGGAGCTGGAGAGAGGGAGGGAGGGAGGCGAGGCGAGTGGAGGTTACAAATAAAAGCAACTGCGAAGAAGAATGCATTTTGGGGGGCTTGCAAGAACTGGGGGTGGGGCAGGACAGGTGCTGAAGGTTTCCAGAGTCGTTAAAAGCAGCTGCACGCAATCTTGCCTGCCAGCTAGTGAGAGCCTGCTCCCCCAACCTCAAGTCTTCCAGAAGTGCAGCCAGAGGTCACCACAGAGGGGACGATGCCATCGGCCACTGAGCCCTAAGAAGTCTTGCCGGGGCCATTTCCATCCAAGGCAGGGGGCTCTGGAGCTGGGATTCAATCACCCCCCCCCCACCTCCCAACTGGTACTCAATGGGCCAGAGTCAGGATTTGGCCCGAGCTCATCATGTGTCACCCTGGATGGATCTGTCCCTAACTCCATTGACTCAGTTACACCAGGGAGGACGGTGACCCTAATTCCCCCGACTTCACTGTGATGACTCTAGCTCTAACTATTGACCTCAGCAGAGTTACACCAGGATTGAGTCAGGCTCTTTCTCTGGAACAGAACAAATAATGCAAGTGCCGCCCTGTGCCTATTCTCTCCAATTTTCTAGTGGGTTCATTGAGGCTTCCAAGGAACGCTCAGGAGATCCAGGTTTTCCCGATACAACCGCTTACAGATAGCAAATTTCAAGGTTATAGACTTGCTTATGCATGGGAACTGAGGTCTAGATTGTGATCCCCTTACTCATGTTAGCCAGCTCTTACTCACATGAGTAAATCCATTGGTGTCAAAAGGACTGCTGCTCCCCAACTGAGTAAGGCTTATGCAATCGAGCTGTGAATTTTTCATTATAATGCATATGCCAAAAGTGCTTGAGCACCCACCCAATCGGAATGCAAACCATCCCAGATGACCTTTCTGAGACCAATCACAACTCACCAACCCAGCTCAGAAAGCCAATGGCAGAGATCTGTGGGTGACCAATCTGGAGAGCTACAAAGATTCATAAAATAACGTACTGAATAATTTTGAACAGCGAGTAAGTTTGAGAAAATTGCGATGGGTTTATGGCTATTCCACAAAAGAAAAAAGGGGCAAATGTACACTGGGGTTACATTGTGCTCTGAGCAGAATAAAGCAGAGAGAAGACATGAAAAACAAGGGAGAGCGGAGAAAAGAAAACACTAAAAAGAGACAGGAGCAAAGAGGGAATGTTGGGCAGGGAATACAAGACAGAGGGAGGGGAGGGAGAAATGGACTAGGCAGAAAGAAAGTGCAAAATAATTGAAGAATGAGCCATATCCCGAATGGTGCTGCACACCTGCTGCCTGCGTGCAGCTACTGAACTTAGTGGGAAAAGGTGGTGCTCAGCATCTCTCTGGACTCAGCTCAAGAATAACCTGAAAGGTCCCAAAGTGCTTCACAAACTCTGCCCGCAGATCAATCACCGAAAGAAAGGCAGCCACCTCAACCAGGCAGAGAGCACAAACCATATGGGGCCTGCTATACAGGGAACAAGACCAACACACCAATTGGGCTTTGGATCAGATCCCAAATGACTGTCCGCCTTTGAGGAGTCTGGGTACAGTGTCTGTGCTGCTAGCTACATTAGCTAACCGGCTTGAGCACTCCCCCTGGGCTGTCAGTCACATTTCTGTTGGCTAACTAGGCAGCCCAGAACTGGTTCACTTTTATAAGATGTACCCAGAGCAGGCTCACAGCGAGGAGCTAAAAAAGAAAAAAAAATCCTTTGAAAGAGAAACCATCGTGGCATCCTGCCCTTGCAGGGTGGGGAGCGGAGAACAGCTCTGGCTGAAATAGGCCTTCTTCCTTCCCTTGACCCTTCCTTCCCTTGACCAGGTCCAACAGGATGGACAATGCCATGCTAGCAACACACTGCATGATCCCCAAGGGATGGATTGTAACAATTCCACTAACTCTGCGGTCCAGGGCTAAACTCTGGCTCCAGATTCACCCTGCGAAACCTCACCATGTCTAGATGGATTGCACAGGTGCAACTGGAGGCAGAATTTGGTCTCGCGCTTTCAACAACTGTTAATAATACAGGGGGGTGGCACAGGGGAGAGAGAGTGAGTGTGTGTGCACGCATGCGCTCAGGTTGGAAACAGGCATAAGAGCAAGTGGATGGGATCAGAGTATGTAGCAGCACTATGATAGCACAGGGGTCCGTAAGGACTGGGAGTTTTCAGACTGAAGAATAACAGCTGACCCAGTCTTAACAGTGACATTGCGTAAGGGTCTTCCAACTTGGCAGGCAAGCTGGAGAAAAAGGCTACCTCTAGGCGGCAGTGAAGATGATGGCAGTTTTGTCCTGGATTTGGATGGAAACAGGACATGGCTCTGGTGAGCTCACTCCAAATTTGTGGGGGAGAAAGGAGAGCAGAAACTGGCTCATAATATTGAGCGTTTGTGTTTTAAAGCTCAAAAGCCCTGCATCAACATTACCATTTGTCCAGCACCTCATGCAATGAGGTCCTAGACACTACCGCCATGCAAATACACAACAACAACGAGAAGCCGTTTGGAAAACTAAGGAATATGCCACATCCACTAGAGGGATGTACCAGATCCACCAGGGAAAATATAAGCAGGGGGGAGACATGCTTATTATGGCAACCTGGGAAAATTGCTGATCTTTTCTTGCCCTGCCCCTTTCTATTAGAGATGGGCCAGAACCAACCCCCTAAGCACTCAGATAACTACAGTGATGGTCCCACGTCCATACTTGGAGTCACAGATTACTAGATCTGAACCTCTCCAAACTTTGGGGAATTTTGGACCCAATCCAAAGTTTGCAATTGATCCTTTTCTCTTGATGGATCAAAGCAAAATCCTGGATCAAAGCACTAAAACTTCAGGATCTGGATCCAGGTCCAGCCCTCCTGCTTCAGGCTATTTCTCTGCTTTCTACCCCTTGAAACAAAAAGATGGGAAACGTTACTAGTAGATATTTCACCAGGACACGAGCTAGTTATTGCTGCTAGAAAACGTGGGCCAGGATTACAAAAGCGTTCATGCTCCCATTCAGGAACCCAAATAACGGCCAGGTCTGCAGACGTGCTCAGCACGAAGTAGCTCCCTTTGAGGCACTTTCGGTGCATGATGGGTGCTGATGTAACGCACACACCTCCTGGGCGTGGTATTCTGTCCCATCTAGTGGCACAAGACCACTTACACGAAGATCCTTTGAAATATGATCTTATGTATTGAGCTCTACAGAAAATCTGGCCCCCTTTTTACAGGGCCTGGGACCTCCCAAAAATCCCAGCCCTATGTTCTGAACCAAAGCCCACTGAAGTCATTAGGTATCTTTGCTTGGACTTTGGATCACACCCTGATGGGGATCTTCACTGCTTTGAGATTTCAACCAAACATTTCAAAAAGCCCTTTCCACAGTTAAATCTTTCTGCAGCAGGTCTCCAGCGAGGATGATTAATTCCAGCATGCCCTGCGTGTGGATGCTGCAACTAAACAGCCCCAGAGAAGGAGTTTCATCACAGCCTGTTTGTGTGTATGAAAAACGGAACTTGGATTCCAAGGCCCCCTCAGCCTGACCCTGTGCCAGAGGAGGGCTCCATCCGGCTCTTGCTCAACCCTGCTGCGGTGGGAATGAGGAAGTAGGGGAGACAGGGCAGGGGAGGAGGGGAATAACAGGCAAGCTGGAGATAAACAGCCTCCTCTGAGCCATACTGGTTGGAAAGTTTCTCTAAAAGAGAAGGGCATGGGGGCAAAGAGAGAGTTCTGTCCCCATGTCAGAGAACAATTTACAGAGCATTAGTGCAGGTGTCAAACTATTGGAAACCGAGATAGTCCATCCCCTCTAGGTCCCCTTGAATATACCCAGGCAGCTAGGGTGTAGGAGACGGACACTCTACAGGTTTGCTCTGGGCTTTGGCAGCATTTGAAATCTAAGCCCAGATCTTAATTTAAATGGCCCTGGTCTTTGAACTGGACCTGGATCTGGAAAGCCTTTTCGGTACCAATCCAGGTTTTGCAGCTGAGGCCCAGCACCATCCTGGCAATAACCATTCCTTGTTGCTTCTATCCAGCCTTGCATCCGTGGTGTGCCATGTGCAACAAGCGTGGGGAGGTTAGTGGCTGGAGTGCCACTGAAACCAACATGAGCTGGAGCTGGCCCACCACCTTCCTCAGTTGGATTCAACCCTTAATAAAAGTCAGCCGTTTGCGAAGTTGCCTCTATTACCAGAGCACAACATTTAGTACAAAGAAAGTTGATAGAAAAATAAAAAAAACCTGCAATGGGTGCAAAACTTTCTAAACAGCCACACGTTCCTGTTGCTTGTGCTGTCCCCTCTCCGCTCGGTTTTGCTTGTATTCGTTTGTCATGCCTCACCTCTCACAGGAACTGCATTGTCTATGGGTCAGATTCTCAGCTGGTGTAAAATGACCATTGAAATCAGGGGACCTAAGCCAATTAGACACCAGCTGACGATCTGACTGGTTAAGTTCTGCAAAGTACGTAGCATACAGTAATAACAGTGGTAGTGATAGCATCACTGCCTGATCCACTAGGGATCATCACTCAACTCATCCACCATAATCCTCAATTCCATATTTCTTCCAAAAATGGGAATCAAAAGTATGAGACAGCACTAGTTTCTTAAAGAGCCACATTGACATGATGGAGTACTCACTTACCTCCACTGATACCTGAGACTAGCAGCCTGTGGTCATCTTCCTTATCCCATCTTCTATGGGGAAAGTTTACTCTCCAGATTCAGGAGTACATGCAGGTTTCTCTTCTCCATTTTATCCTAGGGGGAAACCCAAATTCAAGTGATACCATCATTTATATTGTCCACTCAGATATACACCAATCCACATATAAAGCAATCCCCCAAAAGCTGATGCAATACCCAGCACTTATATCTAGGGCCCTACCAAATTCACAGTCCATTTTGGTCAATTTCACAGTCATAGGATTTTAAAAATCATAAATGTCATGATTTCAGCTCTTTAAATCTGAAATTTCACAATGTTTTAAGTGTAGGAGTCCTGACCCAACAGGGAGTTGTGTGTGTATGTGTGGGGGGGAAATCACAAGGTTATTATGGGGGGGTTGTGATACTGCTTCCCTTACTTCTGCGCTGCTGCTGGTGGCAGCGCTGCCTTCAGAGCTGGGCAGCTGGAGAGCAGCGGCTGCTGGCCGGGAGTCCAGCTCTGAAGGCAGAGCTGCCACCAGCAGCAGTGCGGAAGTAAGGATGGCCTGGTATGGTATCGTCACCCTTCGTTCTGTGCTGCTGCCTGCAGAGCTGGGCCCTCTGTCAGCAGCCACTGCTCTCCGACTGCCCAGCTCTGAAGGCAGCGCAGAAGTAAGGGTGGCAATATCGCAACCCCCCTAAAATAACCTTGCGACCCCCCCCCCTGCAAATCCCTTTTGGGTCAGGACCCCCAATTTGAGCAACACTGGTCTCCCCATGAAATCTGTATAGGGTAAAAGCATACAAAAAACTAGATTTCATGTGGGGAAACTCGATTTCATGGTCCGTGACGTGATTTTCATGGCTGTGAATTTGGTAGGGCCTTACTTGTATCTAATTAATCCTTACTGCAGCCCAGTAAATTAGGCATATATTATTAATTCCATTTTACAGTTAGGAAAACTGCAGCAGAGGGATTACGGGACTTGCCCAAGGCCACAGAACCAGATGGGACTAAAATTCAAGAGGCAAAGTTCGCAGGTGTTGAGTAAATTAGACCAGGCCTCAGTGTAGGCAGGTCTACACCTAAAACTCAGACTGACCTGTGTCAGTTAGAGGTGTTGTTTTTTTTTACCAACATAGTTATGCCAATATAAGCCTTCATGTAGATGCACTTACACTAACATAAAAAAAGTTTCCTGGTGTAGCTTATGTTTCTTAAGAAACTGATGTAAACTATGCCAGCAGAAGCACTTCTATGCTGGTATAAACTGCATCTACACTAGGAGGGTCTTCTGGTATAGCTATACTAGCAAACATTTTGTAGTGGAGACAAGGCCCCCTTAGAGCCACTCCACTGATATTTAACAGCTACACACAAACATGGGTCTGGTCTACACTACACTGTCAGGCTAACATAAGCTGCCTTGCATCGCCCTTGCTGTGGAAGTGTCTTCACTTAAATTTGGCTCCTGCCGACATAAGTGCCCCTCTGCACCGATTTAGTAACACCCCGAGAGGTGTAGAGTCACAATCAGTGTAGTTAGGTTGACACCACATTGCTTATGTCAACTGTTACTGGCTTTCAAGAGCTGATCCACAATGCCCCACACTCACAATACAATTGATAGAAGTGTTCCTGGTGAGGACGCACATCGCCAACACAAGAAGCCAAGAGTGCACACAGACAAGCGATCTAATAACTGCAGGGGCTGTCAGCCCTCTTCCATCAACATAGTTGTATCTACACTAGGTCCTGGTCTACACTACAGAATTAGGCTGATGTAAGTCGACCTAACTCTGTAAGCGTCCACAATGAAACGTCACTCCCACTGATGTAATGCGCCTGCTACACCAACTTAATAACACCACCTCCACGAAAGGCAGAGCGCGTAGGTCGATGTAGTATTAGTGCAGACACTGTGTTGCTTATAGTGACTGTTGCTGCCTTTCAGAAGCCATCCCACAATGCCCCACACTCACAATACAATAGATACAAGCGCTCCTGGTGAGAACATGCACCACCCACACATGGAGCATAGTGTGGACGTGCAAATGCCATTTAATTGCTGTAGTGGCTGTACGTTGACATAACTTAGGTCGACTTAATTTTGTGTGTAGACTTGCCCTAGGGATGATGTCAGCATAGCTATGCTGTCAGGGGTGATGTAGCTATGCCAATGTAACCTTTCAGGGTAGACCAGGCCCTAGTCGCTTATTTTGGTTTACATTACACCTACTGCTAGCAGATTTAAGCTAATCACCAGGAGCGCTTGTTTAATTAAATTGATTTAAAGCCACCCCTTCAATGAAACCAGCGCAGCTGTGTGCAGAGACAAATCCTACGGGAGACTATAATAGTCTAACTCAGACAAGGAGCAGAAAGAAGGTGGAAGGTCAAGCGACCCCTTCTTACTTTAACTTACGTTTTCTAACATCTTCTGGTTCCTCGGTGCATAAGTAACATTAAGTTAAGGCTGGGTTTATGCTGGGAACTTATATCAGCATACCTATATCTGTCAGGGATGTGAAAAATCCACACCTGAGTGATGTAGCTATCCCAACCTAAACCCTGGTGTAGACGGTGCTAGGTTGACAGAAGAATTCTATTAACTACCAACCCTCGGGGAGGTGGATTACCTACGCAGTCAGGAGAACCCTTCCTGTTGGCGTAGACAGTGTCTACGCTGATGTCTACACAGCTGCAGCTGTGCCACTGGAGCACTTGAAGGGTGGACATACCCTTCGCCTCCCTTAACAGAAACGTTCCTAATTACACGCAAGTCTATATGAGAGGTAAAATCCTGGCCCCACTAAAGTCAATGCCAAACTGCCATTAACTTCAATAGAAGAAAGATTTCACCCAATTAGTTTAGGTCCAACCCCAGGGTTACACAAAACCCACTCTGAATGGAAACATTTTACTGCCATCCAGGAAAGCCCTTCTCTTCCTTTAAAATTCCCCCTGAAACACTGTGAATCCAAAGGATGAGAGCATTGGGCTGAGAACCAGGTAGAAAAACTGACTAAAAGCAAAGGTGAAACTGAACCAACTAGCAAACCCCTTGTCCCAAATGGAGAGAAGCGTAAAGGAAAGGAAACCAGCTGCCTCAACAGCCAAAACAGTGGACTTTTAAACATTCTTTTCCTTGTGCGGCTGTATTGCAACCTATGAACAGTAACTCAGGTGGGGAATTGTTTTCAGTTTTGCTGGGCCATGCACGCTGCTGGCAATCCCATAGCAGCCAGTGGGTTGACACCAGGGCTGAACTGGAGCCCTTTGTTGGAAGCAGCCTTTTAAACAAAGAATTGCCGCTGGGAGTCAGGAGTTCTGGCTGCCCAGATTTTTGAGGGAAAGGCAAGTGGTTTGTATTTTTGATTTGACAAGTAAACCAGAAAAATCTCTCTCTGAAAACCCACCTCTCAAAACAACTTTATTCTCCAACCAAGAAAGAATCATTAGTTCTGATCGACAATGGGGAATCTTTTTTCTCGGAGGGAGGGGTGAAGGGGGGGACTTGTTAATAGCAATTGCTAAGGGTGTTTGGAGTTTTTTTAAACTGATGGGTAGAAGCGTATGTGCAAGAGCAGCAAACACACGGGGGGGGGGGGGGGGAGGGGGCGGAAGAGTCTGCAACTGCACCTGCCTGCACTTTGTTTGTCCCTAGGATAAAGAACTGTCTCAAGTTACTTGAGTGTGTGCAACCCTTCCTTGCCCTGCCCCTCCCTGAGCAGCAGAAACGTGGAGAGAAACAAACCCTTTTCAGCAACCCTGCAGCAGAGAGAGCAGTGAATTTAAATAAATAAATACTATTCTACTTAGAAAAAGGGAATAAAGGACACGCTTTTCTGCTCCTCCTCTCATCCCAGAAACCTGTGTGCTATGTAAATATATGCAAATGAGGCAATGAAGGGGGGAAAAAAGGAAACCAAGTCTATAAAATGGCATGTTTTTAGATTGGAAATAAGGATGCGGGGGTGGAGCAGAAGGAAGGGGGTTGTTGAAGTTTGTGCAGAATCAATGAGGAAGTAAGAGAGGTCTGTAATAATGACTAGGGAGTGCGTAACCCAAAATGCCATGAATGGACTTCAATGGAGCTACACTGAGCAATACCCGCCGAGGATCCAGTTCCGCGTCTCTGTCCCGCGCCTCTCAGTTCAACAGCCACTCCTGAAATACCTTGGAAATGATTCAACTGGTATTTAAAACAAAACAACACTATCTCTTGCCTTGCTGATGTCTGTGATGGTGTAGAGCAGGGGTGGCTAACCTGGGGCTCCGGAGCCACATGTGGCTCTTCAGCAAGTTAATATGCAGCTCCTTGTATAGGCATTGACTCCGGGGCTGGAGCTACAGGCGCCAACTTTCCAATGTGCCAGCGGGGTGCTCATTGCTCTACCCCAGCTCTGCCATGGGCCCTGCCCCCATTCCACCCCTTCCCATCCCCTTTCCCTGAGCCTGCAGTGCCCTTGCTCCTCTCCCCACAGCCTCCTGCACGCCACGAAACAGCTGATCGGGAAGTGAGGGGAGGGAGGGAGAGGTGCTGATCAGCGGGGCTGCCGGTGGGTGGGAGGCGCTGGGAGTGGCGGAGGAGAAGCTGAAGGGGGGGCTGCTGACATCTTATTGTGGCTCTTTGGCAATGTACAATGGTAAATTCTGGCTCCTTCTCAGGCTCAGGTTGGCCACTCCTGGTGTAGACAGACAAAAGCACACGTATGCGGGAAGGGGTGGTGAAAGGTATAGGCAGGATGGGAAAGATGGAAGGACTAATGGAATATAAGCCCAAGCAACGTGACCTGTAAATGAAGCACAAATCATAGATATACCAAACCCTAGATAGACTGTCATCCTTTTACATTGGGTGCTTTACCCATGGGACTACTTGAGGAGTAATTTACTACTTTACACAAATAAAGGTATCATAATCTAACCCAACAGCAGCGCACATGCGTTGCAAAGGAAACATTTTATGAAATAAGGAGTACTTGTGGCACCTTAGAGACTAACAAATTTATTTGAGCATAAGGTTTCGTGAGCTACACTCAAATAAATTCATTAGTCTCTAAGGTGTCACAAGTATTCCTTTTCTTTTTGTGAATACAGACTAACACAGCTGCTACTCTGAAACCATTTTATGAAATGCAAGTGTAACCACTGGTCAGTAGGGTTGCATCATTTTATTTCAGGCCATTTAGCCACCTAAATATTTCCATGGTTTGCAAAATTTTCTCCAAATCGCAGCACGGCATTGAAGCAGGTGACATTTTGAATGCAATTGGTTTTAGTGTGAAAACGGCCTTCATCTGAATGAGGTTTTTCATCTCAATATGCAACATCTGAACATTTTTGCTCAAAAATAGGAATGTTTTGAGTGGGAAATGATCTTCCACTCAAAAAAAAGAGACCCAATTCTTACCAACACCCATGTGACAGACATGGCAATTTCCTGCAATATTCCTGAAAAAACCAACATTGTATTAAATGCAAAGTTTGTGTGTTACTGTGGACTGGGATTGTACATAACCTCTCCAGCAGAGAGACGTGATGCGAGGCCTGAGAGTTCAAAAGACGGTATTGAAAGTGTGTCAGACAAGATGGACTTTTGGGACAAGAAGTGTGAAGTGGATTTTCTGGGGAACACCTAGGGAGAAGTTAATGCAAATTCCCTACTTCTGGCTATGCAAAAAAAAAAAAAACAGCCTTTTGAAGCTATGCCCTGTGGAAAGGGTGATTGGCTGCTGCTTACCTGTTCCTTGAGGTTGAAGGTAAGAGCTTAAACGGTCCAAGCTGTATAAAGAAACCAGCTGATCTGCCCAGTCTAGGTTCTGGTTCTGAGACTATTATGAACTTGTAACCCCAGGGACAACCCAGTTGTGGGTTTTGAAGGATTCACACTTACCAGCCTGAGGTTGGAGTTGGGTGATGTATGGTAAGATTCTTAGTAGGCGTGTAGCCTCTTTTATTGTTATTAATATGTTTTCTCTGTGATGCTTTCACCTTAAGAATGGCTAAGGAGCCAGGAGCCTTGAGTGGTTGCCCTTGGTGGACTACGAGCAGGGAAATACAGGTGCAGTTGCCCTGAACTGTGATAGCTGCCTGCTCTCCTTTTCATAAGATTGTCCAGCTACTAACTCCCTCTGACCTATTCCGGAATTTCAGGATCCATCACTGGAGACTGAAGGTGGGAGACACTGGAGAGTAGCAACGGTGAGATGCCTTATGTGTGTATGGTGCAGAAAAAGACCCATTCCCTGACCGAAGGTGCTTCCCATCTAAAGTTAGACCCATGACACAAACCAACTGAAAACAGACCTGGAGCCAGAGGGAGGTAAGGCTGCTAGGAAAACAAGGGTTCTGCTCCAACACTTCAGAAGAGT
Organism: Dermochelys coriacea; assembly: GCF_009764565.3. Taxonomy (NCBI): domain Eukaryota; kingdom Metazoa; phylum Chordata; order Testudines; family Dermochelyidae; genus Dermochelys; species Dermochelys coriacea. The sequence goes on along the minus strand of NC_050083.1, from coordinate 13,705,129 downwards.
TACTCCCAATGTATGCCTGCCTGAGTGAGAAGAGAATCAGGCCTACTATCTTGCCTGTCCTTTTTTTCAAGCTGCAGCTGACTCTCCATCTGACACAAGGAAGAAGGCACACGCAGAAAGAGAGGGGTGTATTTCTGTATGGCACTTGCATTGATTTCACTGGGAAATGGTCAACTCCTGTTGATTTCACTGGGAATCATTCCTGCGTAAAGTGTACAGAAACAGGCTACCTTGTAGAGTGAAGTGACTCTAAACCAAAAAGTCCTGTTATAGGAACAGATCCAGTTTAAAGAACAAATTCCTGCTGCACTGCAAGGAACAAATGAAATGGTTTGTTCAACATTTTCCATGTACTAAACTCAAATGATGAGGCGTACAGAGGCGGCCAGACAGGATGCATATATTTACACCTTCCCACAATACAGGAAGACCTAGGAACTCAATGCAAGTAAAAAGGTAACACATTTAATAAACATATACAGTGGAGGGGGGTTGTTTTGGGTTGGGGGTATTTTTTTTTAAACACACAACCTATGATTGATCTGAAGAATTTGTCTGCACAGGCTATTACTGAGGCAGCTAATTTGGTAAAAGTCAAGCAAGCTATTAGACATTGATGACATTAAGAAGAGGATCTGTACACTAGCTAGAGTAAAGGTGATAAGGGTCACCAACCCCATATTCCAGGCAAAAGGTGACCACCCAGAGGGAGTCAGGAAGAAATTTCACCTCCTCATGGTACAGTATTGCACTGTCAGGTCTTCTATGGGGTTTTAAGCCATTCTCTGCCATTGGCCACTGTCAGGGCAAGATACCAAGCTAAACAGAGCATTAGTCTGGTGTTTTTCCTGCATGGCTTATAACCCTTGTGTGATGGCTGCCATCTTAGCTGACACAGTGTGGATTGAACTGGGGACCTCCAGAGCTAAGACGGCAGCCACCACACAAGGGTTATAAGCAATACAGGACAACTAGGGTTCCCTCTGCATGCTTCCAGGTGGGAATTATGACCTTCCAACAACAGGGCTGTGAACGTGAGAGCAAAGGGTGAGGCGAGGCACGCAGGGAGTCAGGCACTGCAGTCTGTGAAGTACTCCTGGCAAAGAGGGCTGAATAGCTTGGATCACAAGCAGAAGACTGACACCCAGTGTTTCCCTCAAGGAGGTACGAAAGGGAGCACCCGATGGGCAGCTATGGTGGGGAGAGAGGACTTCCTGGATCTTGGCTGCTCAAGGTTGCCTCTGGGGCATTAGTTGCAGGCTGTGGCCCAAGGCAGAGACATCTCCCATGGATAGAGACATCAGCATAAAGCACCTCAAGTTCCCGAGTCTGCAGGCAAGGAGAGGACAAGTGGAAGCCACCGCCAGCCTGACTCCCAAGCCACCCAAGGGTGATATGGAAAGGGCTAATCCTACCAAGGTCAGTCTAACAAAGCCAGAGGCCGAGTCCCTGTTCGCTCACCCCTCACGTTGCCATTCCCAGGAGGGATCTCTCTACCCTAACCCCACCCAAACGCACACAACATCACGGCCCTGTTAGACACCGCTCCCCCCTCAGCAGCTGCCTCGCACAGGTCCCGCCAGCTAGCGCTCTCCAGGCGCCTCTCACTGTACCGGAGCTCTTTCAGCAGAGAGACGTAATGGGCCAAAGGCGAGGGGGCTACGTCAGGGAGGAATTTGGTCCTCTCCGCATTACTGGGGGCTGAGCTGATTCCCGTCCATTCTCCCCCACAGCAATATGGGCGTTTGTGTATGTTACTTCAGCAAGCCAGGGGGGCTTGGGGAGCTGGCTCCTCTATGAGGGAAGTATAAAGATGGAGCATGTCTTTCCATTGCCGGGGCAGGAGGCCCTGTCACAGACGAGGCCAGCTGGACGCCTGAATAGCAGCAAGGGGCACTGGCAAGACAGGGAGCACTAACAGACCCACCCCGCAGACAATGCTGCCCACCAGGCATCCCCCTGCCGATCAATCACACCACTCAGGTCTGGTCCTGTCCCCAAACCCTGCTCCTCTTTCAGGAGCTTATTCCCCTGCCCCCCCCCCCCAGTAAGCCTCTTGGTAAAGCTCACCACAGGGGGTACAGCACAGAGCAAATCTCCTTGGGGGGGTACTTCTATGCAAATCACTCCCCCCAAATGGCACCCCCCTCACAACCCCACCTCAGGCAGAGTGAAATGCTCAGGGGAGAAGGGTTAGGAAATTATCTTCCTTTCTTTTTAAAGGCTGAAACCAGCCCTGTGAGCCTGTGGAAATGAACGGTGCAGGCTAGTTGGGATTTCAAATTCCGTGATTAAGGACTGAGGCGATCTCCCCCCCTCCCTGGGCTGATAGAGCATGCTGGGGATGAGGGCAGCTTTTTGCGTGGCTGCCAGCGGCTCTGATATGTGCCTCTGCCGTCACCAAGCCGAGAGATTATTCTCTGGATCTGCCAGGCTGTTTATCAGGAACACTCACTGCTGCTGCCACTAAACCAGTTTAAATACCAAAATTTAAAAAAAAAAAAAAAAAAAAAAAAAAAAAAACCACCTCCCTAACCTCAGAAACAGAGAGAGAGTCAAAAATCAGCCAGAAGAGGAGGTAAAGAATGCCTGGGAGACAAGCAGGACTCATAACAAAAACACCGGAGACCTCACCAGCCCCAGATATGCAAAAGAGAAACCAACCTGTACCTAGCTCCAGAACCAGACTCCATCTAGAGCTGCACCCATGGGATTGTTAACCCTCGTCATATAAAGAGAGGGGCAGATGTACTCTAAAAGCTCCTTCAAAAGGGGACAGTGGCACAGGGCAGTTGGTTGGGGAACCTGGCAGCCTCCAAGCACTGGAGAGAGGTGTAGCATTACAAAGCTTGCAGAGGAAGTGAACAGGTCAAATTCAGCCCTTGTCTAAGTGGGCACGTCTCCCACAGACTTTGCCTTGGTTCAGTGTCACAGTGAGTAGTGTGAGGCAGGTGGGGTATTACCACACCAACAGCAAGCGGACCAGCTAGAGATAGGTCTATTTTGCCGAGAGTCTCAGAGCCTGTTACCTGGGCATTTGCTTGCTCTACATGACACGCACAAGAGGGAAGGAGAGCAAAAGACCACAGAGTAGGTGGCAGCAGCAGGGTCAGGGGATGCCTGCAGTTTAACAGCATCACCCATCCACCTGACCATGCAGACCCACTTGGTCAGCCTTGCACTATGTGCTGCGAAAAGGCACCATGGAGGTATCACACCAACTCTGCAGCAGTTGGAGGAGATGACCTGCGAGAGCCCTGTGTGCAGTGTGTGCTCGGAGACGCAATGTGTGGTCAGGGGTAATGAAACGCACCAGAGGCCACATCTGGTGGCCATAGAGGGAGAAAGCCACTGGGGCCAGATTCCAGAAAGTCAGTGGAGCTGGTGCTCAATGCCTCTGAAAAACCAGGCCCTTTGTTTTCAACAGAAAGTGATTAATTGCAAGGATGGCTATCAAGCAAGCAATGCTGCCTACTGGTGGGAGTGGGATTTGGGACTCCTCAGTTCTATTCCTGATCCGGCCACTAACTGGCCAAAGGGCCACAAAGAGAGTCAAACCTTCTGAGTCAAAGTGAAAACATTCTCTCTGCCCCGGCTACCCATCACCTAATCCCACCAGAACAACCCCAGCAGGTCTCTGGCTATGGGGGCAGCTCCTGGTCCCAGTTACACCAGTGGAAACGTGGAGTAACTCCGCTGTCGTCATGGTAATGAAAAGCAGAACACAACCCTTGCCTTAAAAACAGTATTGCCCACCAGTCTGCTCCCGCAGAGCAAGATGCTCAGCATGAGCTATACCACAGCCCCCTCGCCATGGCCAGCAACCAGGTCAAGTCCTGGTCTCCTTGTTGTTAATGGCTTATGTGTTCATTACAAAATGCACGAGAGGGAGAATGGGGTGGAATTAGTCATGTAGACCCCATGGCTACACTGAGATATAGCTCCAGCCTAGTCATCCGAATCCGAGTCCTCAGGCCCTTTCTTCCCTGAATGGCAGCATGACCATGGCAGAGCTCACACTGAAAGGGAAACATAAAAGGCTGGGAAGGGAGGATTTCCTCCTGCTGCACATCACAGCCCAGCAGCATTTGCCAAGTCACTGTCCCTAAGCACCATCAGTACATCCCCATGTCCTGCACCGCACCTGGGCACCAGCATGTTCCAACAAAACCCTCCCTCAGCTGGAAAGGAGCAGAAACAATGGGGATCTTCCTGGAGCCTTGCCCCATGACTGAAGTTATGGGCTTCCGAAGACCCCATGGCTGGGATTCTCAAAGGAACCTAATTCCCTTGGTCTCCTTGGAAAATTCCAGACATAGGGCACATCTGCACTGGAGCTGGAAGTTGTAATTCTCTGAACGAGCTAGTGCACTAAAAATAGCAGTGTAGCTGCAGTTACATGGTCAGTGGAATGGGCTAGCCGCCCCAACTACATACCTAGAGTTTCTGATGGGATTGCGTCAGGGCGGCTAGTCCCTCCCACCACTTGTGAGTCTGATGCTGCAACTACACTGCTTTCTTAGCGCCCTAGCTAGATCAGAGCTAGCGCAGGTATGTCTGCCTGAGCTGGAAATTACACCTCCAGCTTCAGTGTAGACATATCCTACCTGCACATTGAACCACTGAAATCTCCTGCAGAGCAGAACATTCTTCTCCTCCATTGTGCCTGGTGTGTAGTCATTAAGTTAGAGCCCTTCTTGGATAGGTAACGCCCTACCTTTGAGCTCCAATATGTGGATGCTTTCCCATTCCAGGGCTTATTTGGAATGTTGCTTCTGGGCCCAGTATCAGTGCTGCCACCATCAAAAGCCATCACCACTCTGAAAAGGTGGGCACCAGCAGCAGCCAACCCATCACCCCTAGGTGGGAGCAGAGATGTCTGCATCCCCCAGGAGCACAAATGCACAAAGCACCATGCAAAGACAAGATTCTGGGTTCATACAGCTTGCCGGCTGGCTCTGACAAGTAGCACATACAACCATTCAGCTGCAGAGGAGTGCATAGATTTCTCTTGCCCTGAGCAAGGAGTGGGCCCAACAGAAAGATTTGAAGAAAGAAAAAGAGATGCTGGAGAGCAAGATCCTGCTGTGAGTGTCATGGGTAACCTGAAGGAAAGTGAGGAGTTAGCGAGCAATTAGGGAAGAGGAGAAGCAAGGGAAGAAAGGGTAGCAGAGGAAAACAGGCAGACTATGGCAGAGCGGAGCGCAGACTAAAGGCAAAGAAAATGAATTTGAACCTGATGCAGAAAGAGCAAGGGAAGGGATCCCAAAGGGGGAGTGATGTGTTGTGAGACTTCAGGAGGCCACAAAGGAGGGGGCTGCAATGGTCAAGGTCCCAGAAATGTCTGTTTTCCATGCAGAATGTTCCCTGCAAACACACGCACCTGGGCACATGCAGCCAGAAATGGAAAAATCTTACTCGTGTTAATCAGAAAGCTGCAGGCATTGGATTACTCATGCTCAGTAATGCTGCAGAGGGTGGGCACTAGCTCTCATCCTGTCCAAAGGACCATGCTGGGACACCTGTTTCAGATCCTGAAACCCTTGAGGATTTCCACTGAAGTTTCCCCCATGAAGCCCATAGATGGTTGATCTTGATTTTAGTAAGGCTTTTGATACTGTCTCACATGACTTTCTCAAACAAAATAGGAAATACATAGGGTGGCCAGGTGCCTGGTTTTTGACCGGAAAGTCCAGTCAAAAGGGGGATCTGACAGTGTCCAGTCAGATCTACTGACTAGAAGACACCCAAAGTCCAGTTACTGCGGGTGGGGGAGGTAGAGAAGTTAAGGATCATCTGCACCAGCCCTTACTCAGCCGGGCCACCTATCTGTGTCTGGCGCTGCAGCTCCCAGGCACGGCTCTGCAGGCGAGTCCCTCCTGACCTGGGCGGGCGTGGGGGGTTGGGGAGGGGCAGAAAAGCAGCTAGCGATGGAGGGGAGGGGAAGAGGATTGTACAGGGATGGAGCCTCAGGGGAAGAAGCAGAACAGGGGAGTTTCTGGCATTCCAGCTGTAGTGTCCAGTTTTTAAATATTACCAAGCTGTCAACCCTAGAAATACAACCTAGATGTACTATGCACTATAAGGTGGGTGCATAACTGGTTGGAAAACTGTTCACAGTGTTTCACAGGCAAGCTGGAAGGGCATAACAATAAGTGGGGTCCCACAGGGATCAGTTCTGGGTCCGGTTCTGTTCAATATCTTCATCAATGACTTAGATAATGGCATAGAGAGTACACCTGTAAAGTCTGTGGACAATACCAAGCTGGGAGGTGTTGCAAGTACTTTGGAGGATAGGATTAAAATTCAAAATGATCTGGACAAACTGGAGAAATGATCGGAAGTGAATAGGATGAACATCAATAAAGACAAATGCAAAGTACTCCAGTTAGGAAGGATCAATTCTACACATACAAAATGGGAAATGACTGCCTAGGAAGGAGTACTGCAGAAAGAGATCTGAGGATTATCGTGGATCACAAGCTAAATACGAGTCAACAGTGTGACTCTGTTGCAAAAAAAGCAAACATCATTCTGGGATGTATTAGCAGGAGTACAGTAAGCAAGACACAAGAAGTAATTCTTCCGCTCTACTCCGGACTGATTAGGCCTCAGCTGGAGTATTGTGTCCCATTCTGGGCACCACATTTCAGGAAAGATGTAGACAGATTGGAGAAAATCCAGAGAAAAGCAACAAAAATGTCCAGAAAACATGACCTATGAGGGAAGATTGAAAAAAATTGGGTTTGTTTAGTCTGGAGAAGAGAAGACCTAGGAGGACATGATAACAGTTTTCAAGTACATCAAATGTTGTTATAAGGAGGAGGGAGAAAAACTGGTCTCCTTAACGTCAGACAATAGGACATGAAGCAATGGGCTTAAATTGCAGCAAGGGCTGTTCAGTCATTAGGAAAAACTTCCTGTCAGGGTGCTTAAACTCTGGAATAAATTGCCCATGGAGGTTGTGGAATCTCCATCATTGGAGACTTTTAAGAGCAGATTAGACAAATGCCTGTCAGGGATGGTCTAGATCAGTGGTTCTCAACCAGGGGTACAAGTACTCAGAGGTCTTGCAGGGGGTACATCAACGTATCTAGATATTTGCCTAGTTTTACAACGGGCTACATAAAAAACACCAGCGAAGTCAGTACACACTAAAATTTCATAGACAATGATTTGTTTATATTGCTCTGTATACTATACATTGAAATGCAAGTACAATATTTATATTCCAATTGATTTATTTTATAATTATATGGTAGAAATGAGAAAGCAAGCAATTGTTCAGTAATACTGTGCTGTGACGTTTGTATTTTTATTTTGATTTTGTAAGTTTTTAATTGAGGTGAAACTTGAGGGTACATGACAAATCAGACTCTTGAAAAGGGTACAGTAGTCTGGAAAGGTTAAGAGCCACTGGTCTAGATAATACATAGTCCTGCCATGATTGCAGGGGACTGGACTAGATGACCTCTTGTGGTCTCTTCCAGTCCTACGATTCAATGATTCTAACCTCAGTAATGGCGCATGGGTGCTGGAACAGGTTGGTGCGCAAACAGCATCATGAAGGGTGAGAGGAAGGATACTCAGCAAGAGGGAGGAGTTACACATTTAAGGCACTAGGTGAGGACTCGAGAGACCTGGGTTCAACTCCCAGCCGCGTCACAGGCTACCTGTCTGACCCTGGTAGTCAATCTCTCTGTGGCCCTCGATTTCTGAGCTGCCCTTTTTCCAGTCTGTCCAGAAGGAAATAAAATTTCAGAAGGGGACGTGATTGGTGACAAAAGCATTTGGGACCTGAAACATGGAACAACACTAACTTTCCTTAAGTCAGCCTGCCCATTCTGGGCTGCAAATGTGAGGTGTGTCTTTTGGGACTGGGAAGGAATTAGGACCTTATTGACAGGGTAGGCTTGAGTTAGCTAAGCAGATCCCCTTCTGCTGTGTTTGGTATCCTTTCTTGACTTCAGTCAGCGCCAGGTGGTCTGACTGAGATGACCACATCTCTCTAAACGTCAGCTGTGCCACAGTAATGAATATGTACCTAGGATAGGGTGCACGGATTTGCAGGACAGGACGCTGAACCTCCCAACCCGTTCTGAGTATCCCCCACACTAGCACAGTGCTGGCTACTGATGACCTTCCTGGGGTTTTCCAGCAGGCAGGAAACGTACCATCCACTTGCATGAAAGGTTAAGACCACTTTCCAATTAGAAAGGCAGGAGCCTCTGAAGGGATATTAATCAGGACATCTTCCTCTCATGGAAATGCAAATCAGCAGAAAGGAAACTCAAGTGATTAGAACATGAGCAGATGGAGCTGGGACTTCGATCTCAGCTCTCTGCAGGGCAGGTGGATGGGTTGGAACAGCGCTAAACCCAGCAGCAACCTTGCAACGTGCAGTGGCAGAGGATAGTTCCTCTTGACCTCCTGACCGCAACCAGAGTGGAGGGCATGTATCTGATGGCAGAATGATAGGCCTGGGCTTCTAACAGAGGATTATATTCCCTGCTGGGAATGCCAGAAATTTAACAACAAAGCTCACTCAGGGAACATTTAGCACAAAAATTATCAGACCAGCTGTAGTGGGGACTCCGGAAGATCCGGCCCTTAATGCGTGTTGCTCTCCTCACTGTGGCACTCCCCTCAGAGATGTAGTCAGGCCGACATGACTCCACGCACCCTGGACCTCTGGATTCCCACACACCCATTCTCTCCTCCTGAGCCCGTCCCTGCAGTGTTGGGAGTGCGGCGATCAGCCCTCTGGGGAGTAGACCCCATCTGCCTTGGGGCATCAGGAGCAGGTCACTGAAGGGGGAGGCAGCGGGGGAGGGGTTTGGTGGAGAGAGGTGGTAGGGGAAGGGGGGGAAATAGGATAGAGCATGGGGTGGAAGGTACAGGGGGAGTAAGGGAGGAAAATGAGAGTCAAGGGATAGAGGGTAGGGGGACGGCAGATGGCATGAAGGAAAGGAGGAAGAGGAGAGCTGGGAGCAGAGGCTGAAGGAGGAAAGGAAAGGAGGCAGGCACAGCAGGTGGGATAGCAAGGGAGAGGAAGGATCAAAGAACAAGGGCTGTCAGGAGCCAGGATTTCCTCCTGTGGTGTCAGCTCTGAAATCCTCTTGGGGCCCCCACACTCCCTTGTGCAGAGAGACCCTCCCCGGCATCAGCACAGAGCAGAGCTCTGACCAGCAGCTGGCACAGAGCTCTGAGCCACCACAGTAACCTCCCACCCAGCTGTGGACGGGGCAGGGGCAGGCTGCCAGCCCAGCCTGGCTCCCCAGCCTCATCCACTGACTCTTAGCCCTGAGCTCCCCCCCAAACGCAGCACTCCGCAGTGTGGGAGCAGTGGCAGCGCCTGGACCTGGACACCCACAACGCTTCCCTCTTCCTCGCACCAGTGTCCGTGGGCGAGGTGGATAGCGAAAGCTGGAGAAGAGGAGTAATGGGTACATCCATGCCCCACGAGTCACTCTAATAAGGCGGTGAAGGTCTAAGCTGAGTCCAGCTTGGGCTCCTCTGCTCACGGCAGGAGGCATTAGATCCAGCTGAGCCACTTCAATGCAGCATGCATGCAAATCAGCTGGACAGACAGAGGAGAAAAACAAGGGGGGTGAGATAAGAAGATAGAGAGAGAGGCAAGGGGAGGAGGAGAAGGAAGAGGAGGAACAGGAGTGGGCGAAAGGGAGGGTGAGGAAAACAAACAGAGGAGGGGAAAGAGAGAGAGAGAGAAAGAACAGTGAGGCTACAGAAAAGATGGGGTGGGTTTATCCTGCTGGAAACAGCACCCTGTGCAGGAGATGCTGCCTCAGTGAGAGATGGCTCAGGCACCACCGGCGGGGCAGCAGCATCTGACAAGAGAAAGGGGAAGGAGAGAGCAGATGGGGATGGGGGAGAGCTTGCTTTAGGCAGCCAAATGTTCTCAGGATGGAAATCTCTAACACCTTGGGGGTGGGGGGACTGGCCCTGTCTCTCTCTCAGCCCCCATTCTGCGATCCCAAACCTCCAGTCACCTCCCCTCCTGCAGTTTCAGTTCTGTGCTAGTTGTGACACCAGCCCCTGCCCTGTTATAGCACCCTGCTTTGAAACCACTGCTGCCTAACAACCATCCAACTCCTCCTCCCACACAAAAAATAAATCTTTCAGCCAGTGGGTCTCATGCCCCTGCAGTCCCCAATTCCTCTGACACCATCACCTGCCCCGGCATTAATTCAGGTACCCATTTGCTTTAACAAGGGGAATAGCACTCCCTGGACATGCTCTCCCATTCCCATCAGCATTAGTGGGAATTATGGGCCATGGACATCAATCTCCTCCCAGCTCATTGAGAGGAAAACAGAGGCTTCCATCTTACGGGGTGTTGCAAACAATTACAGCCTTTCTATTAATGCCAATGACCTGTCTTCCTCCTGAGCATTCTGCCTACTGCCCATTTACCCAAATCTGCTGGCTTAGATAGGACACCACATTTTTAGTCCTTGGGTTCCGTCTCCTACCTCTTGTCTAGCAGCTGGGCCCACTGGAGAAGAGATACACTCAGATTTCACAAGCATAGGAGGGTCAGGCTGGGTTTGTATTTGGAAGGAGATTCAGGTGCTACATCTCAATCAGTCCTGAACCAAGGCCCAGCATGGTGGTAGTGGACACTATGCCATTGGAGAACCAGTCTTTCAGATGGAACCGAAAACCCAGAGCCTGAACACTTAGGATCATTACATTCTGAATAATTTTCATCTGAGTTGGGGAGTTTTAGCAGACCTAGCCAAACTTCCACATAGGTAACCACATTTTGCCTCCCGAGAATCTCACAGCAGTTCCAGCCAGAGATGAGATTCTTATGAACTTCCTGTCCTAAAATGTTAGGTATAGTTATTGTAAAAGAGCTACTATGTACCACCCCAAAGGTGACTGCATTTCAGTGATGGATATATCCCTCACAAAGACTTGTGAAGCTTAGTAAACAATGCTTATAAAGCCCTTTGAGATCCCTGTATGAAAGGGATAATACATAGGCAAAGCGTTATTTCTACTCGGATCTCTCTATTTGGGGACTTGCAACTTCTTGAAAACTCTGCCATTTACCCCAAATTTGATGCGATCAGACGTGATACCCGGTATCACCTTGCACTAAGCAATCACTGAAGATACCATCACGCAGCACCCTATGCAAACACCATGCATTGTAATCTTGACCTCGCCATCGGCCACTCAATTAACGGAGAGGTCACCCCAAACCTTGCACGTGTGCAGTTGGGGCCCCATCCAAAGCCCACTGAAGATGCGGTCAATCGGGCAGCACACATCATCACTGGATGTCATGCTGCACAATGAAAGCGGCTATTATAGGGCCCCCACAAGGCAATCCTCACATCCAAAAGCACAGCGTATTTATGGCCTGATTTTCTGAGGTACTAAGCCCCCACAAATCCCACCGAAGCCAACAGGACCTGCGGCTGCCCGGTACCTTTGAAAAATCCATCCTTTAACACCAACGTCATGACACGACCCGCAGTGCAAACCTGACATCAGCACCCAGCGCAATCCTGTGTTACCCTGATGCCATTGCACTTTTGGATCCGGGAAAGCTACGGGAGCCAGGATTGCCACCCTGGGACCTTTGCGGGGGGAGGGGAGGGGAATTGCTTGTGCACTTCCCTGAGGGTGGTGCCCCAACACATGCAAAGGCAGACGTGCAGAGTCCGTGCACATAGCAATAGCAATTAAACCAAACTCCACTGCAAAGGGGCCTGGCAGAGCTGCATTTATCAGCCTGCCTGGAAGGGGCTCGTGCAAGCTGTCCCCCTGGCTGACGGATTAGACAGCAGACAATTAGGTTTCAGAGAGAGAGAGAGAGAGAGAGAGAGAGAGAGAGAGACAGACACACACACACACACACAAATCCTTTTCTCCATCCATCTGCAAGGCCAAGCTGGCAGAGCACAGCTGTGCTGCTGTCCGGTGCTTCTGAAGCTGCGTGCAGCTGAATAAGAAAGAGCCCCCGCACCTCGTCTTTCAGTGGTTGCTCACAAAATGAGCGAGAGGTCCCCAAAGAGATGACACAATTGCAATGGAACCGATTAACCCCTCGCCAGCTGGTTTCTCTCACTTCTCTCTTCCTCACACCACACAACCACCAGCAGCCAGGTCAGAGTAGAACTCCCATTTCCTTGGCTAACAACAAAACAAGACCAAGGGCTGAGCTAACTAAACCAGGAGAGAGAGAGAGAGAGAGAGAACACAAAGCCATGCATTTCTGTTCCAAACCAACATGGATTTTTTTGTGCACAGATTATTTCAGACACAGCTTTATTCTGCAATTTGCATTCCCAATTCTTTTAAGCAGGGAACGTGTCTCAATCTACAGGCTGCTTCCTGAGATCCTAGCTCAATTTTTACTCAGGCAAAACTCCCACAGAAGTCATCCCCACCTGGGATTTGGGTCAATAACGCCTCTTAAAAGAAGATGATCCCTAAGACAAGAAATACGTAACTAGTCATTACAACCAGCTACTATACCCAAGAAAGCCAATGTTATAAACCTCGCAAGGGGTGATCTTGGCAATTACAGAGCAGTGTTGAGTATAGAAAAATTATTTAAACAATAGACACAAGGTGATTGGGACACGCCAGCCTGGCTTCTGTAAAGGCAAAACATGTCTGTCCAGTCTGTTAGAAGGTCTTTGAGGGAATCAACAGAATAATGGACCAAGGAGAATCAGCAGATATAATTTATTTGGATTTTCCTAAAGCCTTTGATAAAGTCCCTCGAGAGAGGCTATTAAGAAAACCAGAGAAGGAGTATTGGGTGAGAGGTAAAATACTGTCATGTATCAGAAACTGGTTAAAAGATAGAAAACGACAAGAGTAGGAATTCTCAGCACTGGAAGAAGGGTAACAGCAGGGTGCGCCAAGGATCAGCACTAGAACCGGTGACATTTAATGTATTTATTAAGGATCTGGAAAAGGGAGTGAGTAATAAGGTAGCACAACAAAGTGATGCACGGCAGCCAAAGCTAGCGAAGACCATGAGGAACTCAAGAAGGACCTAATGGAACTAGGTGACCAGGCAACATGATAGCAGATGACAGTCAGCATAGACAAGTGCAGGCTCATGCACAATGCAAGGAGTAACATGAACCACTTGGACACAGCAATGGGGTTCTGATCGACCGTCATGACTAAGGATACCAAAGGGAAACGCTAGACTCAGAGACTCAAATATCCAAATGCCCTGGGAGAGGGTAGGAGATACTAGGAGATTCTGAGAACACCAGGAGTCTCTGAAGGTGCTTGGTCATTCTATGGACTTCCTAGGATACTAAAGCCTTTAAAGCGCAAACACTGTAAAACAGTCTCCAAGGCCACTCATTCCTGCTTTCCTTGCTCTCCACAGTCACTGTAGCAGGTAGCCTAGCATGGGCCAGCCCCCAGCCGGCTCCTTTCCAGCAGGCGGGGGCACAAGGGGAACCACGTTCTGTTCTTCTAATCGCCCACAAGCACTTGAGGGAAAATAAGCTGAACACCAAAAAGGACCATGTCAACCCATGGCCTTGCTCCTTACGCTCACAACCCTTGATCTCCCAGTGTCCTTTCAACACAGCTTTCAACCATCCCTCTGAAGGAGAGAAAGCTCAGACAGAAACTTTACACATCTCATCTGTCATACGCTGCCTTTGGTGTATTATACGTGGGTTTTACATAAACTACCGTTTCTGATCTAGCATCTTAACATCACAAAGTCCTTTATTTATAAGTGGGCCTATTTTTATTTATGTATTTATTTAAAAAGACAGAGGTCAGAATCTCTCAAATCCAACATGTCATGGCATGAAGTACAGTCTGTTCTACCAAGCATGAAATTTAGCCAGTTTTTAAATACAGACTCCTAAATGGAAAAGGAGGTCATCCAGCCCCCTCCCCCAGGTCAGCCTAAAACGTTCCCTGTAGTAAATTTTCCATAAATCCTACATGGTAGATATGAACCCTCACGCTTCAGAATAGACATCAACCACTGACTTAAGAAGATGCACTCCCCATGAGTGTTATTGCATAATTGTCTATTTGGAACATTTACCCCTTCTCTGAAGCATCTAGTGCTGACCTCTGTTAATGGTAGGATGCTGGACTAGACAGATCACTGAGTTAGTCCAGTATGGCAATTCCTATGCTCTTAATGTTTTCCCCAGTCTAGTTTCAAAGGTCGCAGGTGAGGGGGCTTTTACCACTTCTCCTAGGAGACTTTTCCATAATTTAATATATTATTTTATCCATCCATTCATCGACTCACCTGCCCATCAGTATTTATAAAGCTCCTATGGTAGCATTAAGCATGGTATATGGAAGATTTTTCATATTGCATCTTCCTTTTCTTGTTTCATCACCCATAGCACCCCTGAACTACTTTAAATAATGATTCTCCTTACATAGTGTTTGTGTCCTCCAGATATTTTTCAGTCCCCAGTTATTGGGCACTTACTATTTAGCCCTTAGATAGCACTTTACCATCTCCAAGGTGCTTTCAAGCAGTCAGTAGGTAGGCACAATACCCTGGGAGGAAGTAAATGTTATCTATGATCCCCACTTACAGATGGGGAACTGAGGCACATAATTAAGTGACTTGCCCAAAGGCTGGAACACTGAAGTGCTTGACTCCCAGTACTGTGTTCTTTGAAAACTGGAAGCCCCACCTCTGCATTAGTGAAGGCACATTTCTGTGGGGAGATAGGAAGGTAAAAAGGGGCAGGAATAGTGAGGTTCTGCCTAGGCGCATAGTGCCAGGAGAATACAGTGCAGTGACAGGAACAAAGCCAAACTCAGAGCACTGAGATCATCAAGAAGGCAATATGCCCAGTCCATGAAAGAAGAGACTGTGCTAATTTCAACACTGACAAATCCCAAGAAGAGGGCTTGGACCTGATAAAGGTGGTGCATGTCAGACAGAAAGCGAATCATGGAAACAAAAATCTGATAAAAATAGGGCACCACAGAATGCCATTAAAGAATAACATCTTCCCGTTATCGAGCTCTTTTCATCCCAGCTAAACAAACGGACATACAAACTACCCAGCGACCACTGAAAGGCAACCACCACTTGGGTGGAACATGGCAGCTGTTAACGGTGCACAGAAACACTAGGAAAAAAATATGAAAGGAGAATCCTGCATCCACTTGAAACCATATGCAACTCTTTTACTCCAAAAGGACAAACACTCCCCTTGCAGACGGCTTTCAGGTAACAATTCCCCACCTAGTTACAATGAACGCAGCACAGACACTGGGGGATGTGTTTAATTCCCCATGACCTTTGCCCCTTCCCCCACCATGAGAGACCAATTGCCTTCTGGAGGCTGGGAGAAAAGACCATAAGAGGAGGTGCATTAATAGAATTGGCTAATTCTAATCTGTTTTGCCACAGCTCCAAGGCTGTTTTTAATCTTACACAACCTCGTTCTTCCCCTACTGATGTACAGCTATAGCACAGAACTGCCCCTGCCCAGTCTTTGTGATACCATAGCCCCTATAATGATACCCATCTCCTTTGAGAAGGGGTGTTTTACCTTTTTAAAGAGATACCCCTGGAATTTGGGATTCCTGACCTGTGGACAATCCTGAGATTACGAACCAGGGAAAGACGCACTGGTTGGTTTTCATAGGGTGATTCATAGGGAGCAAGTAGATCACACAGCGATGGCTCTGCCTCTTTCCTTACAGCTGTGTCTAAAGATATCCAGGCTCTCCTTTGTAAGGAGAAGCCTGGTATCTGAAAAGCCTGCTGGAGATAAGGGGGAGCCACCTTCCCACCTGCTTGTGCTAGGAGACACCACTACGTAAGAGAAGCCACCTTCAAAAGCCAGCCCAGAACGATCAGAATGGCCTGAATGCCCGTTTGTTTTACCTTTCCATGTGAGCAGTCGCTGTGGTTGACACATGGGTGTTTACACCATGGTGAACAGGAGCGGGAAGGTGGCACTGCCAACATGAGCAGAAGGAGGAAGTGTCCAAGAGGCAGCAGCCTCTCTGTGAAGATGTGGTTCCCACAATGAAAGTTCGAGAGCTGCTGCTCTGGAGAATAAGTCAGGAGACCCCTGACTCCCCAGGAGACTTCCCCACTAGCTGGAATCAGGAGATGTCTCTATCTAATAGACAGGGGTGTCTGCCCAGAGGCCTCCTTTCTCCACGCCTCTTATCCTAAGCTACAAGCCACATCTGGCATTCTCAACGCTGTCCTCAATGGCATCAAGAACAGTGCCAACTTCTCAGGTGCTTTATTAAGAACCCTTTGACACAATGCTGCTCTGATGCTGGGCTATGGAAAATGCTGTTGCTAAAAAGTCTAATAGCATTGTCACTGCAAAGGGAGCTGAGCTGCAGGAGAGTTCTGCGGGGAAAAGAACAGAAGTGAATTGAGTAGAGAGTTTAGCGTCTGTCTGGCCATGTAAATGCACACACATGTACAGATACACAATCCCATGAATACACCCACCCATCCAGAGGCATGACTTGTACACAGATACACACACACACACACACCGATGCATATTAACATGTATCTAACTTACCCACTCGCAGACACTGATCTCACAGAAACATGAAAAGGTATGCCCATTCACACTCAAACGTGCACAGACTTTTTCACCAATATACACACACATTCATCTCACACATGCACAGGAAAGCACAGAGATACAGAAAGCAAGCACAGTCACCATGCCATAACATGCATGTTGCCACACAATCCTCCTTCACCATGCACATTCCCCCCAGACACAAATGCAAGCCCTCAGACGCATTCACAAGCATGTAAACATGAGCATGGTTATACATACTTACACACACGCAGATGTGAGCAGACACATTCATAGAGACACACTCATGCACATACATATTTGCAGACTCACACCTGAGCCCCACACACTTGCATGCATGCACACACACACGCATGCATGCCCCCTTCCATGCACCTACAAATAGATGCCCATGCACACACAGACTCACACTGAAACATATGCTTGCTGTCCGACAGTCCTCTGGTGCTGACTATGCTTCTCTCCCCCGAGATATGCGAGTATCATTCTCCATGCTTGAGTGTGCAAACAGTGAGACAATCTGGGCTTTTTTGTGCCCAATGGGTGAGAGTGGAAGCCAGCCAAACCCAGTAGCTATCATCAGCCCCACTAGGTGGGAGAGATCAGCCCCACAGTATTTTTCAGATCAGATTGCTGTGTGAAAGAGACTTGGTCCTGACATTGGGCCACAAGCAGTCGGGGTACAAATGTGCGTGAATTTTATCAGCACTATCCATGTGATTACAGCCCACGGAGTCCTCCCTTCACAAAACACTGCAAAGTAATGGTCAGAGACACAGGAAGGAACAGTGAAACTGGCAACAATAATGGAGATTTACTACTTCGAGCCCTATTAACTGGGCCATCTGGATACCAAACTTCAGCATGAGTTATTAAAGACCACAACCTGATGTTGTAAATGGGCATACAGGCAGAGAAGAGCTTGAGAAATGGGAGTAGTAGCCTTCTAGGTTATAACCTCCTCAAGACCTAGGAGGGGGTAGAATTCCATGGGGCTCCCTTCAGGAGACTCATGGACCCACACACATGCACAGAAGCATGCTCTGCAAATACTTGCACGTACATAATGCAAACACACAAACACAGAGCCAACAAGACATATGCACATATCTGTGATCACACAGGCAAACTCCCACACACACAAAGTGCTAGCAGTTACTGCAAGGGCGAGAAAGGAGTAAGGATAGAGGAGAAATGAAGAGACAAGACAGCTAAGATAAAACAAAAATAGTTCCCCGTCCTCATCATTGACAACCCCACACATTCAAAAAATCATGAGTCAAGCCCTAAAAAAAAAAAAAATCATGCAATTTGCTTAAAAATCATGAGATTTAAAAAAAAATAATGAAATGTCTTTCTGTTTGTTGTGTGGTATTTTGAGCCTTTCAGGTTCACATTTTCAATTTTTTCCCTCCACAACCATGAAGGCTCAAAAACTACTTTTTATTTTTAAAACGGGAGCGGAGCTTCTCATCAAAATCATGAATCCAGGAGCTGATGCTTTAAGAAAAACCATCAAATATCCTGAGAAGCTCAATAAAAATCAGGGGTTTTGACAACAGTGCGTCTGCAAAACTGCTTTGTGGGGTAGAACCAGCAGTAGAGGAGGTGGAGGTGGAAGAGCCTTCTCATCAGGGAACCCCAGGAGCATCAGGTCAGTTTCTTCTTCATTGTGTACGCATGGCCTTTTGATTCTCTTCTCCCTTGCACTAGGTTTACACCTGTATGACTCTACTGGCTTCAACAGGAACTCCTACTTTACATCATTGTCCACATTAGAATTAGACTCACAGCCAGGAAGAGAGAACTATTTATTTTGGGTTTTAGGCACCATTCTTCCATTAAAAAAAATATATATAAATTAGTAAACGAAGCCAAAACCCCTTTTTCTCCTAAAATTGTCCATCAGCTCTCATGACTTGAAGAAATATCACATGGAGCAGATGCTAGAACTGCAAAATGTAGGATGTACTGTAACAAAACTACCACTGCAGCCACAAAACCATAAGTATCCCTTACTCAAATGGAGAAAACTTCTGGTCTCCAACCACCTGGACCCTCTCTGAGCTGGTTACCTAGAAGTGAAAGGCTCTGTATCCCATTAGCAGCTCCTAAGCCTCTGATTTGCTTTGTGTCTCACAACAAAGCAACTCCCTGGCATCAAGGAGCTTATAATTCTCAGACAGTCTATAACTGATATCAACTCTCACAGAAAAACAAGCTGTCAGGACCTAGGCCCAGACTGGGGGAGAGTGGTGGTACTCTCCTCATCTCCACCCATAACAGATGAGAGAATTAGCCACATTGGCTATGATTCGTCATTCTGCCTCAGAGTTAACACCCCATTTAACTGAATGGGAGTAGGCCACACTTCAAGGACAAATCCCAACTACATTAGTTTTATTTACAGGGTGTGACAGGGCTTGGGAAGGGGTGGGGAAGGAATCCTCCTCTCAATCTGGTGGCTTGGAGAGGAACAATGGCACAGCACTTCCACTAACCCTATCACAGCCCCCGTATGATCAGCAGTTGGTACCTCCAC
This sequence comes from Dermochelys coriacea, assembly GCF_009764565.3. NCBI lineage: Eukaryota > Metazoa > Chordata > Testudines > Dermochelyidae > Dermochelys > Dermochelys coriacea. The sequence continues at coordinate 13,686,004 of NC_050083.1, read as the reverse complement.
ACATCTTCCTGTACAGAGGATTTAGACCTGCAGGTCCAAGTAGCCTTGGATCTACTAGCCCGTACTGATCACTGATTCCCCGGCCACATGATCAAACGCCTCCGTATGGAATCTGCCTGCACTGCCTGCCCCCTAGCCCTATCCCCTCCCCATGAACAATAACCCATCCTCTGTGTTTAGAGCCTCCTCTACTTGTGCAAAAGTGGGGCTGTCATTTGCCAATGCGGGGCTGAGTCTGCAGGCAGACACACTGATGCAGTGCCCTGCTGCCTCCAGACTCCCCTGGCCAAGGACCTGATCCTGAGGTACTGGGACCATGAGTGGCCCACTGCATGCTGACAAACTCACTCCTGACTGGGGGGCCAATTTTGGGAGGTGCCATATTCTCCCGCCTCCCATTGAAGCAGATGAGAGCGGAACGCATTCAGAACCTCACAGGATGGGCCTTTTGCAGTAGAATTTGACAGAAAGACATCAGGAAGGGAGGAAAGGGGAGCAATTCACCCCATGGGGGCTAAATTCACCGGCGGCGTGGCTTGAAATTGGCTCTAAATCCATCTTTCTGTGGCAGGATGGACCTTTAGGCTTGGACTCTGATCAAGCCATCCCCGTGGGTTATGACTGGGAGCAACCAGTCACTTTTTTTTTTTTTTTTTTAAATAAGAGAGAGGCCACCAATATTTCCTGCAGGGCCTCAGCTGGCTGCGCAGGGCGTGGGAGCAGCGAGAGGCCAAGATCGGACCCCCCCCCCCAAGCCCAGGAAAGGGCCTGCCACGCGCTCAAGTTTTTGCCAGCGTCTTTCGTGACTGCAAATAAACATTCCCCGGTGCAAACTGCCACCTCGGCGGCTGCTGCTGCTGCTCAACGACAAACAATTTTTAAAAACCAGGTAAGGGAGCCAGGGGCTGGAAGCCCGGCGTGCCGCTGGCAGGAACCCCGCTCCCCATCTCTCCCGTGCCAATGCCTCTTTGCCGTCCCCACTACCTGCAAAAGATGCAGCGGGCGGCGGGATTTAACGAGGAGCCGGCAGCGGATGGGAGAGGGAGTGGGGCGGCCTTTCATCGGGGTCTCTGTGGTAACAGGCTCCCGCGGGCGGGGAAGGAGGGGGCTGCGCTCATCACGGCTCCTGCAGGCCTCAGCAGAATGCGATTCTATTTTCTGCTGTTTCCTGTTCCTCGCTGCCACGTCGCCATGGCAACCGTGTTAGCTCAAGGAGGTTTGCTTCCCGTCTTTTTGCTCCTCTCCTTGGTTTATTTTTTTCCTCCCCCAGCCTCCTTCCCCAAGTTTCTGCTCGTTTCCCTTCTCCCGCTCGACTTTTTCAGCCCCCTGCCTTTATTGCAATTAAAGAAAAATCAAGAGTGAAAGGTCTTTAGTGCCCCCTGCCCCAACTCACCCCGTTTTTTCCTATGCCAAGCGGAGATTTACGGGGCACACATTGAAAAACACGGTCACCATTTCCCTTTTGATGGCATTGACGGAGAAGCGTTATTTACTGGCATTGTTTGCAGCCCGGGATCCCTCCAGCCAGACTCAGTGTCCCTGGGGGGGACTCACCTTTTCAGGTTTAAGCTGGGAAGGTACAGGGGTGGGGGTGGAGAGAGAAAGGCAGGAAAGTTGCTTCTCCAGAATAAATTAGCTGGTTGAGGATGCTCAGCAGCTGGAGAAAACAGTGCTTTGAACCCAGATCCTTCCACGGCTCCGTGTCTCTAACTTTTCATATTGGGAAATATTAAACCTTTGGTACCTCTGGACATTCAGCCCCAGGGCAAATGTCACCAGGGTGGAAAGAATCTTCACCCATAGGGTGGCACCAAGTCTGCCTTTGGGAATGGGATTGGAAGGGTTAACATGCTCTGCCTCGGGCTCTGCCGGGAAGGGACCGTTGGCACCAGTCAGATGGCTTTGGCAACCAGAGAAAACTTGGCAGTCCTTAAGGTTTGGGGCCTGAGTGGACACTACCCTGCACCTTCATGATCTACCCCATGTGCAAAGAGAGTCAAAGAGCCCTCTCTGTCCCAGTCACAACAGCACAGTATGGGGCGCTGCAAATACTCCAAAGCCCCATCCATGAGAGGTCAGAGGAGAACGGTTCAGTCCCTCTGGGTCCTTTTGTCCAGCACCTCGGTGCAGAAGCAGGGGTGCCGGAACTGGGAGGACCAGGGGGACCATTTGAAAGTGGGAGGTCAAAGTGGGAGGGCCTAGCCAGTCCACTTTTCAGGACAGACCCCGAGCTCCTGCCCCTCCTCTTCCACTCAAGGTCCCCACCCCAAACCCAAGCCAGAAGCCGAGCCGAGGTAAGAGCCCAGGCAGCTCTGGGGAGCCCCAGACCCTCCACCTGACCTGGGCAGGGAGCCCAAGAGCAGCCCTTTGCCCATGTCCCTGCACCCCAGGATGCACTGCCCAGGTCAGGTGGAGGGTCTGGGGCTCCCCACAGCAACCTGGAGAGCGGTTACCCCAGCCAGGCTCCGACTTCCGGGAGTTCCGGCCTGGCCAGGGGGAGGGGCCTCAGGAGGAAGAGGAGCAGGGGCGGAGCCACAGAGTGGGCGGGGCCCTGTGGCTCTCCACTTTTATGAAGGATCCAGCACCCCTGTGCAAAGGCTGCCAGTGGTGGGGGTAGTTAAGCACCATAATCCCACAGCAATGTGGACGCTTGCCTATTGGGCTGAGACCGCTGGCTTATTTCCACACACGATTCTCACTCACAAATGGAACTGGCTATGGAGGCAAGATGCTCTGTCTCATCATACCAAACACTGGAGCAATTTAGCCTCTCGCAGGTCAGTGCTAGGATGGCTGTTCAGTGGCCTATGAGTTTGGTGGTCTCCAACTAAGCCCATATCATTGAACCACCACCACACACAACACTCAACCCATGTTGGCAGCCCGAAGCCAAGGACTGAATGGACCATGGAGGCTGAATTCCTGCCTTCGCTCCTAGGGGTGAGTCAGGATTGAGGCCCAATGGAAGGGTAGTGAGATACCTCCTCCACTTAGACACGGTGTTGCTCACCAGAGACAGGATGCCATAGCGTACCTGTTCTATGGCCATGCAAAGAGGCCATCAGCTTCTGGAGTGACACCCCAGCAGCACTAACGTTCATTTTCAAGAAACAAGCTGGACCAGAACTATTCTGACCACGATTATTTATGTGCTTGAGTGAACTGACAGGGAGAGAACAAAATGGTGATAGAGGAGGTTGGAGAGAGAGAGGCTGAAGAAAGGAGGATGACTGGCCCAGCCTCAGTTTGGATGAAAGAGCAGGACATACCTGGTGACACCAGAAAGCCAGGCCAAGCACATTTCCAGAGACAGCCGATAAACAGTACTTGTGTGTGTCTGAACACACCTGGCATACCTTGTGCTCCCACAGACTGCAAGGAGAGCTGTGTGTCAGCGACAGAAAAACCAGCTCAGCCTGTCGGCAGTGAGGACCTCAGAGGAAGGGCACAATATCCAGCATCAGAAATGGTAGGCCCCAGCTCCACGCTCTTCATCATTATTGGACAAAAGAGGAACCCATCTGCTTTGAAATGGAAGCATCATATATATATGGCCAGGCTCCAGCTTGACAAAAGAACAACCAACAGGGCAGTAAAGCCTTAAATTGGGATTTTCAAAATAACCTAAAAGGAGGTAGGCACCCAAATCCCACGAAGAAAAAGAAAAAAAAAATGGAATTTGGTACCTCTCTCTCGTAGGGCCCTTTGAAAACCCCAGCTTTAAAAAAAGAGCCAGGGTGACATCCTAGACTTGTTGCAGTCAGTGGGATTTTTACTACTGAGATCAGCGGATTTCACAACAAGGCAGATTTTTCCTTTCTTGCCCAGCGTCATGCTATACCAAGCCTGGTGCTGGTGCCTCTCCATGCATCGCCTGAGCACTGCTAAACCAATTCATCATGCCCAGATCTGGGCTGGAACAGTTTTAGGTGCCTTTTAAGGGTTGTGGCTTGAAATTAGAGGCTGGGTTAATCTGACCCTGTTGCACATTTCACATCTGCAGCAGGAAGAGCCTTCAAGAAACGCGGCCACGTTATTTGTGGATTTTTTTTTTTTAAAATAGCAGACATCTGCAGCAGAGAGGAGAGGGATGGAGGAGGAAGAATCAAAAGGAACAAGAAATTCCACCAACTCAACATTCTGTGCCCCCCCATCCAAACTTGTTCCAAGTTCAGATCTTAAACCACCGCAGGGGGAGAGAGGTCTGAAGGAGCAACAGAAGGAACACAAAGCCCTGCTCAATAAAAGTCTCTCTCCCCACCCCATCACAGGGCTTCTCTGTGCACAGAGATCCTGGATTTTAAACTGGTGCAAAAAGCACATGCTTTAAAGCAGCCTTCTGTCAGTTTTTCTCCAGTCTATTAGGGACAGGTTGACACATCTGAAATAAGCCATTCAAGCTGAAATACAAGTGTCTACACAGGGGTTTGCACCAGTTTAACTAAGCCAATTTAAATTGGTACAAGTTTGCATAGAGAAGGCCTCCTTTTTCTCTCTCTCCTGCCTGCTCCAACTTTCTCTCTCTCTTCCTTTCTTTTATTTTCCACATCCCTTTCTCCTCCCTGTTCCACCTCTCTCTCTGCCCCGTTCTGCATTTCCACTTCTGAACACTCTCTCCAATCCCCTCTGTTGGTCTCCCAGCTCTCTCTCCTTGACACAAATGCACACATGAACTAGGGGCCTTGGATAGGTCTTGGATACCAACCCACTGATTGCAGAAAAGCATCTGTTCTACAGAGACAGCCCCAGCCAGGACCGCAACTTTAACTATGGAAAAGGGCTGGAGGAAGAATTAGGTTCCACTTGCAGAGCAGATGCAGCTACTGGTCTTGGGGGCAGGGGAGGGGGAGACATGCACAAGAAAACGAAAGAGGAAATGAGGGGAAGAAAAGAAGGGATCAGATAAAGCCCCATTTCTGTAAAGGAATTTCCAGGGACATAAGAAGCTCAAGTAAATGAGATTACAGGGATAGAGGTGGGGATTTCTAACACAACACACACCTAGAATCGATGGGCTTTGCACTTGTGCAGGGGTCCACCTACACAGAGCTCATTGCAGGATCGGGGCCTATGCTTGTCAGGCACTATGTAAATGTATTCAGGACACTGCAGGTGCTCTTTCCCTCTCAGGATCTGGACCCTGGATTGCTATGCCCACCTTGCCCAAAAGTCCCATGTATGAGTACTATCCTGCCCAGATTGGCGAGACCCAGCGAGATTTTGAGAGAAGGGATGGTCCAGGGTCACAGCACTGGATTGGAACTCAAGAGATGTGGATTCATTTCCCACCTGTGCGCTTCCAGTGTGACCTTTCACGAGTCGCTCAGGGCCAGATTGCACAAGGTTTTTAAGGGCACCTAAAGATGCAGATTGGTGCTTTTTAATCATCACACTAGGCGTCGATCTGCATTGTTGGTCACCTAAAGACCTTTAATCACTCAATTCTTTATCTCTAAAATGGGGATAAACACCACTTCATTTCAACTCTCTGGAGCCAGGTCTGCCCCTTACCATGTGTACAGAAACTAGCACAATTGGACATTGATCTGGCCTACTGTAAATCCCAACAATGGCATGGCAAAAGGTGCTAACGGTTTGCACATCGGGGGTTGCTGATGTATAAGCAGTCAGGGTGGAAGTGTCCACTGAAAGAGTTGAAAATGCCATGAAGTAATCACCCAGAGAGTCCTTGAGGGCACTGAGTAGGTTAAGCCACTTTGTGTCTAGGCTGCACAAAGGTTCACTTGTGTGTAGGTTCACCTGTCCAGACCAGGTCATCAGATGAGAACCTTGGTCTAGGGGTTTCCCAGTTGGAAGTGCATGGCTTAAGGCAGAACAAGAGGAACGGGGTTAGCTGAAGTGGTAGATCTGTTTGAGTTTTGTGTGAGAGTCCTAGAGAAAGGTCCCAAGCAGCTACCTCTGGGGGAAGGGGGCCTGAGGTTTCTACAAGAGGGAGTTGCCTATGTGCAGGTTGCTACCACCTATGTACCAGGATATGGGACTTGTGCACATCTTGTAGACAAACAGATGGCACCAAAAAGGCTGGACTATCTGACACCACCCCACCCAGATCTGCTCCAGACAGGAAACTGACCCGTGAAGCCCCAACTCCTACCACAGCTCAGCAAAAGGGCTTGGCCTCCCGAGATATCCAGGGCTTCCTGCTTTGGGCCAGACCAGGAAAACGGCCTGCCGCACATGGTATTTTGGTGCTTCCAGCCAGCAGCAGGAACCGGTGAGGAGAACAAAACAACATTGGGAAGCGGGGTTGGGTACTTATCTGAGGTGTGGCAGGAGATTCGGGCCTGGCTTTCCGGTTCAGGGTCACCGGCCATCAGCTACGCACCAAGGAAAGGGCATACTCAGGGACACGTTCCTTGATAACTCTTTGATTTTAATACAGCTAATCTGTTCGCAGCACTGAATCGCTGCAGCCTTTTAGCTCTCTGGCAGCACTGACTGCAGTGGCTCGGACAAAGACTTGGAAGCTACCAGGCTCTGAACCTGCTGTGCTTGTAAATGATGGGACTTCAGAAAGAAATGCTGAACAAAGACAAACCAGTATTTAAAGGGACCAGCTACTGAGGGGCTTACGGGGCCCCCAGCACCAGAGCCTTGGAGTGCACCCGCTTGAGCTCACATTTGCATGCACAATGGAGGTGAGTGCTCATTTCCACGCCTGAGCTGGAGGGCCCTGCACCTGCAAAGAACACAGGTACACGTCCAGGGGTTCTCTGAAAATGTGAAGCCCAACCCAACCCTGCAGGAAGTGGGTACAACTCCAGCCCTCCAACCACAGCTTTCACAAGGGTGGCAAAACTTTTGGGCTGTACTTGTTGTGAAGACCCCAGTATTTCCTGGAGTCTAATCAACATCAGATTCCAGACAGGAGCTTGCTGCTCCCACTCAGTCACAGCTGCTCTCCAACTCGGGGGGGGGGGGGGGGGGTTAATGGATTCCAGACAACTTTGTGCAGGAAGGATCAGTATTAAAGCACTGGACTGGGATTCAGGAGACCTAGGTTCAAATCCTGGATCTGCCACAGGTTTCCTGGGTAACCTTGGGCAAATCACTTAGGGCAGGTCTAAAATGGGAACTTACATCGGCATAGCTATGTCTGTGAAAAATCCACACCCTCGAGAGACATAGCTACGCTGACCTAACCCCAGTGTAGACAGAGCAAGAATTCTTCTATTGGCCTACCTAGCCCCCTTGGGGAGGTGGATTAGCTATGTCTGACGGAGAACCTCTCCCATTGGCATAGAGCGTGTCTATGCTGAAGCACTGCAGCTGTAGCATTTCAAATGTAGACAAACTCAGGGAGGGAACTGAGGTGCACTGATAGAGGAAACACGGGGATTCTAATACTTTCTCCCACCTTTTATCTGTCTTATCTACTCAGATTGTCAGCTCTTTGGAGCAGGGACATGTACAGCTCCCCGCACAATGAGCCCCCATGTGCTCTTGTAATACCAATAAGTAACAACATATGCCTCAGGCAGCAGCTGACGATAGAAATGTGCAGAATCATCATTTTCTACCGGCACATCTATATTTTCTTCAACAGCTGCGTGTCGGCTCCCCACCAAAACACCCCAGAACTGTCCGTCACTGCAGCCCGTCTGGGATGGCATGGCAGAAAGGAAAGCACACAATTTGCCGAATGGCTTCTTCCCACTAGAACATGCAAAAGAAAGCCCTCCACAAACACAGCTGTTTAACCCCATAAAGCCTTTCCCTGAGGCCCCCCCTCTCTGGCAGCGCCCCTTCCCCTCAGCATTCGCTATCTATATTTAGTCTAACAGCATAAAGCAGCTGTCAGGGGCCTGGAGTTGAGATGTTTCGAGCAAGGTCAGCTTAAACCACCCATGCTCCCATCTCAGTTTCCAGGTCTCCTTCTCTCCTGCCATTGCAAGAGTAAAGATCCTTTCCTTGATTTAAAGATCAATGCATTTGTAAACATTAAACCCAGGATTTACTCCAGGTGAGAATTCAGTCCTGGCCTGCAGAATAGCTGAGCACATCCTGGAAGAGACAGAAAGAGTTTGGAATATCACAGACAGCTAGCTTCAGATTTCCTTTACAGGAGGGGGTTGGGCAGAGAAGTCAGCAAATGATCAAAGAATGGGGGAAAGGGAAGTGGCACGAAAGCCTATGAGTTCTTCAGCCATCACACGGCTCAGAGAAGTTCTGTATTTCGGAGGGAAGCCCCTAAATAACAAAATGTCTGCTCTTACAGATGCCTAGAGTCAGAAAGGACCACTGTAACCATCTGGTAATAATGCAAGTCACAGAACTTCCCTGAAACAATCTTCACATTCGAAGCAGCACTCAAAACTGTAGGTGCTTTGGGGCAGGGACGATCTGACAGCATATGACTGTAAAAAGTACCTAGTCCCATGGGCCCCAATCTGCTTGCACTGTAATGATGATGTGGATAAGGAGAGAGAAAGCTCTTAAAAGCTACCAGACAATAAATTAGTGAAATACACTGCATGGGCCTTTCCCCCAAGGATCGGGAAACACCACTACATACCATAATGGGTGCGTTTATAGCCAGACCAAGAACTAGCTTCTCTTTTTACCCAGTTTTTACCCAGGCCCAATTTGCACCCCCAAAATCAATTGTAGGTGCAAGCCTGATACTTCCTCCTCCTGATTTGCACTCACAATGGGGCAGTCAGTGGCACAGGGCTCAGAGATGCAGCTGCCATTCCATTGTGGGTGCACAAAAAAAAAAAAAAAACATGAAGGTGCAACATTTGCAGCTTGAACCCATAAAAGGGAACCCCATCCTGAAAACGTACCCTTAAATCTCACCACGATTTGGCAGTAAACAGTTACTGCCTTCACCAGCACAGCTGGGAAGTCACTGAGTCAGGACTTGAATACACAAGTCCTGATTGCCAGTCCCTCGTTCTAACCACTAAACCAGGCATCCCAGCTCCATTAACCCCAGTACTAGTCAAATGAAGCAACAGGCTGCCCTATGAATAGAAAGCAGATGATGCAATAGCTTAGAGCACCAGTACTTCCCTTTTCAGAATGGCTCTGCCCCTGCCCCTGCTCCAGTCCTGGAAACAGGCAATGCAGGTAGGGCAGAGGTGCTGATAAAGGCCAAATTCATCCCTGGCGTAGCATCACTGATAATCTTAAATCTGCTAGCTTCAAAGGTGTTACACCAGAGGTGAGTTTGGCTCATAATATGCAAAAGAAAACTTGCCACGTAGATGTATACCTGAGCGCTCAGAAACGAAGAACCATTTCTCCCTGTTACTGAACCCATTTGGCAGCTGATGTAAAAGGGATTTGTATGAATGTGGATTTTTGAGATTTAGCACAAGGTCCCCCTGATCACAAGGCCATTCCTTATTGTTAATGAGAAAATATTACCAATACTTTTCAGTTCTTGTTTCCTTTACTCTTTGGGGTATGAGAGTGACGTGGTAAAGGGAATCTTACACATTGAGAACATACGATTAAGGGGATCCGATAACTATCTGTACCCGACGGAGAGGTGAAAAAAGAACAGATTAAAAAGTAAGGAATTATGGAAATACCGTGAAACTATGAAACTGAAATCAGACTCTAAAGAGGAAAGACGGCTTTTTGGTTAAGTCTCTGGATTGGGGGATACAGGAGATTTATGTTCAATTCCTAGCTCTTCTGCAGGATTCCTATGCGACTTGGGGCAAGCCACATGGGCACCAGATTTTCATGAGAGTTCAGGTATCACTCAGGCACCTGAGTAAAGCCCAGATTAGCAGGTGGGATTCTCCACTCCTGTGAAACGGATGCAATAATGCTTCTTTCTACTACTTAAATTGTAAGTTCTTCAGGGGAGGGACCACGTCTTACTATGGATTTGTACATTGTCCCAAGCTCTGGTAGGGGTCTCTAAGTGCTTTTATAGTACAAATAAATAATAGTAAAGGGGAGGAAAAAAAACATATAAGAGGATCAGTTACACAACCAAATACATTTGCCATGGGAAACACCACTGGAGTGATTCAGGAAAACACACGACATTCAAGAACTGGGCAATGGGCTTCGTTGTCAATGGTTTTTATTCCCCAAGTTAATTTTTCAGCAGTGTCCATTCCTAGTCCAATGCCAAAATTGCTACATCATGCGATGCCATCTCTGAAATCTTCTTCTTGTTCCCTTATTCCCTTGTCTATGGTTCTACAGCAACCTGAAGATCATAGCAATGGGCTGGCCATGTTGCAAGGAGGAAAGAATTAGTGAGAGAATAGAGACCAATGGACAATAACTGATGCAGCAAAACCCGCTGCTGATGAAAATGGAAAGACAAACCAGTGGGAGAGCCCCTGTAGGCCCAAGCCCCTGTAGGCCCAAGGCCCATATTTGCCTCAAGACGGATGTTCAACACCTTCCATGGTGAGATCTTCACCTGCCAGTGGATTCAGAGAGGTTGTAACAAAAGACACACACGTACCGCAGGAAGAATGGTGCAGGGGTTAGGGCACGAGGCTGGGACTTGGGTAACCCAGGTTTGATTCCCTGATCCACCACAGGCTTCCTGAGAGACCATGGGCAAGTCATTCAGTCTCCCTGTGCCTCAGTAAGATAGGACTGCTAGTATCAGTGTTTTACACATGGAGATAACACCGCCCTGCCTGATAAGGATGAGGATAGAAACATTAAAAGATGGTGACTCTCTCAGATGCTCCGGTAATGGGGTGAAAGTTTGGGAAGAATGTATCCAAGTTCCGTAATTATCCCCAAGTTTTGGCAAAAGAGCCACTGTGAGAGCGTGAGGTGAGGAAGCTGATACCCTGCAGACAGGAAGATCGGGAAGGCAACCCCTAAATTAGGGACATGTTCCAAACTCCTCCAAGCTGTTATGATCCCCCTGAGCTTTGCAGCAACAGAAATCATTAGTCAGTGAATCCCATGTGAAGGAGCGATGGCTAGAACTGGAACTTCTCCCGTGTTTTCCTTTGCCTTGAATGACTAGGGGATGCTGTGGCAAGGAAGACTTTAATACCAGGAGGGAAGGGGAACTGGGATTAACGGTGTTTGTAATGGAACCACTCAATCAATGAGATGCCACCACCACCACCTCTGTATTGAGCATCTGAGCTCTGGAAGACCAGCAGTTGCATGGGAAAAGGGCATTCCCAACAACAAAGGAGATTGATCTGAGTGGGAGGTAGGTGCCGAGTGGTGAAGACAAGGTCCTGACTAGCTAAGCTGGGAGTTAATAAATGCACACCTACCAAAAGTTGCTAGTGGACAAGAGACTGCACACAAAGGGAGCTCCATGAACACCAGAACCACCTGGACACTAAGCCCTGGTCTACACTAGGAGTTGAGGTCGAATTTAGCAGCATTAAATCAATTTAACCCTGCACCTGTCCACACGACAAAGCCCTTTTTTTGACTTAAAGGGCTCTTAAAATCGATTTCCTTACTCCTTCCTTCCTTACCCCCGACAAGGGGATTAGCGCTGAAATCAGCCTTGCTGGGTCGAATTTGGGGGTACTGTGGACGCAATTAGATGGTATTGGCTATCATATCAGTGCTCCATTGTGACCGCTCTGGACAGCACTCTCAACTCGGATGCACTGGCCAGGTAGACAGGAAAAAGCCCGCAAACTTTTGAATTTCAATTTCCTGTTTGGCCAGCATGGCAAGCTGCAGGTGAGTGCAGAACTCATTGGCAGAGGTGACCATGATGGAGTCCCAGAATCGCAAAAGAGCTCTAGCATGGACCAAACAGGAGGTACGGGATCTGATCGCTGTATGGGGAGAGGAATCCGTGCCATCAGAACTCCGTTCCAGTTTTCGAAATGCCAAAACATTTGTCAAAATCTCCCAGGGCACGAAGGACAGAGGCCATAACAGGGACCTGAAGCAGTGCCGCATGAAATTTAAGGAGCTGAGGCAAGCCTACCAGAAAACCAGAGAGGCAAACGGCCGCTCCGGGTAAGAGCCCCAAACATGCTGCTTCTATAATGAGCTGCATGCCATTTTAGAGGGTTCAGCCACTACTACCCCAGCTGTGCTGTTTGACTCCTTCAATGGAGATGGAGACAACATGGAATCAGGTTTTGGGGACGAGGAAGACAATGATGAAGTTGTAGATAGCTCTCAGCAGGCAAGCGGAGAAACCAGTTTTCCTGACAGCCAGGAACTGTTTCTCACCCTGGACCTGGAGCCAGTACCCTCCGAACCCACCCAAGGCTGCCTCCCGGACCAGCCAGGCGGAAAAGGGACATCTGGTGAGTGTACCTTTTAAAATACTATACATGGTTTAAAAGCAAGCATGTTTAAGGACTAATTTGCCCTGGCATTTGCGGCTCTCCTGGACACACTCCCAAAGCCTTTGCAAAAGGTTTCTGAGGAGGGCAGCCTTATGCCATCCACCATGGTAGGACACTTTACCACACCAGGCCAGTAGCACGTACTCGGGAATCACTGTAGATCAAAGCATTGTAGTGTATGTTTGCTGGCATTCAAACAACATCCGTTCTTTATCTCTCTGTGTTATCCTCAGGAGAGTGATATCATTCATGGTCACCTGGTTGAAATAGGGTGCTTTTCTTAAGGGGACATTTAGAGGTGCCCATTCGTGCTGGGCTGTTTGCCTGTGGCTGAACAGAAATGTTCCCCACCGTTAGCCACGGAGAGGGTGGAGGGGCTAGCCACACGCTGGGGGGAGACAAAATGTGACCTTGGAATGAAAGCACATGTGCTATGTATGTAATGTTAACAGCAAGGTTTACCGTGAAAGAGTGTACCCATTGTTCTATAAATTTGTCTTTTTAAATACCACTGTCCCTTTTTTCCTCCACCAGCTGTATGTGTTTCAAGGATCACAGGATCTTCTCCTTCCCCGAGGCTAGTGAAGATTAGAAGGTGAAAAAAACGCACTCATGATGAAATGTTCTCTGAGCTCATACTGTCCTCCCACACTGACAGAGCACAGATGAATGCGTGGAGGCAGACAATGTCAGAGTGCAGGAAAACACAAAATGACCGGGAGGAGAGGTGGCGGGCTGAGGAGAGTAAGTGGCGGGCTGAAGAGAGAGCTGAAGCTGAAAGGTGGCAGCAGCATAATGAGAGGAGGCAGGATTCAATGCTGAGGCTGCTGGAGGATCAAACTAATACGCTCCAGCATATGGTTGAGCTGCAGGAAAGGCAGCCGGAGCACAGACTGCCGCTACAGCCACTGTGTAACCAACCACCCTCCTCCCCAAGTTCCATAGCCTCCTCACCCAGATGCCCAAGAATGCGGTGGGGGGGCCTCTGGCCACACAGCCACTCCACCCCAGAGGATTGCCCAAGCAACAGAAGGATGGCATTCAATAAGTTTTAAACTTTTAAAGTGCTGCGTGGCCTTGTCCTTCCCTCCTCCACCACCTCTCCTGGGCTACCTTGGCAGTTATTCCCCCATGTGTGTGATGAATTAATAAAGAATGCATGAATGTGAAGCAAAAATGACTTTATTGCCTCTGCAAGCGGTGATCGAAGGGAGGAGGGGAAGGTGGTTAGCTTACAGGGAAGTAGAGTGAACCAAGGGGCGGGGGGTTTCATCAAGGAGAAACAAACAGAACTTTTGTTTCATTACTAGCCTGGCCAGTAATGAAACTGGTTTTCAAAGCTTCTCTGACGCGCACCACACCCTCCTGTGCTCTTCTAACCGCCCTGGTGTCTGGCTGCACGTAACCAGCAGCCAAGCGATTTGCCTCAACCTCCCACCCCTCCATAAACATCTCCCCCTTACTCTCACAGATATTGTGGAGCGCACAGCAAGCAGTAATAACAGTGGGAATATTGGTTTCGCTGAGGTCTAACCAAGTCAGTAAACTGCGCCAGCGTGCTTTTAAACATCCAAATACACATTCTACCACCATTCTGCACTTGCTCAGCCTGTAGTTGAACAGCTCCTGACTACTCTCCAGGCTGCCTGTGTATGGCTTCATGAGCCATGGCATTAAGGGGTAGGCTGGGTCCCCAAGGATAACTATAGGCATTTCAACATCCCCAACGGTTATTTTCTGGTCTGGGAAGAAAGTCCCTTCCTGCAGCTTTTGAAACAGACCAGAGTTCCTGAAGATGCGAGCATCATGTACCTTTCCCGGCCATCCCACGTTGATGTTGGTAAAACGTCCCTTGTGATCCACCAGTGCTTGCAGCACTATTGAAAAGTACCCCTTGCAGTTTATGTACTTGCCGGCTTGGTGCTCTGGTGCCAAGATAGGGATATGGGTTCTGTCTATTGCCCCACCACAGTTAGGGAATCCCATTGCAGCAAAGCCATCCACCATGACCTGCACATTTCCCAGGGTCACTATCCTTAATATCAGCAGATCTTTGATTGAGTTGGCTACTTGCATCACAGCAGCTCCCACAGTAGATTTGCCTACTCCAAATTGATTCCCGACTGACCGGTAGCTGTCTGGCATTGCAAGCTTCCACAGGGCTATTGCCACTCACTTCTCAACTCTGAGGGCAGCTCTCATCTTGGTATTCTTGCGCTTCAGGACAGGGGAAACAAGTCACAAAGTTCCATGAAAGTGCCCTTACACTTGCGAAAGTTTCACAGCCACTGGGAATCGTCCCAGACCTGCAACACTATGCGGTCTCACCAGTCTGTGCTTGTTTCCTGGGCCCAGAATCAGCGTTCCACAGCATGAACCTGCCCCATTAGCACCATGAAGCCTACATTGCCAGGGCCCATGCTTTGAGAGAAGTCTGTGTCCATGTCCTCATCACTGTGCTGATGTTGCCTACTCGCCTGGTTTCATTTTGCCAGGTTCTGATGCTGCATATACTGCTGGATAATGCGCGTGGTATTTAATGTGCTCCTAATTGCCAAAGTGATTTGAGCGGGTTCCATGCTTGCCGTGGTATGGCATCTGCACAGAAAAAAGGCACAGAACGACGGTCTGCCGTTGCCCTGACAGAGAGAGGAGCGACTGACGACATGGCTTACAGGGTTGGCTTACAGGGAATTAAAATCAACAAAGAGGGTGGCTTTATATCAAGGAGAAACAAAAACAAATGTCACACAGAATGGCCCCCTCAAGGATTGAACTCAAAACCCTGGGTTTAGCAGGCCAATGCTCAACCCACTAAGCTATCCTCCCTCTGTATTTCAGGCAGGACTTCATGGAGGGAAGGAGGGAGGGAGGGGGGAGCAAATGATACAAAACAAATCTGGTCTATTTCTTGTTTTGATCCACTCCATCCATCTTTAATCTTTGGCTGGCAGCAGACGGTGCAGAAGGACTGCTAGCCATCCACATCTCCTGCCTGCTCACCAAGATGGTACAATAGGACTGCCTGCAGGCTAAAGAGCATGACATGGTCCCGAGTTACCTCTAATTAGTCCCTGCACCATATCTGCCCAGGCACTCCTGACCGACCTTACCGAGGTGGCTAGGAGCACCTCAGACATGATGAGGATGGTTTTCAGGCCTATTGAACAGTTTGCTGCCACAAGGCAATGGGTTGCTGCTGCTGTGTAGCAAAGCAGTACTGTGTCTGCCAGCACCCAGGGAAACATACCATGACAGTGAGCTGAGCGGGCTCCATGCTTGCCGTGGTATGGCGTCCTGCACAGGTAATTCAGGAAAAAAGGCGTGAAATGATTGTCTGCCGTTGCTTTCACAGAGGGAGGGAGGGCCTGATGACATGTACCCAGAACCACCCACGAAAATGTTTTTTTGCCCCATCAGGCATTGGGATCTCAACCCAGAATTCCAATGGGCAGCAGAGTCTGCGGGAACTGTGGGATAGCTACCCACAGTGCAACACTCCGGAAGTCGATGCTAGCCTCAGTACTGTGGAAGCACTCCGCCGAGTTAATGCACTTAGAACATTTTGTGTGGGGACACACACAATCGACTATATAAAAATGATTTCTAAAAACCTGACTTCTATAAATTCGACCTAATTTTGTAGCATAGACATACCCTAAGAGGTTTCAATGAGCAAAGAGTTCCTGAAACAAGTAAGAACTGCTATGAAGGAGGCTCAGGGAGGACCCCAGGGAATCTGCTGTGGACAAGCTCAGTCCTCCTGTTTATTAATGGAGATAACGGTGGCTAGGTACGCACAAAGGGCAAGCTGTACTCTGTTCTGGAGGAGAAGCTGGAGATGGTTTGATCAGCTGCTGAAGTCCCACAGAAACACAGGAAGTCAAACCATCTAAAGAACAAATGGAAGAGAAGAGGCAGGTTGAAATCGCAGGCAAGAGAAATTGAGAATGCAGAAGGTCTCTGAGGAATGTGGCTTAGAGACAGATTAGAAGCCTCAGGAAAAGCAGGACAGAGAGTTGTCAGTGACCATAAATTAGAGGTGGAGAGTGGGTAGCACAAAGCACATGCTAAACCCAGATAAGAGTGACCACGCAGCCAGTGCGACAGAGGAGAGATCAAAACAGAAAGGCACTCAACTCCATGCCCGAATCATGAGACTTAACAAAAAGTGATGAGAAAAAGCTACTCCTGATTCTGGGAGAAAGGAAAGATGGCAGAGATGGTATTGCACAATGTAGCAACTTGCCACCAGACCAGGCATGGACACTGCTGATAAATTAACTTAGGGAACAAAACCCCCAAACAGTGTGTAGCCCTGTTCCGGATAGATCTCCCCCACTTCTGCAAGGAGAGAATCTCCTCGGGTATCTGTCATTTTGGCAACTGTGGTCTATCTTATGCCAATGAAGTCTCATTGGATTAACTGGTGCTATTTAAACTTGATTCTTGAATAGGGATTTTGAGAGTGAGGAGTGCAGCAGTGATCAGAGGGCGAGCTCTGAAAGGGAACCAGCAGGAGAGAGGAGATGAGTAATCCTGGCTATGGATTCCATGGTCAGGAGCAAGATAGAAGTGACCCAGGTAAGAAACAGGATGCTCTGCTGCACCCTTGGAATTGGAACAAGGGGAAACGAGGGAGGAGGGCTGGCTACCACACCATGTAACACTCTGGGGAATTCCATTGGTTGTAACCCCCATGGGAGCAATGACACCGGAGAAGGAGAGCCTCTGTAATCAAGACTGGTTTTGGGGATCTGGGAAAAGAACAGAGGACAGAAGCACCCCGGGTGTTCTGCTCAGACAGCCTCAAGCTCAAAGGAGACTGACACCAGAGACCAGGTGATGGTGCTGTGGGCTACTGGAGGAGGAGTGTGGATTCATTGAGCACTGAAATCTTCTCAGCGCAAGGGAGTAGGTGAGGACAGCTTTCCACTTAGTGGAAAAACCTTCTGGGTTCAAACCAGCAGGGCTTGAATGGGGCAGGGAGGGAAATGTCACTTCACCCTAATAACCCAGTATGTGCATTCCCACAGGCACACTTATGTACGTTTACACTGCAACTAGCCCATGCCACCTGACTCAATTTCAGACTAACGGGCTGTTTAATTGCAGAGGGGATGTTCAGGCCCGCCCAGCTCGCACGGTCCTAGAGCCCAGCTCCAGCCTGAGGTGAGCATAAACGTCTACATTGCAATTAAACCGGCCTCTTTGCCCGAGTCACCGGCACAGGTTTTTAATTGCAGTGTAGAAATGCCCTAAGATGAAAGCTGGAGTTGCTCTGGAACAGAAAACATGAATGCATCAGAGTCTGTGCTGACACAAGGAGCTTGGGAAATGAGCACAAAGAACGAGACGAGTCACTGCTGTAGTAAAGGATGGAGACGGTGAGCTGGTGGGTACAAATACAACTAGCCAGGGCTCAACCCGGGAGGTAGGGAAGGGAAGATCTATCTTGGCCAATCTTTTCCATCTCTCATTTTTACGAGAGGACACAACACAGCTGGCAAGCCAACACCCAGCCCTGGAACATTAGCTTGAACCACCAGAGCCTCTACAACAGAAGAGAAAGAAGGGAAATGCAATAGGGATCTCAACTCCAGGCCTGGAAGGTCCCCCCAGCTGAGCGCAGATCCCATTCCCTCCCCTCTATCCAGCCACACACAGGATCCACAGGGAAGAATATGATCTGCACTCCGAGAGAGAAAGCGCAAGTCTGACTACAGCCCTAAGGGCTGTCACAACAGATAAAACCTCAGCCAAGCTTCGCAGTGTGAGCTCCTGCCCGCTAATGCACAGCAGAGCTAAAAATACTGACGTGTGGAAAAGGACAGGCTGCTGTTGCCGTATTCTCAGCGATTGCAGGCTTCGGCTTCCCAGCGAGGCTTGATCGTCTGGATGTGTGGCTGCAGTGGGGCTACAAGCAGCTGGTGCACAAGGCCAAGACACATGAAGGGGGTCTCCCAAGAACACCTGCAGCAAGGATGGTTCTGCTGCTCAGGGACACGTCTCATGGAAGGGGCTGGGTCAGTTTTATGCTGATCTGAAATAAAAATATCTGGGCCAAATGTTTCCCCATGTGCATAGTGGGATGTTGTTCCAAGAGAGGGGGTTGCCCTAGGGAAGAGCAGAGGCTGACTTGAGACAGGGAAGGAAAGGATAAAGAAAATAGATGGGGGGAGAGAGAGAGAGCGCGTGCACTCACTCTGCATTTCTGGTTTGGTCTGAGGCAGAGTGATTAGGACAGGGAAATTAATTCTTCACCTAGTATTGGTTTAAGTGGCTTCCCTTCTACAGTGGTTTGAGAGATGATTCCTTTAGCCAGCTTCTTTAGTCTAAAGTGGGAAGAGATAGCAAGGTAAGAGGAAAAACCTGATTCTGGTTTAACAGCAGTGTAAATTGGGAGTAACCCCACTGAAATCAATGGAATTACATGGGTATAAATGAGATTAGAATCAGGCCAATGTTTTCGTGGAATTTTATTTGATAAAGAAAAACCTGAAACTCAGTGTCGTATTTAAGGCCCTGATTCAAGAACGCACTTAAGTATGGGCTTAAATTCCATTGACTTTCATGGGACTTCAGCATATGCTAAGTGAGCTTTGGATAACCAGGATTGTCCTTGTAGCATCCCTAGCAGTAGAGAAGAGACAGGGCCCAGAGGCACCATGTGCCAATAGTGGAGAATCACCGAGAGTCCCTTTCTTCTAACTCTGAAGGAGGAGCTTTATTAGAACAAGGTAAACAGTATTATCCTGAAAGCGACATTCTCCCTCTACTGCACTGCAGAGCTACTGACTAAAACCTTTCCCAGCTCCCTCCTACGTGGCTTCCTGCCACAGCTGTGAATAACTACCCATACTCTCATGGGCTGTAATTAATATAACGAGGATTCTTAACTGAAGTTGCTGGACAGACTGACTGATCATGTGGCTCTCTAAGGGTAAGTCTACATTGCGATTAAAAACCCATGGCTGGCCCGTAACAGCTAACTTGGGCTTGCAGGGTTCGGGCTCTGGGACTGTTTAACTGCGGTGTAGACGTTCGGGATCCGGCTGGAGCCCGGGCTCTAGGACCTGCGAGGGGTTCCAGAACTCGAGGCGAGAATGTCTACACTGCAGTTCAACAGCCCCTTAGTCAGAGCCCCATGAGGCGCAGGACAGCCAGCGTGTCTAATTGCAGTGTAGACATACCTCAAATTAACACAGACAGTAGGCAGCACAGGCACTGCACAGGGGCCTCCCTAAATCCTGGCCTGAACTATGAAGTCATGGACTGGACTAGTCAAGTACAGTACTGTACTCTCTATGCAGTGCCCACCTGTACTAGCCTCTGATCCAGTCTATCCCTAACACAAGCTCCCAGCTAGCTACAAAAATTTGTGGGGTTTTGTTTTTTTTAAATGTAATTAAATGGGTTAAAATTCCAAGGAAAAAGGCTCCTAAACTCAAGTTTTGCAAACTCAAAAATCAGTTTGGGAGGCCTGCAGAACCTCCCCAGCCCCTTGGGTTGCCAGTCTCTGGTTCAGAACTTCAAACCAGCGGAGAGGGATGAGGGGGCAGAGAGCAAGTGCAAAGGTACAAAACAAAAGAAATTCATCCCACAGCTTCCCAATTTGTTACATGGCTACAGTGCTAGAGGGAGCCACAGTTAGATATGAATGCGTATGCGATAAGCACATTACTTCCCCGGTCATACTACAAGCCGCGTTCTTCCCTCAGACAAACAACTGCAACCCTGTTTACTTCAGCCAGATTTCATGGGTGCAACTGAGGGTACCATCAGGGCCACATTGCTCATTTTCACCACACCAGAGCAATACTTCATATTATTAGGCTTGTGGATAAAAGCTATTAGTCGGATTAGTCAATCAATGTTTCTACAAAAAGAAAAGGAGTACTTGCGGCACCTTAGAGACTAACAAATTTATTTGAGCATAAGCTTTCGTGAGCTACAGCAGGTGCCACAAGTACTCCTTTTCTTTTTGCGAATACAGACTAACACGGCTGTTACTCTGAAATGTCTCTACAGTGCACTGAGGGAAAAACAAAGCGCTACATATGCCTGAAGCATCATGATGGCAGGAATACTATGAAAATGAAGATGCTCATTTCAAAATAAATAGATCATTTATATTTACAATTGGGCCCAAAAATGGATCTACTGACTATAGAAAATAAATTATGGCCTGTTCCAGCTCCACTGATTTCGATGGCCTCTGCATCAGCCACTTATAGCTAACCCTGGCAGAATGCTTCCCCCCTGCCCCCCGTAATTTCAATGGATAATAATTATGTTTATGTTTAAGTACGTTTTCTATTTGTATGGATTTATATTTTCACAGTTGGGTAAAATTACAGGCAGGCTTTCCCCCTATTTGTAGGGATTTAAATTTTCACAATTGCAGGTCATTCTAGGATGGTCAGACAATGGGAGGAGGAATTGGACAATCATTTAACAGTAAACACAGATTCAAAATGTGAAAGCTTTCTAACCATTCAAACACAATGTGTCACCACCAGATCAAAATATACAAAGTAAATATTCTTAAAACGAACTCCAGGGCGTAATCAAGCAGCATTTTTCTTACTTTGCCTATCTGTAAATTTTGATTATTAGCGATGGAAATATTTTTTCATCCGTTTACGTCTGTATGGCAAAATCAACTTTTAACAACATTTGCCAATAAAAATCTAATCCTTCCAAGCCTATTTATAGAGCAAGTTAAGGCAATATTCCTTGATCACTTCACCTCCCCGCACAGTGGCAGGAAAGTCACCAATTTCAACCAGGTAAAATCAGCACAAACCTAACACAAGTTTTGTGTTTGTATTTCACCAGCTCTAAATTCACCCTCAGTGCAGGATACAACTACTCCAAGAAGAGGATTTCAACAATCCCCCTTTTTTTGGGTCAGAAAATGCCGGTTTGTCAAAACCAAAGCTTTGTGGAAATGTCACATTGCTTTCAACAAAACATTTGTTGGGAAAGTTTCTCGGGTGCAGAATGAAATTTTTGGTCAAAACCAGAGAAATTGACTCAACAGCTTGGTGGTTATGGAACTCACCTGGGATATGGGAGACCCTGGTGTAAGCCCAGATCAAAGAATTTTGAGGCCCTGGACACTATGGAAAGGGGGGCTCCCACCTTCCTTAAAGCACCCCCTCCCCATTCATACCCCATCCCATATAGACCCCCAAATGCCCTTCCCACTCTACGTATATCCTGGCAACC
Organism: Dermochelys coriacea; assembly: GCF_009764565.3. NCBI lineage: Eukaryota > Metazoa > Chordata > Testudines > Dermochelyidae > Dermochelys > Dermochelys coriacea. Next base: position 13,664,480 of record NC_050083.1, on the reverse strand, counting down.
CTCCAGCAGCTCCCACTTATCCTGAAAGCCGCCCCACACACCCCAGTAGCCCTGACATACATCCTGTTCCCCACTCACCCCGAACATCCCCCACAACCTTTCTGGCTACTCTCCAATCCCAGCTCAGTGCTCGGCTCCTGTCTCTACCCCCCAGCTTCACTCGTTCCCATCACCCATCCCGCACTCAGGCTGCTTGGGTTTAGCCCAGCCGCACCTCTGTCATGATGGAGGGACCGCTGGGCCAAGTTTGAGTGAGTGGTATGACCTGGCATTCAGGGTCATAGCACCCCTCAGTTTTGGGTTTTTTGTTTGTTTATGCAGTGGTCAGGGGCCCCCTAAAATGAGGGCCCCATGCAAGTGCACTGAGCCCATATTGGTTAATCCGGGCCTGTCCACGTTCAAGTCCCAGCTCTGAATCAGGCAGACCATGGATTTGAACCCATCTCCCCCACTTCCCTGGTGAGTGTCCTCGCTATCAGGCTTTGGCTATACTGGGGTAGGGCCATTGGAGGGGCCTGTCCCTCTTTTACTCTGGTTTTCTTTAAAACATTTGAAAGGTCTCTGCTTTGTTCCACACTGGAACAAAACCTAACACCCAAACCTAGACATGTTCCACAAAACAGAAATTTCCAGCCAGCCCTAGTGAATCTCTCTAATATTTCAAGGATGCTCAAGCTACATGCTCTCTGTCACATGCAAGTCTATTCATATTGGCTACTGTTTTTATCTCTTCTTTCTTGCTGCTCATTGGTCTTCTATTTAGCGTGCAAGCTCTCTGGGGCAGAGACTGCCTTTTGTTCTATAGCTGTGCAGAACCTACCGCAAACGGGGCTCAATCCTGATCAGAGCCTTTGAGTGCTACTGTAATAGAAATTATTAATTAGAATAATCAGCCCAGTTCCCAATGAAAACGTATCCATACCACCACCACCACCACCAATGGCTCCCTCTTGGTTTTCTCATGAAAGAGGCCAAGAATTGGATGAAGAATGAAGAGCGATCTACTCTTTCATTATCTCCAAGGTAGGGTTGAAGCATATGGGTGGGATGGGGTAGCTTGCTCGGTCACTGCTGTAATATCCGGAGAATAAATCTTCCATGCTTCTAACCAAAACTCTGAAATAGGAGGAGACAGGCTCCAAAGCATCCTTCCCAATTTTAAAAGAGCACAGTGCACGCTTGTGGAGCTAGGAGTTTACAGAGTGCCGGGTGAATACTCCTGCTGTGCAGATGTGATCAATAAAGCTCATGGTTATGCACCTCACTATCAACCCTCAGTGTCTTGATTTAAGGAGCTCCCTCCTGGGGAGGAAGCAGCTGCTTTGGCTGGGTATGTTGTGTGGATAATCAGAGGGCTTCACCTCTGGGGCTCTCAAGCCGACACCTTTCACCAGCACCAAACTCTCACCAGGATATTTTCTTAAAGAGAAAGGAAGCATGAGATTTGCCTGCCCATTGCACAGAATGCCTGTAGACGAGTATCCTTCTCAAGGAGAGAGACAAAGCCGCTTTGCTGGTGCGGGAAGGACAAAGGGATCAAGGGAAAACAAACCTGTTTAAAATGGACTAACTGTTAAACAGTGGAAAGGGAAGAAGGATGAGTAAGATGGTCATGTAAATCAGCATGCATGGACTTCAACTTTCAGCTGCTGTACATTGGCGTTGCTCAGTCTGACCCTTGCCCGGCCATAATGCATTCCACTGCAAACATGGTGGAAAATATAGCGAAGCACTAACAAAAATCAATAAATTTTATTTTCTTAGCAAATACTCAAAAACCAAGTGATAAAAGGGCCAAGGCTCTCAGTTGGTGTAAACTGGTGTAGCTCCATTGACTTATTCCTGGGATTTGTTTAGCAGTTAGCTATACTTGCCACCCATTTCCCACCATGTTTGCCTAGTGGTAATTTAAAGGAGAGAGGGACAGATCCTCAGTGCTGGTTTAAATTGGCATGGATCTAGGGTGACTAGATAGCAAGTGTGAAAAATCTGGACGGGGGTGGGGAGTAATAAGCACCTATAAGAAAAAGCCCAATAATCAGGACTGTCCTGATAAAATCGGGACATCTGGTCACCCAACATGGATCCATGGTCTTCAACTGAGCTATACCAATTTACACCAGCTTAGCATCTGGTCCAGAGCCAGAAATGAAACCTCTGCAAGAGGCACTCCCTATATTAGGAAACTTCAGGTTTAATTCTCCTCTAATTCACTTCAATGTAATTGGTCTGGGATTACACTGATGTAACTGCGATCAGAATCTGGCCCCTCCTGTCTTGAGACACCACTCCAAAGTATTTCCAAACACAGTGCCTGGCCCTCCACTCACTTACACCAGTGAAAAATCAGGAGTAACTCTAGGGAAATCAATGGTGTTTACACCATGTCAAACCAGCACAGGTCAGAGAAGGGTCAGGCTCCCGGCTCCACCTTTATTAGAAGCCCTGCCTCCACTCAGCAACTCATGGTTGGTAGTCTCTAGAAGGCCAGGATAAAAATTGCACTGTTCCAAACTTCCAACAAAGCAGCAAGACAAGCCCTGCCCTAATACGAGGCATGCATGCTCTCCAGCCCCACCAGCTCCCCGTCCCAATCCGACTGGGCCATGCAATCCTGCACCTGCGCCACTCCCATCTGCTGCAATCAGACTGGGTTCAGCTAACACTAATATCCCATTGCTTTGGCTCCAGTTAGGTCTGGGCACACTGGGCTCGGCTCACCATGACCAAAAGGGGATGGGGCCTATTGCCCTCAGCGCTCCACAGCCCACTCCTGTAATGAATTTGGAAAGTCTCTCCCCAAGCTCCCGCCTCTTGAAATTCTGCTCACTAATAATATTGTAACTAATTTACATCCGAGATGGAGATTGAGTGGCAGCCGTTGCTATGGCGACCATCTCCCGAGCCCTGGCTCCTCGCGGCTGAGCGCAGCTGAGAGATCAAAAGATTCTAAACAAGCTCCTCCAACTCAGGCAGATCCTGTGGCCAATTCTAGCCGCCCCTGGGTTACACACGCTCCCGTCTCCTACGCCCGGCCCTCCCTATGCCAGAGCAGAGAACTGCCCGTTATTGGGCAGGCTATCAGTCCACATATTGTGCTCTGTGGCATGACAAATTCAATGCATACTCAGAGCAGGCTGGAGTCTGAGAGGATGAACCGCACTGAAGGGATGAGTTTGCACACAGGTCTAATTTCAACCCTGAAGCTTGCACAGGGGTTAGAAGCAAATCCACAACACCCAAATCCAGACATCCAATGGGAATACACTCTGCTCCTGCTCCTCCTCCCTGCAACAAGACCCATGAAACCTCCCCCAGTACATGAGATAGCATATAGGGTCTGGTGAAGGGGAGCAAAGGAAGCTGGCTAGTAGCTGCGAGATTCACCAGACACATCCATCTCCAAAGCTAAGGCTCAGGCCAGTGGGTTGGTGTGAGGTTCAGTGTGAACATCCCATAGCTCTAGGCCAGACACCTTGGGGCTGAGGTCTTCCTCTCAGTTTGTTTGTCCTTGGTTTCACCCGCTCCACCACTAACCAAATGTGCCCCCCCCACCCCAGCATCACCAACTCTTGTGATTTTAATCACCAGACTCGCGATATTTGGTGTTTTTTCTTAAAGCACCAGCTCCTGGAGTCAGGTGATTGTGTGATCTGCTTTCATTTAAAAAAAAAAAATCCCCCAAAACTAACTTTCTAGCTCTCGTGTTTATGGAGAAAAGTCAGATCACATCAACTCACAAGGCTCCAAGCCTCCAACACCAGAAGGCAAATTAAGTTTAAAATGTCAAGATTTTTAACCACTTGGGATTGGCAATGTTACCTTGAATGGACACTTCTCTCACCCCAACCAGACTGGGCCCTTCTTTTCAGGAGGAACCTGGCTTAACTCATGAAACTTGGAGCCTCCATGAAGGTGTCACTGCCCCACACACAGGTCTCACATCCCCATGACTACTCTCAAGCCAGTGGGGCTGAAATGATCTTCCTTAGCACCATCTTCACCACATGCCCACCCCAGAGAAGGAAAAAGACAGCAGGAGTCTGAACCTGGCTCTTCTACAGGATCAAGCATGAAACGTATAACGAGACCAGAAACTGGATGTTTCTCTAAAGGACCTGCTCTAGGAATTATATTGGGAAGTTCTCTGGCCAGTGTTATACAGGAGGTCAGACTACACGATCACAATGGTCCCTTCTGACCTTGGAATCTATGAAGCTATAAGGTAGGCCCCAGGGCCTAGATTCTAAACCAGGCCAAGCCCCAAACAAACAGCAGGAAAGTCGAAGCATACAGTAGGCACACTGAGACCTAGATGTGTCAGACTATTTCACCTACCAACCTTGCTCTGGGCTAACAATCGCCATCCTCTAGAACAATGCTGTGCCCTAAGGTACCTGGACAGTGACTGGCAGAGGCATTCATCTGAATTTATCTCAGAGTCCATGTGTAAATACATCTGGGCCATTGGTACCCACAGCATAGGCCAGATTCTGATCTTAGCTATGATTTAATTCTGGTTTCACTGACTTCAACAGGTGTACGTAGGAGCATCTCACCTTGTGTCTGTTTATAAACAATGCATGAGGCCCCGCCCCTGCCAGGTGTGTCCTCTCCCTCCTGTATTTATATGGCCACCGTGTACGTTTCCCCAAGTATATGAATGCCACCCCAAGGGTATGTGTGTCCTACCCTGCACCTTATCCACAATGAAAGACATACTCTGCATGCTTTAGGATCTATTTATTCCTCTCCCAGCCCTCAGCTGCCTTGTTATAAGAGTCACTCACACCAGGGAAAAACTGACTCAGACCTTCCGAGATAAGGAGACCACATCTGCAGCCCCACTCACAAGGAATGCAATCAAAATAGTGACCAGGAAGCAGGGCGGGGGTGAAGGAGAGATTTTTCTCTGCTGACTACCATGGATTGCTGCTGTGGAATGATTGCAACTGTCAGACTCAGCTGGGGTCACCCTGAAGGATTTTCCCTGGCTGATCCGAAGCTAGGACAGAGCGAGCATTAAGAAGAAAAAAAAAAAGTTGGCCTGCTCTGGACCTCCCTTAGCACAGCCTGATTATTTAGGACCTTCCCTTCCTCCCACATGGTCCGCTTCTTCAAGTTGCTGAGCACCCTCAACTCCTGTCAGATTCAGCAGCATGCAGGATGGGGCTGAGACTTTGCCCAATGGCTTTCGGATGCAAGGGCAGGAACAGAGTTACAAACCTGGCCACATGCGCGAATGCAAAGATGCAGAGGAGGAAACAGGGAGCAGCTAACCTAGAGACCAGCCTTCCTTCCTCCTAGGTCATAAGCTCTCTGCAGCAGGGACTGTTGTCTGTTACTTATCCGGACAGTGACTAGAACAACATTACTTTGATCTTTGAATGGGATTCTCAGGTGCCATCATAATAATCAATGCATTGCATGACCGCAATCCCACCTAGAACCAAAACCCAAAAGTCTCATCTGACAACCACCATCAGCTGGATGGGTTGCATTTGTGTGAATGCACCCAGTCAGCTTCTCTTTTTCGATTCATTCTTATTCATAATTTTTGCTTGAATAAATAGCACAGGAAACAGTGAGGCATTTCTGTGGACATTTTACATACATGTAGAGATCACATTTTCTTCCTAAGAATCCTAACTTGGGTCATTCACACACACACACACACACAAACACACCCCCGATTCCCCTTACAGACTATTTGGGTGAGTTGGAATTTTTCAAAATTTCAGTGAGGTCTCCCCATTTTGAAAAATGTCAATAAAATATTCATGATTTCCCCACCCTCCCTTTCCCCCCAAGTTGATTACAGCACCTCATTAGTGCCCACTCACTAGATCAGATACCCCCAGCATAGACTAAAATACCAGGGAGGTGAGAGCCATTAGAAGAGGACCTTCCCCACGCACCTCCTCATGTCTTTGAAACACAACCCACTATTTGCGTTCTTTGTGGGGGACTCTGATACCACCTTTCTGCACCTAATTATTTTTGCATATACTGTAGGTGCTTATACAGTGCCCATTGCCTTGGGCTCTCAGCACCTTATTGATCATCAGTCCTTACTCCGGTGGCAGTTTCACACAATAACAGTTTAAACAGCTATCACCACCATGGAACAGGTAATTGGGCAACCACCATGGTCCTTACAGAAGAGGTCTCAAGAGCACTTCCCATCAACAAGGGCACAACTGTGACTGGCTCAACTCTTTCAAGATATATGGGTATGGCTGCAGTTGGATACTGAGTTGTGATTTTAAATGACCGTTGGTTAACCTATGTGAACTAACGCAATCAATCAGACAGGACAAATATTTATTCCAGGGTACAATATATTTAAATATTTATTCCTGTCCACACTAGAATTTACAGTCATGTTAGCTAACAGGTTAAAACAGAACTCATGATTCAAGTACAGACATATCTTGACATTCATATCCCCCCCTCCCCCAAGGCTGGAGAAGTTGACCATCTAAGCAGCAGAAGTGTGTCTCGACAGTTTGGTACAACATAGTAAGACTAGGGAGGGTGATGGGCAATGACCCTAAGTAATTACCTTCCATGTGAAATATCATGACCACACCTATTATTTTCCCTTGCCATCATTTCAAGCTTCATTGAGCTACATCCCACATCATCGTTCTTATCACCAATATACGCAGAACAAGATATACAAGGCCAGAGTTCTAGAATCCTTGTTTCACCAGCCCTATGAGTCATTTACTGTAGACCCTCTTGCAGGTAGTGAGCACGGCTTCTGCAGATTAGCAATCTTCATCACATCAGGAATGGGGGAGGATGAGATGGACAGTGCTTTCCCATCATCATTTTTTCCAGTGCTAACATTCTGGAGGCGAACTTTCAGAAGGGCACCTTGGGAGAAGAATGAAGTTCCTGCCCTTGCAGCAACATGAGGTACATATCTCATATGGAGACTTGGATGCACGAGGAGATAAAATGCTACTTCTTTTAAACCCTCAAGTGAATTTAAAAACCCGATACAAATATTACAGATCAAATTCTGCCCTTATTTGCACCTGTACAGTCACACTGAGTTCAGTAGAAAGAAAAGGAGTATGTGTGGCACCTTAGAGACAAACCTTAGAGACTAAGGTGCCACAAGTCCTCCTTTTCTTTTTGCGAATACAGACCAACACGGCTGCTACTCTGAAACCTGAGTACAGTAGGTGTGCATGGGACCAGGAACTATCTATTTATTGATGTACTGTGTACCAGATGCTAGATGGGTGTAAGTCAACATAGTTCCACTGAAATCAATGGAGCTTTGCTGCTTTACACCAGCCAAGGGTCTGGCCCAGCAGCCCCAATTTTTGAACACATGCTGAACAGGACATCCAGATCGCACCTTAGCTTTCAGGCACCTGAAATGGAAATTTACACAATTGCGAGCAGCTCTCAATATCCATTTGCAGGGTCTGGATGTCTTATTCGGCCATCGATGATTGAAAGTCTCCTCCATTAAGGGATGGAGAGAAATAGCTCTGATCCTGCTCCATTTAAGTCAATAGGGGGTTGCCATTGATTTCAGTGGGAGCAGGAGCAGACAAAAAGAGAAATTGGTCAGGAAAATCAAATGCAACCCCCATCTCCACCTCCCTAGGAAATGCATAACAGTTGGGTACCAAGGTTTGCCCAGGGCACTGATGCTCAGAAGCACTCGTACCCATCCGCACCCAGATGTGCAGCTGACCAAGTCAGTGACAGATGGGGGATAAGTAATATCAAGCAAGAAAATGGCTCCTCTAAGATTTAATCTCCCTGCTGTATGCTGAAAGTCAGAGCTCCCGGTTCCTGTTGGGCTTCCCACTTATTACTCTAACATTTAGCAGGTGTCCGGGTCAGGGGATGCAGCCACCTGGAGGTCTGGAAATCCACTGTGTGTATGGATCACAGCCCCATCCCAGAGACAATATTTTAAGAAGATATAGGAGCAAGGAAAAAGCACTGGAGAAGGTTAAAGAAAAAAGGGAGAGGTGGAGGAAATACCACCTGCTTATTGATCTGGCAATATGAAAGGGGTTTTTCTTCTGGTTCCTGGACTGGAGACAGGAATCTATTGGATAAAAATCTTTGCTCTCCTGCTGCCTTGGTTTCAGCCTCTCCAGGCTGCTGTTTAATTAGATGAGCATTAGCAAAAAGGCAGCTGTGCAGCAGAGGAGGGGCATGCTTTTTGCCGCTGATATACACCCAGTCCATTAGGGGCGTGCTGTTATTGAAAGACTCTGGTCAATGCCATATCAGCTGAACCATCCTTAGGTCTCCTCTTTGCTCCCAACACACATACACACACACACCCCTGTCAAATGGGCTGAACACTACTGAAATCAGCCAAGAAGTGAAAGTGAGCAACCTCTAGTGAAAGAAGCCGACATGCACAGACAGCTCTCTTTGATTTAAGTGCAGTACAAGCAACAGTCCCTTCTCCTCCCCTCCATATTCCTGGCTCCCCCGCTTCTCCCCACCCCCCAGTTGCTGTGCATTCATTCCTCCAGCTGCAGCTCCTCTTTCAAGTGACAGAAGAGGGAGGCTTCCAGCTCCAGCTCTGACTCCAGTCCCAACTTTGGTGTTATCAATCCCCCTGAACTTGGGCTTTGCAGTAACTGCATCGAGCCAGCCAGCCACACATCAGCCAGCTAACAGAAATCAGCTCCAGACGCCAGCAAGGGAATTCTCCATGCACTTTAAACCACGGTTATTGCTGGTGATCGGTGTTTTTGGGGTTGGATTTTTTGGCTACCATTAACCGCTTCTCTCCTGAATTGCCTGCAACCACAGGTAAAACCTGCCACAACACAGAGAATGAGATCCTGATCTCACTAGTGTAAATCTGGAGTGGCTCCACTTACACCAGTTTAAATTAGTTCAGAGTCTGGCCCTGAACAGGCCCCTTAAGGTTTAATACCCCCTATTTGCCGGCTTTAATACACTCAGCAGCTGAATGCCAGCAATGTCATGCCTTTAGCATCCGCTTGCATCTTATTGATGAAAAATTAAAAACTCATTAGGGGAGGCTTTTCTGTTATTTTCAAAGATATTTTCCCAAATTAAATTAATACTCAGACCAATTTTCAGCACTCCAGAGTCAATGTCTATATCTTGCTCTGTGTCTCTAGGATCCTAGGAAAGTGCTCAGATACCGTAGCGATGGGCATGGAAGAAGAACTACGCTAAAACAGCACATTTAATTAGTTGAGCCCCAACATCCCCTTGGGGCAGGGCAGTGTTATCGCCACGTTCCAGACAGGGAAACTGAGGCAAAAGCCAACACTTGGCCGAGGTCACAGGGAGTAAGTGACAAAGCCTCAGCTAGAACCCAGGAGTCCTGTCTCCCAGCCCGCTGCTCTAACCACTCAGGCAGAAATATTAATGATTTAGTTGGGGATTAGTCCTGCTTTGAGCAGGGGAGTGGACTAGATGACTTCTTGAGGTCCCTTCCAACCCTGATATTCTATGTTTCTATGATGATTCTATGATTAAGGGGCTAAAGTTTGCAAAAAATGTTTTAATTGCCAGGAACAAACACAAGGCCAGATCCCCCGCTGGTGTCGGTCAGCATAGCACCCTTAAAGAAGCGTAATTCCATTGACGTTAAGGGAGTTACACTGATTTCCACCACCAGGGGATCTGTCCCAAGATGGCTATTTTCCCCCACAGGATTCAAGGCATAGAGAGCAAGTTATTAGTACAAAATAAACATTTCAAGCAAAACCATGACACAGCTGCATCAGCTGTTTTCATTATGCGATATTATCAGTAAGATCTATCAACTCGGCTCAACTTCAGCCATGGAGCCACAACCAGCACCTCTATGCTACACTGCCAGCACTTCACTAACTGGTGTCAGCACACCTGTAACTTACAGATCTGGCATGGCTCTACAAAAACACCCTAGTACCACTGCAGAAAGCAGGAGTCAATTACCTGTTCTTCGCCTCCCTTCTCTACCAGTTCTTCAGACTGAGAGGTCTAAACTGGTAGGAAAGGAAGAGAAAGTTAGTTACCCTGCTTTCTCGCATTGCTGCTGTTTTTCTGTTGACATGGGCTCTAAGTGTCAGATTCAGACTTTAAGGTCAGCAGGAAACTTCATGATTGAGTCTGACCACCTGCACATCACAAGCCACAGAATCTCACCCATCCTCTCCTGTAATAGACCCCTAACCTCCAGCTGAGTTACTGAAGTCCTCAAGTCATCTTTTCAGACTATGTCCAGTTACCTGTCCGGCATGAAAGTCGGTGAGCATAGTTAAGGGGACATGAGCTTACTTACCCCAGCAACATTCCACAGGCTGAAGGTTCAAAGCACAGTGCAACACAACAAATACACCGGGCCACATGAAGAGGAGACATGCAAGGGACAGGTGAGTACCTTGGCATGAAGAACTGTGTGTTGGTTTAACTGACGCACCAGGAAGCTAGAAAAAGGTACAAATCAAAGTGGAAGACAGAGTGAAACCTTAGTGTAAGTCATTCCACCTGTGAGCGGTCATTTCTGGGCCCCCCGTGTAACTGAGGTGGGGAAACAAAAGTGAGAATGCATTCCTCCTGGGACCGCATGGAGCAGGAGACAGCCAGGGGATAGCAAAAAATCACAGAATATCAGGGTTGGAAGGGACCTCAGGAGGTCATCTAGTCCAACCCCCTGCTCAAAGCAGGACCAATCCCCAACTAAATCATCCCAGCCAGGGCTTTGTCAAGCCTGACCTTAAAAACTTCTAAGGAAGGAGATTCCACCACCTCCCTAGGTAACGCATTCCAGTGTTTCACCACTCTCCTAGTGAAAAGGTTTTTCCTAATATCCAACCTAAACCTCCCCCACAGCAACTTGAGACCCTTACTCCTTGTTCTGTCATCTGCTACCACTGAGAACAGTCTAGATCCATCCTCTTTGGAACCCCCTTTCAGGTAGTTGAAAGCAGCTATCAAATCCTCCCTCATTCTTCTCTTCCGCAGACTAAACAATCCCGTTCCCTCAGCCTCTCCTCATAATTCATGTGTTCTAATCATTTTTGTTGCCCTCCGCTGGACTCTTTCCAATTTTTCCACATCCTTCTTGTAGTGTGGGACCCAAAACTGGACACAGTACTCCAGATGAGGCCTCACCAATGTCGAATAGAGGGGAATGATCACGTCCCTCGATCTGCTGGCAATGCCCCTACTTATTCATCCCAAAATGCCATTGGCCTTCTTGGCAACAACGGCACACTGTTGACTCATATCCAGCTTCTCATCCACTATAACCCTTAGGTCCTTTTCTGCAGGACTGCTGCTGAGCCATTCGGTTCCTAGTCTGTAGCGGTGCATGGGATTCTTCTGTCCTAAATGCAGGACTCTGCACTTGAACCTCAGATTTCTTTTGGCCCAATCCTCTAATTTTTGTCTAGGGCTCTCTGTATCCTATCCCTACCCTCCAGCGTATCTACCTCTCTTCCCAGTTTAGTGTCACCTGCAAACTTGCTGAGGGTGCAATTCACACCATCCTCCAGATCATTTATGAAGATATTGAACAAAACCGGCCTGAGCACTGACCCTTGGGGCACTCCACTTGATACCGGCTGTCAACTAGACATGGAGCCATTGATCACTACCCGTTGAGCCCGACAATCTAGCCAACTTTCTATCCACCTTACAGTCCATTCATCCAGCCCATACTACTTTAACTTGCTGGCAAGAATACTGTGGGAGACGTGTCAAAAGCTTTGCTAAAGTCAAGGAACAACACGTCCACTGTTTTCCCCTCATCCACAGAGCCAGTTATCTCGTCATAGAAGGTAATTAGATTAGTCAGGCATGACTTGCCCTTGGTGAATCCATGCTGACTATTCCCGATCACTTTCCTCTCCTCTAAGTGCTTCAGAATTGATTCCTTGAGGACCTGCTCCATGATTTTTCCAGGGAGTGAGGTGAGGCTGACTGGCCTGTAATTCCCAGGATCCTCCTCCTTCCCTTTTTTAAAGATGGGCACTACATTAGCCTTTTTCCAGGGACTTCCCCCAATCGCCATGAGTTTTCAAAGATAATGGCCAATGGCTCTGCAATCACATCCACCAACACCTTTAGCACTCTCGGATGCAGCGCATCCGGCCCCATGGACTTGTGCTCGTCCAGCTTTTCTAAATAGTCCCGAACCACTTTTCTCCACAGAGGGCTGGTCACCTGCTCCCCATGCTGTGCTGCCCAGTGCAGCAGTCTGGGAGCTGACCTTGTTCGTGAAGACAGAGGCCAAAAAAGCATCGAGTATCTTAGCTTTTTCCACATCCTCTGTCACTAGGTTGCCTCCCTCATTCAGTAAGGGGCCCACACCTTCCTTGACTTTCTTCTTGTTGCTAACATACCTGAAGAAATCCTTCTTGTTACTCTTAACATCTCTTGCTAGCAGCAACTCCAGGTGTGATTTGGCCTTCCCGATTTCACTCCTGCATGCCCGAGCAATATCTTTATACTCTTCCCTGGTCATTTGTCCAATCTTCCACTTCTTGTAAGCTTCTTTTTTGTATTTAAGATCAGCAAGAATTTCGCTGTTAAGCCAAGCTGGTCGCCTGCCATATTTACTATTCTTTCTACACATTGGGATGTTTGTCCCTGTAACCTCAATAAGGATTCTTTAAAATACAGCCAGCTCTCCTGGACTCCTTTCCCCCTCATGTTATTCTCCCTGGGGATCCTGCCCATCAGTTCCCTGAGGGAGGCAAAGTCTGCTTTTCTGAAGTCCAGGGTCCATATTCTGCTGCTCTCCTTTCTTCCCTGTGTCAGGATCCTGAACTCGACCATCTCATGGTCACTGCCTCCCAGGTTCCCATCCACTTTTGCTTCCCCTACTAATTCTTCCCAGTTTGTGAGCAGCAGGTCAAAAAGAGCTCTGCCCCTAGTTGGTTCCTCTAGCACTTGCACCAGGAAATTGTCCCCTACCCTTTCCAAAAACTTCCTGGATTGTCTGTGCACCGCTGTATTGCTCTCCCAGGAGATATCAGGGTGACTGAAGTCTCCCATGAGAACCAGGGCCTGCGACCTAGTAACTTCCGTTAGTTGCCGGAAGAAAGCCTCGTTCACCTCATCCCCCTGGTCTGGTAGTCTATAGAAGACTCCCACCACGACATCACCCTTGTTGCTCATGCTTCTAAACTTAATCCAGAGACTCTTAGGTTTTTCTGCAGTTTCATACTTGAGCTCTGAGCAGTCATACTGCTCCCTTACATACAATGCAACTCCCCCACCTTTTCTGCCCTGCCTTTCCTTCCTGAATGGTTTATATCCATCCATGACAGTACTCCAGTCATGGGAGTTATCCCACCAAGTCTCTGTTATTCCAATCACATCATAATTTCTTGACTGTGCCAAGACACCATCCCACCTTAAATGGGTGCACATATGCCTGGGCCAGAGAGTTACACCAGCTCAGACACCCTCAGATCCAGTAACGGACATGAACCTTACACTACCTTGCATAGAACAGCTGCATTTAGCCCGTTACATGAGCTGGATGAAATTCATGGAAAATCAGGGCTAGGCTAGAGAGGGAGGAGGGCTGAATTATGGATAATTCAGAACAAAGCAGGGGAAATTTGCAACCTCATCCTGAAATGGTCTCTTCTGGCTAAGTGTAGCTAGAACCAACTTCTTGCTACGACTCCTGTAATACAATAAAGGTGAAGGCTGTAGCCCGTCAAGGGCTGCTTTGTCCCTCAGGGTTTAGAGGTGGTGAACTGGCCAGTAAATGGGGGAGAGCTCTAGGGATAACCTCTCCCAGAGAACGATGCACTCACACAATGACACTACAGCCGCACAACTGGTACGCACATGTGCGGAACGACATGCACACACAATGGGGCGCATGTGCTGACAATAAGTCACAAAATGACTTGTGTACACAGAGAAACACAATGGTATAGAAGGCCCCTACACACAGAATGAGGCGCATCTACAGAATTATACGCACTGAATGTTGCCTACCCATACTCACAAAGCTACACACCCACAGATGCAGGCACCAGTCCACCCACCCACCCACACTCAATGTCACACTCTTACTCAAAGAGCAGCATGCAGGGGTTGCCAGGAAGAAGTCAATGTTTGCAAACAGATATTGCAGCATGGTGGGAGGAATTCCCTCAGTTATTTCCTACACTGACACTGTTGGGCTAGGGGGTGAGTAGTGGGATCTCTGAGACCCCTGCGTGGGAATTGGTGGCAAATGTTGACTTAAAAAAAAAAAAAAAAAAAAAAGAGAAAAGAGAAAAGTGACTCCCCTCTGCTAACAAACTGCTACATATGCACAGCGCCCCCCCCCCCACCAACAGATGCTCACTCGCAATGGAACATTCAAAAGAGTATAGGGCGCTGGGCGCCCAACTTCCACTGACTTAACTCCCTCCGGTGTGTGGGGCGGGGGGACGTGGACTGGTGCCTGCAACTGTGAGTGTGTAGTTTTGGGAGTACAACACTCAGCGCACATGTGCACACACACAAAATCCCATCCACTTGTCGACGCGCCACTCAAGCACCAACACACACACACCAATTCACAACACAGATTAGTTCTCCAAGGTAATCCACATGGGGCTGCCTCATCCCAGCCCACTAGAGCTCAGTGGGAACTCTGCTAGTCACAGGTGTGCTGGAAAGCCTTGTACATGAGAGCCTGGGGTAATTATATGCCAGGAGAGTGCCTGACTCAAATCCTTCCTGACCCAAGGCTGCAGAGTTCTACTGATCGATCATGCAGATGCACTTTCATTTTCCTCAGGCATTTCGCTGACAGATGGAAAAATCAATGCCCCACAGAAGAGAAAGGGGGGGGGGGGCGGAGAGAGGGAGAAAGTGAGAGCAGGAGATGGAGGGAGAGAGCAAGAAGGAAGAGCAAGGAAACAGGAGTAGAGGGAGAAAGATCAGAAGAGTGGATGGAGGATTGAGAAGGGACTAGGGGAATAAGGATGGGTTTTGAGGGGTCTTTGGCTATCTCCTTCTGCATCTGCTCATCACCGGGGCCTCCAAGCCTCTCCCTGGACAGAGCCAATAACAGAGCAAGGATTTTGTCAAGCACTGAGGGCACAATCTGCTTTCGTATGCAGAGATCGCCTCCAGGCTGGGATACTCCCATGGTTCCCATAGACAGCTCACAGCACCCAGCATGGAAGCTTCACGCAAGTGCCATGGGCAGAAACCGCCCTTGGGTGCCCAGATGTTTTCTGCAGAGGCACCTCCCACTTGGCACATGGATGGCATCCTGAGTTATTGCCCAGGGAGAGATTTGGGGATGGAATCCCGTCTCCCTCGATTTGAAGTACACAGATTGCAAGCAGCTCTGCTGATACACCAGGCTCTTGCGATTCAATCCCCAGCCACTGTCCCCCACCCACCAATCTAGAACTAGAATACTTCTGCCAATGCATCTCTGTCCTGGCTGGCAATGAACCCTGCTCTCCCAGTAATGAGCCTATTTGGAGCAGAGAATAAAGAAAGTGTTATCTATTCACATGAATAAAGATTAAGCGGAGACCCACACAACTCATTGCACTTAAGGCCAGTGGATTTCAGAGGGACGGTCAGAAGGTTCTGCATTAGCCTCTCACCCTGGTGTTCCTGACTCTTCATATTATTTACAATTAGGTCTGAACTGTTCATGTGACAAATGGCAGGTTCTGACCCAGCCTACACACAGGAACATTTCAGCTCTAATCTCCTGAACCAAATGTTCTAGTGAGTGGCACAGCCTGCTTCAGACAGGCTGGGCTTTTCCAGTGTACTGTACCCCTAGTAATAATTAACATTACCGTGATGAGATGGGCTTTTAATAGATTTCACTGCCATCGCCCCTTGCCCTCTGAGTGGGTGCCATACCGTTTTATCAATGCAGCCCAGTCCTCACCTGCTCCTTCCTGCCAGGCCAGTCCTGGGGCTCTTAATCAGAGCCTGCTAACAGTGCCAAATTCTGTGGTGGTTTTATGATGGACTAAGACAAAACCACCACTCTTTCACTTGCAGTCTGATTGGGATCTGTATTCCTGTTTCAAGAGGAGAAGGCAGCGAGTGCCCTGTTCCTGCATTTGCCTTCCAGTCTTGGCCAGCGTACTGCCCATTTGACTAACTCCATAATTAATGGCTGTAGGGAGTATGCCTAGCATTTACACCACAGGACTGAGTTAGGAATCCTGTGTTCTCATCCTGATTCTGTCACTGTCCCACTGAGTGATCTTGGGCAAGTCATTTAACTTCTGTACCTCAGTTTTCCCATCTGTAAAATGAGGATAAATTATATTTGCCTCCAGAGGGGTTATGAGGCTGTTCTTTATTGATTTCGGCAAAGTGCTTTGAGATCCCTGCATGCAGGACGCTAGGGGAGCATGAGTCTTGTAACTGTCAAATGCTAACTGATCAGAGTCAACAAGGTTTCCCAGTCATCATCCAGCTACACGCAACTCTTCCATGCCATATCTGGTTACGTTGATGGCTCTGGTTATTCATCAAGGTAAGACGACAGAGGGCCCAACTACTCCCCAAAGAGCAGGATTTGTATTAGAAGAACTTCCAGGCTGGCATTATCTGCGCTTCCAAAAGACCTACAAACCCTAACCCTCCCCTCAGAGAAGCGTGAATAGAGGAGAACAAGTACAGGGAAACGATCTAAACAAAAGCCACGGCGCTAACCCACAACACCGGTGTAACACTTGGCTTCTCTTGCAACCTCTTCCTCACCCCTCACCTGTTAGTTTGAGGCCGGATTCTGCCACCCTCACTTATGCAGAGCAGAGTCACTAGTTCCAATGGGAACTACTTACGGAATGAGGGAGACCTGGGCCTTTGGACTGTGAGCTGTTCAGAGCAAGGATGTTGGCTGCAAAGCACCTTGCACATACAAGCTAGGTCACCCAACCTCTCTCCTCCTCCCGTGCCGAAGTGCCAGGTAGGCATTAATCCACAAACGAATGACCTAAACAGGGCTGGCTCAGCCAAGAAGGTTCGCATCTGTGTTCAGCCCAAGAACACAAAGGGGTAAAAAGCAAAGCTGCAGAGAAAGCATGGGCTTAAGGGTCTGATCCTGCGAGTTAAGGCGTTCAGCACTTCATAGAATCAGGCCTCATGTCTGCAGTGAAATCCTTCTCCAATAGACTCCCATCCACCCACCCATCACAAGTACAGAGAGGCAATGGCCCATAGGCAACTGGGCCCATCTAATTCTTTGGACCACCTGCCACCGAGCAGCACAGCCCAAGTGACTTGAGGCCTGCTGTCGAGGAGACAGAGCAAACCCCTGTCGCACTGCCACAGATGTCACAGTGCTGCTCGCAGTTCCCGGGACATCAACAGCGTCCTGAACGGATGAGCATCAGACCCTAGGAGTGGGAGCCGGCAAAGCCCTTTAAACATGGAATGCTGACTCCCTCCACTCAGGGAACGACCTGGCTTATCACAGGCAGACAGGAAAGCTTCTCTCTTCCATAGCCTCCAGTGTAAACCTCCATGTTCTTCCTTTCCTCATGGGGACCCCTCCATCACCATACATGTTCTTTACCACACGACTCCAGACCACCCCTCTTCTCAGCACCATCTTCACACTATGTCTGCCTCGTCTCAAGGATACCTCAGTCCCCGCCCCCCAGTTCTGCATCTCTCCTTCCATCAGAGCCTGAGTCTGGCAACCCACGGACTTCAAAGGATCATGTAGATACGCCCCAGTGAGGCGGGAGCTATGGCAAGCCTCCCTTCACCAAGTGAAGGTCTGATTTCCCCACGACTGTCCTAGAGGATCCTGGCTGCGGGGTGCGAGGCTTGGGGGCCAGCATTCTGCGCAGTGGCTGCAGGGATATGCAGCCAGTTGGCAATGTCGTTGCCTTTCCCGTGCTCCTGGAGCCGACGGGGGACAAGAAAAACTTTGAAGAATGAGGAAGACACTGGCTCCCTTACATCCAAGAGGGTTGATTAGGAGATTTCAGCAGAACGGGGAACAGTCCCTGGATTAGAGCTACTGGCTTCAAGAGGAGCTGCTGAGCGAGAAAGCCGAGGGCTGGAGTCATTACAACTGAAAAGGGAACGCTGCGTATTATAAATAGCTGCCTAGCTGGCAGCACATCTGATCCGGGCAGACTCCGGGAGGCTGTGCGCGGTCTGGTTGGGCTATTTGAGGGGGGAGATTTTAAACTTGTTTGTTACCACCATTGTTTGCAGAGGAGAGAGGAATCCCAGAGAGGTTTGGTTCGGTTTGTATTGTAGAATGTGGGTGAATTTCCAGTGAAGGGGCAAATTTTGCTGGGAAAAGGCCAGGGCTGGTGGGGGCAATTGCCATTGCTTTCACCTCCTCTGCTAGCCTGAAACATGACTAGCGAGTCTCGAAAATAGGTGAATAATACAACAAATAGTAACGATAGTTACACTGGCACGGAATGTGGCTCGAGAGTCAGGACGCCAGGGTTCTGCGCCCAGCTCTCCCACTGACCAGCAGGGGACCTTAGGAAAGTCACTGAGGGCAAAAAGTTTTCAAAAAGTGGCTACTGATTTGAGGTGCCTCAAGGTGGAATTTTCAAAGGTAATGAGCACTGGCCTTGCGCTGCTGCTGGGAATGGGAGCTGAGGGAGGCTGGAGCTGAGCACTTGTGAAAATCCCACTGATTTTTTTTAAGACAAAAAGACAATCAAGGCACCTCAAAACCAGTGGCCACTTTTGAAAAACATTGGCCTAAATCTCAGTGGCTCAGTTGCCCCATGTGGAAAATGAGGGATGACCCCGCACCCTTCTACAGCCCGGGCCTTGTGAACAAGTCAAGTCTCTGTTTGCAGAATTGCCTTGAGATCCCTGACTGAGGCACGCTCTAGAACGATGAAGCAGTACACACAGCACCCTTCGTCTCAGAGCCCAAAGGCTTCACAAGTTATGGACCTGATCCGATAGCCAGTGCTGGGCACCCTCAACTCCCATTAAGGGACCCACCCCGCAAAGTGCCAAGTGCCTCTTGCAAGTAGCTGAATGACATCTCCAAGAGGGAAGAGCAACCAGCATCTTGCACAGTCAGTCCCTCCTGATAGGGGTCTCAGCCCTTCTCAGGATCTGGCCTGAAGCAAACAGGAAGTGAGGCGCTCAGCACTGCACAAAATAGAGCCGGTGAGCGTGAGCCGATGGCCCTTACCTCGTGGAGGTTAACTGGAGCTTTGGCTGAGCAAGGGCCAACGTGGGTCAGGGTCAGAGATCGAGACAATGGGATACTGAGGTGGATCTGAGGCATTTCAGTCACAGATGAGGGGACACGTAAAAAATACAGGGCTCGGGTAGCTTGTTCCTGTGTCACAAAATCCCTGGCTGGGTAATGGCAGCTCAGTGCCTCAAGGAGAGCCATGCTCAGCTTTAGCGAGGACTGAGCCTGGCTGAAACACACCAGCCTGGATCAAAATCTACTGGCCCGCCCTTTGCCATCAGGCCAAGGACGGACACATGAACACTATTGACCCGCTCAAACGGACTGATCCCCGGGCTAGCGGGCAAAGCGAATACCGAGTGTCTAAGAGCAAGCCTGGGCCAGAACCGCTTCACTCCTCACGGATGCGCGGCCACTGGTGGAGCCGAGGCTGGCGTGTGGCTAAAACGGAATCAAGCCCAATATCCTTGTCCCTAGTTTGTGGGGAGGGAAGTCGGGACAGGGATGGTTCCGCTCCACCGGAGGCGGGGACAGCAGGAAGATGAGCGTTAAAAAAAAAAAAAAAAAAAAATAGAGGAAGTTTTCCGCAGGCCCCCGCGCCGGGAGAGAAGCGCCGCTTTTCGGCAGCAGCAGGGCTGCCTGTCGAGAAGCAACAGGGGGAAAGTGGGGCGTGGGAGAGAACTCGTCGGAGGAGGGGAAGCAGAGCGAAATGATGGGGGGGACAAACAGAAAGGGGGGAACCGTTGGGCAGAAGCAGAGCAGGCTGGCTCCCCAGCCCGAGCTCTGTCCTCGCGGCCCAGCGATGGCTCATTAATCACTCAGCGCAGCTACAAGAACGAAGGGCCTTCTGAGCCTCCGCCAATCCCCGCGCCGTTACTAGGGAAACGACCTTTACCCTTCAGAGGCTTCAAAGGCTCTTTCTTTTCTTTTTCCTGGATTTTTCTTTTCTTTTTTTTTTTTTCAGTTGTATTTTTTTTTCCAGGAACAGTTGGCATCAGGGCTCAGATCATGTGAAGAGAGCGAGCGAGCGACAGACAGAAGGATAATCAAGAGAACAAGTGGAATCGCGACGGTTTGCGAGGCGGATGGGCTTCTGAAAGGAGGCGGGGGGGGGAGAAACAGAAAGAAGAAAGGGGCGATAACTAGTGAAAATCAATATTTATATAGGGAGAGTTTGCAAACTCACTTTGCATCTCTGTCATAAATTATTCATCTGTATATTTCTCCCCACCCTCCTCTCGTTAGGAAGCTACAAAGAGGCTGGCACGTTGGTTGTGGCGGTGGTTGGGTGGCGTTAAGGACGTGGTGCCGGAGCTGGAGCCGCTTCAAAGATCCTCCCGTCACTGCCATCCACAGAAAGGGCAGACTTCCTCCAAGGGTTTGGGTTATAGTTTTAAACAAGGATTCTAAACTCCCCTGCACGCCCGCGCACACACATGAAATCACCAATGAGAGGCTCCAGAGAAGCAAGCCTTGAAGGGCAGAGTGAAGGTGAAACTGTCTAAGGGGCGTCAGGGCCCAAAATCGAATGATGCTGAAACGTGACACAGCTACTGTCACCCTCTCGCCTTGTGTTTGGAAGAAGGCCCCTTAACCACCCAGACTCAGTTAATGCAAAACAGAGCAACCTCCCTTGGGTGGGTTGTTTGGTTTTTTTGGCAGGGGAAGATGACTGAGGAGGGTTGCTTACCTTTCTCCACAGTGTGGAAAAATCTTAGATGTGGCAAGGACTCCTTCCCTCCTCTTGTGCAGCCATCTAGGATACAGGCATCCCTGCAGGGACGGCATCCCACCTCCTCCCATCCACATCTAGGTTACAGGCATCCCTGCAAGGACTGAATCCCCCTTCTTCCCATCCACATCTAGGATCCCCTGCAGTGCATCTCCTCTTGCGCCCGCTCAGGGGAAACACACCGGTGAAGAGAGGATATAAGGATCCTACCACCTTCTCCTATACCCATTCACATCTTCTGCACCCCATGGATGCTCCTACCCAGCATAAAAGATAGAGGTTGTACTTGGCTCCTACCATCTCCTGCACACATAGCAGCACAGGGACTACACTCCCCTCCTACTCTAGCCTTCACACACCCCAATCTGTGGAAGGACTGGGGAGGGTAGCTACCATCTCCAAATGCTCCAGTCCCATCACAAATTAAAGGTCTGGGACCAGCCCTATGCTCTCATGTTCCAGGAAGCTGCAGGACACATTCAGGGCTGCTACTGTCTCATGCACACACAGCACATGTCCCAGTGCAAGGATTATGGCTGCCCTCTCCTCCTGCCTGCACGCACAGCCGTGCATGGATTGACAAGGGCTGCAGACATCTCCTTCTGTACCCATGCCTTCATGTACAAAGCAAGTATGCCAGGTCTTATTGAGCATATGGCTGCATGTCTGCCAGCCCAGGAGCAATGTCGATGAGGAATGAGATGGCAAGAAGAATCCAGTCTGGAAGAGCAAACAGTGTTGGGAACAGAACAGACAGCTCCTTGTCTAATTAAAAGCTTCTGATCTCCTCTCATGATACACGGAACGGAAACATGGGCTCTCACCCTGGAGAGAGGGGGAAAGCTAGGAGCTGGATAACAAAAAGGGTTTTCGAATAACCTACAGAAAGACAGGAAAACCAGCAAACAAGCAGGGAGCCAATGAATGGGGGAAGAGAAGACTGGGAGGAATTGTATGGCAATGGGCTGCCCAGGGTAGAAGAGGAGATGTTGGAGTCACAGATCAATGGAGAAAAGAGGATTAACTTATACATGGCTCAGAGCAGGGAGAGAAAAAATTCTCGGACCCTGCATTGATAGTCATGATGATATAACAATGGGAGAAAGGGCGTGATGTGATTTAACCATAGGAATGGAGGAGGTAAGCTAGCTGGCCTTGGGTTTACTATTTGTGGTTTTGTTCTATGCTGGTACATGGCAGCTCAATACCATGGTGATGGCAGTGTAAGGAACGCGAGAGTTCGAATGGATCTGCTTGCCACTCCTTTATGTGGCTGCGTGTCCAAAGTATTTATGAGCCCAGGGAAATGGAATTTGATGCTGAAGAGGGTAGTGGTGGAGCACTGTGGGTACAGACAAAGTAGTGGGGAGAAAAGGACAGTTCACAACAGGCGTTTGCTATAGACCCAAAGGACTTGAAAGGGGTGGGGGGAGAGAAAGAGAAAGAACAGGGGTGGGGGGGGAAGATTCCTGAACTGACCATCAAAGATACTTTTACTCATGGGGCACGTTAACTACCCGGACATCTGCTGGGTGACATATACATCAAACCTAGCCAAAGCAGCTCCTTAGCTACGGAGGGGACAGTTTAAGGATCAAGGAAGGAGAAAAAGGTCAAGGACTGACTCACCCATTGAGGATGCGAGTTATTGGGATGGTTAGCATGGCATGATCATAAGCTGCCCTGTCCCCCTCAGTGTCCGCTCTCCATTCGCTTTTCTTTCCATTTAGCGGATCCCCTCCTAACTGAACTCCCCCCCGCTCCCCCCCCAAAAATCATGACACTAGGATGACACTTGCAGTCATCACATGGTTCACTAAGCTGGTATTCTACCCGTATCCCCACCCTGCACCTGTCCTCGATGCTGTGCTCTTTGGGCAGAGACCATCTGCTCTCGCGTACAGCACCTAGCACAAGGGACCCCTTCGGCCCTATCATCATAAACATGATGAGCAGTAATTCAAAAAGCCAAGCTACGTGAATTCACCATGGTGAGAACGCTGCAGCACAAGGGTATTCATTTCCCAGCAAACAAGGAATATATTTAGCCCGATGCGATGGAGCTGTGCGCCTGCTTGTGCCAGCTCTAAATGTGGCCCTATGCATGCGAGCAAAGGCTGGGGAAACCCACCAGACACAACAGACTCCAGTCCCTACGAAGAAAGAAAATGGCAAGGAACAATCAAGTGGCCAATTGAACTCTTCGGCCAGGGACTGCTCCAGTCTGAGAAATCAGAGAGAACCTGTTCTGGAAGTGGAGGTGGGGAAGGAAGGACTCAAACAAGAACATGCAAGTTAGTTTCAGGCTTTCAAGGAAATGATAAAGGCAGCAAACCCTGCCTCCCGTTTCTTCCCCCCCCTCCCCCGCCAGGGCGGATTGTCAGAGGCAGAGGCTCTGCACTTACTGGCAATCACCAGCATCTCAAGTTGGCCTCCAAAAACCACTAGTCACTTTTGAACATTGAGGCCAAAGTGACTGTAGGGGATTTAGTGTGGGGACTCCTGGGTCTCTTTTCAAATGTGGAAACAACTGCTCATCACATGTCCAGCCTGAGGTATTACCTCTCTGCACCAGGGGAAACTGCTTTTCATTTCAGTCTAAGGCCAGATCTACATTCCAGTCTTATGCCAGTGTAGCTATATTGGCCGTGGGTACAAAGAGCTGAGATCCCTGATCAACACAGCAGGGCCAGCAGAAGCCCCCTCTGTAGCTGTGGCTATACCAGCAATACTGTGCTTTTACCATTATGGCTTGTTTCACCCAGGAGGGGTGGTTTTACTGTACCACTACAGCTCTGGCCACGCTAGGACCACTTTGCCAGTGTAGTATACCAGTATTCCTCTACTGGTACAGGGACAGCCCAGAATCAAGAGGGGAAGAATAACCCCTGCTCCCTCCTCGTGTGGTGCTAGCACTCCTGGGAGATGCTAGGTGCCTGAAAGGAGGTAGGGAGGGGCAGGGCCGTGGCCATAGATCTGCTCCACATTGCATCTAGCCAGGTGTGGAGTGGCGGCCCAGGCAGTGGGTATACTGGTGTGCAGTGCACAGGAGCACCTGGGGAGAAGTCAGTCTGCCAGAATCACCTCTGGGGACTGACCGCCGCAAAGCCTCTACTACCCACTCAAACGTGCTGAGGGTGCCTAGGACAGAGCTTGGCCCAGATGAGCAGGGAGATAACGTAGGCCAGGTCTTCATTAGAGATCAGCATGTTAGGTGCTGAGCTCTTAGGGCCAGATTTTCCCCAACTGTCGCCCTAGGAGCTGGGCACTGCTGAGAATCTGGCCAGGATTGTGGGTGCCGAGCACTCGAAAATCTGCCCCTTAATCGCTTCGTAGCTCCATTCCCCATTTGTAATATGGGGATAATATTTCCTGGATGCACAAGGCGGCAGCAAGGATAAAAGAAGAGCACAGACTCTACTGTTCTTCCTCTGGGTCTCTAACACAGGGAGGAGTTTGGGTAATGGTTACTGGGAGCTCTTTAAATCAAGTCACCGAAACTATACCATCAGGTACAAAACTATGGGCTTGGATGGTCAAAAGTAAGAATTTTTTAAATGCCTATGTGATTTATGAGCCTAAATTGCATTTCCCCCAAAGTGATTTAGTACCAGATTTTTTAAAGGTATTTAGGTGCCTAAACATGTAAATTGAAAGTCACACTAGGAGACCATCTGCATCTTTAGCCATCAAACTACCTTTAAAAATCTGGCCCTTGGCCATTTGGGAACTTCAGTCTCATTGGAAGTCAATGACACTTAGGTGGTTTTGAAAGCTTTCCCAGATGTCTGCATTGTAAGACCATCTACACAGCTACTCGCTAACTCTCTACGTTCTTTTCCCAGCATACACTTACTGGGCTCACACCTGCATTCATGGCTTCCTATGAATAACCAGCACAGCTCCATAGGGATGGAACCCTAACGCTTCTGTGTCCCAGGAACACCACCTGCTCAAAATGAGTCCTGAAAGGTAGTTGCATCCACTGAAAAGATTTTTCCAACTTTCATAAGAGCAACTTAGGGAAAAAAAGATGAAACTCTGAGGGGAAAAACTGCCCTTTTCAGCTGAATTTCCACAGGAGTCTTAAATTTTGCACATCATTGGAGTGCCCAATTTGCTTGTGCAAAGGAAGCCTTGTGCATGGGCATGAAAATTTTGCAGGGGTAATTTAAGAGGTGCCTTGGGAAAAGTACGGCTTTTAAAAAGGTTAAAGCAGCAGCAAACTGCCCCTTTTCAGGGATGACCAAGTGTCTGTTAGTTTCTGAAAGCAGCCAGCATCTCTTTCCATGGCTGAAACACCAGACGTCAGATACAGTACGTGTCTATTTATCAGGAGAAAAGCCGAATATTTCCGCTAACACAAGATTATTGCCAGCGCCGGGATTTTTCCCTAACCTCCAGCTACAATGCTCTGAAAGTGGAACCGCATACAAAATATACCTCTCCCCCCACCAACTCTCAGGGTTGGGTCCCCGTTTCCTCCACAATAAACAATTTTGCATATGTTTAAACCTCCCTGCTCTGGTTTTCAACCCTTTTCACCTCCACCTTCCCCACCAAAGAAATTACAAAAATCCCTCATTTATCTCTTTTTTCCTTGCACCTCCATCTATCAGTGTTTCAAAGGCAGTCTCCTTGAATGTAGAGCAGAGGAGGAGATGGGGAACTTTAATGGGAATCCACTCCTGACTGTGCAAACCCACACAGAGCGAGGACAGGCGAGGCTGCATTTGCATACATATTAAACGAGAGCAGTAAAAAATGCAGACGTGCAAACCATTTGGACATGGCTCGCCTTGGCAATGCGCCCTGCCAGGGAATCAATCTTCTGGTTTCTTAAAGGGGAAAAACCTGCAACTGAATGAAAATGCAGAGCCAGAAAGGCTCCTGATTGGGAATGCGTTTGATCTTTTGGGGATGATCCATCCTTCTGCCTTCGCTCAAAAGGGCTTCTGTGCAAAGGTTACTGCGTAGGAGGGAACTAAGCCCCAGGCACCGAGCTCCAGACTCCTCCTCATGCCAGGGGCGTGTTGTACCATGGGTTTCCACACAGCCACCACGCACTCCTAGCAACAGGGGTCACGTGGTCTGACAACCAGAAGGAGCCTGTATTCTAATCCCACCTCAGCCACTAATGCGCTGCGTGATTTCAGACAAGTGACTCCATCTCCTTGTGCCTTAGCCAAGCTCACAAGGAGGAGTTGAGAGGCAGGAACCTCACTGAAAAGCAGATGCCACACTTGAGCTGAATTTTGCTGGAGAAACCACCACCCAGACATTGAAGAATCCCAAGTCATTTTGCAGCTCCACCAGAAGTTAACTCTTCCAACATGGAAAAAGGAACAAATCTGACACCCTGGATTGGGCAGTCCTCTGTCCCTGGGAACTCCACAAATCAAGACACAGCCTCGATAGTGAGGATCATGAACATGGGCTTGATCCAAAAATCAATGGGAGTCTTTCCACTGAATTCTGTGGGTTCTGGACCAGGCCCTACTGTCTGTATTGACTGTGTCCGAGCAACATGAGTATCCACACACTAACTTCACAAACCTCGGTTTAGTGTCTAATTTGTGATGGGTTCTCTGGAGGCTCTCATCTCATGATGTGCCAAAGTCCCATTCAAGAGATGTTCTGGATGTCCTAAGGTCAGGACATTAAAACCAATAGAACAAAAAGACAATAGGGCAGAACAAATACTTCCTGGGCATGTTAGCTGTTATGTGATGGACCAGATTTTCCAATCCTTACGCAGGCAAATCTAAGGACTTCAAGGTCTGAAAGTTCATATGTGTAAAGACTGCAAGATCAATAACAATTTTTTGACACTCAAGGAATTGCAAAGATAAAAGCAATATTCAGGGAGTGAAGATGCAGGATAGAATGAATATTTCTCATCTGCACCTGTGCGGGATATTTGGGACAGATGGTCTGGTTCTGCATAACCATTTTGGATGAGATGTACATTTACTCACTGCTGAAAAATGGCTTTCAACATGTGTGTCAAGTTTTGCCTACACACCCATAGTGACAGAAAAACAAGGGTCACACATGGAAGATAAGGCATGCAAAGATTTGTTATTCAGGGTGTACGACAAAGAATTTCTGAGGAACATGGCTCGTTCAGGACACACTTGCATATTCCATGCATGAGCTTTGCATCATGTATGTGTGATCCATACACACTTGCTGGCAATGGACACTTGTCAGTAACCACTGCTTTGCATCACTATTTTGGGGGAGTTCTATGGCCCGTGGCAGGCTGGAGGTCAGACTAGAGCACCGTAGTCCCCCTTCTAGCCTTAGAATCCATGAATCATTCCTGAAGCTTTGATTTTTCTGCAAATTTTCCTCTGAAAGGCAGGAACATGCAGGAGGCTACTATCCATCCTCAAAAGTCCTGACAAATCCCCATGAGATTAGAGCAAGTGATTTTGGATAATCACCTGAAAAGTGAAAATATTCACTATCTCCTCCCCCAGTCTGCAATCTTCAGAGAAGTCTCACAACAGATACCAAGTAACAGGGACTCAGTAGCATCCTCGAGAGACAAGGCGGGTGAGGTAATATCTTATTGGACCAACTTCTGCTGGTGAAAGACAAAACTTCTGAGCTACACAGAGCACTTCTCCTGGGGCCAGCACGGCTACAACCACATTGCAAACAATAATGGTGTCTTGTCTCCCTATGCATAAGAGGCAGCATGAGGTGCCCTTTAAAAATTAAGTGAGGTGAAAGGTGCCGGATTGACAGTTCAGAGACTGAAGTGAAGCATGGGCAGCAGCCATTCAAGCATCCTTGCACCGGCCCATCATTTTGTGTGCAGGTGCATATGCGTGTCTGTGTGTGTGTGCGCAAAAAAAAAATGGATCAAATTCCACAGATTGTTCAGTCCTTCATCCTTCTGCAGAGCCTTCCAACAAGAGTGCCAGTCAAAGGCCATGTGTGATGCTGGTTTCTGTGCCACGGGTCACTTAGGAACTGAATGAGGACCTACCATCTTGTTTCACATACTATCCGTCATAGGCTCATCATAGAATAGTAATTTTGATCCTAAGAATCCCCACTGACGTTTCCACTCTAATTCTCGCTCTATCAAGAATCCTCCATTCCTCTGCTCTCCACCCCAACCGCAACCATCCTCCTTCACTCAAGAATGGGACAGGAGGTCCCATTTCAGCCAAACAATCCTCCTCCAAAATTATAGGCTCTCAGACTTTAAGGCCAGAAGGGACCATCCTGATCATCTAGTTCTGACCTCCTGCACATTGCAGGACACAGAATCTCACCCACCCATTGTTGTGACAGACCCCTCACCTATGGCTGAGTTACTGAAGTCCTCAGATCATGATTTAAAGACTTCAGGTTACAGAGAACCCACCCTTTACACTAGTTCAAATCTGCAAGTGATCTGTGTCCCATGCTGCAGAGGAAGGGGAAAAAAAACCCACACAAAAAACAGGGCGTCTGACTCGGGGAGAAATTCCTTCTGATCTCAAATCTGGAGATCAGTTAGCCCCTGAGCATGTGAGCAAGACCCACCAGCCAGGCACCTGTAACTCACAGCCCCCCCCCCCCATCTAGTGTCCCATCACTGGCCTTTGGAGATATTTGCCGCTAGCAGTCGCAGATCGGCTACATGCCATTGTAGGCAGGCTCATTATACCACCCGCTCCATAAATTTATCATGCTCAGTCTTGAAGCCAGTTAGGTTTTTTGCCCCCACTCCTCTCTGTGGAAAGCTGTTCCAGAACTTCACTCCTCTGATGTCTTCATCTAATTTCAAAACTAAACTTGTTGGCCAGTTTATATCCATTTATTCATGGGTCCACATTGATGCTTAACTTAAATAACTCTGCTCCCTTCCTGGTATTTAGCCCTCTGATGTATTTAGAGAGAGCAATTATATCTTCCCTCAGCCTTCATTTGGTTAGGCTAAACAAGCCAAGCTCTTGGAGTCTCCTCTCCTAAATTAGGTTTTCCATTCCTCTGATCATCCTAGTAGTAGCCCTTTTCCGCACCTGTTCCAGTTCGAATTCATCTTTCTTAAAGATGGGAGACCAGGATTGTGCACACAGTATTCCAGATGAGGTCTCACCAGTGCCTTATGTAATGGTACTAACTCTTCCCTGTCTCTACTGGAAATACCTTGCCTGATGCATCCTGACTGCATTAGCCTTTTTGGCTGCTGCATCACATTGGTGGCTCATAGTCATCTTGTGATCCATCAAATTGCCTACCAGTGGAGTGCTACTTAGCAGTGCAAGGCCCCCACTCCATAGGGCTGACCAAGAAGTCACATCCAGAAACTGACCTCCTTTCTTTAGGCTGCCAAGCCGTGTGATGGCTACCATTTTGGCCAACACACTGGGGATTGAACCAGGGACTTCCAGAGCAAAACCAACATACTCCCTACCTCTAGCCCCACAAAAAAAAACGACATTACATGTAACGGAACAAAGCTAGGCCAAATCTTCACCCTATTCATTTGCTTGTATGCTGTAACCTCATCCCCTACCCTTCATTTGTTTGTGGTTTATAGTGTATGTCTACATGGCGAGATGGAGGGGTAAATTCCAGCTTGACGAGACATACCCATGGCTAGCTCTGATCAAGTCAGCATGCTAAAAATAAAGCATAGCTGCAGTGCCCAAGTGGCTGGGGGTGCTAACCGCCCCGCATACATATCCATCCAAGACCCTAGGCAGGTACTTGGGTAGCAAGCCCCTCCCATCTACCGCTACACTCTGCTTTTAATATGCTGCCTTGATCAGAGCTGGCATGGTCCAGCTTGAAGTGTAGGCATACACTTAGACTGTAAAGCCCATCTGGGTATGGGCTCTCTCTCGTGTTCATACAACGCCCAGCAGAACACATTCCCGCTCCCCAACAGGAGTTACCATAATAATATTGCTAGTATTATATTCTGATTAACCATTTAAAATAATGACTCATTCAAAGGGCAACTGGCAAGGATTTACAAGAAGCAACATGTAGAATTCCATACAGAAATGGAACAGATCCTTGCTAGAAGAAACCCCCAGATTGCTATGGTGGAGTTTAACTAGAAAAAAAAAAGTGCAACAGAAAAACGTAATATTTAGAAGAATTGGCATTGGTGAGGAGTAAAATCATTAGAGATTTTGTTGATATGAGATCACACCTAAAGAGATTAGTTAGCTCATCATCCAGACATGGGAAGCAAAGATGGTCTATCTAGACTACCACCACTGGGACTGGAATGCCCTTCATTTAAATGGGTTCTTCTTCTAACTTTACTTTCTTATTAATCCAAGTTATGACATCATCACAATCTAACAACACACACACAGAGTTATATTTCATATATAGTTTTTCCTTTGTTTGATTAACCGTTTTTTGCCCAGCAGTCTGAAAGCCTGACAAAAATCAAAAGGTCAACAACTTGATTCGTCAATTTTGGGTAGATCAGGAGACAGAAATGGAAATTCTTCAGCTGAGAAGCTCATCCATTACCTGACCAAATGATGCAGCCATAATACACTCTATTGCAACCCAGTCACCACCACAACCTCCTCTAGTATTTCAACAGCACCTGCACCCTGCTGTCTGAACTGGGGTGTCGATCTCATTCTGCACGGGCAGCTGAGACATTTTTAATTATGAGCTGGGACTACAGAGTTCGGCCGTATGCTATCCCTAGTCTGCAGAAGGGCTCCTGCTGAAGTCAGATGGGAGGCTTGCACAAAGAACAAGGGTAGTATAGGGCCCGTACACAGGAACTAAACTTTTAGGACGGGAGTTGGACCACAGGTTTCAACGGAAAGAGTGAGGCCAGTGCTCAGTGCTTTTGAAAATCAAATCCTTAGTCAGTAAGTTACAGCTGCATCCAGGACAACTCTGAGAAAAGACGATTGGTGCCTTTTGCTCGAATTAAATAACTGTGTACACGAAGGGCCAAATAAACACAACTGCAGCAGGTGCATGAACAAAACAGGTGCTAAACTAACATTGGCAAAATCTAGCTCTTAACACACCACCACCAAACAAAAGCGTTCACACCCCTTTGAGAGGGACAGAGGTAGCTTGGACTTCTCCCCGTTTTTGTTTCAGGGTATCAGTAGTTTCTGGTCATGTTCCAAAATGATTACATTTTGCAACCACAAGGGCTAGGCTATTTTTAAAATAATAAAATCTCAGATTCTGCAGAATCTGCATCTCTGGGGGGTTATTGTTATGGCCAGGCCTCCTGCATTTGGCTTGATGGGCCACAGTTCCCATTCCCATATTGCAGTCTCTCCACCACTGAGCTCAGCACTGCACAGCTGTGTCAACGGTAGATTTTCACACTGTTGCTACCATGAGCGCGAGTCCTAATGTAGACAGGCTGCCAGAAGCCACCAGAATTTCAGCCGCCTTGTCACATAGATCTGCTTAGAGAACAGCCAGTCTAGACAACACCATAGCAAACATACTGGAGGACCCCCAGAGCCCTGCCAACACTCAAATCCCCACCCGTCGGCACCAATGGCGACACAGCACTGGGAAAACATCTTGCTGCAGACAAGGCACAAGAGAGGAGACAGCCCAGGATGATGTACAGTCCCAGAGAAAAGTCAAGCACCTGCCTCACTTTGGAACCTCACAAGCAACTGAAGTGGAGCTGGAGCAACCATTTAATTCAGAGGAAGCAGAGTTTTTCCCCCACCAGAGCATTAGCCAAACATGCTCCTCTCCCATCTAACAATTGACAGGCTGGGGGCTCGGATCTGGCACAGCAGCTGACTTCCTTCCCTCCTGGCCCAAGCTAGCAGGGACTCTGCTCCCATCACCCACAGAGCTTATGCTTTCAGCAGCTGAGCGAGTCCCGCAGCCCAGCCCTTCCGTTGGGCTGAGCGCTTAACGCTCGAGGAAACAGCCAGGGCTGGAACACCCCAGAGACAGCATGTTACGGGAACCAGCCTCCTGCACAGCAATTGCTCAACATGAGCATCAGGCACAAGCCGTTCGGCGGCCAGCCGCCCTGCCTCTCCTAGCCTGTGTCTGCATTACACGCATTCCAGGCAAACCTCGGAGCACAGCCGCCCCACCGGGGGTGGTGAGGGGGGGGAAAACGGCACCACATTGCAGCAGCGAGGCCGAAGAGCTGGGAAGCTTTAACCCCTTCACCGCCACAGCTTGCCCGCTGCATTTGAACACAAGGGGTCAAATTCTGCCCTCGGTTAGCGTGGGTGCAACTGATGCCCGTAGAATCTGCATACTGTCGTGGTGTATGCGGGGGGGGGGGGAGTAATTCTGCCTATATCCCATGAAACCCCATTGATTTCAGTAGGGTTGCCTGGGCACAATCAAGGGCAGAACTTAATCTATTGACTCCATGCCCCTTCCCCCTCACCATCACTTCGGGCACAATCCTCCCCTGAGATCTGTGCAGAGCTTACCCCACCCTTCTCAACCCCTACAATGGGTCCCGGCCTGCTGATGAGGAGGGTACAATACCGACCCCCTACTAGCCACCAGCAGCAAATGCAGACTGAGACAGCACAGAGCACCCCTCTCTGCTTGAAAGTCCTTTACAACGGAATTGCTGGCTGCGGGGTGGAAGGGGCCCCAGGCAATGACCTTCCACACAGATGATCATGGCTCACTGGAATTGGCAGGGGCTGGGATCAGGACTCTCTGCTTCATGGTGAAATGAACAAACTCCCACTAAAATGATCTGGGGAATCTCTGGGAAGAAAGTTTTCTTTCCCCTACTCCTTCCATGGTTGGGGACAACTGGGCCCAGAGCAAATAAATACAGATTCACATAAGATGGGCTTGAGCAGGGACACAGCTTGCTTCAACTGATAAGACACAAAACTTAAACAGCCTTTAGAAGCACACAAATTTGACCTTTTAAAAAAAAAAAAAAGCCACCACCCTTGAGGTTGCTGCTGACTTGTTACATTCAAGCTCCTATTCCTGATCCCTTCGCGAGCATGCTGAGTTTGGGTAATTCAGAAGGCCATTTGCCACGCACAGATCAGTCCTCAGAGATTTCCAATTATCCTGTAGCAACTCCATGCCCTAGGTGAAACTCCCCCCGGGCAGAGGGCCAGCACAAAAATGATGTTCCCCTGGAGCCCTCAAAATAGGGTGGGACCTACGTGGGGCATAGCCCTTGGGCTGGTTCTCTCCACAGGGCTGAATTTTGCCCTTTGGGAGGCTGCCAATGTTACAACCCTACATTATTATTCAAGACAAAAAAGAGTCAGGAGGAGTTCTTCCTGAGGAAAGACTGCAGAAATGGGCCCCTATTAACAACACAAAACCCTAACTGTTTAGGTCTGGTACATACATGTACATACGCTGCACTTAAATTGTGGTGGGTTGTCAGCTGAACACAAGCTACCAGAATAATGCGACTAAACGGGTTAATGTGATCCTTGGATATATAAACAAGGGGATATCAAGAAGGGGTAGGGAGATTATATTATCTCTGTATTTGGGCATTGGGCCAACCACTGCTGGAATATGGTGTCCAGTTCAGAGGTCTACAATTCAAGAAGGAGGATGATAAATTGGAGAAGGGTCAGAAGAGCCACAAGAATGATTAAAGAACTGGAAAACCTGCCTTACAATGACAGAGCTCCTTGACTCTAACACAGAAAGTTACCATCTATGATCACCATCTAGGAGGACACAGAAGGGGACCAGAAACTTGACCAAGAGCTTTTCAGTCTAGCAGAGAAAGGGATAACATGATCCAATAGCTAGAAGTTGAAGCTAGACAAAGTCAGACTAGAAATAAGGTGCACATTTTAACAGTGAAGGTAATTAACCATTAGAACAATTACCAAGGGAAACGGTGGATTGTCTATTACTAGACATTTTAAAAACAAGATTCTAAGAGAGATACTCTAGCTCAAATAGGAATTAATTCAGAGAAGTCCTACGGCTTGTTTGATGCAGGAGGTCAGTCTAGATTATCATCACAACGGTCCCTTTGGGTGTTAAAAAAATTTAAGAAAGAAGTGTAGACACTTTTTGGTTTAAAAGCAGCTTAATGCAGTTTAGCTTAAACTGGCTCCTAACTGACAAACTAAAAATCAACAGAAGTTAACTTTATATTGATTTAAGATGGCTCGTGAAGTCTTTTGCTTTAGTTTCATAAAATAAATTTTGAACCACATCTTTAGTTAAATCCTGGTCGCTTTGTGCTTGGACAAAGCCTGAAAGTCCTCATTTCTTTGATTTTCTGTCCCAGCATCCAAGGGCCCAAACAATCCTGACAGCTTTCAGCCCTTACTGAGGGATATGAAACTGTTGTTTTGTCTGTGAAAAGAGACTGACTAAGACTGGTCTACACGTAAAATGCTATAGCAGTGCAGCTGCCCCATTGTAGTGCTTCTGTGTAAACACTCCAACACCGACGGGCACAGAGAGGACCCTAGTGGGGGCGGGGGGGGCGCCAAGTGAGGGCAGCCAGCTTCAGCGGTGTTATTGAGCACCCTCAATCCTTGTGAACATGCTCAATACAAGCCAAGCAGCAAATTGGCGACATGCCCCCGCCACCTCTGGACAGGAAGGATTCTCCCATCAACATAAGTCATCCATCTCTAAGAGCTGGTAGCTACGTTGACAGAACCTAGCGCTGTCTACATAGGAACTTAAATTTAATCTAACTACACCGCTCAGGGGTGTGGATTTTTCACACCCCAAACAGACGTAGTTAAATTGACAATTTTCTGATGTAGACCATGCCTATGGGTATATTGACAATTTGCACCCAGTCCCCATGTTTATGGTGTGCTAAACAAATAGGATTGTTATGCTAGCTTCCTTCATCCATGATACTGAACCTGAGAATTGGGAGTACATTCTGTAGTAAATTTCAGTTCGTTTGTCAAGGGTAAATCCCTTAAGGTCAAATTCTGATCTCAGTTTCACAGGTGTAAATTTAAGTCCAACTCCAGTGACTTAAACGGACTTACTCCAGATTTATGCAGAGTTGTATCAGTTTAATTAACTGTATGGTTTTAAATTGATTTAGTTAAACTGTTGCAAAAGGTTGTGTGGACACATGTATTCTGATTTAAAACAGGCTTATTTCAGTTTAGCTTAAATTGATTAGGAACAGGTTTAAGCTAAACCAAAATAAGGTCTTGCCTACACAGAGAAGTTGAACAAGTTAGCTTAGTTAAACCGATGCAACTTCTGCATTGGCTTGCTTATATCAGTTTAAGCCAGGTTTAAAACAATACATGAGAGCCTACACATGAAGTCGCTCCAATTTAATGAAATCGGTATAAAAACACACCTTTAGTACTATCTGTATGACTGCGTTTCGAGCAGGCCTAAACGACAAACTGAAGTCATGTCCACACAGGGGTTTATACCAGTCGAACAAAACCTGAATTGACTAAAACTGGTGCCAGTTTGTGTGAAGACAATTCCTGAATTTCCTTTGGTTTCTGTTAGCCTCTGGGGTCGCTCCAGTCACCCATTTCCAGTAGGTCAGGGTACTCAGTCTCCTGCTTGGGGCATCTCCCCCATGTTCACTCAACCAGAATCGTCTTGTGCTCTATTCTCCAAGTACAGGATACAGAAATCAGCTCAAGGACTTGGCTGTGATTTCCTTGCCTTGGAGCAGAGGTACATGCACCTAATTACTAGCCTACATGGCCAATAGTAGTGAAGCCTTCAGGAGCTTTCTGCAGGCAGATGTTCCTTTCCTCGTT
Organism: Dermochelys coriacea; assembly: GCF_009764565.3. NCBI lineage: Eukaryota > Metazoa > Chordata > Testudines > Dermochelyidae > Dermochelys > Dermochelys coriacea. The sequence continues at coordinate 13,628,893 of NC_050083.1, read as the reverse complement.
AAAGGGCAGCAACCAAGTGCCGTTCAAATACATTTGACTAAACTAAAAACATCCAGGGAAGGGCAATGTGGTTTCCACTTTAAGTCATCCACATGAGATGCTGGTGCTGCATGGCTTAACAATGGCTGTGAAAGGTCCTTTGGGCTACTGGATGGAGGTCATCCATTTTGGATCAGGTTTGGACCCACAGAGATGAATTAGTTGCGAATGTGAAGGTGGTTAGGAACTTGGGAGGAAGTGATCATGATCTGATAGAATTCAAGATCTTAAGGAAAGGAGGACATGAGAACAGTAAAACAAGGACACTGGACTTCAAAAAAGAGACAGATTTCAATCAACTCAGAGCAACAGTAGGCAAGGTCCCATGGAGAGACCAAATAGGAAGAAAAGGAGTCCAAGGGGGTTCGCAGTTCCTTAAAGATATAATATTAGAGGCTCAATATTAAGCTATTCAATGCAAGATCAGAGGAGCCACAGGAGACCAAAGTGGCTGCACAAGGAGATTTTTAGCCATCTAAAAACCCAAAGGGATACATACAGGAAATGGAAGGAGGGGCACGTCACCAAAGTAGTAAACATGGAAATAGCACAAGTGTGTAGGGACAAAATCAGACAAAACTCATTTCTTGTTACAGCTGGCAAGAAAATGTTACAGACAACAAGACAGGGTTCTACACATACGTCAGACAAAAGAGAAAGACCAGGGATGGTGTGGGTCTGCTGCTCAACGGAGGTGGTGTGCTGGTAACAGAAGATTAGAAGACAGAGCTGCCCAATGCCTTTGCTTCAAAAAAAAAAAAAAAAAAAAAAAAAGTAACACTGCTAGTCGTCCAGTCACATATCATGGACAATAAAGAGAAAGATGTAGATCAGGATAAATAAAGAACACATCAGATCTTTGACTAATTTGAATGAATTCAAATCAGGAGGGCCTGATGCTATTCCCCCCAGGATGCTGAAGGAATTAACTGAAGAAATCTCAGAGCCACTGGCAAGAATATTTGCAAACTCATGGATGACAGGAGAGGTCCCAGAAGACTGGAGAAGGGCTAACATTGTTCCCATCTTTGAAAAGGAGGAGCCGGGGAACTATATAGACTAGTCAGTCTGACCGTGATACCCGGGAAGCTACTAGAGCAGTGTATAAAACATTCAATTTGCAAATACCTGGAGGATGAAGGGGTGATCACTAATAGCCACCATGGATTTCCTTCAGAGTAGCAGCCATGTTAGTCTGTATTCGCAAAAAGAAAAGGAGTACTTGGGGCACCTTAGAGACTAACAAATTTATTTGAGCATAAGCTTTCGTGAGCTACAGCTCACTTCATCGGACGCTGAGCTGTAGCTCACGAAAGCTTATGCTCAAATAAATTTGTTAGTCTCTAAGGTGCCACAAGTACTCTTTTTCTTTTTTCATGGATTTACTAAGCTTGATTGACAAGCTTGATTTCCTTCTTTGACAAGGGGTAACTGATTTGGTGGATAAGGGGAACACAGTGAACATAATATACCTGGATTTTAGCAAGGCTTTTGCCCTGTTAGCAAAGGCTGAAGGAACTGGGTATGTTTAGTTTGGAAAAGAGGAGATAAAGGGGGGGACATGATAGTGGTCTTCAAACACTTGAAAGGCTGCCACAAAAAAAGAGAAATATTGTTCTCTTGCCACAGAGTGCAGAACAAGAGATAATGAGTTCAAACTATAGCAGAGCAGTTTTAGATTAAATCTTAGGAAAAACTTCCCAACTGTAAGAACAGTAGGAAAATGGAAAGTCATGGAAGCTCCTTCACTGGAGGTTTTCAAAAGAAGGCTGGGTAGCCATCTGTCTTTGGTTTAGACAACAAATCCTGTATCTTGGCAGAGGATTAGACTAGATCAGTGGTTCTCAAACTAGGGCCACCACTTGTTCCAGGGAAAGCCCCTGGCGGGCCAAGCCAGTTTGTTTACCTGCCGTGTCCGCAGGTTCAGCCGATCATGGTTCCCACTGGCTGCGGTTTGCCGCTCCAGGCCAATGGGGGCTGTGGGATGGGGCACGGGCCAAGGGATGTGCTGGCTGGCCTTCCTGCAGCCCCCACTTGCCTGTAGCAGTGAACCGTGACCAGCAAGAGCCGCAATCGGACGAACCTGCGGACACGGCATAAACAAACTGACCCGGCCCACCAGGGGCTTTCCCTGAACAACCAGTGGCCCTAGTTTGAGAACCACTGGACTAGATGACCCTTGCAGTCCTTTCTAACCCTATGGTTCTAGGATTCAAACGCGTCTCATTTATGATTTAAACCAGAGTGTGAACTTCATTTTTTTTCCCACCAGGTTGCCTTCCTCATGAAAACAACCTAACTGAACTCCCTGGGGCTGATTTTGCTCTCACACTTTGTAATTTTTTGGGGCCAGATTCTCAGCTTGTGTACACTGGCAAAGCTCCATAGACTACAAGAGAGCTGCACTGATTGACACCAACTGGAGATCAGAACCACAGACATCAAAATGTGGTTATACTTGATGTACGCTGGTGTAAGTGATCAAAATCAGGTCCAACAGGAGTCCTCATATCACACAAGCAGTATTTAAACCCAGATTCATAGTTTAATCAGATCTATTGAGTAATTTCAGATCAAAGCTGGCTCAAAATTTAGGTTTTATGAAATTAAGATTAGTATACCATATAGGATCGGACCATGTTATAAATAAATTAATCAAATGCAAGACCAACAGAAATGTTTCCACAAAATTTTTTTTTAATTCTAAAGATAGTCTTATGTTTAAAATAAGCAACCCCATTCCCCTGAAAAGTTAGCAATAACTGCAGCATTATGATAGAACATGGGAACCTGAAAGTGAAACTGACTAGAAACTATTAAAAAAAAAAAAAACACACACTGTTAAGAAACTGACTAATTATTTTCATTGTCCACCTGGAGATACTCCAGTGACCAGCTCTATAGAAAAGGTAGAGAAAAATGCAAAAGTTAACTGATGTTTTTAATCTTTCCATTTTAAGATGTTATCTGTAACATTGGTAAGAAGAGGGTTTAACGTTTTTCATCTTATCAACATTTACACCACAGTGGTGTCTAGAGGTCAACCAGATCAAGCTTCCATCATGCTAGGCACAGTACACCTAGCAGTCTCTCTTAGATTCATAGATTTTAAGGTCAGAAGGGACCATTATGATCATCTAGTCTGACCTCCTGCACAATGCAGGCCATAGAATCTCACCCACCCACTCCTGCGATAAATCTCTCACCTATGTCTGAGCCATTGAAGTCCTCAAATTGTGGTTTAAAGATTTCAAGGAGCAGAGAATCCTCCAGCAAGTGACCCGTGACCCATGCTACAGAGGAAGCGAAAAACCTCCAGGGCCTCTGCCAATTTGCCCTGGAGGAAAATTCCTTCCCGACCCCAAATATGGCGATCACTCTTCAAAGTGAAGCCATAATAAGAGTATTTTCCAGATTTCCCTCAGATCAATTTTTTATTGCTCTAAAACATCAGCCCATATTCTCCACAGGTGTAAGTCAACATAACTCCATGAAGAATCTGGTACAAAATACTTAATCACTAAATAATGAACTGACAGCAACTGGGCCAGATTAGTCTCTCACTCTGCGGCAGCTCCATTGAAGTCACTGGGGGTTTCACTCAGATATTACTTGTAGACACAGAAATGACATCAACAGCATGGAAGTGACTATGGACTGATGACCAGTATGGAAGTTAAATGAGATACCATATTGATATGGGCATAGCTACATTAATGAGGTCTGTGCTAAGCCTCTGACTATGGCGACGGAGTTACAAATACAAAATCATATGGAATGTATTTCCTTCATTTGTATTAATTTCTTTAAAGAAAGATGCATTGTTGCATGAAATTTGAAATGTGTGAACAAGGACAGCAGCTCAGACAAACTAAACTCACATTCACAGCATTCCCCTCTAAGGGTTGTCTAGAAAAGGATTTAAAGTGGTGCGAGTCAGCTCGCTCAGTCCAAGGGTACATCTACACAGCAATAAGACACGCAGCACGGCCACCTCTGGCCTGGGTCAGATGACTTGAGCTCATGGGGCTTGGGGTGCAGGGCTAAAAACTGCCGACATTTGTGCTTGGGCTGGAGCCTGGGCTCCAAAACCCCACGGGGGTGGGGGGGGGGGGGGAGAGGGGTGTTCAGAGTCCAGCCTGAGCCCAAACATTGACACTGCAATTTTTAGCCCCGCAGCCAGAGGCAATCTGACCCCAGCTAAGATTGAGTGCCAGAGGTTTTTATGGCAGCGTAGATGGGAATGTCTATGTTGCAATCAGGAGGTGTGATGGCACCATGTGTAGACATACCCAAGCTGGTTTTGACCTAGCTAGCCTGAACGCTAGCAGCGAAGCTACAGCAGCAGCAGCACGGGCTGTACAAGCCTGCCTGGGACCCTGGGCATAAACTCAAGAGGCTGCTAGGATCTCACAGGTGGTGTTGTTATTCACGCCAAGTCAATCAAAGCTGGCTCAGGTGTGTCTACACATGCTAAGACCTCCAAAAACTCTAGCCAAGGCAAGGACCATTGTACTCTAGCATATGCTAAATTAGTGTTGATTTAAGATGTAGACTGGCCCATCACACTTCAAATCCAAAGCTAGACATGGCCCACGAGGACCCACCGCATCCCATTGCACATAGACTCTGACAATAGATCTTCGCCCTATTACCACCTCACGAAGGCTCATCACTGAAGCGGTGTACCTCAGCCCACTCTCCTGCAGCCTTTCAGCCTCCCCTTTACAAAGCTGCTCTGGGATGGCCTGTAGCACTGCCCTGAACTCCCATGTGAGAGACCAGTGTTCACATTCTGGTTCAACTCACAGTGTCGGTAGCGAGGAGGAGAGCAGAGAAAGCGATGTGTGGAGCCCGACAGCTAAGCATGTGTCTCTGGTCTCTCCTCAGCGGTGCCTCTGGCAGATCCATGAGCCATGCTGACCAACTCCATTGGGAATACAATCAAAAAGGGAGTGGCTAAAACACAGTATGTATAAGGCAAGAAAATGAGGAAATCCCCGGAGACCCAGTCTCGCCTCTGCTTACACCAGGGGTCAGCAACCTTTCAGAAGTGGTGTGCACAGTCTTCATTTAGTCACTCTAATTTAAGGTTTCACGTGCCAGGAATACATTTTAGCATTTTTAGAAGGTGTCTCTCTATAAGTTTATAATGTATCACTAAACTATTGTTGTATGTAAAAATAAATAAGGTTTTTAAAATGTTTAAGAAGCTTCATTTAAAATTAAATTAAAATGCAGAGCCCCCCCGGACCGGTGGCCAGGACCCGGGCAGTGCGAGTGCCACTGAAATCAGCTCACGTGCCATAGGTTGCCTACCCCTGGCTTACACATTCAGTTCACAATCTATACAACTCACTCCCATTCACCATGAAAGGTTTTCCTCCTTTCCCCGCCCTGCTGTTGGTGATGGCTCATCTTAAGTGATCACTCTCCTTACAGTGTGTATGATAAAACCCATTGTTTCATGTTCTGTGTGTGTGTGTGTGTGTGTGTGTGTGTGTGTGTGTGTGTTATATAAATCTCCCCACTGTATTTTCCACCAAATGCATCCAATGAAGTGAGCTGTAGCTCACGAAAGCTTATGCTCAAATAAATTTGTTAGTCTAAGGTGCCACAAGTACTCCTTTTCTTTTTGTGAATACAGACTAACACAGCTGCTACTGTGAAACACTCCCATTCAGACTCTCCATGGGTGCGTTAAGAGGCCATTTTACCCAAAGGCTCCTCTCAGAGATGTAAACACGGGCGCTACTGTCATTTGCCGTGATCTCGTTAATTTTACACGACGCCTTCCTGAACCACTTCTGGCAAGGGAAAGGCTTCCTTGGGGTGACTCAGTCCTCCAGCCTGTTTGGAGTCCCACAAACACTGCCGTTAGGATGAAGGGGAAATGCATGAAGGAAAAGGGAGAGTGGTTTATATATAAAAGCCAAACAAACCTGCAACTGTCGCATGGCTTTGACCCAAGGGCTCAAAAGCAGCCCCAGCTTGGCTGACAACCAAGCCATAGAGTTCACTGAAAAGGCTGGCTGAACCCAAGCCAAATTGGAGTTTGCGATAAAACCAGCCAAGAGTTGTGCAGGTAGCAGGCTGGCACACACACAAGCGTTGGTTAAGCATGTGGGACAATCCATTAGCACTGTAACAAGCTCTTCCTCACCCCCCAAGGGACATGAAAAACAGTAGCCAGGGCATTCAAACGGTGCTGTCATGCATCTCTCTTAGGGCACTGTACCATCACCGAAGAATCAGAGCGCCTTCCACGTAAGGCCAGTGATAAAGTCCTGCACAGACCTCATGGAGTCTCTGGGATGAGTCCCTTTTTGGGGTCAAAAGTCTGCTTGGTCTGATTGTTTTGGGTGGATTAGATTTGCCGGGGGTGAATTCTGGGGTAGAAGAGAGTGTCAGTGTTGTGAGTGCTATTCTTATGCTAGAAATGCCTTTTGACTAGGAAAGTTTTGCAGTGTTTCCTTAAGAGGGTCAGAGACTCCGGATTCACCTCATCTCCTCTCAAAAAGACTGTTCCATAGTCAGCCTCATATGGCCCCCCATTAACAAAAAAATCTGAACATCTCGTAGTTTCCTGTAAGGCAGGGAAACACTATTAGCCCCATTTTACATATAGGAAACTGCAGCACAGAGAGAAACTAAGTGATTTGCCCAATGTCACACAGGAGAAGGGAATTGAACCTGGATCTCCAGAATTCTAGGTTAACACGCTAGCCACTGGACTGTCCTTCCGCTAGATCCCTTTAGCGAGATGCTTTATTTCCAGCTCTCACGTGCTTTATCAGGGCTTAGTGATCTGCATCACCACAGGGGAACACAGAGGTTGTGATGGTTCATAGTTCAAAACACAGGGTAATGCAGCTGGGGCTCGAGACATTAATTGCTTTAAAAATTAGGGTCAAACCCTTAAATTGGCTTCAGAAGCTGACTGGGAACCAGGGGAGGGACTTGAACACAGGCCTGATGTGTCCGCGGTGCTCTAAGCCAGGGAGAAGGCAGGCAGCACATTCTGGACCAGCGGAACCCTGTGCATCATTTTCACATTAGACACACTGAGTTACAGTGATCAGCCTGGAGATGACAAGCGTACAGATTCCTATGAACAGGTCCTCATGCAGAAGGAAGAGATGAATTTCCTAGCCAACTACAGGTGACAGAAGGCATTCTGGGAAACTGATGCTACCTGGTCATCCATGCCAAGTGAGGCAGGACCCTGAGGCTTCACACCCCTTTGAAAAATGGTGCCTTCAAGGGAAGGTGGAGACAACCTCCTGGCTGGTTCTTCAAAGCTTTCCCCTTCTCCAACCAGCAGCACTTTGGTCTTGCCTGGATTCAGCCAGAGCCAGCTACTCTTCATCAAGAGTTGATTTCTTATAGGAATTCCTCACGGCAGAGGCTGCTCAGTTGAGAATGAGATGTATAGTTGAGTGTCATCACCATGAGCCCAGGGCATTTCATGATCTCTCCCATTGGCACTGCAGCCGATGGCTACCTGAAGAAGAGCTCTGTGCAAGCACAAAACATGTCTCTGTCACCAACAGACGTTGGTCCATTACAAAATGGACTCACCCATTTGGGGTCTCTGTTGCAACTGTGAGGCTGCCAACATTCTAGAGCATGACTGGGGTGTGGGCGGGGGAGAGCAGGAATGAGGGGTGTTTAGTCATCAAGGAAAACACTGAGGGTTGAAAGTATTGGGAAGTTCCTGGGGGGGTATAATGGTGATCTCATGCTATTGTAATACAAATACCACAACTTTCCCTAGAGCTCCCATCCAAAATGGTGGCCCTGTGATACTAGGCAGCGTACACAGACAGCACAAGAGTCCCTGCCCCAACGAGTTTCCAATCTTAGCACTGACTAACACCTACACCATGGTGGGAATTATTATTAACAGTGCTTTGTGCTCCCATTGTGCTTTTCGTTGGAGGCCCTCCTAGGACGTGAGAAGATGTTCATTTAGTCTCACCACGGCCTGCACCATCCTTCCTTGCAGGAATTGCAGAGGCAAGCAAATGGGATTTGCCTGCAATTAAATAACCCAACCACCCTCAGTTCAGGATAGGCCTTTCGCTCAAAAGTTTGCAGTCTTGTAGAAGATTTTTCCATCCTTCTAAGGACGCCAGGAGGCATCAAAGAGAGCAGCATCCCAGTTACCCAGTCGCGGCTAATCCCAAAAGCATGGGAGGAGATGCAGTTGCACCCCCACATGCCCCCATTGCACTCTCCCAAAGTGTCTCCCCATGACAGGAGCTGGGGTGAAGCAACAGAAACGAGTTGCATGCAGATAAGGGACATGCACCGAGGGAACATGTGGCACAATCACAGCTACTCTATTAAATTAAGTTAATTTCCTGCAGTTCTGTCTTAGTTTTCCAGAAGATTCAGGACTTAAAAGGTTAGAGCGTAACCTTGTCTCAGTAGCTTGCTATTCGCTCCATGCAAATGTCTACCTACAGCCTGGTAATTATATGCATTTCCAGAGAGCCAATCAGCTGTCAGCCTGACAGATACTGATCTTCCCGTTTTATTTTTAGCTCTGTGCTTCCCCCTCTAGATGCAAAAAAAAATTCTGTTTGTTCCATCTTAGCTGCTGCGTCTTTTTTCCCCAGCACTCCAGCCAGCTCTTATCTCGCCCAGGCTGGAGCAGGGCTGAGCGGCAAACTACAAAGCAGCACTGGGCTCCTGTCGGGAGCCCTTCGCAGCTCTCCAGGCAAGGGGAAAAGCTGTGGTGCCCGGCTCCTTTCAGACACAGGCCTGTGGGGGAAATTTTCCTTCCCCAGCCAAGGGACTGGATAAAATGGAAAACCCAAGAAGGGTGGGGGGAAAAACAAACAAGCCAACCCACCCACAGGAACAAGATACTTGCCTGAGGACTTCTGGATATTGTCTGCACATGTGTTCTCTTCGCACACCCTCTGGAAGGGACCAGATTCTCATCTGGTGTAAATCAGCAAAGCTCTATGCGCTTCAGTGGACTGCACCAATTTACACCAGCTGAGGTTGCAGCCCAAGATTTGTAATTGCTTACATAAAGATGAGGCTAGCTAGCGAGAGCTTGCCCCATATTCAGAGAGACAAGGTGGAAGAGGTAGAGGAGATGGTCGCAAGAAGACTGCAATGATATGAGAATCAGCTGAAGCATCTAGTGCCTACACATCAGGACAATGGGCATTTTAGAGAGTGAAACAAACTATGAGTGAGTATCCTCACCTATGTGAGTAGAGTTTTCCCTGGGCCCTTACCCACACACATGCGTACTTCCTCAGGCGAGTAGCACTGTTGGCTTCAGCAGGAATGCTGCTGAGCAAAAACATAAAAGTGGCACCACCAGACCTATTTTCTGGACATGGTCTTTATTCTCCCATCTGCCACCAAGGCTTCCCCAACATGGTACTCCCCAACACTGCACCCCCCACATGGTACTCTTCAAAAGGCATGTTCTTCCCTATGGCTGGAGTGACTGCTGGAAGGAAAAGAGCTGGGAAGAGGAAAGAGAATAAAGAGGAGTGAGAGGGCCAGGAGAGGAGTAGAGATGGGAACTGGTGGACCACACACACACACACACACACACACACACACACACACACACTGAAAGCAAAGAAATGGAGGGGAGGGAAAAAAAAATCGCTCGAGCTCTGGATTCTTCCTATTTAGCACAACATTGTCAACCCCCAGTATTCAAAAATTTTGAGTAAGGGCCCCATACACACACACACACACACACCCCAAGAGATTTCTAAGCCAATCATGAGGGGAGGGTAGTGATTTTAATTTATTTATTTATTAAAGTAACATGCATCTGGTTAATTTTATTTGTCTTTGGTTTTTTGAGTCGAAGGGTCATGTCTCTCTAACCAGGATGGCTAGAATCTCTGCTCTCACTTTAAAAAAAAAAAAAAGATACAAGACTTATGTAATCACAACTCCAGGAGTTGATGCTTTAAGAAAAAGACACCAAATATCAACAAAAGTTAGCACAGCGCATTGAGATGCACGGTATATGGCACTAAGGATACTGGTGCAGCAGCTCCATGGATTTCGGCCATGAACCTAGCCCATAGAGTTTTGTTTGAACTAACCAGGAGATTCATTTTGAGCTTCCTTTCAAGAGTGGAGGAGAGCAAGGGACCAATGGAGCCAGGAGCATAAGCCACAAGGCTGAGAAGAAAAAGCATTCAGATAAAGGGGAGAACAGAGACATTGAAATAAGGAAGAAAGCAGAGAAATAGAGAATGAGGCAAAGAGAAGGAAGAGGTGCATAGAGGAGGAAAGGGGGAAGCAGAGAGAGAGAGAGAGGACAGTAACCTCCACTAGGGTCTGGTAATGTTTGCTCATGCTGGGACTGGACCTTCCCTCTGTACCCAGGTATCAGCCCAAGGCTGGGGTTAGGATATTTGCATTCCCATGAGTTCTGCACACCTGGCACACCGTGCACCAACCTACAGCTGGTGTGCAAGGTGGGGATCGCCACTGCAGGGTACAGTCTGTGCAGCAGGAGGTGGGGACTACAGCATTGGGCGCCAGCAAATTTACACCGTTGCGAAAACCACAGTATCTCGGCCAAGCAAATAGTAGAGAGAATCCCCCCTTCCAACCTGACTGGTCAGTGTTTATCTGCCAGTGTGGGTTGCAGTCAGATGCTATCGACTCATCTCTGCCCCCACTGCTCACAGTATGGTGCTGTGCAATACAGGAGAGAGACCAGGAAAGGGGAGTTAAAAAAACAAAAAACAAAAAACAAAGCCAAAGGTTACTAAGGACTTGTCTAAACATGCAAGCTATTTCGGAGTAAGGCGTGGTGTGAATTTGGAGCGGAATTACTCCTTTGGAAGTGGATTGCGCTAATTCAGATAAAGCACTCATTCTAGAATCCGTGTTCCCACGCTTGGAGTTATTGTGGTATAGCTCATGTGCAGACAAGCCCTTTACACCCACTACCGCTTTAAGGCCACGGGACAATATTGATCCACTGAAGCATAGTTGAGAGACAAGGACCGGATTGAGCTCCCAAAGTCAAGGGAATGGTGCTACTGACTTCACTGGGCAGTGGCTTAAGCCCTAAGTGGGCAGTATCTAGAATGCAAGGCACAAACACCTGGTCTAATTTGAAAGCAGGAGCAAAGGGGGCATTGACTACTCCTAGTAGGAAGTGACATGGGAAGGAGGATGCTCAGCTAATAATCCTTTGCCCTTTCATTTAAGGATCTCAAAGCACTTCACATGCATAAAGTACTCAAATTCTCACAACAGCCTTGAGGGTCTGTAAGCATCATTATCCTCATTTTAAAGCTAGGTAAATTGAAGCACAGAGCAGTGAAGGGACTCACCCAACACCCAAAGTGGAGGGTGTTGATTCCCATTTCCCAGCATGGACTACTGATCCATACCCCATCCCTACCAAGCTAAAGAGGTTCCAGCAGCCATGAAGACAAAGGTTTGTGGCTCCTGACCCCAAGTTAGCACCATGGAGAAGTCAGCACTGTACAAACAAACAGAGCCAGATGGAGTCCCGGGGAAGGCAGAAAATGAACAAAGTCCATAACAAGACTCCCACCAATTCTGCCAATAGAACAGGAGAAAGCGAAAGTTCAGTGGTGACACCTGGAGCAGAGCAGCATGACACAAGGGGAAAATAGAGGAAAGATGACTACGTTTTTTGGGGCAGGGACGGTCTTTTCATTATCTGTGCACATGGCATCCAGCACAATGAAGTCCTGAGCCCTGGTTGGACTGCTAGGCTCTAGAGTCATGAAATTAAAGAAAGTTCTTTATCAAGTGGAATGGAGAAATCCTAAACATTCCATGTCAAATGGAAGAGACTCTTCCCCATGGATTAGCCTAGCAGCTTCACAGATATGACTATGTTAAGCACAGGATGCTAATAAATACCTATTGTTATTCACCCAGGTGTCATGAGTCATCGCTGGGGACTCAACCTTCATACATGGGATACAGGAGTGACTCCATTATCTGGGAGCAGTAGCCCTCTCCAGATGCTCTACCAAGGATGTTTAATTAACCCTAATTTACTAAAGGGAAAATTGAGGCAGAGGTGAAGGGACTTATCCAGGGTCACACATGAAGTCAATGGCAAAGCTAGCAAGGGAATCCAGGTCTCATGCCCTATGCCCCAAACCACTCAAACTTCAGTTGGTGTTGAACTTGGCGTTTCTGCTAGCAGAAACTGGCTCTAGAACTGGATCTGAACTTCCGCAGAGTTTAGTTACAAATACTAAAACAGGTCTCCAGCTCCTTGTTTCTTTGTGCTCCTCTGTCAGTCTTTTAGCTCATACTTGGAACCAAAAGATGGGCCCTGCTCCCAAAGAGTTTACAATCTGTGTTTGTACAGCCTCTAGTGTAGTGGGGTCCTGGGTCATGACTGGACTCCTAGATGCTACCACAAATGCAAATAATAATCCACATTTCTCCAATAGCACTTTGTTTTCTTCTAAGAAACTTTATTAGATCCTAGACAAGAGAAAGGGCCCAGTACTGTACCTACTATGCCTCTCATTCACATAAGTAAGATCTGCAGAATTGGGCCCCAACTTTGGCAGTTTTTGAGAACATGACAAACGAGTCCCAGAAATATCCCTGGTTATAACTGAAAGATATCAAGATCAGAATATCCCAACATCAAGAGATTCCCATGGTCTCATCCAACTCTGTAGCACCACTACATGTCTGTAATTAAGGAGATCATGGCATGCCAGATTATCGGAGATTTGTTGCAACTTGATTTTGCAATTAGCGGTACTCTTTGTAAAGAATTCAGCATGAGACGAAGTTATCTCCCTGGGCCAAATTCCCAATAAAAATAAGCACAGCATCCCAAAATCCCAGTACACCTCATCTTTTCAGTTTAAAGTGCACCAGTTCCGTTGCAAGGGAGAGTATTTGCCCTCCATTAATACATACAAGGGGCTGAGTTAAGGTTGAGGTTGCTTTTCAGTCCTTGAATGAAGGGTTTTTGCATTGAACTTCCACTTTTTTTTTTTGGGAGGGGGTTGGTTTATTTTGTTTTTTAATGGAAAAGAAAAAAGCAGTGAGACTACTGTGTGGAAAAAAAAAAAAAAAAACATCAAATGAAGGGTTATTCTAACATGACTTTCCACCTTCCACGATTATCTCTAATGAAGAAATGGGCCTCATTTCATGTTTTTAAAGACCCTTTTTGCCATATATATTTAAAAACATGAAAGGGCAAGATTATCTCTAAATGGTCTCACAACTGCAGTGAGGACTACAAACATTGCATGAATGATTCTCATCCTGGAAGTCTGTAACAAATCAAATAACGTGTAACAGTCAAATTAAATGTATCCAGCCACCTTGCATGTTTTTAACGGGTTGCTTCCATTCAGCTAGAATTAGTAATAGCACCACAAGTTATAGTGTCTAGATGCCCCAACTGAGATCAGGGTTCCATTGTCCTAGTTACTGTACTTACACATGGTACACTCTTCAGGACAGGCAATGTATTTCACTACCTAACGGCCCAACCCAACGCCCATTAACATCAATGGGAGTCTTCTGATCAACTTCAGTGAGCATTGGATGAGGCCCCAAGAGGGCAAGACAAAGGGTTGGAGAAAGGATGGGGATAACAATACATTGTATAGCTAAAGAACTGGGGCATAAAGATTAAGTGACTTGCCCAAGGTTCCACAGGGAGTTGTAGCCTAGCTAGGAACTGAACCTAGGTCTCCAGAGTCCCAATACAGACTATCCTTCTTCTCTTAGAGAAACTAGGAAACTCAGTAGGAGTTTTGCCTGGATAAACAAGGACTACAGGATTAGACCCTTAGCATTTGGCAAGGCTGTGAAAACATGTATACGTTCATAGACATATGATTTTCTACACCTTTAAAAAACAAACGGAGAGCCAAAAGAACACAGTCACTGTCACATTTCCAGGTTTCCAATGAGAACTACGCTGACAGCTTCCATTATTGCCAAGTAAATTTAGAAAAACGAATCTGTGGTTAGAGATGGGAAAAAGACATGAGGTCCATCCATTCATTCTTTTCCCGGTTATACAGAACACTTCATTGCTTCAGTCATTTATAACTGGACTATACAAAGCATGTGAAGTTCCCATCATTTTGCTTGGGAGACTATTCCTTGCTGTTAGGGTTTTTTGCCTGATATTCGATCTCAGTTTTCCCTCACTTAGTTTAATCCCTTTATCCCTACCATATTTAAATTATTTTAGAAAAAAGAAAAGGAGTACTTGTGGCACCTTAGAGACTAACATTTATTTGAGCATAAGCTTTCATGAGTTACAGCTCACTTCATCGGAGGCATCAGACTAGTCAGCGAATACAGACTAACACGGCTGCTACTCTGAAACCTGAAATTATTTTAGGACACCCTAATGCTACCTCTCCCTCCGTAGTGCTTACCCCTTTCAAATACCTGCATATGGTTACCAATGTTCTCCACTAGTCATCATTGAGCTAAGTTATGCACCCTTGGACCTGAATCTTGAGATCTGATCCCTTACACCCAAGGGAATGACACTGCAGAACCTAGGGCCTTCACTCTTTTAATCTTTCCTTCTAAATGCATCCCTCCTGGCTCTTGATCATTTTGGTTCTCTTCTCCAATTCCCCTCCCAGTAGGTTTACACTTGAATGGCATGATGGTGCCCCAGTTCCATACTGTACCGTACAGTATGGAACTGGGTACAGTATGCTAAGTGCATTCTTACTAGCAGTATAGAAAGGAGGGGTGATCGCCTTCACACACACACAAACACAGGGCAGACCCTGTTCTCATTGAAGCCAATGGGAGTTTTGTTGTGGACTTCAAAGGAATCTCAGCCTGCACAGTTCTATTCTGGCCCGTGTCACTCCACAAATTCGTGCCTATTTTTTTCCCATCTTCTAGACCTCCTAGGTGTCTGCCTCTACTGCTTGCCAAGTATCTCCTTCCCACTGGATCTCTGTTTCAGCTGCATCCATTTTCAATTTTCCAGGTTACCACTCAGGTGGTTATTTCCTCTCCATACTTCTAACTTTTCTCTGTGCATTTAATTAGCACATAATTAATGATCCAGAAGGGGGATGGGGGGGGGGGGGATGAACAAAATACTGGGCCAAATCCTCAACTGACATAAATTGAGGTCACTCCATTCAAGACAATGCAGTCACATTGATTTACACCAGTGGAGGATCTGGGCCACTAAATACAACAGTGCCTACAACCCGTCCCTTTGACAACCTTCTGGATATCTCCCCACAGTTCAGAACAAGTCTGCTTATCAAGGCCTTTCACTTACAACTAGTTTTCAAGCCATGTAAGAAAATCTATTTATAAGATATCATGAAGCACTGTATCAATTGTTACACTATAGTTCCAATATACAGTATTCTGCCCACGTGTTCCCTTTGACTACCAATTTCATCCAAAGAGCTTTCAAGATTGTCTGGCATGACATGCTCCCGGCATGACTCTTTGCTGCTCATGCTCCCATTATCTTCTGGGCACCAATTCAGAAGGGTACATACGCATGTGTTCAACTTCAGCGCATCCTTTGCTTACAGGCTTGTGTGCTTACAGATTCTCTCAATAATTATTCCATTATTTTACTAAGGACTGAAGTTACATTTGCCAGGTGGTAATTGCCAGGACTGTTTTTATTTTATAAACATTGGTACCATATTTTGCATTTTTTC
The DNA here is from genome assembly GCF_009764565.3 of Dermochelys coriacea. Classification (NCBI taxonomy): domain Eukaryota; kingdom Metazoa; phylum Chordata; order Testudines; family Dermochelyidae; genus Dermochelys; species Dermochelys coriacea. The sequence goes on along the minus strand of NC_050083.1, from coordinate 13,613,159 downwards.
CTATCCCTGAACCTCTGGTACCAGCTGCCTGTTTTATCAATACTCAAGAACAATTCCCATGGTTCAGTTCGTTCACTAACTAATTCCCTTACAACATAGGATGGGTGTGCACCACCCACATCTACGGACATGTATACACAGTCTGATACACACTTGCTGAATTCAATGGGAGTCTCTCCGCAGTGATGGCAAGGGAAAAACTAAATTAATTCTTTGCATCGGTCTTCACAGCTGACGATGTGAAGGAAATACCCAAACCTGAGCCATTCCTTTTAGGTGACAAATCTGAGAAACTGTCCCAGACTGAGGTCTCAGAGGAGTTTTTGGAACAAACTGATAAACTAAACAGTAATAAGTCACCAGGACCAGATGGTATTCACCCAAGAGTTCTGAAGGAACTCTGATGTGAAATTGCAGAACTACTAACTGTAGTTTGTAACCTACCATTTTCTGTACCAAAGGATAGCTAATGTGATGCCAATTTTTTTAAAATGGCTCCAGAGGTGATCCTGGCAATTACAGGCTGGTAAGCCTGACTTCAGTATCAGGAAAACTGGTTGAAACTATAGTAAAGAACAGAATTGTCAGACACACAGATGAACGTAATTTGTTGGGGAAGAGTCAACATGGCTTTTGTAAAGAGAAATCATGCCTCACCAGTCTACTAGAATTCTTGGGGGTGGGGTCAACAAGCATGTGGACAAGAGGGATCCAGTGGATATAGTGTACTTAGATTTTCAGAAAGCCTTTGATTGTCAGAAAGGTCCATTATCAAAGGCTCTTAAGCAAAGTAAGCTGTCATGGAATAAGAGGGAAGGTCCTGTCATGGACTGGTAACTGGTTATAAGATAGGAAACAAAAGGTAGGAATAAGTGGTCAGTTTTCAGAATGGAGAGAAGTAAATAGTGGTGTCCCCAGGGGTCTGTACTGGGACCAGTCCTATTCAACATAGTCATAAATGATCTAGAAAAAGGCGTAAACAGTGAGGTGGCAAAATTTGCCGACAATACAAAATTACTCAAGGTAATCAAATCCCAGGCAAACTGCGAAGAGCTACAAAAGGATCCCTCAAAACTGGGTGACCGGGCAACAAAATGGCAGATGGAATTCAATGTTAATAATGCAAAGTAAGACACATTGGAAAACATAATCCCAACTATACATATAAAATTTTGCACTCTAAGTTAGCTGTTATCACTCAAGAAAGGACTTGGAGTCATTGTGGATCGTTCTTTGAAAAGATCCACTCAATGTGCAGCGGCAGTAAAAAAAAAAAAAAAAAAAGTAGCAAACAAAGTTAAAAAAATCATTAAGAAAGGGATAGATAACAGAAAATATCATATTGCCTCTATATAAATCCATTATATGCCCACATCTTAAATACTGCATGCAGACATGGTTGCCCCATTTCAAAAAAGATATATTGGAATTGGAAAAGGGCAACAAAAATGATTAAGGGTATGGAACGGCTTTCATATGGAGGAGAGATTAATAAGACTGGGACTTTTCAGCTTCGAAAAAAGACGACGAAGGGGGGATATGATAGAGGTCTATAAAATCATGACTGATGTGGAGAAAGTAAATAAGGAAGTGTTCTTTACTCCTCAACACAATAACTAGGGGTCACCAAATGAAACTAATAGGCAGCAAGTTTAAAACAAACAAAACGAAGTATTTCTTCACACAAACGCACAGTCAACCTGTGGAACTCTTTGCCAGAGGAGGTTGTGAAGGCCAAGACCATAACAGGGTTCAAAAAAAGAACTAGATAAATTCATGGAGGATAGGTCCATCAATGGCATTAGCCAGGATGGGCAGGGATGGTGTCCCTAGCCTCTGTTTGCCAGAAGTTGTGAATAAGCGACGGGGGCTAGATCACTTGATTACCTGTTCTGTTCATTCCCTCTGGGGCACCTGGCATTGTCCACTGTCAGAAGACAAGATACTGGGCTAGATGGACCTTGGGTCTGACCCAATATGGCCGTTCTTATCAATGAGTATGGATCAGGTCCAAAAATTCATTTTTCCTGGGTATTCCCTTACCTGTTGCTTTTTGTTTTGGGGGGTTTTTTTGGGGGGGGGAAGGCAGTGGTTTTATATGACAAGGTCTTCTAATTGTCTGTGCTGCTTTTCTTTAATGTTTTCTTTGATAGAAATCAATTTAAACACATACACACACAGGTTAGTAAGAGAGTAGCAGCCGTGTTAGTCTGTATTCGCAAAAAGAAAAGGAGTACTTGTGGCACCTTAGAGACTAACAAATTTAAAATGAAGTTGACAGATTTCCAAATTTGTTAGTCTCTAAGGTGCCACAAGTACTCCTTTTCTTTTTACAGGTTAGTAACTTAGCCACTTCATCATCACTGATTTCAGCTTCCTCATTTATTAATGGACCTACTTTTTCTCTTTCCCTTCATATATTTGCAAAAGCCCCTCTTATTCCTCTTAACCCCTTTGGCTAGCATTAACAAGCCAAAACTCAGTAATATTTGATATTATATGTATATAAATAAAAGCAGGAAAGGATTCATTCACTCTCGTTTTACAGCTGCTAAAGTGGGCCCAGGGCTCTGAAACAGCAGCATATGTTAAGCATCTCTATTACTTTATTAATGCATAGAACGTTGGGATTTCATTGTATATTTAGGATTATTTACCTTATAAAGTAACATGGACTTCACAATGCAAATTGCCACAGAGAGGAGGCATTTGTAGCTTCCCAGAAATGGAAGTGCCACTAAACAATGAGTGAACATGCCACTAAAAACCATGTGGTTTTTAGTGGCATGTTCACTCATTGTTTAGTGGCACTAAATTGTTTAGTGGCAAATGATTTGGGGGGGCAGGGGGCGGAGAGGAAATCACATGATTAAATGATCTCCATGGAGAGAAATTTGCAAATCTCTGCACACAAGGAAATTTTCATGGACCTGGATCTCTACTTTCAGTAGCCCATTCAGCACAACAGCCTTTGGGAATAAGGCAGTACATGCCTCTGCAGAGAAATGCCAGCCACATAATATATTAAGGGGTACACGCTGCCTTCAGTTACACCCTGACAATCCAAATCCAAAGCTGGCATAAGAGAGCACAACTCCATGGAGGTCACTTTGCCACATTTAATGCTTTCTAAACTTTTGAAAGTTTAAATAGTGTGCACAAGAACTGGAAATTCACAATAACTTTGCTAATTTTTCCTTATTACTATTATTACTATTACTATTATTAGAAAACTACTATGATTAGTCTGCATTAAGGACTATGTACCTGCCAAAACCCTAGTTTCAAAAAGTCCTTTAATAAAAAAAAAACAAAAATTAAAAGTTAATTTTCACCAGCACTAAATTACCAGCTTGATGGTTTAGAGTCCACGGGTCATTTGGTCATTGACATTCTTTGCCAATATGGCCTCCAAGAGTTATCAGTTGTGATTGTGGTCTCTAATGCAGGGACCTACTATTGGAATCAGGACTGAGATCCAAGAAACTCATTTCATACAAGCCACTGAACCACCTCCATCAAAGGGTAACAACAAAACCACAATCATCTGAGGACCCCAAGCACTGAAAAGTCCGACAATGGAGGGAAGAGACACCCATTCCTCCTCCTAGTCAGGCCCTCAAAGCCTGCACAAAAGGACCACACACCCAGCCAGCCTCAGAGCCAGGCAGGGCTCTCTCCAAAGCACATTAATGCGACCTCCAGGTTGAGCAGAGGAGGTCACCAAAGATCCAGCCTCCAAACCCCAACTGCACAGCTCGCCCAGCCGCCGCTGGCCTGGGTGGCAAGAAACACAGAGACATGCCTAACCTGAGCACCCCATGGAGCAGAAAACGGTACAGCCACCGAACTGCAGGCCCAGCTTGGAAAACGCACTCCAAATCTGCAGAACAGCTGAACCAATCGCAGTGCGCATTGCTTTCGGTTTTTAACACAGTCAAGAAAATAATTCAGTGTGTGAGTTAAGACCTGCCATGTTTCAGCCTGGAGGGAATTTGGCCTGGAGTTTGAAACCCATGGGGAAAAAAAGGAGTCATCATAGAAACGTCAGCAGAACCTTAGTTATGGCTAGAACCCTACCAAATTCACAGCCATGAAAAAACACATCATGGACCGTGCAGTCCAGTCTCCCCCCGTGAAATCTGGTTTTCTGTGTGCTTTTATCCTATACTATGCAGATTTCCTGGGGGAGACCAGCATTTCTCAAATTGGGGATCCTGACCCAAAAGGGATTTGCAGGAGGGTCGCAAGGTTATTTTGGGGGGGTGGGTGTGTCGCGGTATTGCCACTCTTACTTCTGCGCTGCCTTCAGAGCTGGGCAGCCAGAAAGCAGCAGCTGTTGGCCGGGCACCCAGCCCTGAAGGCAGCACCCTGCCAGCAGCAACACAGAAGCAAGGGTGCAATACCATACCAGGCCATCCTTACTTCAGTGCTGCTGCTGGCGGCAGCTCTGCCTTCAGAGCTGGGCTCCTGGCCAGCAGCTGCCACTCTCCAGCTGCCCAGCTCCGAAGGCAGGGCCACCACCAGCAGCAGCGCTGAAGTAAGGGTAGCAGTACCACAACCCCCCCTACAATAACCTTGCCCCCAACATCCTTTTTGGGTCAGGATCCCTACAACTACAACACCGTAAAATTTCAGATTTAAATAGTTGAAATCATGAAACAAATGATTTTTTAAAATCCTATGACCATTAAATTGAGCAAAATGGACCGTGAATTTGGTAGGGCCCTAGTTATAGCAGTACTAACCCACTTGGACCATGAAAGTCATCTGGACCAGCAGTAGTGACTCTACCAACATGATACTGGGTTCAGGGTATAGGTCTGGGCAGCATAAGCTTTGCATGGCAGTTAGAGGCACGTGCACCAAAAACGTGCCATCCCTCACCTTGCAACACTCCCTACAAGAGCACACGCACACCCCTTTCATCAGGTGCTTCCCTTTCACCCATTTTTCGCTAGCAGCACAGAGCTCCCATCTTCCTGGTTTGCTGAAGAACTCTGACCACCCACCCGTCCCTTGAAACCAAGAGGAGTTAGAGAAAGAAGGTGGGGGGATGGCATCCATCATCTCTGCATGAGCATGTGCATACGGCCATAACCCAGCCTTGGTTTCTTAAGAGCACATGACCATAACCTGAAGCAAGAGCAGGCCCTGTGGGTGTCCCCCTGGCTAGAGTAATGCACGAGAACTCTTCATTGCTAGACTTCCAGACTTCCCATAGCTCCCCCCCCGCCAAAATGGGTTTTTAAGCAGAGGAGCAGACGTGTAGAAAGACAGGATAAGCGAGCAAGGAAGGATGCTTCAGACGCCGCCCTGTCAGTGCACGCACTGAGCACAATAGGCAGACAGGAAGGGAGTGCTGTCCAGTGGTTAGACAGCCCCAGAACAAGGAGTCAGACCTCGCAGGGTGAAATCCTGCCCTGCCCCTTGATACGCCCTGCCCAAGCTTGGATTCGATTCTCAACTCTGCTGCTTGGGGCAATTCCCTTCCCTTCTCCATGCGTCAGCTTCTCCAGCTGCAGACTGGGGATGGTGCTAACATGCCTCCCTGGACTGGGGGCTGCATTTATTGCTGCGAGTCAAGAGCTTGGAGAGCCCTATGACAGCTTTCATGTCCCAATGCCAGACCCCGGCCCAACTCGTGGGTACAAAGTTCATAGCATTGGGGGGGTAAAGAGCTTATTTACTAGAACACCCATGCCATGGAGAAGAGGGTTAACCACTGAAAGTCAGGTTTCAGAGTAGCAGCCGTGTTAGTCTGTATTCGCAAAAAGAAAAGGAGTACTTGTGGCACCTTAGAGACTAACAAATTTATTGGAGCATAAGCTTTCGTGAGCTACAGCTCACTTCATCGGATGCACTGAAAGTCAGGGAAACTACTTTAGCAGTTGAACCCAGAGCGTTTAGCGGTAACAAGCTCACGCATGTGGGGCAGACCTGCCAGGCACTAGCAGACTTCGGAAGGACAGACAGGTTCTTCACAGACACATATTGGGGCCAAGTCCGCACAGGGCCGGAGAGAGGAGGCAGCTTGCACGCCCCTGGTTCAAGGGCTGCAGGGAGGAGTGCAGCTCTCGGCGCCGAGGGCGGACTAACATACATCACTGCTGGAAATAGCTCCTCTGACTCTTTTCAAGGGTGCCAGAGCGCAGTTCGGCCACTGCCACAGCCCCTTCGCACCCACCCCCAAGATACCCAGCCCAGTCCTGCCCTGCCCCCACTCACCCCCCTTAGAATGCCCCCATCACCTGGCACTGCTGTTGAGGCCAACACAGGGCCGGGGGCGTCTGCTCCACGCAGGCACAGAGAGGCCCCAAACCCGGGCTATTCCATGGGATGGAGGGAGGCTTACGCTTGACCTGGGGCTGCTTTGCGCCAGACCAGCCATGTGTGAAAAGAGGCCACAGGACAATGACTAGTTGGGCTCAGTGCCCTGAGTACTGCACTCCCCCCTTCCCAACCCTGAGCCCAAATCTACCTGCCCACAGCAGTTCCCGCCTCCCTCCCTTTTATTATTTTTTAAAGAAGTGACTAAAACCCACACGAGCCAGTGTCTCTCAGCAAGCGCCCCCGGGACCCCACGCTCTGAACAGCGCTCAGGCAACGGCCGGGAAGCAGAAACATCTGCTCCCGTCCACCCCACTGCTGCGAATGAGGCTTCTTGCAGGCGATCAGCTATAGAGCAGGAAAGAGAGAGCAGGCTCCCGCCTGGTGAAGGCTGTCCTGTGCTGTCTAATAACACAAGGTGTCATCGTAGACCCAAATCAGTGCCTAGAGCTTTATTTATACAACTGAAACACAGGAGACAGCAGGCCAGAAGCAGGGGGGAGGAGGCGGGGAGTGAGACTGGAAGTGGGGCAGAAGGGAGAAGAAGCAGAGTCTAAATCTTCCTATCTAGGAGGCGTTGCCCTGAGATTTCTAAGCAAGGTCAAGGGGAGGGGAGAGGAATATGTGCAGAGACAAGCACAGTGAGGATGCTATTGATCACACCCTGGCTTCAGCAATAGCATTGATTGACAGCCCCCCCCCCCCCACACACACACACAGCTCCAAGATGTTTGCATTAAAAACGGAAAAGCTTCCCCCACAAATCGCCTGAAGTTGGTGAGCTTGGGGAAGCGGGGTTGCTACCCTTTTTTTTTTTTTGGTCACTTGGGTCAGTTTCTCTCCCCCCCCAGCCCCGCCCATCCCATGCAGACCTGCACCACCCAGCTGTTGGCTACAGAGGGATGTTAGGGTACATGAAATGTTCTTACAATACATTCCAAAACTTGACCTGACTGGCTCAAAAGGGATCTGTACCCAGTATACGACAGACAGCAGGTCAAATCCCAGAGCCCTTCCGCCAGCAAAGCTCCAGTCAGACTGAATGATGACACTCTTAGAGTCCAATTCTGAGCACCATGCGCTCCCATTGAACTGAGCAGGAGTGGAAACTGCTCAGCCCCCGGACAGAACTTTGAACCTCCGGCTGTAAACTCCAGTGAGAGCAAAGGCTGAGTCAGAAGAGCCCAGGACTTGGCCCATTAAGAATGTGCAGTAACCATTCATACCATTAGCTACTTACTGCCCATGCCATACCTGGGGGGCGCTTTCATAAAATATCAGGGCTGGAAGGGACCTCAGGAGGTCATCTAAGTCCAACCCCCTACTCAAAGCAGGACCAATCCCCAATTTTTGCCCCAGATCCCTAAATGGCCCCCTCAAGGATTGAACTCACAACCTGGGTTTAGCAGGCCAATGCTCAAACCACTAAGCTATCCCTCTCCCCTGACCTAGCCCAGCTTCCTCAGAAGTCAGTGGCAAAACACCCATTTTAGTCAGCATGAGCAGGACCACACTCTTTGCAAATAAACCCAATGTGACATACAGGAGTTTGAAATCAATAAGGGAAAGACTCCCATTGACTTGAATAGGAATGGAATCGGAGCCGAAATCTCAAAAGGGTATAACGACATGGCAGACTGCAACATGTGTAGACATACCGAGTTGGCTTGGAGCTAGCTAGCTCCAACCACACAGCATGGGCTCACCCTTTGGGTAAATCCCCAGAGCCCTGGGAGGGATTATACGGCCCCTGTTGCCACAGCTTCACTGCTGTTGGTACTTGCTCTAACTAGATCAAAGCTAGTTTGAGTCTGTCTACACATGCTGCAGTCATCTCTCTGACTGTAGTGTCAATATAGCCAATCTCCCTTTTCCTCCCAATATCATTCTCCCTTGCTTTCCTCACTCCCTGTAATCGTCTGTTTGAAAGGTATAAAGAAAACAGGGAAGCAACTCTTCCATACTCTTTAGATTCAGCTCTTCAGGGCAAGAACAGTATATTGTTATATTTGTCCAGCACTTATCCCAATAAGGGCCCAATCCTGACTAAGGCCTCTGGACACAAAATAATTTTCTTTGCACAGAAAACGTGCCTTCAGGACTACTTTTTCAAGATGTTGCACAGGAAACATACAACTAAAATTTGTGAAATGAGCATGCATTGAATCATTCTTGCTGCATTTAAACTGCCATGCATTCAAATCTGCCTGTGCATTTATCCATGGTGCAGTGTACACAGCTACAAACTAATGCTGTGGTTGTTTTATATCCCATCATCGTCACCAGGATTTCTGACGCGTTTCCATACACACAAAGCAAGACGTGCACTTGGGACATGATCCAAAGTCTCAGAGTCAAGCAGCTTTGAATCAGGCCCTGGCAATCAAAAGAATAGGCAAAGTCTCCATGAGAGAGCACAGGGTGTGGCTCTCCTCTACCAAGCTAGAACTACTCTGGAAACAGAATAGCTGTTTTGTGCTTAGAAAGCAGGGAACTAAAGCATAACAGTTCCACAGCCTCTTCCTCCACACCTGGGCCCTCGTGCAAAGACATCAGGGGATAAGGAATGGAAGCACAGTCTGGCTGAATCTTTGTGATTCTCCATGGAAATAGGTCTGTACATTGCATAGACCACTGCATAAGTGGAAGCAGCCCTGGTCCCCCAAGAACAGCTGACAGACTTTTGGCCCTGTGGAGGAGGGGGGGGCGGCCTGAATTTCACCCCAAATGGAAAGGGGAGAAATGTGTGGTTCATAATCCTACCTTTGGCCCACACGCTGATGGGCTGCCCCACACTAATCTTGGGAAAATGGCTCCTGTCTCACACAGGGGAGCTTTATAGGACCCTGGCCTACTAATGGACCCTAGCTTGTTCCAAACATTTCTATGGGCCAGATCAGTATGTCTAACGCAGCATAGCTCCGCCGAACTCAATGGAGCGGCATCAATTTATAGCAGGTGATAATCTTGGCTCAGGGGTGGTGTTTGAGCATCTCCCGCAATGCCTATGAGCTCTGGGATCTGACAGCATGTCAACACTGCAGTTACTTCGGCTCAGGGGAACGGGCTCTTTAATTGCATTGTAGACACTCGGGCTCAGGCTGGTGCCCAGGCTCTAGGACCCCACGAGGTGGGAGGATCCCAGAGTTCGGGCTCCAGCCCCGAGCCCAGACATTGAGCCCTGCAGCCCAAGGCTGAGTCAGGCCAGCTGCAAGTGTTTAATGGCAGCATAGACATACCTCGAGAGGCTAGAGTCATTTGCATCAGTGCAGAGAGACCAGAACGCTACCATCCTGATTTACACCAACCTTCCATTGGTGTAACTCACTCTACAACAAGCAAGGCTCTAAGGTGAGAGGCCCCCCTGACAGCTTTCCTCTGCATTCAGAGCTGCCTAAAAGAGGCCCCCACTTTTTCCTCCAAGGATGTGACACACCATCCATTACTACATGCCTGCCACTTGCTTGGATTCACCACAAATCTTCCCCCTTTCCTGGCCCTGGCAACTAGTGTGGAAGGGGGAGAAGGGATCTTCAGACTGAGAAATACTGGTCTCCTTTATTTGTTTTGCGTTAGGCCGTCTGGGGTGGTATGTTTTCATGAGGAGCACCTTTACAGGGCCACCTGCAACTATTCAGTCAATGGCCCATGCAGCTGACAGGGCCAAAGGTTTGGCCAAGTCTGAGGAGAAAGACCAGTGAAAACTGGCACAAGGGCCATTCCGGTATCCTGCAGATAGAGCCAGGTGGCACTCGATGGGCAAGGAGGCCACAGCACTTTGGGATCTGCCCTGATGCTGGTGCAGCAGAAAGCAAGGACATGCCACTCCCGCCATTCCCTGGTTTGCTCCTGCAAGGCAAGACAGGACGCCCTGCCAATTCACCACCAGAGTCTGAGCTGGAGTCATCCCAGTGCACATGGCTGCGGTTTTAAGCAAGGAAAAAGTTTGTTATTTGATGCCTAGGAGGGCTCCACTAGACAATTTGGTCACATCAGAACATGACCTGGAGAAGTCACAGTTGCTACCATGGTGTTTTGCGGTCAGTGTAGACAGGGATAAATGGTGTTTAGCATCATGGCAGCTGCTTCTGGATAAACCCCACTCATGTCCTAGGGTTAGGCAGGACCTGCCCATCCAGACAGTAAATTTCCCTGTAAAAACAAGACAGAGGCTCTTTATAGCTATGGTCGAGGAAAGGGGCTACTGTGAAAGCCCTGGAGCGAAGCTCCCGCCCTGGAGTGAAGCCCCCTCCCTGGAGCCTAGGTACAGGATGGACAGTGGCATGCTAGACTTGCATTTGTGGGACAGCATCTCAGGGACACGGGATGTGCTGAATTACTATACTGTGTGCTGGATGATCTAAAAATCCAGTCAAAAATAAAATGTTTCCAGAGCAGCCTTGGGCAGGAAGAATCCATCATGTGGTGCGGTGGACATGCTCCCTTAGCCCCAGGACTCTCACTGCTGGCTCAGGACTCACACTGTTGGCTCAGCACTGTTCAGCCAGTATTAGTACAAAACTGTCTGCATCTGTGGGATCAAGCCCAACCAGGGTGGAGCGTTAAAAGTCTGTCCCAGCATCAGATAGGCCCCTCTTGGAGGGAGTTACTGTCTGCAGGCTCCTTCTCCCTGGAAGGGCAACTTTCTCCAGTCAAAAGGCAACAAGTCTATTCAAAGTCATTCCCCCATTGAATCAGCCTGGGGACGCTCGCTTGCATTAGCCATCGATTTCCACCATGCTTCTCTTTGTACAAGGCTCTGCCTTCAGGAGGATTAAATATTTACCAAAAAACCCCAACCGAACAGCCTGACGGGGAGCCCAAAGAAAAAGAGGGAAAAATCTGAGCTGTAGCCTTAGAAGTGCCCGTAGGCCTGTATGTGTTCAACTTTGGATCCACACTCCTGGGCTTCCATTAGGCACCTCAGGAACAGCAGATCAACACAGCTATAAGGCCGTTGAGAGAAACAGGACCGTAGAGGTTAGCGACAGCCCTGAACTTTTAACTCAAATCCACATGGTTTACCGACAGTGGAATACTCCCAGCCTAGCTGCTAGAGCAGAGTAGATTTTTTTTTTGACTGGGGGGGAGAAAAGAGGGAGAGGGAGGGATGTTTATTTATTTTTCAACGTTTTCCCCCTTGGCGGGGTCAAAACAGAGCCATTTTTATCCCCCCCAAATATTTTCACTTAAGCTGCTGAAAGCAGATCAATTTGCTTACCAAAAATTAGGCTGTCAATTAAACAATGTTTAGAGCATCTCCATAGTAAAAAGAAATTTTAAAAATCATGACAAATGAAATATTTCCAAAATATTTCATGATGTGTGTGTAAAGGACATTTTTCAAGCAAAAACTTTTCATTGGAAGAATTTAAAGCAGCTCTAATGGGAGCCCAATTCTGAAGACCAGAGACTCAGTGAATGCCCAATTTCACCTGCCTAAGGATCTTTGCAGCAGCAGCAACCCCAAGAAGCCTGGGTGCTCTCTAAACTAGAGACACAGATTTGAATGTCAGGTCACCCCACCATCAAAAGAGGACTGATCTGGGTTTCAGCCCATTAGAAGCCATTTGCAAGATTCAGATCTAGGCCCAGGTTTGGACATTTTCAAATGAAGCCCTTTGTGCATGGCCCATTGGGCTAGGTGGGCAAGGAACACTCTTGGGTTCCCAGGAGAGAGTAGGGGTGTCCTGGTCATGCCCTCTCTACATGGTGTGCCACCTCTGTGCCCAGACTGTAGTACAAGATACATGACAAGGTAGCAAGAATATGTTCATGGGGCCTGATTCTGAGCCCTGAATCTTGAGTCTTATGCCAGTGCAATGTGAATGTAAAAAACAAACTGCTAACACTTGCACCCACTTTGCACCAGTGTAAATGTCAGCACAAGGCACAGGAAAGCCAAGTATTAGGAGAGGGCCCAATGTGGAAACCATAGGTCTGTTTTCTTTCCCATAGCTACCTATACAAAAGTAAGTTGATGTCAACCGGTCCTTGTTGGCCTTTAAAGCCCCAAGGGAGAGATTGGTACATTTAGCCAGTGGCGTCTCCCGAGTGTGGCACAGAGCTGCACCCCCTTAGGGTGCATCGAGAGGAAGGGGATACCTTATAAATCACAGCAATACTATTCCCTCTTCCTGTACAGGGTCTTATAGATCCATTATCAGGAGCCCCAGGTACTCCCCCCCCCCCCATTTGCCCAGCTGCTTAAATCCACCTGGAAAGCTGCACAGCTGCAGCAAGGCAAGATCTTGGCTGCGTGCATGAAAATGTTAATGCAGCAGAGAGGCCAGGTGGCTCAGGTGTATGCGCCAAGCAGCTCCCATCCCACCTGCAGAGACTTGTCGAAGAGGAGCTGAATCCGCCCTTTCCTGTCAGGCTTTAATCTGCCTGAGGAGAGAGACAAAGAAGGAAGAGTAAACATCATTTCTCCCACTGCAAGTCCCGGCAGTCCAAGACCCAGGAAGGTGACTCAAAGCTAGGGGCTCAAGCTGCACTCTCAGAGGACTAGAACAGTGACCGGGAACCCACTCAGGCAAAGACTCAGCCCTCTGACCCACTTGCAGCCAACAGGGTACACAGATATATTCCCACTAGCACTATGTGGGGGGAAAGCCTGGTTTTTGGAATTCCTGGACAGTTGCCCACTCCCTAGCACCAGAACGTGCCTGGCTAGTGGTTAGTCCCACAAGGTAGGAGTCAGGACTCCTGGAATCTGTCTCTCTGTGGGACCTTCCCCAAGTCACTGCATCCCTCCTTCCCCCCTTGTCACGTATGGCATCCTTACCCACCGCACAGGAACTAGGGGGCTTAGTGTTTATAAAGAGCAATGAGAGCGTCACATGAAAGATGCTAGGACATTTTATAATCACCAGAGCAGAGGCCACAAGCAGGATGAGAGCTGCATTGTGCTAGGTGCTGTACAAACAGTGCCCACACCAAAGAACACACCACCTGAAAGTATGTTTATAATTTATTTGTATATACACTGTGATGGGGCAAGGCCAGATGGCTATGGAAGAGTAGTGGGAGATGGATATATTAGCTCCAGGCTAAACAAATCCCTGGTACCAGGATAATTGAAATGGCAGCTTCTCCAGGTCAATTAAGTCACCTGGGGTCAATTAAGAACTTTCCAGAAGGCAGGGAGAAGGCTAGGTTGATTGGGACACCTGAAGCCAATCGGGGCTGGCTGAAACTAGTTAAAAACCTCCCAGTCAGTCAGGTAGGGGTGCATGTCAGGAGCTGTGGGAAGAAGTTGGGTGGTTGGAGAGGCTGAGTAGTACACACCATATCAGGCACAAGGAAGGAGGCCCTAAGGGTGAAGGGGAGCTTGAGGAAATGAGGGCTGCTGTGGGGGAAGTAGCCCAGGGAATTGTACATGTCATGTTTCTAAAAGGTCAGCTACCATAGCTGATACTATTAGGGTCCCTGAGCTGGAGCCCAGACTAGAGGGCAGGCCCAAGCTCCCCCCCTCCCCACCTTTGCCCCCTGTTTAATCACCAAGACTGGGAGACAACAGGGACTGTGCAAGGAAGGATAACTTCTCCTCACCTCCCTCGCTGGCTTATGATGAAAATGGCTCAGTAGACTGTGACCCTTGTCTCTAGAGGAAAGAAGGGTTACATGGAGGGTCACAGTGAGCCTCTGAGGGTAGTGAAATTGGCCAGGAAACGTGGGACCCATGGAGGCAAGGACAGAGCTTTGTCACAACACATACACACACGCAAAGTGCTAATATGATAATGGGCCATTGCAGCTTTTTCCTATGGAAGGGCCGCTCTGTACATCCGCCCCCACTACAGGAGATCTACGTGGCTGTGTGATTTCTCTGGTAATAGCTCCATTCTTCATAAAGTGTGATTGCCACAGCCTTTGTAAACCTTCATTAATCTCTTGACTTGGGGGGATAGCTTTGCATTCAGTTCAATCACCACCCTGGAGGTTTGTACTCCAGCAGTTGGCAGAGTGGGAGGTGGGGGGAAGAGGGGAAATGCTCTTGATTGGTTTTGCATTTGCTTCCATAGCTCTGACAAAATTCTATGCCTCTAGAGGGAATCATTTTCTTTTGACTTACTAGTAAAAAGACTGTTTGCTTTCCCAAAGGATGGGTAAGTGCTTTTGGTACCCATTCCGGTGAACTTTCATGACAGTTTTGCAAGGCTGCTGGGCTTATGTTTTGTACAGCACCAAGCATGCAAAATGACATAGTAGGCAGCCGGAATGCCCTTTGCATGCCCCCTTCAGAGTCTCAACCAGGAATCGGGAACCAGAGACACCAATCCCAGAGAATCCAGCCCAGGTTTCACATGGATTCTAGTGCAGAGGTTCTCAAACTGTGAGTTGGGACCCCAAAGTGAGTTGCAATCCCATTTTAATGGTGTTGCCAGGGATGAGGTTAGACTTCCTGGGGCCCAGGGCAGAGGCCCAAGCTCCACTGCTGGGGCCGAAGCTAAAGCCTGAGGGCTTCAGCCCTGGGCAATGGGGCTCAGGTTACAGGGCCCCTGCTTGGAGCGGAAGTCCTTGGGCTTTGGGACCCCACACACACCTCTCCACCTGGGGTGGTGGAGCTCAGGTGGGTTAAGGCTTTGGTCCCCCATCCCGGGGTTGGGTAGTAATTTTTGTTGTCAGAAGGGGGTCACAGTGCAATGAAGTTTGAAAGATGCTGTTCTAGTGCATGCTGGTACCTGACCCAGGGCATTCAGGTAGTGCCGAACTCATCTCCACATATTATTTTCCTTATAAAGCCCTCTTAAAAACCCACCCACAACCCCACAAAACCAGGGTAGACTGACTAAAACTGGCTCTTGTAATTCACAGCCATGTAGATTTTTTTTTTCCTGGCCCCCGGGGCAGATCAGTCCTCAGCCTGGTACAAAGCATAAATATAAGGCCAGAATGAAGGCTGCAAGTAGAGACTGAAGAGCAAGGAATGGGTGAGCTGGAAGGGCACGACTGAATCACGCTAGGTCAGAACACTGGTTTCACTGCAGTCCTACGACATTGCCAGGAAGCCCTGAGGTCTAGTCACCCAACCCAGCCTCCTTTCCATATTGACATTGGTTCATTGCCTCGACCTTGTGTGCGGTGGGGGGTGTAAAGCCTTTGTGCACTATCCATCACAAAGCACAGGTGCAGTTCCTGGGCCAGGAATGACTCCGACCTCCCAAAAAAATGGAGGAAGAGAGATAGGGACAATGGGGGAAGGGCCACACATCCATGTCTACACAAAGATAAGAGGCCTAGGGCACAGC
Source organism: Dermochelys coriacea (assembly GCF_009764565.3). Lineage (NCBI taxonomy): Eukaryota > Metazoa > Chordata > Testudines > Dermochelyidae > Dermochelys > Dermochelys coriacea. Next base: position 13,597,575 of record NC_050083.1, on the reverse strand, counting down.
TGCAGCACAGCCTAGGTCAGCAGACTCAGGTTCGTGGAGCTTAGGAAAAAAAATCAGTGTCAACGTTCAGGCTCAGGCTGGAGTCCAAGCTCTGGGACCCTCCTCCCCTCGCAGGGTCCCAGCCAGAGCCTGAATGTCTGCACAGATTTTTCAGCCCTGGAGCACAAGCCCCCCCCCCCCTCCGCTCCATCAGCTGTCCTGGGCCATCCTTGGGTTTTTAATCCCTTTAGACACAGCCAATGTTCCACAGAGCTAGCCAGGCACAGGGCCGAGCATGCTGGTCACCTTAAGGGACACCCAGCTGCACCGGGGGTGGGGGCGTGTGTGAGCATGAGTGTGCCCGCCTCCAGAGGTGAAATCCCACTCCCCTCGAGCAATGCAATACCACACCAGGCCCAGAGCACTACACAGCCCAGGGCCAGTGTATGCTGGGAACTTTCAAACTCAGCTCAGGAGAACGGTAGTCTTGCTGGCCCTCCTGTGTGGCCTGTTAGTAAGTGCTGAGGTTTCTTCAACAGGTGTATGGGAGAGTAACAGTACCCAGCCTCCTAATGCTATTGGGATTCATTGCTACTCAGATTGCAATGCTGGCTAGAAGTCCCTTTACCTGTGTCTAGCCAAGCAGCTGTATTCTTTCTTCTCCAAGACAGACATAGCTATAGCCCCTGGGCACCACATCCCTGACACCTCCACCTGCCGGGGACTCCCTATGCCAAGGGTTCTCCTCACCTGGGAAGTTGGAGGTTTCTGCTCCCTCTGTGCTACCTGAGCTAGTGAGAGTCAAGGCCCTTAGGCCAGCCACTTCCACCCCCATTCCTGTGAGATCCCCACATTACTACGCCATCCATAAAAACTAAGCATGAAGATGCTTATTACTGTGCTCGCACTTCTGGAGAGCCCACCACCACAGGCACCTCCCTGTCTCACGGGGTTTGGGGGAAGAATAATGAGCTACAGCTTGCAAAGAGCTTTTTTTTTTTTTTTTTTTTTTTTTTAAGAGTCTATTTCAAAAGGCTGCCTCTAATTTTGCAAGCACCATTTGTTACACCCATATCCTGGTGGGCCACAATTAACTCAGGATACAAGTAACAGGATTTACCATTAACCAGGCAACAGCACCTGCAAATCATGCAGATCTAGACAGCTCGATCCTGTCACTTGCACCTGCAACAAATTGCAAGGGCAAACATCTGCAAAAATTAGTCACAGGTGCAAAACTGCCAGTGAAGTCAGAGGCTAGACTGAGACCTGCTAACAAATGGGGCTGATCATACACTAGAAAATTGCTAAGTATCCACCGCACTTCTAGTTTTTTTTTAAATAAAAAGATGCTTGAAATCACATTAAGATGAACACTCCCTGAAGAGCAAAGAACCCCAGAGAAGGAGAGCTGGAGCAGAAGTGGCTGGACAAGCCAGACTGGCTCAGGAATAGTCAGACTCATGTAATGTTTAAGGCTTGGTTTGTTTGGGTCTCGGTTGCAGCAGGAACGAAGCCTGTCAGATGTCTCGATTAGCCCAGCACTAAACAAAAATTCTTTTTTTTCTTTGGTAAAAGCCTGTTCAGAGGATAACCTGTTGGGGGCAACCCTGGTACCCAGTACACACTAGGTTTGCCTTCTCGTGCTCTCTCTCTCTCTCTCCTCCTTTCTTTGTCTCCTGCTCTCTCTCTCTCTCTCTCTCTCTCTCTCTCTCTCTCTCTCTCTCTCTCTCACACACACACAGTCAAGTTCCTCCTGGACCATCCAGAGGGACATGTGTCAGGCTGCTGATGCTGCCAGCTCCACCATCCAACTGCTCTTCCCGGGCTCCCAGGAGCTGCGGTAACCATAGAAACACCAGCCAATCAGAGTGCTCAACCACAACAGGGGGGTGGGGATAGAACACTAAGACACCCAGAAAGGTAGGAGCAGCTCCAAACAGACCAGAAAACTACAACTAGAACGTGAGGAAGGAGCAAATCGAAACCTTTTACCCAACTCCGGCACACACAAGCCCTTTAATCTGGAGCTGCATGTTACATCAGGCACTTTTCCAAACTGGTTCCTTGCTAGCCAGCTGCAACAGTGCATTTTGCAGCACACAAGAAGATCTGTGGGGTTACTCGAAGGATTCTGTTGCAAGGCTTTGTCTTGTTCTACTTTTCACTTTATCTGTGAAAGCGAAGGGGACCCATGACTCTTATAGTCCCAAAGAAGTCAGGCATTAACCCTTTGGTTCTTTTGCAATATGTGAACAGAACAGGACAAATCTTATCCTTCGATGTGCTATGGAGATTTTACACAGATTTCACTAGGAGCTGCACACACAGATTTGAGTGAAAAATGTGAGCCAGTGCAATTAGTGGGCCAACCCAGAACTCACATTAGTTGTATGCTAGTGCCATTTCACCTGATTTACACCAGCATAAGTTTGGTCAGAATCAGATTCAGGCCAAAGTTTCCAAACTTGAGGTCCAAAGTTAGGTTCATAAAGCCTTGCATAGGCACTTAATGTCAGAGGTGTGATTTTCAGAGTCAAAGGGAACTACAGATGTTCAGTGTCTTCAAAAATCTGCCACTTTGATTGTAACTATCTACTCTAAATAAGGATTTAGGGGCCTAACTGTAGTCACCCAGCTGTGAAAACACTGGCCCATGTGCAGAAATGGGAGTACTGAAAGCATCACAGGAGTCCTGAGTCAGTGATCAGAATGACACATGGGGAATGAGGTGTGGGATATGTTAATTGCTGGATTAACGTCATCCCTAGGAGCTAACAGACCCCTCATCCTGAGGCTCCACAGCTAATGCTTGTGCCTTCCTGAATCTCAAAAATCAAATCAAACAGCTACACATTCCTTTTACTGCCAGTAACCAAAACTTTCCTACACTTTGCCCCTGTTCACTCATCTTCACAGCACAGCAGCCCTGAGGGAGGCCATCAAGTGCTGACAAACAGATCTCATGAGGGGATAGGTTCAGTCCCTTTTCAAGAAGACAAAGGAGAACTTGTGGCACCTTAGAGACTAAAAAATTTATTTGAGCATAAGCTTTCATGAGCTACAGCTCACTTCATCGGATGCATCCGATGAAGTGAGCTGTAGCTCACAAAAGCTTATGCTCAAATAAATTTGTTAGTCTCTAAGGTGCCACAAGTTCTCTTTTCTTTTTGCGAATACAGACTAACACGGCTGCTACTCTGAAACCAGTCCCTTTTCAGACACCCAGAGCAGATGTTAACGGAGGCTGTTGAAGAGTCCTGAGATGACAGTTTGTGAGATGACAGGGCCTCCATTTTCCAGGAGGCATCTCGCAGGGCTTAGCCAAGCTGCAGTAAGGCCCACCCAGCATCACTTTCTAGCCTCTCCTTTCAGGTAGCTCCAGTACAGAAGATGCTACGAAAGACATAGCTCAGACTTCTGGTGTCCTTTCAGTTATAAGCACCTGGTCCTAGGGCAGCAGATATCCCTGCACCAGCCTTCACTATTCAATTCCCCACCACAGTGAAGGAGTTTCCCTGCCAACCCCATTCCCCACGTTATCTAGGGATGGGATTTTCAAAGCCATGGAGAGTTAGGTACCCAGTCATTGAACTTCAACAGAAATTGGGTTCCCAATATCCTTTGAAAATCCCAGCCTAGATTTTTGAAGTGTCCCAGCTCACCAATGAGCTCCAGGAACTGTGTAAAGATTCATTATAAACACCTACTTAACACAGGTAAATTACACACACCCAACACCCTCATCAGATTTCCAATGGCATCTTTCATAAGGGGTCACCACAACCCCAGAATAAACTAAACGTGGTCAGATAAAATAGATATTGCAACTGTACAGCAGACCAACACTTCAAGACACAGGTTAACATCCCCTTAACCCACCAAAAAAAGCTGTGTAACTGTTAGACAGGAGAGCAACAGAAGGGACAAAGGCAGAGGGCTTTCCCCTATACAATCAATAACTAATCCCCATTCTCTGCTTGGGGCATCACTGGGTTTGAATGCAGGACTTTCAGCTCTAAAAACCACCAGCATCTGCCATTGGAGCGATACTATGTTCCAATAGCTGTAGTAGACTCTTATCCTTTCCTGTGTATCAGCATTAGGTGGGGTTACACACACACACACGCACACACACACACACAGGTGAGTTACAGGTGCACAAAGAGCTGCCCAAAAGACCCAACAAAAACTCTCCAAGCTTGGAGCCCGTTAGACATGCTGAAAAAAAGGCTAGAGATGGCATCAACCCTGCCACTGGGCTAAAGCCATCAAACCTACCTGCATACAGGCACAGCCAGCACACAGCCTGCAATCAGGACAAAGGGCAGAGCTGGCATTTGGCCTGCCATGGGGCACAACTGGGATCAGGTCAGCCATATGCAGACATCAACCTCAGGCTTGCTATGGGACACAGGGACTGCTGGGGCCTGGTGTCCCATGCACCAAGGAACAGTTGCTAGCCACATGGTTTTCCTGAATTAATTTTTAAAGTCGTTCAAAGAGAAAAGTGTGGGAAGCTGCCCCATCAGCATCTTGTATCTGATCTTAAAAATCTTTCACTTTTAGCATGGGATTAGGAACTCTAAGGGATGGTTGAAAGGAGTTACCCTGGATAATGTTCTACCAGAGGGTGATCCAAAACATACAGTCTCCATATCCCCTTAAGAAGGGGAGAGAATAGCGGAACCCCTGAACTTGGTTCTGTGGTTCTGGCACGGCACAGCACTGGGAGAAAGGAGATCTGGGGTCTGTTGTGGCTCACTGCCTGGTCTTTGTATCAGTAGCAGCTAGACACCTGCCCCCACAGCCCCAAATAGAGATTGGGCTCTCACTACACTAGACAGTACAAACCACCGTAGAGAATCCCTGCCCCCAAAACAATCTAGACAGGCAACACAGAACAGGTTGGAGGGGAAAGAGGTGCAAAGATTAAGTGAATTAGACAAGGCTACATAGTAGGTTAGTTGCAGAGGCAAGAAATGAAGCCAGGTTTCCTAAGTTGCAGTCTAGTCCCCCATCCACTGGCCAAGTCCCTTTACACAGAAGGAATGAGCACAAGGGAAGGGGGGAGCACAGAGGTACCCAGGGTGGTTTGAGGCTTGCTTGTTAGCCAGGTTGAGTGGCAAGACAGACCCCTGAGTTGTTCATGCTACCAAATGTAGCTGACACCAAATATAAATGGTGCATCTCAACGAATGGGACAGAAGTGATGAAGCATAAATCCTCCCAGATTAACTGCTCTTTGTAGGACCTCCCTCCACAGCAGCCTTGCCCAGTTCTGCTCTCCCCCATGGGGTGCCCATCTGCAACTCAGATGTAGAGGCAATTCTGTCCCCAGCCCTGGAAGGTGAGCGAACATAGCTGGGCACACACTCCCTCAGACCTTCATGGGCCCGGAGCATGGGCAGAGTTCCCAGAGAAGCGTCAGCCTCCTAGTTAGAGAAACTAAATAAGCAGTGCGTTTTAACACCAAAAAATAAATACACGCAACAGCTCAGCCCCCCTCCCCCGCCTCAGATCCATAAATACTTGAGGGGGGGGGGGGGGGGAACACCAGCAAACAAACAAGACCAGGCCTTCAGCTGAAGCAGCTCAGCCTGAGAATCTCCACCAGGCTCCTATTTTGGGCTGTAATATGGTCAGGACAGAACAAGCAGGCTTCAGCTGTTCTCATCTGCAGCCCACAGCCTGGGCAGTCAGAGTCTAACCCTTGGCTCCAGCCTTCAATGGCTCCATTGTTCCAGGCTGGGAGCTCAGCTGCAGCATACATGGCTGCCCGACATCCGGCAGGGTCCAGGGGCTGACAGCAAACCAGAGGCTGCTGTGTCAAGTCACGGGGGTGGCGAGTCCAGGGGGCTGTGACTGGATTAGAATGCCTCACGAACCCAGCAACGAGGTCAGAGTGCGTGAGGATTGTGTAATGCCGAGGCAGAAACTGGGTTGTTTCTCATGCTCAAGGCTGAAGCTGGGAGCCTACTCAGAGCAAGGGCCATGGCACAGATTATCTTCCTCACTCATTGCTTTCCTCAGATTTTTTGGAAGAGCATGGGGGCGGGGTGAGAAAACCAGCCACATTTTAGAAGCTTTTTTTAGCTGTAGTCTCCCGTCACTTTTGTCCCCAATCTCTAGGATCCCCCATTTGCACCAAACCAGAGCAACGATCACATGCATCCGATGAAGTGAGCTGTAGCTCACGAAAGCTTATGCTCTAATAAATTTGTTAGTCTCTAAGGTGCCACAAGTACTCCTTTTCTTTTTGCGAATACAGACTAAACACTGCTGCTACTCTGAAACATCTCCAAAGACTGCAGCTCTTTCAAACTGGAGGCCAGGTAGCTCAGCCAAGCCAAGAGAACCAACTGACCAGAGATCAGCAATGTAGATATGCGCACAGTGTGTGGGTTGTCTGAGAACTGCTGAGGAAAGCTGCAGGGACATGCCTGTGTCAGCTGGGACACTGTTCGTGATAGGCAGATTTTCAGAAGGAATCAGTCCCCATTTAGCCACCTAAACAAGAGCCAGGTTTTCTACAGCTCAGCATTTAGCATGCGGAGTTCTTTCGAAAGTCTGGCCACACAGGCTGGAATTCTCAGGAGGGCTCTGCACCTGCAGCCTGGCCCACATTTAAGCACCTAAATAAAGTAGCTAGATTTTCAAGAGAGAATTGGGCATTTTTTTTTACATAGCTACTTATTGAAGACCAGTCACTGGAGACTTCCCTGAGACACAACTTACAGGTAAGGGTTGAAAAACCCATCACTTGCCAGAGACCTTGCTCTCATACTACGCAAGTTTTGTATAAAAAAATGCAAGACAGAGAAGTGTCCAAATTTCCTCTAAAAAGCAAGATGTGTCATTCGCGACCAGGCAAGAAATCCACCAGGAAGAATGGTAAAACATTTAACACGTTGGCATGTCCAGGTGGGAGGGACTAAATTTGTTTATAACAAGTTTCAGTTACCAGCAACAAATGATAACAATCGGTACCTACAGTAACAAGTGTGCCGCGCATAAGTGGTTACCAAGGCCTAGCCTACACTAGCAAAATTATACTAGTATAGGTCAGTTGGGGGGGTGGTTTACCAGTGTAGTTATTCTGGTATAACATGTGCCATATCTGTATGGTTTATTCCCCTTCCTGCATGAGAATAAGCACTTTCCTAATGTAATAGAACTGTGTCCACATTAGGGAGTTTGCTGCATAACTTACCAATACAATTAAGCAGCAAAGCCTTTTTTCTAAGGGCTTGTCTATACTAAAACAGCTTTGGTACCCAATATGGTATTTTAAAAGTGAATTTAATCCAGAATAAAGGGCTGAATTGACAGCTACTCATTCACTAGTCAGATCACTACAGTAGTTCTTAAAAAAAAAAAGCACGCACGCACACACACTGTGGACCCCACACAGAACTGGGAGCCAGAAGACTGGCCTCTTTCCCCAGCTTTTCCACTAGCTCGCTATGTGACCTTTCATTCAACCTTCATTTCTCCCCCATCTTTGAAACAGGGATAATGACACTTGCCCACTACCATGAAATACCTCACAACCTACATGTGGGTTACACTACAAATGGAGAGCTCAGTATAATTACTTAGAAGACAGATGCTTTTGTTGACCACTCCTTCCCCAGGCTCTCGTTCCAGATTTCACACTTCCCTGACAGATTGCTGGATACATGGCAGTCACATCAGGACACTACTAGACAAGACTGAAATGAACCTCTCATTCCAATGGGTGGGGCTGTTTGGTGACATCCTCCCATGTGTGTGTGTGGTTGGTTTCCTGTCTCTGGAGGCAGGATTTTCCATCTGTTAGTACCACACCCCCCTCGGTTGTCTGCAGCCCTCCTCTGTCACAGCAGTTTGTTCTATCCTTCTGTATTTATTTCTCCCTCTTGAATTTTGGTGTTTACAAGTTTGCTCACTGATGATTTTGCACAAAAGGAACCAGCAACAAAGGCATGAAGACACCATGCAAGATGGAGATGTTTTATTTTTTTTATATTAAATTGATTAGAAGAGACACTGGCACTGCTGAGAAATCCTGGACTGGGTGACAATTGCCAGAAAGCGCCGCTGCTTGAAAACCAAGAGTTGCTTTGCCATTTTATGCAGACCATCTGGAGGTGCTACATGGACTCCAGATTGGGGAAACTCTGCTCTCCAGGCTATTCCCTCAGCTTCACAGCGGAGTCTACTAACTGTCACCTAAGTGACTATTCCCACCACCACCCACGGGGACATCTGTATCAGTTCAGTTCCTAACAGACAATCAACCTGACAACAAATCTTGGTCCCATTGACTTCAAGAGTTTTGCCAGGAACGTATTTCAATAGGTTCACCCAAGCATTGCTGGATACATTAGGGCAGCAGCAATGTTCTCTTCCTGAAAAGTCTGTTTTGGCTAGCCCCTTCTTCTGCAATTCAGTGTCAGGTGAAGGTCTACCAAAAAGGGAGCTTTCTGCTAATAAAGCAGGACGACACCACTTGCCATGGTTTCTTCCCTGAAGTCTGCAGCTGATGCTATATACAGATAGCCAGTCCATTCTTCAGATTGGATCTTCCCATTAGGACCCTTGTAGAAATCGGATGGCTGAAGAGCCCTTGTGTTCTTATTCTGATCTGGTAACTCCACAATAGTATTCAGAAAAATAAATCCACCTCAACCTAAAGGGAATGCCCAGGATTCTAGCCTTTCAACCACTATCATTTTGTAATATTTCATTTGGTCTATAGTACTGGCAAATCTCTTGATGACATCCTCTGGGAATTTCTGTATTCTCTAACCGTAGTATCTTCTCTGTTCATTTCCAGGCCAATTTCAGCTTTTTGGGGCAGGGAACGGGGAGATGAGGGGTAAACTTGTTCACCTGTGACAGAAGCACAGAAGTTAGATGGGGAAGACCTTTACAGCATGTAGTCCATCTCCAGCCTCCTGGCCAATGCAGAGTTATTCCCTAAAGTACATTTTTCAGTGTTCCATTCAGCCTAGTATTAAACATCTCAAACCAAGGGCCTTCCCACAATTCCCTTGGGAATCTACTCTTGGGTCCAACAGATCTCACCACTGGAAAATTCTTCCAAATCATCAGCTTCACACAGAGTTACTTCTACTTTTAGCCTTTTGTACTATTTCAAACTAATTCTTCTCCATCCTTAGCAGTTAGGACTTCAAATACTAGTAACTTGTTTCTCAGCCGTCAGCCCAGTCAGGTTGCTGCTGTCAAACCATTCACAACTTCTCCATTAGGACCCAGAGGCAGCCATCTTGTTTCAAAGCACTGGCAGGACAGATACTATATAGGTGGAGGTATCTACATAAACTCTGGCAACTAATGGAGACTTCCCTTGAAGCCATCCTATCTTGATTTCCACAAGAGCATATGCTGCTTTGTGGTTTGTTCAGATGTTATGGGCATTCCATTTCCTAATTCACATGCCCTGAATCTACTCTACACCTAAGATCATGCAAACTCTCAGCATCCCCTGCTCGGTGACTGACATCCACGTCAGACCATCAAGACATTTGATTTTTGCAGCGCCTGATTAAAAGCCCACTGCAGTCAATGGGAGTCATTCCACTGATTTCTATGGGCAATGAACCAAGCTCTCCTTCTGTATAGCACAGTTGAGCTGTCCAATCTTCACCATCAGCTTTAGCAAGCAAGACCATCATTAGATACTTAGAGAGCACACTTTTTTTATAAATGCAAAATACCTATATGCTTTCTTTTCAATTTTGGCAACAAAAAGTTCAATTTTGGTAACTTTTGCTTCAAACTCTCACTGTGAGGATGCACAATAAATTATATTAAAAATATTGTACTTCTATAGCCACTTCCATCCAAGGAGGTCAAAAGACTTTAGACATTACACAGTTACACTCTCAACCCTCCCTGAGGCACGATCGTTTCAGCAGCATTTTACAGAAGGGGAAAAAATGGAGGCCCAGGGAGATTCTACGTGGATTGATTCTGAAAAGTTTCTGGGTCCAATTATGATTTTACAGTAGTGTAAATCAGGAGTAACTACCCTGAAGTCAATGGAGTTATCCAAAATAAAACTACTAAGTTAGAGTAGCAATCTGGCTCTTGGACTCAAGATATCTGCTCCTTCTGTGTATTCAGAAGCAGAGCTTGACTCTAGTGACAAAATGCGTTGCTTGCTTTTACTCTGCTTGGCTCTCTACAGCCAATACAGATAAGGGACAGGGAGCTGGACTTTATTCCATCCACGGCAGAATTGTTTACTAAGCGCCATCAAGTACACCCATGTAAACCCATTGACAACAAGGGGGTAGCACAGGCATCATTGAGGGAATAGACGGAAGGTGATGGAGTTACACAGCTGTAACCAAAGGAAAGAAGCACCTACTTCACTTTGTCACTCAAATTTTAGCTTGATTTTGCAGGGCAGCCAAATACCAGGATTTTTTTTTATTTTATTTTATTTATTTTTTACACATTTGGAAACTGAGCACATTTGATACAGAAAGTCAATGAGACACAATAAAGATGCAACCCACCCACCCTATCCTCCCAATACTATTTTTACTAAGTCCCTTATCAAACTACTTGGAGTTACTTGCTCCAAGGTTGCACAGTGTGTCAAGCAGCAGAAGTGGAAACAGAACCCAGATCTCCTCACTCCCAGGTCTGTACTTTACCTACATACCCCCTACCTCTCCTCCCCTCCACCTCACTAGTTCCACGTTTTGCTTTACAATACAGTTTCAATGGATTCGATTTTAAGCTGCGTGCATTACTACAGCAGCATACAGACAGCCCTCCACTAGGAGACTTGCATTGTATTGGCTGCCGCAGCAACAGCATGAAATCAACACTCCAGCATCCTGATGTTCACAAGATGCTGCTTTCTCCCTAGGAAAAGCTTTGGTCCTTGCAGTTAGCAAAAATGATCAAGCATCTGAACATGTGCCCTCATAATTACCCCCTTACTAAATGCAAGGGAAGGGATCAAGAGGGTTTGTCCAGGACTTGGGTGAAGAAAGTGGAGGAAATATTTCTGATCTAAGATAGGTTTTATCTCACAAATTAGAAGTTAGCTTACAAGCTTATTTTGTGGGCTTGACTTTCAAAGTTAAACTATTTTGAAAAGAACTGAAAATGTTTCCATGCACAATATTAGGGAATCCTCTTCAGTCAGATTCACAGAGTAAGAGCGACACCTGGAAACCTAGGTACTACTTTTAATTCAATCACAAGCGGAAGTTTTGGACGGGATGACCCAAGTTCCCAGTGGATGTTTGCTCACGTCACAGAATCCCTGCACAGCACAATCCATCCAGTCTCAGACCTGGGGCTTAGTTCTGGGCCATTTTCTTTTTGTCAAACCCTCAGCAACTTCACAGGGAGTTCTGCACAGAACTCAGTCCAATAACACATCAGAGAAAAGGTTACTAATCGGACAATGACCCAAAAAAGTCAACCAAGTAGTGAGCTCTTCCTTGCAGAGTACCAGACTCCAGGACACATTCTGAAGGGACATGACTGTTTTAGCATCTAATGTTATCATGTGCTTTCCATGCTTCACCTGTAAATGAAAGCTCAGGTTTTTTCTCTCTCTCTATACAGGGGCTTTTCATCAGTAGATCTCAAAGCACTTCACAGCTTTATTTACCCTCACAACATGCCTGTGGAATAAGGAAGCATCCCTATTTTACAGACAAGGGACGGAGGCACAGACAGGCTACGTGACATGCCTAAGGTCACACAGGAAGTTTATGGTGGACCCAGGTCTCCTATATCCCAGGCTAGTGTCCTAACCACTGGTCAATCCTGCCTCTCTTATACCCCACAAGTCCATCTATAGTTACAGGGACAGGAAAATGGCATCCTAGGCAAGCTTTTCTTTTGGTGACCTTGGCCACTGCTGCCTCCCCCAGCACCCTCAAGCCCCGCTGCCTCCAACATTCCCCTCAGCTCCCTTCCATGGCCTCACCTCTCAGGCCTGCCCTGCTCCTTGCCTCTTGACCATGGCAATCTGGGTGGTTACCCACGTCACCCACCGGTAAGCCTGGCCCTGCAGAATTGGAAAAGTGATACTTCTTTGATTGTCTCTTCTCTGCCCCTTCACAGTTTAAGGCTTAGCTGACAGCTCTTCCCCGGCAGCTTCATTTTAGCAGTGGTCAGGTACAGCGGATTTTCAGTGGCAGCTGCTGGCTGATGAGCCCTTGTCAAACTCTGGCCTTAAAGTGATTTGCACCAGGTCCCACAGGGCGTCTGTGGCAGGGGTGGGAATTGAACCCAGATGCCTCAGCCACGAGACTTTCCTCTGAAGTGTTTCTCTGCAGCATCTGAAGAGACTGTCTTTGACGGGCCTCCTTCCTAACCCAGCCCTTGCTTCTCAAGAGGCTTCATTCAGCACATCACCAAGGAGAATGTGTGGGACATTGACGGGGTACAGACCCCAAGCTGGGTTTTCAAGTTCTGCTTGTATGCAGGGAATGGGAGAGGCACCACGGAGACAGTTGCAACTCCCTGATCTTGCACCTCCAGCCTCAGCATTAGTTATAGCTGCTGAGGAATAAATCTAGTTTATGCCACTGATTAAGCATCCTGAAATAACCTTAGGTCAGTGATAGATTGGCCTAGCAGAGCTCCATTGGGTCACACCCACACCTTCTCACGACATCCTACACCAGGGATTTGGAAGCAAGCACAAGGAGGTGCCTACACCAGCAAAGCTTTCCCCAACGCAAGGGCACTTCAGCCATTTCTGGCCAGCTTCTGTCCACTCTAAGCAGATCGGGGGGGAGGGGGGACCTCGGAAAATGTAATCTTGCAGCCAGAAACCTATTGCATATGCTGGAAGGGGAGAGCCACTGAGCTGTGGGAAGGCAGAGAGGATCTCACCACCTTATTTAAAGCAATCACTTCCCATTTCACCCTGGTACAGAACAAAATACTGTTTCCAAAAAAACAAAAATGAAAAAATCCACGAAGACAAGCCCAGAATGTTTGGCTGAATCCCACTGAATCTCAGTGCAGCAGGAATAGCAAACAGTCGAGTTCACAGCAACTGCACCAGCTGAGGTTGGGTATGTGGTTTATGGCCAGAAGTGACTTTATAAAAATGGTTCTTCAAATATTTGCTCCCTACACATCTTCAGAGTCACATCTGCTTCAGTTACTGAAGGCTCCTTGCAGCCAGCCCTGGCGTGCTTTCACTACAGCTGCTGAAGAACAAGCCACAGGATAGGACCAGATTCTCCTCTCCAATGCACCAGGCTGACCCCACTGAAGGTGACCAGTACGGCCCTGGCATAACCAAGACGACAACTTGGTTTGTAGAATCTGTTCTGCTTTATGCTTCAACCAAGTTACCAGTTAATCCACAATTCCAGAGTCTTTATTACTGGTTACAAGGGATGGAATGAGCAGGAATCAAACAGCTTGTGATTTGCAGATCCTACGCTGAGCTGCAGAATCAGCAATTGGCGGGGGGGCGGGGAGGGGGAGAAGAGAAACCTTCGATTGACTCTGTAAACTAAGCAGAGATATTTGGAGGAATCTATGGAAGGCCAGAAGTGGTATAAAGAAAGGGAGTACTTGTGGCACCTTAGAGACGAGAGACTAAAATTTATTTGAGTCTAAGCTTTCGTATTTGCTGGCCCTTTCCTGAACACTTACTTTCATGAGCAACTTTCCTTCTGGAGTGAAGTTTTCCTAAGATGTCACACCTATTTCCCTCCCTGAAGTTCTGCTCACTTTAGGTAATTAGCCAAAGCTTCTGGGCTCCTGCTGGCTACCTCTGGCGACTGCTTTGCAATGGGAGGGACCCCACACAGACCAGTCTGCAGGAGAAACCCTTGGGTTTAAGCAGGAGGTTCCCCTCCATAGCCCAATTTCTTCTCCCTCTTGAAGCTGCTGCAAATCATATCAGTCTGATCACCTCCAAATATTTTGAGTACGGTAGCGCCCACAGCCGAAGTCAGAACCCTGTCGTGCTAGGTTCTGTACAAACAGCCACACAGTCCCTGCTTAGAAGAGTTTATAGTCTTAATAAGGAAAGTGTACAAAAAGGTAGGAGAAAAGTATCCCCATTTTACAGATAGGGAACTGAGGCAAGACACAGCAGTGACTTGCCCAAGGTCACACAAGAAAGCCTGTGGCAAAACAGGGATATCCTGAAATCCAGGCCTGTGCCTGAATCACCAGGCAACCCTTAAGTTTCTGTAAGGTAAACTAATGTGATAAATACAACCCCAAAAGGAGGAGAGGAAAAAAAGTCAGCTTTCTGGTATAAATTCAGAGGCCACTGACTTCAGTAGCATGATTTTGTATTTCCACCAGTGACGGAGTAGCTTGGTCCCACATTGGGATATCCCTGTGGAATCAGACTGGAGAAGGTTGGTTTAGAGATCCTGTGCATTACTCTACTTTGCACAGCAGATATGCTCCTTGCCCTCGTGAGTTTACAGTCTAACAATGCAGATTGTTCTACTAGAGGTTTGAACCTTCCTCGATTTGACAGCATCAGTTCACCGCTGTGGACAAGCCCAAACTTATGAGTTGTCTGGCCATCGATAAGGCACAAGAGGAATCTGCTCACACAAAGGGAGAGCCAGGCTGACACAGCAAGTCTGACCCTGACATTGCTGTCCAGCATAGATCACGCCCTCCAATGCAAGGAGGAACAGGGAGACAGCCCAGCATCTCTTCTGCCAGAGGAATCCCGCCATTGATTGGAGGACTGGCCACAGCAACACACACTAGAGTTCACCATGTCGCTCCTCTGAGTGGGAGTAAAGTTCACCACTTCCTGCTTCTGAATAATGCTTACCAAGTCTGCAGCATACATTCGATCCAGCCAGGGGACGAACGCACACTCATAAGGGTGTCTGGCACAGATCAGCATCTTTGTACTGGGCAGCATGGTTGGCAGTCTTATGCATTATGGGCCTGATCCAAACCACATTAAAATGACTAGGAGCTTTCATGGGCTTTAAAACAGATGCTCTCTGGGAGTATGCACAGCTCGGTGCTCAGAGGAGCAGGATTTAAGCCTATATATTCAGAAGAAATCAGGGAGTCAAGAGGGCATGTGGGAAAAGGACACTCATGCATGATGGATACTTATGGTCAGGAAGGGGATCGTTCGGTCTTAAAACATGTCCGAGTCTCAGACTGCCCACATTAAATAGGAGTGCCATGTCTGTGTTTGATCACACCAGAGAACTGAAACTAAAGATTAATGGGGGTGAGGGGAGAGAAAGGAACTGAAAGAGGGAGATTGGAAAATTCCAGGGGAAGAAAGGGGATTTGTCTTCCCTCTTTTTTTTGTCTGCAGTGTTTGTGGGCTCTTTTTCCAATGTGTTCTAACTAACCCCTGCAAATTTCAGTGCAGGCCCAACACAGCCACAAGTGCAGGGGACTGGACTAGATGCCTCTCGAGGTCCCTTCCAGTCCTATAATTGATGATTTACTCCTAGTTGTGTTTGATCCTAGCCAGGAGTGAAACCAACATCTGGTATGTCTACACTCCAGTTCACATGGGTGTTTACACAGTAAAGACATGGCTAGAAATCCCAGGGTAAACAAACCCAGGGAGGAAAAAAGGTCCCCAGCCCTCAGAAAGAGCCAGCGTGAGGGTAAAGCGCCATTCTACAGAACCACCCCCCCACCCCCCCGCAGCTGGAACACCACCCCGTATTGTAAGAGTTGGGAGTTTTTCTGCAGATGGCTTTTAAGGGAAGCTGCTCCATTACACTTTGAGGGGTAGCAGCCTTTGCCTAACGCTGCCTTTAGTGCTGCTCCTGGGGGCTCACAGTCCACACTGCTCAGGGCTGGCCAGTTCTCCGGCTGCTACCCGGTCGGCTGTCGCAATCACTCTGGGCGAGGTCAGCCTGTCACCACCACAGCGTCTGTTCAGCTGGAAGAGTTTTCCTGTGCGCCTTGCAGGGGGTGGGAGCAGCTCCCTTCCCTCCAGGCAACCGAACACCATCTGCAGCATAACTTAAAGCAGCCACACAGCTGCTCCAGGGGAAAACACCCAGAAAGGAGGCTCAGCAAGGACAAAGGCTGGCCTGTATTATCAGGAGCACAAATTGGGGAAGGATGACCATCCAGGAAGGCAGCTCTAGAGACAGTGGGTCAGACACCACTCCCGTAATCCTGGTGGAACACTACTGAAGGCAGTGCAGGGCCCATGGGCGGGGTTGGGGCTAGTCTCTGAAACATGCCTTAATGCATGCTCTCCATCCCTCCGGAGAGTCATCCCATTAGATCCAAGGAAAGGCAAGGCAAATCATCTAGGGGCTAGAGCATGGAGTCTGGACTCTAGCTCCCAGCCCCAGCTCATTGGGTGGCCTCGGGCTAGTCCCTAAACATCTGAGCCTCTGTTCCTGCTCCCCAATCTATAAAATGGGGACAATGCTGCCTCACAATGAGGCACAATTAATTCACATTCACAAAGAGCTGAGAGAGATCAGTGGGAAGGTATTAGAAAAGTGCCAAGAAACCGGAGCAGAGATCCAAACTGCGATGTTTAGATCAGGACTCCAGTGCCACAGCTCAGGCCCACCCTCTTGTCAAGCATTCACATGCAGGACAGCAAATGGAAAAGGCAGCTCCATCAGGGGAAGGGCTAAGGAGAGCTCAGAGGGAGAAAAGCAAGACATTATTCCGCACCTAGTATGCAAAACTAATTGTCGACATAAGGTGTGATCACTTTGTCCTGGGCTCCCAGGTGATGTTTCTCAGTGTGGAAAGGGGAGAGGAGACTCTCCCATACCCAACAAGTACCTAAGGGGCAGAGCCCCCCCAACCTCAATCCAACAGCACTGCAAGCACAGGGTGGCCTTTAGCATGTGATCAGCACAGTTACTCTCATTGACTTCAGTGGAGCTCAAGTGCTGGGCACGCCCAGGTCACCACACAAACCCAAGACCATGCCAGCAACCCGGGACATCCTTGTGATTTGCATTTCACTTGTGCCCCCCAATGTGCGAGCCACTTGCCAAGCGTGGAGGAAGCCAGCCCATGCTCAAGGAGCTCACACAGGGAGACCAACAATACTAAGGGAAAGTGACATCCCATCGTCCGTACATTACTGAGAAGTACAACTGGGCCAGCCTCAACTAGTGTAAAATCAGTGATATGCATTAAAATCCATGTGCACCCAAAGGATCTGGGCCCATTGTGTTTTATGGAAAGGGGTGGCCATTGCAATCTCTACCATTGCCTGTTAGAGGCCATGAGTATTTGCACACTATTCACAATAGGAGCGCGGCAACTGCCACAGTAACCGTAGTCACTTCTAACAAGAGGGTCCATGGTTTTAATGGCAGCCATTACAAGGTCCAGATCCAAACCCCCCTTTCCTGGGGCCCCCATTGTTTAAAGGCACCAATTTGTGAATGTCCAGTATTCATTCACCACAGCTCTTTTCCTGGTGCCTCTGCAGAGGTGCAGCCCAGTGGGTGATGAAGGGGGCTTCTTGAATCTTATCCCCAGAGCTGGCATGTGACAGAGGGGGGGTGATTTGCTCTTTTCAGATGCTGTGTGCATGTTCAACCCCTCAGGCCTCCAGTGGGAAAGAGACATCCCCACAACACACGCAACCCCCACCTTTGAGGTTGGGACCGGGAACTCCCCCAAAAGAAAGCAGAATTTAAAGGGTGGGGATTTGCTACATGCTGCCAGTTTGGAGACAGGAGACCCCATTTTTCAGAAGGCCGAGTCTGTATTTACTCCACTCATCTGCCTACGTAGACTGTGAAATGAACAGCAGTCTGTGGGTTGCAAACCCAAGGGGAATGGTGAGTCACTCGCCTTCTGTGTGTCTTAGTAAATGTCAAGCAATGTTTGATAGCCAACCACACCATTTTTGCCAGCACTGGATCAATGGGCATGAGAAGAGAAAACAGGAACCCCATTAGTTCCACCTAACGAGACCTGGGCAGCTGGAAGAGAAAGGCGGGTTGAAAATTTCACTGTCCCTACTTGACTTTCTAGGATGCACCGTGTGGAACAGTTTATTATAGGCATGAGACACAGTTATGGAGCCCATTGGGGCCATCAGCATTTCCCTTGGCAGCAAATCTCAGGGCTTGTGTCAACTGACTTGGGCTCATGCTGCAGGGCTAGAAACCATGTCGATGTTTGGGCTGCAGCCCAAGCCCTGAGACCCTTCCCACCCACTAGGTCTCAAAGCCCAAACATTGACACTGTTATTTTTAGCCCTGCAGCACAAGTCCAAATCCCTTGACTTGAGCGCCAAGACTCGCTGCTGTGGGGGATTTGTTGCTGGGTAGACAAACCCTTGGTGAACAAAAACCTAGCCAGGGAAGGGGGGGAGAGGAGGGGTCATTTGATAAAAATAGTTTAAGTGATAGATGAATTGGCAAACCCTTAATTTGATTTTTTGCTTCTCTAACTTCCATCAACCTGTCTGTCCATGCCTGTACTCAGCTCCTTGGAACAGGGAGCATCTCCCTTCTTGAAAGAACCCATGATTTCTCAGTGCTATCAAATTAACAGTGAGCCAAAACCAGAACCTCTAGTCTGAACCCCGAATTCGGGAGCGAGCAGAGGTTTGTGATGTATCAACTCTACATGTGCCAGGGCCCCCCACCCCCTCCAGTCCCCTGACCAGGATTTGGAACCACCAAGGAAGAAACATTCCCTTCCCCACCCAGAGAATATATTGCAGGTTTTTCAGTGAGCCTGCCCCATGTGCGCAGGGACAGGGATTCTGGCCATTTAGGGCCTGATCCAAAGCCCAGGGAAGACAATGGAAGCCTATCAGGCCCCTAGTTCTATGTGGATAGCCACACCCAGCCCCTCCATCTACATACCTCTTCCGTCCCACAGACAGGATCAGTGGACAGCAAGCTCCACGCCATCAGGTCTCGGTGCCTTGACTTGGGGAACTCCCAGTAACTAAGCGCAAGACTTCTGGACTTAATCTTGTCCCTGCAGTTTTGGTGCTAGGTGGGAGCCTATTCTAGAAGGGGGCCCACATTCTGGTTACGACTGGAATGCAGCCTTTAACGCAGTGGTACTCAGACCATGGTTCATGGGCCGCCGGTGGCTCTTTAATGCTTTTCCTCTGGCTCTTTGCAGCCAATGATTAAAACACTGATTTAATTATTAACCAATCAAGATGCTTTTACTGTATTAACCAATTAAGTTATTAACTTTACTATGTTATTAACTGATTTACTGTGGCAATAATATATATAAAAACCTAAATATTTCCCGTCACATTTTTTAAAGTGCGACTAGTACTCTAGTAAATGAAATAGTGAATTCACACGACTGTGGCTGTTTTGGGTACTTTTGATCGCTAATTTGGCTCCTGAACCACTGAGGTCTGAGAGTCACTGCTTTAACTTAAGATTGGCTCAGAAGACTGGGAGCGATAGAGGGCTTGGGTACCCATGGTGTGGTTCCTAATGCAGCTGCTTTTCAAAGCCAACGAACAATTTTGAGATGCAGTTTTGCAGCCAGCAATCCAGAATGTGCATTAGAACCTCTGAACAACCAGGGATGGGAGTCATTTTTTTAAAAACAAGCCCAAGTAGTTTCATTTTTCGTTTCCCAACCAGCTCCTGTTTGCCCACCTGTTTGTACCGTTTTTAACTTCCTCAACAGCCCCACTGGCTTCCCCACTCATTGCAGGATCAAACAGTTTTGTTTTTAAAAGCTCTGTGGCCTTGTCAAAGTCTATATATGAAAGCTTCTCACCCCATCTACCACAAGTCATCTTTCCCTTCAGAATCCCACTCTCCTGAGGGACAAAAGCAGTCTCCCCTACAACAGAGACTATCCAGAGTAGCCTCTCTGCATCTCTCCAACTCCACCTCTTTTTGATTCTCATCTGCAAGCCGACCCTCCCTCTGCTATACGTTCATCTTCACTTTGTATTTCATTAACGTAGTAGAGCAGCTTGCATGAAAGATACTCCACAATATAAAGTTAAATTGTATTGTATTATTGAGAAAGTGACCTCCAGTGGTCAATAACGCCTTCACCCATCAGCTTAAGGCATTAGATCCTGTTGCCAGTCACTTTCTCAATTTACAGGACAAGTCTGCCAGTCTCAATCTCCCCTGCAATCAGATAGTTATATTGCAACATTTGCACTTATATAGCACTTTCCAATCTCAGAATGCTTTGCGCACACAACTCAATCCATGCATTACTGCAGCTGTACTGTAATTTGGATGGAAAGGTAAAGTATTAATCATCTTCATCATGTATGTTTTCCTAATCATTCTTGTTAATGGTCCATTTGTCTTATTCCAAATGCTTTTATCCAGGAAGATAAACTAATATAGCTAGCCTAAGTGCTGAGTATTTAGGGTTATAACCAGCCCCACTGCTGCATTGAAAACACAAGATGTGTGAAATTCCAGGGATCTGATTCCCTGCAATTCATTCAGAGGCGTTTGCCCCAATTTTTCATGCAGGAAGAAGTTTAGCCTCAGGGATAGGTCCAGCCTATGCACCATTTAAGTCCCACTAGAGCAAGCCCTATGTTGGTCCTCTGCAAAGGGGTGAGTTACACCTCCTTAGAGCTGGATGATTGGCTCTACCCTGTTCACTCTCCTTTTGCATTCGCTGTCTGTGAACCACCAGTGGAAAGCGGATTTCAAAGTCATGAGCACACATGGTCATGGGAAGCATGAGTTACCCAGCACCATCTTAGAGTTCAGGGGTCAAAGTAACAATCATGCTTTAAAAACCAAAAGCAAAAGTGCAATGCAAACCTACTCCAGATATGGTAATGTCAGTTTTTCTTCTGCTTTCACCAACAGGACTGAAGCAGGAAAGCAGAGTGCGTGCAAAAATGTGCACATAAAAGTGCGCATGCAAATGCTTGCGCATTCGATCCCAGCTGCACATGCAAGCCAGAGAATGCAAGCAGCCCATATATTTTGAGAATGCACATGCAAGCAGCCCATATATTTTCAGTACCACTTGCATATAAAAATGACCTCACTCAGCAGCAGGGGATCTGCTTGCTGGAAACTTAATGCCAATTCTAACTGAGAACTATTTTCAAATAGGATTCATAGCTGCAATACGTGGAGAGAGAATTCTCAGCCCATCTTCTTTTAGGAGGAGGCAGAGCAAAAACAGGCAAGTCCCCAATTGAGAGGATTAGGTTTTAGAACTGCGCTCTTTCATTAAAGGTGTCTACAAAAGAGCCCCAAGAGGTGCTTAGCCAGCCTGCATCACAAGGGTGTGGGTAGTGACTTGATCCCTCCCACTTGGAAAGCAGTTGGGCAGAGAAGCAGCTGCCCCCTCCTCAGAGTGACTCCCCAGCCTCTGTTCTTTGGGGGCCCTCCTGAAGCTGTCCAGGGAAGACACCTTTCACATCTGCCCACTAAGGGGCCATTTCTTGGCCTTTACGCCCCTTCTTCCTCCCCACCCCGAACAGGTGAGCTTAGAAAAAAGCTCCCAACTGTTGGCAAATTAGTGATGGGAGTTGAAGTCTTGGTGTAACCTTGTTTCTCTGCCTCTCTTCTGTCAAAGGCTCCTACTGTAGGTGGTGGATAACTAGCTTTACAGGCACACAGGTTATGTGGGGGGAAGATGAGGGTCTAGTTAACCAGCTTCTCTTGAGGGGTTCTGTTAAGACAGCACGAAAGAGTAAAGTTCCCAAAGGGATAGGGAGAATCTCTTCCCAAAGCTACACATGCCCTTGAAAGTACAAAGCGCAGACAGAGCTGTCATCATGACTGGCCTGGCATAAGAGGCAGCATAGTCTAGTGCAGGGGTGGGCAAACTACGGCCCAGGGGCCACATCCAGCCCTTCAGACTTTAAGCTGGTCCTCAAGTTCCTGCCAGGGAGCAGAGTTGGGGGCTTGCCCCACTCCATATGTGCCGTGGCTCCTGGAAGCAGCGGCATGTCCCCCGTCCAGCTCCTATGCATAGGAGCAGTCAGGGGGCTCCACATTCTGCCCCCCCCCAAGTGCTGCCCCGAGCTCCCATCAGCCAGGAACTGCAGCCAATGGGAGCTGCAGGGGTGGCGCCTGCGGATGGGGCAGCACACAGAGCCACCTGGCTATGCCCCTGTGTAGGAGGCAGAGCAGGGACATGCTGCTGCTTCTGGAGGTAAGTGCAGCCCCGAGCCTGCACCCGACTCCCTGCCCTGATCTCCCTCCTGCCCTCCGAACCGCTCAATCCTAACCAGCAGCACCCTCCTGCACCCCTAATCCCTCATCCCCAGCCCCATCCAAGAGCCAGCACCCCCAGCCAGAGCCCTCATTCCTTAATAAGGAAATCCCCCCCCCCCCCCGCACCCAAACCATCTGCCCCAGCCCATAGATCCCTCCCACACCGCAACCCACAATTTTGTGAGCACTCACGGCCTGCCATACATTTCCCTACCCAGGTGTGGCCCTCGGGCCACAACATTTGCCCACCCCAATCTAGTGGATAGAGCATGGGAAGGGAGCTAGCAATGGCCACATTCTAGTTCTAGCTACGACCTACTTGCTGTGATATAAACCCCCTCACAAGAGAGCATAGAGATGATTGGATCAGACTCATTTCTATCAAGAGCTGCTACAAACCAGAAAGCTTCCTTGCATCTCAGTCTAGCCCTAGACTCATCTGCCAATGCAGAGGGTCTTCTCAAGTCAAGCAGTACCAGTTAAATATTTGTACAGCCTTTCAAACATATTAAATACCCAGTGGTATTAGCCACTCAAAAAAGTTGCCCTCTCTGGCATGAATCCACAGAAGTTTGTGCTTACCATGTAGCAATGCAGCCTGCCTGCAAAGTAAACTCCCAATGTAGGCAGCAGGGTCCCGTGCCATGTGGGACAGAACATTTACTTATCTTACGGTAACGGAGTTTGAGATCTTGTAGTCCATGTAGCTCCTACAGCAGGTGCAATGTGTCCCATCCAGGAGAGACTGGAGTTTAATACCCCGGTCCAGCAGGGCTGTGCATGTGTCCTGTACCTCCTCATGCTTCCATGAGGATCAAGGGTGGGGCAGCTGCCACCATCTCAGTTCTCTTGCAATTCATAGCCGGTGTTCCCAGAGCCTCCTAGGACCAGAGACAGAGGGCAAGTCTTGGGATCTATACTGATAGCATCCTTGAAGGCCCACAGTTACTGCAGGGTAAGTAACCATTCTCTCCTCCCTTGGCATATATATCAGTGTGGCTCTCACTGTCTGAGAGAGTAACTACTGTCTTCCCTGGATGGTGGGATTGAGGCATTTCAGCAGCATCAGTTGGACAGTGATTGCCTTACTGCTCTCCCGAACTCACCATTAGGTCAACGGGATAAGGGTTAACACAAGTCAGTGGGTTGCTCCACACGGCAGCCTTTCAGGTCTGAGACTGGAACGTTCCTGAAGCAGGCAGAAGATGCTGCC
Organism: Dermochelys coriacea; assembly: GCF_009764565.3. Classification (NCBI taxonomy): domain Eukaryota; kingdom Metazoa; phylum Chordata; order Testudines; family Dermochelyidae; genus Dermochelys; species Dermochelys coriacea. The sequence goes on along the minus strand of NC_050083.1, from coordinate 13,574,226 downwards.
TGTGCCCTGGTGGATGTTCGAAGGGAGAGGCTTGCCAGCCATCTAATAGCAGTTGGAAACACCACTGAGCACCGCTTAGTTTGAGGAGTTTGGCCTCTCAATTAGCTGGAAATGGCCAAAGTAGTGAGGTGAAAGCCAGAAAGGCCCAGTCCTATTCAGCATGCAGCTTTTTTCCTCCTGGCGTCAAGTGCAGCTTCTGGAAGAAGATTGGCCTTGTTGAATTCTGGGGAAGTGCAAGCCTGCCCACATCTAAAAGCTCCTCCCACAGCCTTATGGAAGGAGCCACTGGACCCAGGATCCAAATGAATATGGGGGACAAATGAAGAACAGGGGCAGGAGTGGAGGTCAAAGATTCAAAACTAGGGATCCAGAGAGGGACACCGAGTAGAAAACCCCTGAGTAGAAAACCCTTCAAAAGCTGTCTAGGGAGCCAGTGGACACTGCCCAGGGGAACTCTGCCTGAATATGTGAGACAAGGGAGGAAAAGAAGATGACTGGCAAAGTGTCTGATGGAATTCTACCTGAACCAGAGATCATCTTAGAGACAAACATGGAGTGTGGTCTCAACACCTCCTGTTAGACTCTCTGGAAGGATATGTAAGGTGGTCCAATAGTGAGAGATTGGAGCTCACTAACTCTTTGTGCTGAGGTGATGGCAAGGTAGCTTACTGAGTACGCAGTCGTTTAGAAGGGGGCTACGTTTTAGGAGGAGAACGTGAAGGTTCCACCTAGAAGCCAGGTCTTTAACTGGAGGATAAGTATAAAGGAGGCCCTTCAGAAGTTCTGATACCATTGGACACAAGAAGATCGGTACAGAGGTTGTCAGAGTACAACATGCCAACGTTGCTTCATTGTGAACCTTGGAATAGTGAAATGGTAGTCCTGCATCTGTCAGGATCAGCATATAGTTAACAATCTTCCATATTGGGGTCTTGTTTTGTACCGCTAAATGGAAAATCTCTTCCGTTCCGAGGAATTGGTCTTACCAGCAGAATCAGCAGAGATGGCTTCCAACAATCCCCTCAAACGTGATTATTTGTTGTAGGAGTGGGGTTGAATGTGGCTGGCCTGCCCACTAGCAGGATTCTGAGCTCATCTCTTCAGGGTCTGGATGAAAACTTCACTATCACACCAGTAGACTGAGCCTCAGCCTCACGTCTCACAACACACGCGTCCTTGTGGAGACCAAAGGGGATACCAAGTATCTGCTTCTATATCGTGATTCTCTAAAAACGAGAGACCAATGTGTCCATCTTTCAGGGGAATTTGCCTACTGCAGGACTGATAGGGCTTCAAGCCCACAGGTTGAGTCTGTCATGTGAAGTAATTGTACAGGGGCGGGGGGGGGCTAACCATCAATACTCAACCCAAACAGATCGATTGAGATGACTGCAGTCATAAAACCAAAGAATCAGAAGAGTCCTGAGGTTCTCTAGAAGAATTAGCCAGAGCTAAAAACTAGCATGTCCAACACTCTCCAGGTTCAGCTTGCTGCCAGGGGCAGTAAGAGGAAACTGAGGGAGAGTAGCACCGCCCCACCCTTAGGCCCTCATTTGGGAGCACAAGGAGACACTGGCTGCATGTGTGGCCACAACAGACTTATTCAAACACTCTGGACACAAGGCACATAAGCCTCTACAGTGGAATCCATACTGCCATATGTGAAGAACCTGTGCCATAGGACCACATAGGATGCATGCTGCAACGGCTAAGAACTACAGATGTGCAGATTTGTATCCTCCCAGCTTCAGGGTCAGATTCAGACCTGGACTTTGCAGCCCCCAATCCAGACAATTCCAAACCCTTGGGGAGTCTGTATTCAAATCCACAGTCCACAGTCCAAGCCCATCTCTGCTAAAGACCATTGGGGGCTAAGTTTAGGATCCCATGGTCCTTTCCTTTCAGCTGTTTAGGTCTCACCTAGAGCTGTGCTTATGCTCCCAGTGAGAGTGCAACACAGGGACCAAACCCAATACTCAAGACCAGGTTCATTTAGCAATTCCAGGGCAGTCATAGAATTTTCTAGCCTTGGTAGATTAAATACCCCCACCCCAAAAAAGGAGATTTCAAACTAGTTCTATTTGAGGGCTCAAAGCACAACATGTCTGCACTGCATCAGGTGTATCTACACTGCAATCAAGTGTGACTGCAACTTGTGTACACGTGATCAAGCTAGCTCAGCTACTGGGGCAATGAAGACATGGTGGCATGAAATTGGGCATGGGCTAGCCCATGGGTAATTATCCAGAGATCCTGGCAGATTCATACCACCCATGCACCAGCCTGCGCTGCTGGGGCTTCTCTGCTCTGGTGCCAAAGCTTGCTCATGTATGTCTACACAAGTTGCAGTCACCTGTGACTACAGTGCAAGCATATCCTTAGAGCACCAAGCCAGGCAAAGGGGAGCTAAAAACGTTCCCGTGATATCCATGTGGAAAGAAACCAGAGTTCCACACATACCTCTTGCCTGGCCCTTGGACCATTCTTCTGTGGTCTTTCTCCTTTGATGGAGTAGTGAGGTTTTATCATTTAAGGGGGCCTGATCCTGCAAGCCTTAGTCAGAAGCCACTGTGCAATCAACCAGGGCCAGATTCTGATCTCTTCCCTCACATTGCAAAGCACCTTCCTGCACAAGTGATCCCTTAACTGCAGATGAGCTTCCTGTGGAGCAAGGCTCTACCCAGGCGAGTAGGGATGTCAGAATCCAGCCCAAGGAGATTTGCCCAAGGACAGACTGCAGGATCAGAAGCAAGAAGGGCTCAAGGCATCAATTCCTATTTGGCTCTGGATCCAGGAGCCTTCCACCCCATACTTCACAACTTGGGATACCCCCAGCCTTTCAGTTTGTTACAGAGCTGGGCCAGCTGCAAAATGCAGATGCAGATTCCAACTCTGATTACTCAACTTTCAGGGGAGAGTTGAGGCAAAACCCTGGATCAAAACATTAGAGCTACAGGATAGCTGCGAAAAATCCAGATCTGGGTTCCCACCTCCTTTGACTCCCCTCCACTACAAAGTTGGGGTCTATAGGTTTTGTGCAGGGCCCATCACCACCCAGAGCAGCTTCAGTTAGAAAGTCTGCTACTAGCTACTCTCCTTCCAAATTTTCATCCCGACGCCACAAGCCCTTCTCCTCTTCCCCTGAAGAGGGAGGAATCATTCAGAAACCTTGCCGCAGCCAGCTGACCAGGGAAGGCAAGGGTTTTCACCTGCCAATGTGCTCATGAGTCAGAGCCATTCTTCCAGGCAGAGACCAGAGGCATTCTCCCCCACACACCCCCCCCCCACTTTTGCCTCTTTACATGCTGCTGCCAGCAGTTTAAAGGGGATTTTTTTTTGGTCTTCAGTCCTCCCAGTGGGTGGGGGAAAATCCCTGGTGTCAAACTTCAAAAGGAAATCCTGAGTTCACACTGCATTTCATGTTGAACTCTGCTGCTTAACCACAGGACTTCAGAGCGCGCCCACGCCCAAAACTCCGCTGTGTCTAGAGCAGCACCAGGCACTGTCTGAACTGAAAGGGAGAGATGGCTGGGTGCCGTGCTCTGCTCACAGCGCTAGAGGAAAGGACACGTTCTCAGCACCCGACTGAGTCACACTGGCAGATGCGGAGCAGGAAAGACAGGCCATGCTGTGTGAATGGGGAAAAAAGCAGGGAGACAACAAACTCGCTGGATTCCCAGCTGTGGCGGGAGCATTTCTAAAGCGAAACAAAGGCAGAGAGGGGCTGAGTCACAGTTTGGCCACGGATCTGGAATCCAAAAGGCTTCAGCGCCAGGTGTTTTGTTCAGCCCAGTCCGGACACTGGGAGCAGCTGCAAAGTTTGACTCTGATTCGAGCATGGGTGAGGGTTGGTTTGGACCTAGTGCTAACACATTGAGAGGGCTCACCCTCTGCCCTGCTCTTCATGGGGTGGGGCCCTAATGGGCCAACACCCCCCCCCCACAAGCCTAGGGCTACTCTCCTCTTCGTGGGGTAACTGATCCACATCAGGTATGTCCACTCCCCAAACTGGGGCAACTCACTGCTAGTCTTCCAGCATCCACCTCCCCATGGAGACAAGGCGCGCACTTGCTTTGTGTCCTGTCCTTAAGCCTGAGGTCTTTACCCACAGCCGGGCCTTGGATGCAAAGTAAAACCCATTGCACAAGTCTGAGACCGACTCTGGCCAGAGAGAATAAGGGGACAGTCCCCATGCCAGAACACACCCCATCATCCCCCAGAAGGCAGCTCTCCAATGGCACCAATAAGCAGGGGATGGTTTCAGGAGTGTGCATTCATTTGCTCAATGTGTCTGATGATGTGCAATAGCTAGTGCCCTACCAAATTCACAGCTGCAAAAAACGCATCATGGACTGAAATCTGGCCGTTGGAGGGGAGGGTTGCAGAATTGCCACCCTTACCTCTACGCTGCCTTCAGAGTGGGATGGCTGGAGAGCAGCAGCTGCTGTGCGGACACCCAGCTCTGAAGGCAGCGCTGCCACCAGCAGCGGTGCAGAAGTAATGGTGAAAATATTGCGACTCCCCTACAATAACCTTGTGACCCCTCCCCCAGCCCTTTTGGGTCAGGACCCCCAGTTATACCACCATGAAATTTCAGATTTAAATATCTGAACCATGACATTTAAGATGATTAAAATCCTATGACTGAAATTTACCAAAATGGACCATGCATTTGGTAGGGCCCTAGCCATAGAATGGGTAACAAAGAAGACAGAGCATGAGACTGGGAATACAGCAAGTCTAGACTCCTGTGTGGGAGTGTTCAACAACCTGCAGGTTATTTCTATTGTAGTAGCACCAGAGACCCTAACTGAGATCCAGGCCTCTCGATGCTAGGCACTGTACATACACAACAGCAGCAAGACAGAAAGGAAGGGAAGTTAAATGATTTGAAGGTCCCTGGCAGAGTGGGGACTAGAATCTAGGTCTTTGGTCTCCGTGCAGTGCTCTACCCACTGGATCATGCGGCCTCTCTATGGTGTGAGGGTGGGGCTCAGCTAGCAACCCCGAAAATGTGGTGCTGAAAAATTAGCAGCATCCACATCGAGTCCCTGGCAAAGCACGGCAAGTGGGTCAGCACAGCCTTTAGCACTACACAGGACAAAGCAAGGGACATTCTGCAAGGAGCAATCCTGGGCTAGCCCCCAGGCGGGATGGGTTAGAAGCCCCTCAGGTTCCTTCCAGCTCCAATTTCCAGGATGTGATGGAAATGCCAATCTGATCAAGCCTAGAATCCAGCCAAAGCAAGTTTCCTCTACGGCACTTGTGATCTCCAGGGCACACTGGTGACTCTCCATCCAAACTCCATCCCAACCGCTGGGGAAAATCCTAAACCCGCTGCATCATCCAAGAAGCCATGCTGGGCAAAGAGGAGACCCCAGGGGTTCAGGGCAGAGCAGGGAGAAGGAATCCACTCACCAGTGAAACTACTGCAGGGCCACAGTGCTGCCTTTCTCCAAGGAACGGCTACAGGATTCAGTGATGGAGCCACCAGCTCCACCACAAAACCCTCCCACACCTGGTGCGGGGAGCAGGGGCTGGAAGACTTCCCAGGGCAGAGTCTATGGCCACAGACCCTGGCCTCCCTTGACTTGCACATCAGATGGCCTCTGTTGCATTATATCATGGCCGCTGCCAGCAAAGAGCAAGACCGAATTGGACCCATTCGATATAGGCCTTTTTTTTCCCCCTGGAAATTTGCCTCCTTTGCAGACAACTGTCGCTCAGTGACTGACTGCTCCTGATGAAGCTCCCAAATCAAGCCAACAGGATCTCATCCAGCAACAGAGCCCTGCCCTCTGCCATTCCTCACCAAGCCCTAACCCAAAGCATTGCAGGGAACTGTGGTTCTTATAGTGCCCGTTTCATACCCCCCCACACGCCTACAAACATCACTCCCCTGAAACCGCCCACCAGCTTCCACCACACTTGGCAGCATTGCCAGTCTGAACTCCTCCACAGCAGTTCCAGGTCTGCAAGAGCCAGGGGAGCCCATGCACCAAGATGCCTTTAGTTGGAGTTCCATCCCTTCCTCACGTCCCTGGTGTGTATCCAGGGATTCAGCTTGGATCTTCCTCCAATCAAGCCATCCCACAAAGCAGCAACAGCCTGTGCTAGGTGCACTCAGGAACTCAAGCCATGGTGCACGGATTGCTGTCTTCTCCACATCTGTCTGGATTTGTAGCATCGGGACTTTGAACACCTTCAGGTGTTCATACTAGACCCAACAATGTATAGATAGGCTAAAAGCAACCCTTGGGTGGGATACCCAGAAACCCCTGAATGGGTATCCAGCAAGCATCCCCCCATCTGGAATATCTAGCAACCTAGGATGCGAGATGCCAAGCAACCTGCAGTCAATGGCCACCTGCAGTCCACATACATTGCTTTGCCTGTTTACCCCATGGAAGAAAAGTGTGTGAACAAAGCAGGACTGTACAGGAAACAAACCCAATGGCATGGCCAACTGAGCAATCCTAGGGCACATCTGTTTGTCCAGAGTCAGAATAATGTAGGGAAACACAGGAGAGGGGGAAAAAAGCATCTAAGCTCCCCTGAGCTGGAGAGGGTATGCTGCTGGAACTTCTGAATTGGGTTGGGATGTTGTAAAGGGAACAGTGACAGGCTCTGATCTCCATTACCATGGAGGGAGGAGCTGTGAAGAGTCCATGGAGTCCCCCATGCTTGAGGAAAGAGCCCATCAAGCGGTATTCTATGCAGGCTCCTTATGGGAAAGGAGAGCAGGGAGGGGCTTGTAATAGGAGGTCAGGAACCCACATACCAGAGCAGGACCCCTGATTTATAACAGGAGTATCTGAGACACCTTCACTGTTTCCTGCGTGGTTACTGCTAGGAGGAGAGGGCTGTGGTTTTTATGGATGTCACAGGAGAGGCTTTGTTTGCATGGTTATACCTGCTGGGGGAGGATTTATCGGAATGGGATGAGCAGCTTGTTGTGCGAGATTCAGGGCTGTGGATTGAAATGATGTAAGTGCTCCTCTACTCCTGAGCAGGGGAGAGATGCTGGTTTGGGGGCGGAGCGAGGGTGGTCATAAGTCAAGACAACTGACCGCTGGGCTTTTAAAGCCCCCACTGTATAGCACAGCTTTGTGACAAGGGCTGTGGGTTACAGAACAAGGGGATCACTGCACCAGTGCATGTCACGTTCATTACTGGGCACTGATTTTGAAACACCCCACATCATTTAAACTTTTGTTCTGTTATCGGAGCCCTCAGACTTTGGAGTCTCACCCCACATTTAAGCCTCTGCAGACTGACAAGCAAGCTGTTGTGGACCAGATCCTCAGGTGGTGTAAATCAAAACCCCATTGACTTCAGAGCTATGCAGATTTCCATCAGCGGAGGATCTGGGTTGTCTACTCCCCCCCTCCCCTGCCATGTGTACAACTATATAGTCAACAAATCACATGCAAGAGAAATTGGGTGGGAAGGAGGGGTTGTAATAGAATCCACTGGAGTGAAGGGATTGTGGAATCATGTTCTGTGCCAGAGGTTACAGAGGCTGTCCTGCCTGAGGCAGGCTGTGCCATCTCAGAAGAGCCCCCCACCATCAGTGGAGGAAGGTACATCAGACACCTCCAGCCCATCATCCAGCAAGCCCATCACCCCATCCCAGTGAGTGAAGTCTTGTTCCAAGAGCTTTTCCAAAGCTCAGTGGTGGAGCCATAACATGGACATGCGTGGTCCCAAGGCAGCAGCAAAAACAGAAACCAGCACACGCTATTGTGGTTAACGGGTGCACTGAGGCTCTGATGTGGTTTAAATCCAAAACACGAAACCAAAGAAATCTTTCTATGAATTCAGACAAGCTGAATGAACAATCCTCTGTTCCCCCTTTCAGTAAGGCCTTGGCTCCTTGCAGTCAGCTCTCCGCCTTTGCCTGGCGGCATCCTTCCCAGATTTTAGTCCTATTCTTCCACTTAAGATAATGAGGCCTTTGGAGCTGCCTCCAGCAAACCTAGGGCCCAGCCCAGTGAACTGCTCAGCAAGCTCAATTTGCACTGGTGCACCTTTGTCCCTCTGATTCTCTTCCTGTTGCACATAGACCAAAGTATTACAGCCCACAGGAGACTAGTTTTGCTGGTTGGGTTGTGTGCATGCAGGTGCTAGTGGCTGATATATAAGGGGTCAGGCTAAATGACAGGTGGTCCCTTCTGGCCTTGCACTCAAACAGGAGCTGAGTGATCAGCACCTCTCAGGATCAAACCCAATCCCCATAATCCCTTGATCAGATCAACAGAGCAAGTCTAATGGTTAAACCAACTTAAAACAGAGCAGGGCCAGAGATGGAAGGGAGAGAGAGCAAGAGAGACTATGAAGACCAACAGGGAGAGGAAAGAAGGGGAAGCCAAGTATGAACAGTGTGACAAGGGATCCTGGGTTATCAGCCCAGGATCCGTTTTACTAAACTGTAGGAGCAAATATTTGAAATGAACCATGCCTCCATGACCCTGTGTTATCCACACAGAACAATGCAGGGAACAGACAAGTTATACTTTGTTGCAACTCAGGTTCTCGCCTTCACATGCTTCCAAGGAGTGAGACTTGAAAGTCTCACTCTGCTTAGTAAGAGCTAAAGACGACGTTATGGAAATATGTCTGATCCTGCAGTGCCAACTCTTGCCAGCAGTTCTGACACTGCTCTCAAATGTGATCAGCAAAAGACATTTCAGCACTGAGGCACCTGTGGACTACCCCTTCTAACTAAAATCATAATCTTAACAGGGTGTTGTTCCTGCTCTGTTTTGGGTACATCTCCTCAAACCAATCTAGGAGCCCAATCCAGCAAAGCACACCCCTCATTTTAAGCACAAGTATTCTCATTGAGGTCAATGGTACCAGTCACGTGCCTGAAGTGAAACACATGCTCACAAGTCTTGCTGGAACGGTACCTTCATTCTATTACTACCACCATCCCCCTGGTGTCCCAGCACCTGAAAGTAACCAGGCTATGGTTACAATGGGCATGAGGAATAGCCTTCCCTCACATGGCCCACTACTAGGGGCTCCAGCAGTTTGTGTTTCCACCATGCACGTGTGCATGCAGAAGTGGCAGAGATTCACCGTGGCTCCCTTCCATGGCAGCACAGAAAGAGCCAGCAGGAAATGAGCTCTGATGCGTTGGACCCTATGCAGTATCCCAGCACCCTGTCCTGAACTGCACTGGTCACACTGCAGGCAGGCTGAGCCAGCCCTCAACTGCTGTGGAGGGCAGGGCCTGGGAGTCAGGATTTGCCAGTCGGCACCTCTCCTGATTAACGAGCCAATGAGGATCATGGGACTGGATGTTAAAAATACAAGCTAAGCCCTGTAGTGGCAATAGCTGTCAAGCACCCCTCATTTCCTGGTTTCCATTGCTAATGCTTCCCGGGGAATCCTCTTTGCCACAGGCCAGAATCTTTTTTCTGTGCAGCCAGACCCACATCCAGTGTCAGACAATGTAGGGCCAGGTCTTCAGCTGCTGTGAACCAACTGAACTCCCACCACAGGTCTCTGGCATTAGTGAACTCGCCAACTGAGAAGCTGGCCCATTGCTTGTAGACAGTGTATTTACATCCTTATGTTAAGGCAGGGAAGGGTTTACCCCAATGGTATCTATATCCGGGCAGCTCCCCAAACCAAAAGGAGCTCAGCAGTTGTCCAGGAAAAAGGCTAAAGCCAAGCATGCCTGGAGCATGGATGTGTCAAAGGGGAGGCCACCCCCATCTGCCTTTGCTCATAACAGGAAGCTAATCTTCAGTGTGTGTCCTGATATGAACAAATAATGGCAGGTCAGCTGGGCAAGCTGACCTTGAGGAATTTAAGCCCAGTCCCTCTTTCTGCTCATACCCAGAGGTTTCTCTCCCTTCATGGAAGTCCCATCATATTTTAGGAGACCCTGGTGAGGTTATGTTCAGGGGCTCTCAAGACCTACATCCCTTCTGCCTGACTTTCCCACTGGTCCCCTATTCCCGTCTGCCTAGAACTGGGGCAACTACAGGTAAGAATGCCAGTTGGCGAGTCCACAAAGCAGCTAGCTATGCTGTCTTTGGGAATGTCTTTCAAACCCAGAGCTCGGCCTCCTGGCCTCTATGATGGGCCCATATTTTCCACCCCAGATCTAGATTTTAAATCGTTAGGGACATGCCCAGGTTGTGATCCCAGATCCTAACAGTCCCCAGTCTTCTGGAAAGTTCAGCTTCAGATTAACACATGACTCAGGGCATATCTACACTACAAAATTATGTCGACCCAAATTACATCAGCATACAGCCACCACAGGAACTAAATTGCTTTTGTAGGTCCACACTACATTTCTCATGTCAGCGGTGCGTGTCCTCTCCAGGAGTGCTTGTACCAACTGTACTGTCAGCGTGGGGCATCTTCTGAAAGCCAGTAACAGTCGATGTAAGCAACACAGTGTGTACACTGATAGTGTGTCGACCTAACTACCTCGACACCGATTCTCCACCTCTCATGGAGGTGGAGTTATGTCACAGGGCAGTTGCATTGGTGAGAGCAAAATTTTAGTGTAGACACAGAGTTAGGTTGACATAAGCTGCCTTGTGTAGAACAGGCCTTAGTTACAGTCAGTAGTTTCAAAGGAACATACTGATGACTACATATTATGCCCCATGTATAGTCAAGGGCTTGGCTGGAGATGGATTATTTCTCAAAGCAGTAATACAAGTGCCAAAACTGGCCCTTAAAAGAACCCATTGACACTTGGAAATGTAGGAATTGCCAGATTGGCTCATACTGGGTCTGTATAATCCAGCATTGGCCTCCGACAGTGGCCAGTGCCCACTGCATCAGAGAATGCAACCCTCCAGTAGGCAGGGACAGGAATAACATGCCCCTGAGAAATGATTCCTCCAGAGCCCTACCTCCTCAAGGTGTCATTGGACCTTGCTGAGGTCAAGACATAGGCAGAGTCTAGTCAGCAACAAAGGGGTGGGCAGGGGGCAGGAGACACGAGACATGAAACACTTGTGGTTTGGAAGAAGACACCACAAGGTTCCATTCACACATCCTCCTACTTCTGCTGGAAGTTGTCAGAGCAGACATTTTTAGCAGCAGCAGCTGGCCTTCTGGAGCTCCACTCAAGAAGAATTGAGACAACCCCGCAGCCTTGAGAGAGCATTTCAAAAGAGGAGAAAGGGCCACAAGATATCAAGATTGGGCTTTGTTCTTTGGAAAAGGCTCCCACCCCGACTGTGGGGAGGGAATAGTCTCTAAGGAAAAATGGGTAGATTTCCCCCAACAAACTAGAGATTAAGCAGTTCTGTAGCTATCAATAAAGCCTTCAGGAGGGATGCAAGGGGCAGCTGGATGTGCTGGAAGAACAGTCAGTCCCTGGTGCTAGCGAGTTCTAGCTAAGAATCCTTTAGAATAGATCCCAAACTTAATCCAGTAGTAGCTGGATCTAACAGATCCTATAGGGGCATATTCAGAGGCAGTAAGTCTACAGGCCGCAGTGGAATGCCACTAACTGCAATATACCAGGGGATTCCCTAAAATGGAAAGGCCATATGTAGAATTGAGAGAAGAGGAGGACAACTGCAGCATAATATACAAGAGGCTCTGAGCACTATATAAAACCATGGGGTTGTGCAGTACAACAGACTAATTTGGTTACCTGACCCGTCCCCCACACGCAATCCAGTACTATTCCTTACAATTTTCCAGTGCTTTGTCTAAACTAGTTTTAAATCTCCAGGGCTAAGATCTCCACCACTTCCTTTGGGAAACAATCCATAACCCAACAGACCTCACTATGAGAAATTCCCCCCACACACACATCTAATCTACATTTGCTTTTTTTTATTTTTCTATCGCATGATCACTCCTCGTGACATCTCTATACATCAGGCTAAATTCTCCTCCCTCTGGTGTTTATACCCTGTTTGTACGCTGAAGTCTCCCCATTCTTGCTGCTTATCCAATCTACACACATCTAGCTCGGATAATCTTCCCTAACAAGTCAATCCCTCTTGCCAGTTATTTGCGTTTCTCTTCTTTCAGCTCCTCCCACTTTGTCTGCATCTTTCTGGTAATGAAATACTTGCAACCTGGACTGCTGCACCAGAGCCATTTAGGACCTGATCCAAAGTCCATTCAAGTAACAGAAGGACTCCCACATTCCTTTAAAGCAGTGGTCTCAACCAGGGGTACATATACCCATGGCGGTATGCAGGTCTTTCAGTGGATACACCAACTCCACTAGATATTTGCCTACTTTTACAACAAACTAGAGTAAAAGCACTAGCAAAGTCAATACAAACTAAAATTTCATACAGTGACTTGTTTATACTGCTCTATACACTGAAACGCAAGTACAATATTTATATTCCAAGTGGTTTATTTTATAGTTCTATGGTAAAAATGAGAAAATCAGCAATTTTTTCAGTAATAGTGTGCTGAGACACTTGTATTTTTATGTCTGATTTTGTAAGCAAGTGGTTTTTAAGTGAAATGAAGCTTGGGGTACATAAGACAAATCCTACTCTTAAAAGGGGTACCGTAGTCTGGAAAGATTGAGAGCCACTTCTCTAAATCATCTGGTACTGGACAGTCTTAAAGACCAGATACTTAGACAGAGCACTCAGACTATAGAAATTCCTATGTTCACGTGAAAGTACTATATGCAGTCCAATACCACGGTGGCCTTTGATAGCCTACCTACCTCTTGGAACACATCCTTTGTGCTGTCCACTGCCATCCTTGGTAAGTTTATTTTGGAGCTTTTCCCCTCTTCCATTGAATATCTGTTGAATTTATCCTTCTCCAGCTTTCCAATGTCATTTTATCCTTTCCAAAGAGCAGGGAAAACATGGTCATTTCAGCTCCCAGGTTAGCATCAGCAGCAACTTTCATAAATCCATTTCATTATCATGAATGCGCGTGCACACATGCGCACAAAAAAACCATTTTTGAAGTGGCTTAATTGGGATTTAGAAAGAAAAGCAGGAAGTTGCTGTCCTGATGCCGATGATATGGGTTAAGACACAGGAAATGCACCTGGGCGCTTGAATGCAGATTTTCAGAGTTGTTGTTGGGATGCTACATTTTTTATAAATGGTGGGTTGAATATAATGTGAAATGAAGCAAAGGAAATGTAACTAAGATGCTCGCTGTACCTGGGTACCTTACAAAAAGCTGCAGTTAACATGTGCTCCTGACTGCTGTGTTCTGAGCCCAGTGCCCCTCTCTCCGCACTGGCTCCCTGTTGAACACAGGGTCAACGGTAAGCTTTGTCCTGATCTTCAACACTTTCCATCTGATTGGCCCAGGTTACCTGGAGAACAGCCTCAGCCTGCACAATCAGACCCTCCCGTGCAGCTATTGTCTGCCAGGACAATGGAACCAACTCACCACAAGAGGAGAGTTCATGCAGGGAAGAGACTGCTTTCTTGGAGACCAGCCCAGTGTGCTGGAGCTCACACCGAGCTGAGATCAGAGCGAGTGTGGATCTCGGCACCTTCACAGCCAAAGTGCCGGCCCCCTCCTTCCATGGTGTGGGCTGCAAGAACAGCCATTTCTAGAAACCACTGCAGAGAAACCTGGCGATAGATGCTCCCTAAGCTTACAGGTTTCAGAGTAGCAGCCATGTTAGTCTGTATTCGCAAAAAGAAAAGGAGTACTTGTGGCACCTTAGAGACTAACAAATTTATTAGAGCATAAGCTTTCGTGAGCTACAGCTCACTTCATCGGATGCATCCGATGAAGTGAGCTGTAGCTCACGAAAGCTTATGCTCTAATAAATTTGTTAGTCTCTAAGGTGCCACAAGTACTCCTTTTCTTTTTCCTAAGCTTACAGAGGCCTGGTTCCTGCAAGCTTGACAAGTTGACAATCACCACGGAGAGTGCTGGTGAAAACCCCAAAGCAGAACAGAGGGGCTGACTTTTGAAGGCACAGAGAGCACAGGCACAAAGCCAGCCTTCTGTTCCTAACGAATCCCAATTCTCCTCTCATGTACAGCAGCCCACCTCAGGAACGCCTCCACTGAAGTCCAATATAAAACCAGGGCCAATGAGCGGAGAATCAGGCCCAGGTGGGGTCAACACCGGATGACAGAATGCATCCGACTGTCGAGAGCCCACTGAAGCAGGATCTACCAGAGTACAGGCATTGGAGCCAGGAATTGGCATCACTCTGACCTAGAACAAGTCACTTAACACTCATTTGCTCACTCTGCAGTCCCCTCCCCACCCCACCCGGCTGTAAGACAGTAAAAGCTTCCCTCCTTCCCAAAAGTACAGTGACTATTGGTGATATTGAACAGCCTTTTGAAGATGAACAATGCCAGGGGCGATTTAAGCATCTTAAGATGCACCATCATTTGTGTGTGGTGGGGGGGGGAAGGTCTTTGGGAAGGCATAACAGTAGCACCCCTACAAAAATAAGGAGGTAGCTCCTCAGTGGGTCTGAATTGGCCTCAGAGGGGCCATGGGATTTTACAGCAGAGGGTCAGACATCACATGATGAACTTCTGGACGTACCAGTTTGAAATAGGAAAGGAGGCTGATGAAAAGTGATTGGAGGGCTGAATGTTGCAAGGTCCTGAGTGTCTGCAATTCCACTGACTTCAGGGATCAGCCTGCAGGATCCAGCTCTATACACAGAGGTTTAGGGCTAGACAAGTCTCAGGCTAGAACACTTTCCAGGGCAGAAGGAAACAAGCGCATTCAATTTCTAGCACTGCATTTCTCCACTCCTTGGAGCTCACCAGCACAGTGTGACGGGAATGGATATGGCATTGCAACACCTATCGAAAATCTAAGGCTCCCTGCATCCCGTATTGCAACATGTGCCAGGAAAACAGAAGCCCCTTTGCTTCCCAGCCCCTTTGGCATTCCAGCATATTGTGAGAGAGACTGAACAGCTATAGCGCTTCTTCCCACCCTGGAGCACTGCAGCAGTGTGTTTGAGATAGGACAGACTCCTCCCTGCTTCCAGATCCTGGGCACTCCAACAGCTGGAGAGAGAGCACATGCAAAAGCTCTGCTCTGTCTCCCCAGCCCCTGGTGCTGCAACATCTGGAGAGAGACCAGAATCCTCCGTTTCTCAGAATTCCAGGCTCTGCAACACTTGGAGGGAGGACGAGATAAAGGGAGTGACCCCCAGCAATTAATGCTCCATTCATTTCCCCTTTGGGCTCCTGGCAAGTGGTAAGCTACACTACAAAGGCAAGGGTAGTCTTGTGCTACGACCCCAGGACTGGGAGAAAAAGAGATCTGGGTTCTCTTCCCAGGTCTGCCACAGACTCCCTGCGAAGCCTTGGGCAAGCCACTTCCCCTCTGTGCCCTAGTTTTCCCCATCTTTTGAAATGGAGGTAAAGACTGGTCTGCCCTTAATGGGTACAAAGGGCTCAGAGCCTCAGGAGGATAGTACTAAACCAGTTATTTTCAACCTTTTTTATTTGCGGACCCCTAAAAATTTTCAAATGGAGGTGAGACCCCTTTGGAAATCTTAGACAATCTACAGAACCCAGGAGACTGCAGACCACAGGCTGAAAACCACTGTACTAGATAGATGCCTGTTACTGCAACTAAACAAAAATAAGACCGCAACCCTGTACATTTACACTATGCCCCCTTGACGAGCGCAAATCGTACTGACACTCGAAGGCTCTCTGTGCACAAGAAAGCAGGTGAGGGCTATGATACAGTAATGCCTTCGATTGCACAGATCTGGCCATTCTATGCCACAAACAGGAAGCTTCCAAATGGTATCGTGGGCCCACAAATTCCAGCACATCATGGGTAAATTCACCACACAGCTGGTTCCCTCCTAGCCATGGCTGTTCCCATCCGAAGTCCCTGCAAAGTGAATACTTACAGTTCTGGATGTTATTGCAGCATATTGCTTAGCCA
Organism: Dermochelys coriacea; assembly: GCF_009764565.3. NCBI lineage: Eukaryota > Metazoa > Chordata > Testudines > Dermochelyidae > Dermochelys > Dermochelys coriacea. The sequence goes on along the minus strand of NC_050083.1, from coordinate 13,558,350 downwards.
CACTTAGAGCGGGGTCAGCCTTCACTAGTATCCTCCCTGACTGGTATTGCCTGTTCTCATTCTAAGAGTCATTTCGAGTGTGGAGGGTTTAGGGGTTTGTTTTGGGTTTTCAAACTATGCACAAATTGTGGCTCTACTCCCCAGTGCTGGAATCAGGTAGTTTATCCACAAAACAATGAAAGCTTCCCCCATGTTCCCTTAACCACAAGGCCACCCTCCCTCTTGGGATAGCCATGTGTTGTGCGTCCACAACACAATAGGAAAGTGGGGTTCAGCCTGTGCTTGAGTGCGACTGCTGGAAGCTGGAGGCATTCAGTGCACCTGGCGGTGTTAGAACGGAGAGCTGAATGTGTTGGTGTTCTGATGCTGTGGGGTCGAGCAAGGGAGTCGAGACTGGCTTGGATGGGATGTCTTTAGGGGAGGACTTTCTTGGTGTTTAAGATCTTATTGGTAGGATTGGCATTTGGGCAACTTTACGTTTAATTTTAATTTGGGAGAAAACGTTTGTTCAGGCATTTTTGTAGCTTCCAGAAAAGAAAAGTTCCATTCAGTTTTTACAGTGCGTGCTGGGGGAAGGGGGCCGGGGGGGGGGGGGAGAAAAAAATCACAGGTACCACTCAAAGAAACCACAAAAGAAAAAATGATTCATGAATGCAACTTAACCTCAGGTTCCTCAACACACTCTTCCTCTCCACTCAGCCTTTAACTAGATTTAGATGTTTAATTCTTTGAGGTTTTCAAACAGGGGGGTGCTGAGAGCCATTCAACCCTGAATAGGATGGAAATCACGTCAAGGCACTGCCGCACTCCCAGTTCCAGCACCTATGTTTTCAAACCCACAGCAATGGAAGCGATCTGGATTCTAATGGGAAGCAGAGCGTGGGGAGTTTGTCAGGAGTGATCAGATCACAGGAATCGGAGCAGAGTGCACTTCGGTAGGCCGTCCTTCCCAAGCTCTCACAACAGCACAACTATCACATTGCATTAGACAGCTGCCCAGGCTGCTGGTGTGATCTGCTACCAACTGTGCTGTGCATGCCGGGGAATAGAGAAAGAAGGCGAGAGAGAAGAGGGGTAATAGCAAGAGACAGGAAGGAGAGACGGAACCAAAGGGAAGCAAGCAGAGAAAGGGACCAATCCAGAGGCAAAGAGTTTGTGTGGAGGCTTGCTAGATGCGCATGGGTTCCACTTTCCTTCTGGAGCCTGGGTGTAGATTGCTTGCCCAGGGGTCCATAAAGGAAGAGGTGTGCCACACCCCACCCAATGGAACACCAGATAGCAGAAAGAAATGCATTTCATTCACAGCACACTGAATGGCTGGGCAAGCTCCCATGCTTAAAGCACCATTGGATCTTGGATGTCCACACAAAGCAGCCAGGGTCTCATCTTCTAAGGTCCCAAACAAAATGACTACAGGCAAACTGCAAAGGACTCACTTATCTACCTTTAAAGAACAAAAGGCTGAGCCCATCCAGTTGGGACCTGTGCTCATTTCACCTTGATGCTCATCAGTGCACTGAGTTCTCTGCTCAGGAAGAAGGACATCCTCCCTAACCCAACAACTCACCCAAGATAAGCTGGCCCTTGGCCACAGCATTAAATTCTCCTGCTAGGCATTGTGGCCATCATCCTTTCACTGGTTGAGACTTGCACCTATACAGTGTCCTCTGTCTAGTGAGTGCATTTCCACAGACACTGCAGGTCTCACCTTGGCATGACGACACCCTCCTTCCTGTAGGATCACTGAGGGGGTGAGAGACAGCAAACCTCCTCCCTGGCTCTTTGGTGGGACCCAGGATTGTATAGCCAAAGATCCAGTGAGATCAGGCAACCCCAGCCCTATTCCACAAACAGTTGGTCTAAACCACTGAAAAGAGGGCCCTTCACACAGCATTAGAAACAGAGTGGTGGTGGCATGGTGCTGAGCATCCCACAAGCCAGGAGTTAACCCTTTGGCTCTCCCACAGGATGGAGTTGATGCTGGGCTGGGTACTAAAGACCCCCAGCTTTCCTCTGACGCCATGACAGAGTTCTGCAGATGCAGCCCTCTTAGTAGTCAGAAAGGGGAGAGGCCTGCAAGCCAGTCCCGGTTCATACCCACTGGCTATTCTACCGAGTCCCCAACCAGCCTGGGCTGTTTGATTCCTTGTTTGTATATGAAGTGCATTTTTCACATTCTTGTAGCCCCAAGATGCCCCAGCTGAGACCTCAGTGTGCTGGGTGCTGTGCATACAGTGAGACAGCCAGGTGTACAGTTTAACTGGACAAGACAAAGCAAGTATTATCCATTTTTTCAGACAGGGAACCAAGCCAGAGGGATTAAGTGACTTACCCAAGATCACAGCGAATCTTTGGCAGAGCCAGGAATTCCTGTTCACAAAATGCATCCTTCCTCTAAGAATTGTGTTTCTTGGTTCTCAAGAATAGGACTGAGGAGAGCAACCTGCTGGCTGAGAGACTGATCAGTAGGTCCAATCCACCAGCTAACAAGGATCAGTGCACAACTCCATGTGCTGATACAAGGGAGGGTGCTCCTATCAGCCTACAGTACCTGATCATACAGAATCAGGAACCCTAGCAGGAAAGGGCCCTGACTTGCCAGCAAGTGGTCATGCTGTTATGGGATCCTGACATGCCAATGTTCAAGCCATTGTCTTTCGTTTGCTCCATTCCCTAGGAGCCTGGTCCAGACATCTGAGAAATGGAGTGATCCACATGCCAGATGCACAGGTGAAGGCAGCAGTAAGTATTTCTTTAGCCTGCATAAGAGGGCTTCTCAATACAGCAACCAACTCTGCATGGACCACTCCACTGTTTCTCCAGATGTCTTGCCTACTCCCACCCACAAAAGTTGGGGCTGATCCAAATCCCACTGAGCCTTTCCACTGAGTTCAATTTGCTTCAGAACAGACCCTTAAGATCTCAGCCCTTTTACCTTCCAGAGGTGAGCTGAAGTCTTGCCTTTCAGAGTGGACAGCTCTCAGATCTGCAAGTCTACACCAATGGTTCCCAGCAAACCAGTACCAGGTACTACAGGCTTCTAGCCGTGTCAACACCCTACTTTAATTATGTGCATCTTTTGTGGGCCCCAGTCTCTGCTGCCCATCAGCCACTTAAATAGGTATGCTCCAATCTACCATGAAGCATAAGGGTCTTTTATGTGACCAACAAGTGTGCAAGCAGCAATGGCAAAGAACAAGTGAATTTATCCTGACAGACTGATACTAACACTGAAACCTCCCAGTAGAGTCATTACAAACGTAATGTTTATTTATCACACGCATGCTTCTGCCCTTCAAGATCTTGCTGTCAGTACGGTCACCACTCTAGAGCCGGAACGTGAAAACAGAGGACCCTAGTGCAACACAAAAGGGAGTGAGCATGTATAATCCTGAGGCGTTCCAGCATGGACTCTCCTAGGAAACATGATTCTCTACCTGGTTGTCCCAGATCAGCCTCCCCAGAATCCAACAGCTGTACCCCAAGATAATGACTATACTACCCTGTCATCTCAACAGACTGCAATAGAAGGGCCAGATTCCGGTACTTTTACACTGAGTAGTGTCTTACTCCATGAGTCAGACAGCTGACTTCAGCAGAAGTACTTATGGAATAGAATCCTATTCACCTGAGCAAAGGTACCAAAAACATCTAATTTTAAGAGCCTCTTTACTAGTTCCTGTTGCTGTCTGTGGGTCAGACTCTGCCACCCTGACCCCTGGTGAGTTGCACCTCATCCCACATGGAAATAAGCAAAGGGTACGGTACTATGCAGCACTGGTGTAATTGGGCCCTACGTTTCTGTGAACGGCCAAAGATGCCTGTTTTAAGATTAGCAAGGCTGACTTTAGTGTCTGTTCTCTAAAAGGAGGGTGCTCAGTACCTCTGCCAGTTAAGTACAATTTGATTTTTCTTATGGCTAAAGCAGGACAAACATGTGCCACGTTTAGACAACTAATATCCAGAGCAAGTGTCCGATTGCAAGCCCGACTCCCACTTCTCAGGGGTGACTCACTAAGTAATCCATTGAAGTCAGCAGGCCTGTCCCCAGGCAAGTAGCTGCTCACTGATGAGTGCAAAGGGGGTCAGAACCTGGCCCCAAGCGCTTAGTCAAGTTTCTCTTTGGAGAAAATTCGAGCCCACAAACCTCTGGGCAGGTTTTAAATTCACAGGATTGCGTCAAAGGGACAGGCAGGAACTATACTTGGGTTCCTTCGATACCAGCATTTGCCCTGTCGTGTGCCTACCGCTCACTTAGCACACACCCATGTTGCGGCACCTATTAACAAGGTGCCAGCAGCCAGAGCTGGCTGCTTTGATGTCATCGTCCCCCCAGGTTCATGTAAGTAGCTGAGATGCGAGTGCCAGCAGGATATGTGCCAACGGGCAAGTCCTGGGTGCTTTGATGTGGGTGTCTGGCTGGGCACGTGCCAGAGCCCAGGCCTGGCTGTTAGGCTAGGGACAGGCTGTATGGGCCAATAAACTGAATTACACTAGGGGTGGCAGCCATTGGTCCCAGCTGCGGCACGGCAGCAGTGGGAACCGGCACCACTGCCCATGCAACATCTGCGCTGTTCCTAGCTAGAGAACAATCTCCAGGGCTAGCCAGCCGGCACTTCCTTGTGCACTAACATTCCCCCCCCCAAGGAAACAGCCGCCCCATGTGTCTGGTGGGGGCTGACCCGTCCGCACTGGCTCTTCAGCCACAACCCTCCTGATTTCAAGTCCCAGGGGATGCAGCATATATGGGGGGCAACAAAGGGGCAGATACTTCCCTGACCTGCACCCCAGCCAGCTCCACAGCAGCCACAGACTGCACGCAGCAGCGTGAATCCGAGCAGCGACTGCTAGGGAGGGTGAGGCACCACAAGGGTTACTCGAAGTCCCAGAGCTCGTTGACAACAGAAGGGCAGGACTAGCGATTTTTATCTTTAAAAAGCCCACATCCCGGGTTACAGGCTGCACAAGGCAGCTCACTTGGGCACAGCTGCTGTTCCTTTAAGGTATTTAACAACAAAGTGGTTGAACAGGCTGGCTCCTCCCAGTGTCTGTACATTCCCTCAGGGTCCCCCCGCCCCAGCCAGTGACAGCAGGGACCCCAGTTCAGGGGGATGAACTACCACTCCCAGAATTCCCTGCTCACAGCTACAAGATGGGGGCGGGGACTGTTCTTCCCAGCTGGGTATTGTAGTTTTTAACTGACTTGCCCTTCCAAGGGGCAGTGCAGGGACCCCGCCTCCCCAGCCGGCAGAGCAGAACCAGGTTCTCCCTGGGAACGCTGCATTTTCCATCCCTCAGGCAGCACCACACACATTTAACCCTGCAACCCCATTTCCCTGCCTCTGACCCAACTGGTTACACTTTTCAGTCTGTTAATCTCCCCAGAGAATAAAGACAGTGCACTGTGTAAGGAGGACTTGTGGCACCTTAGAGACTAAGGATTTATTTGAGCATAAGCTTTCGTGAGCTACGGCTCACTTCATCGGATGCATTCCTGTAAGGAGTGAAGTTGGAGAGTGGGAGACTATCATGCCCAGCTCGGGATGGGGGCACAAGCAGGGAGGGTCTGGGCGTCCCGTGTTGCTAGGGCCAGTGGAATTCTGAAATTCAAGAACAGCTCGACTCTGAAGCGTTATTGCAGATTTTCAGTTCTAAAGGAGTCTCCATCTCAGATGACCACCCCTGCTCCCCAGATCTTCCACTAATCGAGACCCTAATCGCTAGTGGGTAAGTACTGGGGCAAGCGTGGGGGGGGGGGGAAACAGTTTTCTAGCTAACGCAAAGGATTGGGGGTTAGGAGATTAGGTTCTGTTCCCAGCGCTGGTAGTAGCCTGCTGTGTTTCTCCTGCAAGACACTTCACTTTTATTGATCATTTGTTATTATTTGCATTATCGTTGTGTCCAGAGCCCCAGTCAGGAACCGGACCATCTCATGGTAGGTGCTGAACAAACAGAACAAAGACAGTCTAGTAGCTCCAGGCCCCTTTTGCCCTCAGCACTGTACACACACTTAGTAAGAGAAAGTCCTAGGTGTCTGGATGATAGGTCTTGCCCAGATGCTCAGGGTCTAATTAATGACCAGATTTGGGATCAAGAAGGAATTTTCTCCCTTGGTCAGATTGGCAGAGACCCTGCGGGGGGTTTCACCTTCCTCTGCAGCATGGGGCAGGGGTCACTTGCTGGTTTAAACTAGTGTAAATGGTGGATTCTCTAACCTGAAGTCTTTAAATCATGATTTAAAGGACTTCAGAAACTCAGCCAGAGGTTAGGAGTCTATTACAGGAGTGGGGTGAGGTCCTGTGGCCTGCAATGTGAAGGAGATCAGACTAGAGGATCATGATGGTCCCTTCTGGCCTTCAAGTCTATCAGTCCCTGCACTGAAGAGCTTAAAAACAAAAGCAAGACAAAAAGTGCGAGGGAAACTGAGGCACAAGGAGGGGTGACTTGCCCAAGGTTATACAACAGGACACCAACCATATAGTTCCAGTCCCTCATCTCCCCCTCGCCTCCCTATCTAAAATGAGGCTATTGACAGGGCGGTTGTGAGGCTTAACGCATTAATCTTTGTAAAGCGCTTCAATCTCCTCGGGTATAAGGCCCTCTATATCAGCCCAAAGCAAACTTCTCTTGTACTGGTCAGACATCTCTGACCGCAGGGCTGGCCTTGAAGATGATGGCCGTGTAAGTCACAGCAGTTGGCCGATTGCCTACAAAAATGCCCTTGCACTATTTCAAGCAAATACGAGAGGAGGACGCAAAGACAGACTACGGTCAAGTTTGAATGATTTTGGGGCTTGCTAATTAGATATACAAAGCTGTTGGCAGTTGCATTTAAACCTATAATGTAACATAGGGAAGTAATGACCAAAACAATATTACCAGCAGCTGAGGGGCCAGAGCCTAATTCTAGTAGGTTAAACTCCACAGCCCAGAAAACAGCATTCAGGCCAAAGGACTGAATGGCCTTGGAGTGTCGTATCCCTACTGGGACGTTTTGATTACTCCAAGCACCCATCCTGGGCTCAGAGTGTCGCATGTTAATGAAAACTGTCTGCACTAATCTCCTTCAGGGAAAAGCTAAAGTGCATTGGTGGGGAAGCTTGTGCTGCCGATGCCTACGCTGGAGCGGTGCGGTAGATAAGCCATCTCCCAAAAAATCAATCGAGCATTTCTCATAAATACTAGGCTTGTGATTAAATTGGGGTTTATGGCCAGAAAGGGCCCCCTTGATACCATACAAAATCTTCAAGGTTCTGGACAGATGCAGTGATTTGTTTTCATTTATTGACAGAACATCGGTATCATCCACTGCCCTGCCCAGCAAATGGGGAAGCTGCACTGCCCAGCTAGCGTACCTTTGGGAGAAAGGCTGCATAGCCCCCATTCTGCCTCACTCCGAGCTCTCTGCTACATTTCGACTCCAGAATCTGTGGTGATGCATGAAGCAGAAAAGGCAGCTTGAGCAGTTACTTCGCAAAGGTATCGTGGTCATTGATCCATTCGTTGTATGGCACTTTGAGATCCTCAGAAAGGAAGGACTATAGAGGGACTCAAGAATTTACTGCAGATGGCACTGGGATCTTGAAGCAGAAAGCACAAGAGCCCCTGGACGGGACCTTGGGAGTACCCTCTCACTCTGTCCCCAGGGACACCAAGTCAGAAGGGACAGTCTGAGGTGTCCTCCTGGCTAGCATAAGTGTGTTTACATTCAAATCACTAGCTACTCACACTACAACGCTCACAGGGGCTCAGGTCAGGCTGTGACACTGACTTTCTGAAGCACACAAAGAAGAAGAATCATGAATCCAAGGCACTCTCCTGTAGGAATACAGCTGCACCCAGGTAAGGCATGTGATACCTAGCCCTTCTCCAGTGCAGGATGGGTTTGGAACAGTGGGTGCGAAAGGAGAGCAGCACTTCTAGCTTGACAAGACTGCCGTTCTCCAGTTAGCCAGAGAACAGACATGGCCCAGGTAGTCCGAGTGGAAGCATCCCCTGCGCTGCCCTGCCACTCTGCCTCAGCTCTGCACCTGGAAGGACCCACTCTGGGGATCAAAAGGGCATTCAGACTGCATCTTCAGTCAGTCCTTGGCCTCAGACTGGCCAATAAAGGGACCAAATCAGTGAAGTGGTGTTGTTTTGTTCTTTAGACACCTGCCACCAGCCTGGGACAACCCCCTCCAACATATTTCAAAGAGGCCACTGTGCAGCCTATGGGAAGTCTTTACACCTAATGCAATAGAGACTGGAAAGCAAAACGGCCCAGTGGCTAGAGCACTGATCAGGAGACCTGGCTCAGCCACTGCCTGCACTGTGGCCTTGAACATGCCACTTCATACCTTTGCTTCACTTTCTCTGTATGTAACTAGGGTTGCCAACCCTCCAGGCTTTTCCTGGAGTCTCCTTAATTAAAGATTACGTCCTATGATGAAGCCTCCAGGGAAACAGCCAACCAAAATTGGCAACCCTGTATAATTAATATGGAGACAGGGATTCTCGCCTTCCTTCTCCTCTGTAGCTTTCCCAGGTCTCGAAGAAGCGTTACATGAGAGCCAAGAATCAGCATCAGCTACCAAGGATGGGCCTGAGAGAAGTTTTTTCTGTGCATTATTCTTCTTCACACCATCCCCTGAGTGGACTAGGACCACAAGGCACTAGAGTCCCAATGTGAGTCTTTAAGAAACCTGGAGCATTTTTGACCAGACCTTCCATGGAACTTGCTAGTTCCAGTCCCCTGTAGGTCTGACGCTAGGCAAATTAGGGCTACTGTAGAATCCTAGAAACAAGATGCAGAACGATGAGGTCATCCAATCTTCTAATCATGGCAGATCCTCCAAATATGGGGGGAGTATCATTAGCTCCTCTCCCATACACCAACTGCTTCTTTTAAGAGTACTTTGCAGTCAGATGGGCAATTTGTAGAGCAGTGGTTTTCAACTTTTTTTCATTAGCAAACCCCTAAAAAATTTCAAATGGATGCGTGGACCACTTTGGAAATCTTAGTCTGCGAACCCCCAGGGGCCCATGGACCACAGGTTGAAAAAAAAATGGTTAAGAGGAACTCAGTTTACCAGCCCAGTCCTTCTTTCATACCATGTCACACTTTTGGGACACCTGGTGTGTTCAAAAAAAGAAAAGGAGTACTTGTGGCACCTTAGAAACTAACAAATTTATTAGAGCATAAGCTTTCGTGAGCTACAGCTCACTTCATCGGATGCATTTGGTGGAAAAAACAGAGGAGATTTATATACACACACACAGAGAACATGAAACAATGGGTTTATCATACACACTGTAAGGAGAGTGATCACTTAAGATAAGCCATCACCAGCAGCAGGGGGGGGGAAGGAGGAAAAAACCTTTCATGGTGACAAGCAAGGTAGGCCAATTCTAGCAGTTAACAAGAATATCAGAGGAACAGTGAGGGGTGGGGTGGGAGGGAGAAATACCATGGGGAAATAGTTTTACTTTGTGTAATGACTCATCCATTCCCAGTCTCTATTCAAGCCTAAGTTAATTGTATCCAGTTTGCAAATTAATTCCAATTCAGCAGTCTCTCGTTGGAGTCTGTTTTTGAAGCTTTTTTGTTGAAGTATAGCCACTCTTGGGTCTGTGATCGAGTGACCAGAGAGAATGAAGTGTTCTCCAACTGGTTTTTGAATGTTATAATTCTTGACGTCCGATTTGTGTCCATTCATTCTTTTACGTAGAGACTGTCCAGTTTGGCCAATGTACATGGCAGAGGGGCATTGCTGGCACATGATGGCATATATCACATTGGTAGATGCGCAGGTAAACGAGCCTCAAATGGTGTGGCTGATGTGATTAGGCCCTATGATGGTGTCCCCTGAATAGATATGTGGACAGAGTTGGCAACGGGCTTTGTTGCAAGGATAGGTTCCTGGGTTAGTGGTTCTGTTGTGTGGTGTGTGGTTGCTGGTGTGTTCAAGTTTCTCTTTGTACTTATAAAATATTGTGATAAAAGTGTTCAAGGCCCCTCTCTATATGGATTAGAATTTGATCTGTGTTTGCTATAAGAAACAATCCAGGGAAAGGAGCACTTGATATGCTGAATAGTGTCTGGAGCAAAGTCCAAAAAGCACAGCTGAGATCAGAACTGCTGTTTTGCTCAGAGTAAGGGCAAACACTGGGTTGGTGTTTCATGATAATCTCATTCTAAACACTGAGTTATGGGGAAAAAACCCTCCTACTCTGAAAGATGCACCTGTCGCTGTTGAGTGAGGTGTTGGGAGTAGCAAGACCATGCACTTTAAGAAATACACATCTGTATGAGTATTGTGACCCCATTTATTTTGGGAACATGGTCACCTTAGCAATTGGCACCTGTTTTCTTCTGGAAAAAGGTTACCTTGAAGTAAGACAGAATTCCTCTTTTAGGGTTCAGACAGACCCCTGCAGCATTGATCCATAGCATGGCTCTCATTGCAGGCTCAGACAGTGAGTGGAAAAGTTGTTCATCTAGCCACAAAGCACCATTAGCAAGGTTTGTTGGCAGGGGAGAACAAGGAAAAAGTTTAAGTAGTCTTTCCTGGGACATATGTTCCAGCATCCAGCTCCTCTGCTCCCTAGGCAGTTAGATATTTTAAACTTGAAAGTAGTGTAGCTGTAAAGTCAGGAATGCAACATTCTCCTAGACTAGCCAGGACTGAAGGGAGGAGAGTGAGTGAATTCAGTGCTGATGAGACACCAGTGAGACACTTCTCTTCAGACCAGCCTCCCCACATCACCCTGCTAACATGTCTTCAGCCTGAACTGGAGACAACTAAGTCAAGGGGCAAAAGGAGAGTGCAGTGCCCAACCTGTCTGAGGCTTCCTGGGGCAGGAGGGGTTCACCATCCAGTACTGTGGGGATTCGCATCATGGAGCAGTTTACAGTTATGGTCAGGTTTTCAGCAGTGCCTCAGGGAGTTGAGCTCCCATTGACTTTCACTGAGAGCTGGATGCCTGACTCCCTTAGGCACTTTTGGAAAAATCCCACCTTTAAACTTTTAGGGTTACATTCCCCAACCCTTGCACCATGTACCCCTCAAAATCAGTGGGGTTCTGTGGAGCAGGGCACTACTCAAGGTGAGAAAAAAAGTGGCAGAATATCCATCTCCACCATGCCTCCCGGCTAACAGAGAGCTTGGTTTCCCACAGACGGATTTACAGTTATACACTGTGATTAACACCTAGTTCTCCTCCTCTTGTCCCGTCCTTCCTGCATCTGGCAGGCAGTTTGTTTCACAGCAGTTCGGAGGGAGTTTGAGGTGTTTAACAGTCAGACTTTGCCATGCTCTGGAAGGCCCTGTACAGACTCAAAGCCCTTGGATTTAGGGCTCAAGCCCCACCTCCTCACTAACCAGGGAAGTTTTCTGCACTCCTAAAGGAAGCAATCACTTGAGCTAGCCTCAGTTTGCAGACAGGGAACTGAGGCAGGGAAGGCCAAAGTTTCCAGGTGCCCAACTTAGACACATGGAGCCTGATTGTCAGTGGTGTTCAATACCCACAATGCCATTTGGGTCACAGAAGCTAGAGGTGCTCATGCCCTTTGGATGCGAGGCCCAAGCAGTCTCAGTTCAGCCACCTGGCAAACTGGTGACAAGTTTGGCTACATGTGACTTGCCAGATCTCACACCAGCATGCCAGGCACAGAACCCAGGACTTCTGACTCCGGCCACTAGACAACACTGCCAACATCATGCTTTAATAAGGTTGACCTGTTGAATTACATTGTCCTTTAATATACTTGTAATTTAAAAGGGCTGCAACTCTGCTGACTTATCTGGTCTTACACCAAGCTAACTCCATCATCTGCACTGACACCAGGGTGTCAATCAAGCAGATTGTATTTTGCCTTGTGTTCTCTAACCCAGGGTTTCTCAACCCGTGGGGTCAGGACCCAAACCTGGATAAACAGAACATTTCAAAGGGTCGCGTGGCAGCTTGTGTCCCATGGGGCTGGCTGGGCTCGCCTCCCTGCTCCAGGCACTGCAATCTCTGGAGTCCCAGTGCCACTCAGGTTTGGCCCAGCCATTGTGATGACTGCAATCTGGATAGACCAAATTTGAATGAATGGCATTGCAACCCCATGAGCCATGTCACAACTCCACTAGGACCAAATTCGGTCCAGTCAGGGACATGGGGCCAACCCTGAGCGGCGCTGCAAGCCCAAAGGTTGCAATGCTCAGGGCAGAGAGCCAAGGCCAGCTAGCCTCACAGCACAGGAGCTGCCATTGTGGGGTGAGTGCCAGGCAGGACCCAACCCATCTGGGAGGCAGGATCCAATCAAAACCATCCTAGGGCCTCCACCCCCAGACTATTTACTATGTCCTAAACATTTACAAATGGGTCCTGAGCCCAAAAAGGTTGAGAAACACTGCTCTAACCAACTGCCCAATAGGAAGTGGCTAGACCCTCTTCATGGTCAGACAGTGAAGGAGTTTCTCAGTTTGTTTCCAGTTACATCAATACGAACCCATTGAGAGGATCATTAAGTGCCACTGAAAAAAGTTCCCCCATTGATACAGCACCAGGTGGAAGTACCAAGCACAAAAGGAAGAGTCCAAGGGTCCCATGTTATGCCCCAGTTCTGAAACAGGGCTCCAGATGGGTACTGAGGTTTGCCCACACAGAGCTCACAGCAAGATGAGGGTCTTCTTCATAAACTTTGCTGAAAGAATTCTGGTGACATGTTCTAGTCTCAGTGGCTATTTGTACAGCATCAGCACTACGTTAGCTGCTTAACATCCCTTTGTTGTGGGCATTGCTGAGATTGATGCTAGGTTCCACTACCTTCCCATGGTTTTTTGACATAGGAAAACAAGTTTTCAGATGACATAGTAGGTGAAACAAATTTTCACATACCTATAGCAGGTGTTTGCAGGAACAAACATGCATGTGTGTGATGCATGCAGATAATTGCATCTAAATTCATAATGCCAACATATTGCACTGGTAAGGCCCTTTCCTGCTGAGGTTTTCCAAAGCGCTCTACAGATATTCATGAATTAGCCCACAACACTGCTGCGTGGGAGATTGTAGAATCTCCATCATTGGAGACTTAAGAGCATGTTAAACAAACACCAGCCAGGGATTGTCTAGATAATACTTAATCCTGCCATGAGTGCAGGGGACTGGACTAGATGACCTCTCGAGGTCCCTTCCAGTCCTATGATTCTACAAAATATCATTATTCCCATTTCACAGATCTGAATGGAAGTTCACATGGGCCAATAACCACTGCTTTGTGTAGAACAAAAACTAAAGATGTTACTCATAAGCAAAATTAAGAAGCCAAAAGTTGGAGGCAGCTAACTGCATTGGGGAACACCCTGCTATCTAGCAAAGCATGCCAGGATGAAACAGACATTGTCTGGAAGAGAGAAAAGGCAAGAGTGAGATACTTCTGGGAGAAAACACCCAGGTCTGGGGGAACACTTAGTTTGTTCATCCCTAGATCTCCGAACACTTTACAAAGGTGGTGCATTATTACTCCCATTTTACAGATGGGGAAACTGAGTCACAGATAAAGTTACTTACCCCAGATCACCCAGCAGCATATCTGGGGAAAGTTCCAGCCCCACATGCTAGCCAGGGTTTGGTTTTGGAAGGTGTGAATATCAAAATGGACTCCTTGTAAGCAAGAAGGAAAATGGCCAAGACTGAACTGCCCATCTCCTCACCAGTTGCCTTTTCCTAAGCCATTTTGCACAATGCTTATCCAGGTCTCTTGTATAAACACAGACATTTGCAGAATACGCATTGCAAAGTCCAGTGACTTGCTCATCCTTCCCCACGACCAAGCCCAGCTGCCAATACTCACTGCAGCCTAATGGAACGCTGCTTTTGGGGTGGCCCAGTCCAAGATGTGTGCCCCATGCCAACTCATGCCACCCAACAGCATCAGACCCTACATCACCCCACTGAAACCACTGGGATTATTCCAGAGGTGCTGAGCACTTCTGCGAACTACACCAGTAAGTCACATTGTCTCTCCTGTTGAGTGGCACCTAACGCCGCATACAGGCTGGCAGGTCTCACGTTGGGCTCCCAACAGTTGACACACACTGAGTCTATGGCCACTTCTGAAAGTTTCGGACCAAGCTTCCCCCCCCCCCTTTGCTAGTCAACAGCAAGTGAACTTTGGGGTGGTTTCGGCAGGCTACCAGGAAAGGGGAGCAAGTGGGTGCTGATGGCAGAGTCAAATTGAGCTGGGAAATCTAAACCAAGCCAGCCTCAGTGGAGAACATACCCACCATGCCCCATAGACAAACTGGACTTGGAGAAGCCTCAGGAATTGCACACCTACTCCACTGGGCATACAGGGCCCGATGCAAAGGCCACTGGAGCCAATGAACACATTCCCATTGCATGATGCCATTGGGTATGGAAGTCAGGCTGGTCTAGATGGCCAGCTGCCAAGCTGTGAAGACTCCCTCTGTTGAGTGCCCCAGAAGAACATACATCTCCCCCAACTTGCCTGTCACACACACGTCAGTACTCAACGTGGGGCAGGCCATAGTCCTCAGTAGCACCTCTTGCCCCTGGATGCAAAAGTCCTCCACAAACATTGAGCCCCACAACTTCTGGTTGGTAGGGAAAAGGGTACAACCAACATCCTTTTGCCTGTCACTGGAACTCAGCCACCCCTGGGGGTGGGGCACCAATGCCAAGTGACTTCCACAAGGGAGTGTTGTTACCAGGGGATTGAAGTGGGGCTAAGCCCTCAGATACACCAGCCACGAATGATGCCTTTAAAGAGGACTCTTCTCTTGCTTTCAGACTTTGCACCAGAGGAAGGGAACCTGAGCAAAGAGTCTATGGCTCTGCAAAGAAAATGGGCCACGGGAACAAAGGCAGCCCTGGGTCAACAGAAGAGTAGAAAGAATTGAACAGCCATGTGGACACGTGGATCTGTCCATACAGAGCATTCCTCCCCAGCAAGGAGGCACTGAGTGTTCTGGGAGCCCACAGATTTCCATTCTCACCCATATGCCAGGGCCTTAGGACACAGTCCTCTCCCCAACACTGATGCAAGCGCCCATTTCCTTGGGTTACTCTCCTCCTTCATAGCAGAGACTTTGCAAGGCCACCCATGCAGCTGAGCCAGCATGTTTCTACCATGCAAAGCCAGAGAGTGGGCATGCAAAGAAATCCATCCCCTTGCATACAGTGGAAGTGGGTTCTGCACAGCTCCCTTTATAGTAGCGCAGACCTAGACGGGGGTGATCCTTGAGAACATGGATTTTGTGCCACAAGCCATAGCGTAAAGCAGAGTTTATAACCCAGTTACCTCCCACCTACCCATCTCCAGGCAAGAGATTTTTGCCTTTCCTGTACTAACAAACAAAGACCACCGCACCGCTAGTACAGTGGGGATCTAGTGGCCATTGAGAGGGTGCCTTGCCCAGACATCCAGGGTGGATTCAGCCTCCCAAGCCTCTCACAAAGCCTGGCTAAACACTGATTAAGAACTGCCAGCCCATAGCACAGAGATGCCTGTGCTACAATCCCTCAGCTCAGGGAAACACCGGAGAGAAGGGGTTGGCCTTCCAACAAGCCCTGAAGATCCACAAAGCTCAGGCTGTCAGACTAGTCGGGAAAAGCCAATCAAGATGGAGTCAAGCATCCTCCACTGGGAATGCCCACAATGCAGCCCTCAGACAGTCTCTCTACACCTAGAGATGTTTTAATGAGCACGCCTCAGCAGACTTCAGCTGCCTATGTAGCTCGCTGGGAGAGAGGATGGGAATCTTAACTAGGCCTTCGGTTACTTGGGTTTAGAAGTTTGTTCGTGCAGGCAGGGAGTAACCATTAGCACCAGTTACATTGCTAGTTAGATCTGTGTGCACAATTGACTGCATTTTACCTACTGTTGCAACAAAGAGGGAAGAGGCTTCAAAACGCAAGCACGCATTTCCTCAAACCTGCCTATCCAAACCCTCAGCTGTCACACTCTGCCTAGGCTAGAGGAGAGAGCCCTTCTCTTTGCCACGTACACCATCAGTAACAAGACAGCCTTCTCACTTGTTTTCTTATGCAGAGGGAGCTTTCCCCCTTCCTACCCGGGAGCACACAATACAAGAATCAAAGCTGCTTCAGCCAGGTAAGTCACCCTCCTACTTACTCATGCCCAGGCAAGAGACATTTTTGCCTTTGTGGCACATAAAGGAATTTCACGGCCAGCAGCAGGTGAGAAATTGGGGGAAAATACACAAGTGTTTGTTTCCTAGAGTCACATCATCCACTAAGAGCCTGACCCTGCTGCCCATGCGGACCTAAACCTCCCACTGGTTTCAGCTACAGTGAGGTGTAGGAACACAGGATTGGGCCCTCAGGTGAAATGCACCATCCCCCACCCCACCAACACAGCATGAAAGGCACCTTCTATCACCAAGCCCCCCATCCCCTCTCGGATACGGGTCTGAGCCACTGATTCCACACCAGCGCAGAGCCCATGGCCTCTCTTCAGCCTGCCCTACCACAGTGCATAAGGGCTGCAGAGGTTTTTGCCTGGGCCCTCCATATATGGGTGAAATTCACGCAACATGAGCAACTGGCACAGAGCCCTTTGGGGGACAAGAGGATTCACAACTGGCATGAAGAAGCCATGTTACCCACCGACCTTCTCTAAGAAGCTCTTGGTTCTCTTTTAAACTCTCCCCACCCTGCCTATCCACCAGCCCACACAGGCTACAGAAACTCTCCTACCCCAGAACTTGTCATCCCATTCTTGTAGGGCTATATAGAAATCCCTGCACAGTGCACCAATACTGTCAGCTCCTCTGGGATTCAGAAGCCAACACTCACCCCGTGAATAGCCCCCATGTAGTTCTGCTGTCAAAAGCTTAGGCCTTGACTCGGAAATAAATGCTTGAGTAACTCTCCGCAGTGTTAGCCCCACCAACTTCAGTGACACTCCTTACACAATTAAGTGCATAACTGGTTCTTACCTGTCCAAAGAGGCCAGTCCACAACAATTTCTCTTCAGCACCCCCCTTTCTTGAGCACTTTAGCAACTCAGCAGTCTTCTCATGCTGGAGCAACCGAGGGTCCAAACAGAACAGAGCTCTTCAGAAAACACCCGAGATCTTTCCTAGACCCAAGCCCTTCCCCGCGGTCACAGGCAGGTTAACCACCGCCTCTGCTAGGTGGGTCCCCATACCACTGGCAGCAGTCTGTCTTATACTCAAGACAATCTGCTTCGCTATTTCCCAGGGCCACGCTTTCTTATACCAGTCTCTGTTCAGGCCCCCCTCAGCTTCTTTACAGCTGTCCTTCCAGGACGGCTCCCTAGAGCACAAACCAGATCTTAACTCATCTCTAGCACCTCTTTCATTAAGAAGAGAAAGAAGGAAACAGGCTAGCTCTTATAGAGCCATGCCCAGTCATGTGGTTCCCTTTTGGTCACATGATCCCTTTGGGAACCACACCCACCCTTATTGCTGGGTCTTACAGGGCTGAAAGCTCATAGGGGGGTGACCAGGCATTGGCTTTAATGGGCTAACACGCTCTGCTATAAAATGCCTTGCTGAATAAGGCTGGACTTAAAAGTTAAGCATGTACTCATGTGCTTTGCTGCATTGGGGCCCTAAATTACTCACATGGGTAAATATTTGCAGGGTTGAGGTCTTAGACTGTAAGCCTTTCAGGGCAGAGACCTTGTGCTATTTGTGCTGTGAGGTGCATGGCTCAGTTCTGGGAGATGTGCAAAATATAATGATAATTAATAGCAGAACAAATTATATGTATTCACAATCATATCTGTAAAAATAAGTTTTTACACAAATACCTCATGTCCCAATCCAGCAAATGTTTAGGTCCAGATCCTCAAAGGTATTTAGGCTTCTAACTCCCACTGAAATCGCTGGAAGACGGGGATCTAAATGCCAGGCTCTGAGGGTTTGGGCCTTAAGCCAAGACTTAACTTAAGCAGAGGAGTGGTACTCACCTGTTTAAAATTAAGCCAGCGCCTAAACGTTGGCAAGATTGATTTAGAGAATTAAAGCTGAAAGAACTTTTCATCATTTGGTCTGTTTGGTTATTGGACAATGAATATAGATTTGTCAGTTTCAGTGGGGGGTTTTCTAGTCACTTTCGGGGTTTCATGAACTAGCCTAATGCTGAGGTTAAAACCCTGCCAGAGAGGTTTCAGTCCAAACAAAATGGGGATGAAAACACTTTTTCATTAACATTCTCCCCTACAAAAGAAAATTAACAAAATATTTCTTTTAATATTTGTAGAAACATTTTTTTTTACCAAATCCAAATCCTGACCCTATTCTATTTGACAAGTCTCTTTAATACCAGCTTAGCCTCTACACAATTAAAAAAAATTAAAAAACAAATATGCACATGCACTGAGAAGGATTAATAAAGATTTCATAAGTCAATAAATGGAAGTGGAGTTGAATGAAATGAGTGTTTTAACCACCTAAACTCCAAAATTGTTCCTGCCTTCTTAGATTTTCACCCTTAACAATGGACAGCAGCAGAACGGGAAGACATATCTCAAGGCTTGCATGCACGGGGGTGGAGGTTTACAGCAGAGTAGCTACAGCCATGCGGCTACACCAGTGCAAACCCCTCCTGTAGCTGCTCTGCACCAAGGTGAAAAGTTTCAAATGGGAATACATCACACTAGTGGACTAGGCGTTTTTACAAGTGTAGCTATGTTAGTGTAAAAACCCCTGTTTTTACACTAGAAGACCCGGGGACTATTCCCAGCTTTGCCACCAGCCTGCTGGTTGACTTGGAGCAAGTCACATTCCTGCTTAGTGCCTCAGTTTCTCCATGTGTAAAAAACTGGGCTAAAATACTGATTTTCAAAGCGCTTGGATAAAAGCACTAATAAGATCTAGGTATTATTATTATATTGCTTACAAAAATGGGGTTGATCCTGCAAGGAGCTGTACACCCTCAATTTAGGGTTGCCAATCGTCCGGGATTAGCCAGGAGTCTCCTGGAATTGGCATTGATCTCCCAGTGACTACTGAAAGCAATCCAAGAGATTTTAATAGGAGATTTTAAGAAAATGACATTACATCAGGCTGGGGGGGGGGCGCAGGAAATGTCCCGGAATAGCTTCAGTCAGAATTAAAAAGAAAAGGAGTATTTGTGGCACCTTAGAGACTAACAAATTTATTTGAGCATAAGCTTTCGTGAGCTACAGCTCACTTCACCGGATGCATCACAGTTGGCACCCCTACCTCAACTACCAATGATGTCAAAACAAGGGCAGGAATGGATTCGTATAGAGTGTTTTTACAGTAGATTTGTAACATACCTTCGACCAGACAAATACTAAGCTCCAAAAGAATGACTAGAAGGATAGGGTCTCCTTTCCCTGCTGTATAACCAATCCCAATATGTTTTCAAACCAGAATTAAATGCATGTTCTCACTTTAAAGCAAAACCAAACACTAAACAAAAACAAGCTCTTGCACACCTGGCTGTGAAAATTATAATGAAAACCACTGAACAGCTTGTACGGGTTATTTCCTTAATGTAGCTCACAAACAACTTCTGATTAGCATTTTTGGCACATGTAAGTAAGGTTTGTTCTTGTATTGTAGCAGAAATCACTTTGCTGTATGTTGGATTGGATCTGCCTGTGTTGCATTTTGAGACATTGCCCCTGGTTTTTATACTAGCATCTTTTTGCTGTCCTGTTTCTTTCGGGGTTAGTTCATTCTCTCTCCACTCTCCAGCCTACTCCCTTTGCTTTTCCAAGTTGTGATCCAAACCCACTGGAGTCAATCGAAAGCCTCCCACTGGCTTTAATGGAAGGTCCCTAGCACAGGCCTCCTCTCTCTCTCCCCCCCCCACTTACAAAAGGGGCCCAAACTTACATTCCTCACACCCAGTGATTTGTGGGCATTTAAGGAGCGTAAGGGACGCAGGAGCAGGTCCAAGTTCTTCAGGCATTGGGTCCTGATTCTCCATTCACACCACCGTAAAAGAGTGAAGAACCAGGCTCCCTGACTTTCCTGGGTTCTATAAGGCCCAGGGCTCAGCAAGGTTCTTAAGCACATGCCTAACTTTAAGCATATGAGAATTCCCACTGAAGCCAGTGGAACTATTTATGAACCTTGTGAACAGAGGCCTAAAGCCCTATGTACATTTACTACAATGTATAAACAATAATCTTGCCAGTTTGGTGCAAGAGCCTTCTCCTCTGCAGCACTTGCCCTCTAGATTAGCCTTCTTTTGACTCTCCATCTCATCAATTCCCCATCTATTTTGTAATCTCAGCTGAAAGCGTATGCTTCCTCGTTTGCTTACCCCTCTTCATTTCTCTCTCCCTCAGCTATACTTTTATTTTAACTTTTTAGCTGTATTATGTAACTGTATAATACATTGTAGGATCTAGCTTGTATGAAAGATGTGATACAAAAATAATATTTATACTATTTTTCATGATGCTTATCCCTAGAGTGGCTGAGCATCCCACAAGAAACATGAATTAATTTATCCTCACAACATCCTGGTGTGGTAGGGAAGTATTTAATATCCTCATTTTGCAATTGGGGAACTGATGCACAATACGATTAAAGCCAGAGGTTCTAATCCTGCAAACATTTATGCACATGTTTAATTTTGCAGCTGTGAGGGCCCCATAAAAATCAAGGGCAGTGCCCATGGTATTAAAGTTAAACTCGGATTAAATGTTTAGAGGATCTGGGCAGAAGTTTTCAAGAGTGTCCTCTGTTTTGGGGTGTCCAATTTAGGAGCCCCGGGGCCTGATTTTCAGAAGAGCTGCACCCCAAAATTCCAGTAACTGGGAGCAGCAGGAGAAATCATGAAAATCAGGCCCAATGGGTACCAGGTGAGGCACCCAAAAATGGAGGCACCCAAATCTAGAAGGAAGCCTCCTTTGAAAAATTTGGCCCAAGGTCACATAGGAAGCATGTGTCAAAACAAAGAGTAGCACTCAGGTCTCTTCAGTCTCCGTCCTGAGTCTTAACCACAAAAACCACCCTTATTACTGGAGCAGACCCACTGAAGTTAAGGGGGCTCTTGTTTTTATCTGAGATTGATCCTGCAAGGAGGTAGCTGCAAAGATAAGAATGAGAGGCAACATAATTCAGAAACTAGCCGGTACAACCTGGGGGGCATCGGCATCAGTGTTGCGAACATCTGCAAACAATAGCAGTTGTATATGCGGTAACTGAATATTGTGCCCCGGTATGGAGCAGATGCAGCCACACGCAACTTAGAATCCTAGAATATCAGGGCTGGAAGGGACCTCAGGAGGTCATTTAGTCCAACCCCCTACTCAAAGCAGGACCAATCCCCAATTTTTGCCCCAGAGCCCTAAATGGCCCCCTCAAGGATTTAGCTCTCAATTTTGGGTTTAGGAGGCCAATGCTCAAAGCACTGAGCTATTCCCCACACCCTGTTCTTGCTACTTGTCTTTTATTTGGATTTTATAGATTGTTTTCAAGGGTATTATGTTTTAACTGCTTGTGCAATGCACCAAGAGTGCATAAAATACTGTTAGCTGCAAACATTGTCAGTGGCAAGGCCCTGAGATGGTCTTTCATTTGTAAACTATTTTTATTATTCTATTGGTATAATCATATTTTATAAATAAATGCAAATAAGAGGTTTCCCTTTATGGTCAGAGGCATGGATGAGATGATTTTCTAGGACCTGAACCTTGAAACTGGAGCCATGCAGGGAACTCCATTGAAGTCAGGAATGAATGTTGCCTTAAAAGGGGGGGGGCACTGATTGCCCTAAAAGGAGGGAGACACTGGAGTAAATGTACACACCTGCTGAAGGCCCTAATTCTGCCACAAGCTCCATGCAGTCAACCCCCTGTGGGCTTGATCCTGCTTTGATTGAAGTCCGTGGCAAAACTGCCACTGACTTCTACGGTGCAGGATCAGGGCCGGATTCCCTCTGAAGTCACTGGGAAATCCGTGCAGGTGCAGGGCTCCGCTGGCGCAGCGCGCGTGGCAGGATCGGGGCCGAGAGGGTTGCAGGATCGTGTCCACAGCTGGCTTTCCCGAAGCCCAGCACCCCGTGGCGAAGAGACCTCGAGGAAGGTAATTCTTTGTAACGTCTCCGTGGATACTAACATTTCATAAAGAACGTGGGAACTGAAGCGGGGTGGGAACATCCCTGGCCCTGCCCGGTGAACTCCCCGGTCTTCTAGGGCGCTCACATGTTCAATGTTGCCGTAGGTCGGATGTGAGCCATGTGCTTTCCCTGCCTGGCCAGGTGGGGGCCGGATCACACGCCCGGGAGAGGGATTTTCCAGCTCTGGTCTCTAGGATGCTGTTAGCAATTAATTATTCAGTATTTTTATTATTGCATCCCCCGCAATTCCACCTGCTGGAAGGAGGAGGGAGGGAGAATCCCAGAAGCCACCCACCGTCTCAGGCCAGCCCCCTCTCCCCGCACATGGTAACCGCTCACCTGCCAGGGGAGGCAGCGCAGCCGCGGGGAAAGCAGCCTCCCCACCCCGAGACGGGCATGACCAGGAGTTGGGGGTGGGGGATCCCTTGGGTGCCCGTCCCCGCACCTGCGCGCCCCCCCCCCCCAGCCCCTCTCCGCCCCCGTTGCAGCCCCGCACGCCCGGCCCGGCCCGGGCTGCCGCGGCGGCTCCTCTCTCGTGAGAACATTCCAGGCAGCAGCCCCAAGTCTGTTAGGTATTTGAATAGCACAAAGGAACCGCCTTCCCCTGATTGGCCGGCCCGGTCTCTCCTGGGCGGGAGGCGCCTGCCCGTCAGGCCGGGCCGGGCCCGGCGATAGGCTGCGGCAGCCCGGGGCGGGGCTGGGCAGGACATATAAATAGCGGGGGCTGGGGAGTCGAGCGCTCATTGCTGTGCGCTCAAGGTGCGGGCGGGTGGCGAGGGGGGCGCAAGGCGCACGGCGATGGTGGCTCCCCTCGGGGCGCTGGCGACCCCCTGAGACAGACCCCCACCCCACCAGCCGCCCCCAGCCCCTTCCCGGCTCGTGTGGATGCGGGCCGGGGTGTCTGGCTGCCAGCGCGGAGCGAGCAGATGCTGGGGGGCCGGAGGAGGATGGAGTGCGCCCTGGACGCCCAGAGCCTGATCAGCCTCTCCCTGCGCAAGATCCACAGCTCCCGCACCCAGCGCGGGGGCATCAAGCTCCACAAGAACCTGCTGGTCTCCTATGTGCTCCGCAACGCCCGGCAGCTCTACCTGAGCGAGCGCTACGCCGAGCTCTGCCGCCGCCAGCAGCACTACCAGGAGGGCGGCATCCTGCTCGGGGCGCCCCCGGGCTGCGCGCCCGCCGGGGGGATCCCGCCGGAGTTCAGCCCGCTCCAGCTGGCGGCCGAGCCCGAGGACCCAGAGCCGGGCATGCAGCAGCCGCGGAGCTGCGGGCTGGGCGGCGCGGCGGGGGCAGCCCTGGGGAGAGGCGGCGGCGGCGAGCTGCTGGAGGTGCCCGTGTGCGCCGCGCTCCTGCCCGGGGCGCCCCAGGAGGACGAGCCGCTGGAGCTGCAGCCCAGCCCGCCCCAGCAGCCGGCGGCCCCTTCGGCGCTTCGCAGAGACTCTTCCCCTGGCTTCTACCGGGGCAGCGGCGCTTCTCCGGGGCTGCTCTACCAGGTGCCGGCCAGCTGTGACTTCGGCAGCCCGGCGCCTCCGGGCTCGGCCGTGAGCGCAGCGAGCGGCGGCGCCTCGGCGCACTGTAGCAGCCGCACCACGGTGCTGGACCTGGACACCCATGTGGTGACCACGGTGGAGAACGGCTACCTGCACCAGGACTGCTGCTCGCAGTGCCCCTGCTGCTGCCAGGGCGCCGCGGGACTCGGCGCCCCGCCGCCTACCCCGGGCGCCAAGCGCAAGTACTACCCGGGGCAGGAGGACGAGGAGGACGGGGACCCGGGAGGGGTGGTGGTGGGGGGCGGCGGCTCCCCCTTCTCCCCTGGCAGCAAGCGAGCCCGCTTCGAGGACTTCAGCCCCGAGCAGCCCCCGGACTCTTCCAACATCTCCAACTTGATCTCCATCTTCGGCTCCGGCTTCACGGGGCTGGTGAGCCGGCAGCAGGCGGACTGTGAGCAGCCCCTCAACGGGCAGCTGTGCGGCAAGCAGGCGCTGGCCAGCCTGGGAGCCTGGACTCGAGCCATCGTGGCGTTTTAGGGGCGGGGATGGACGCGGAGGGGGGGGGGGGCGATCCAAGGGACACGGACTCCAGAGGGGCCCCTGAAACAAAGAGGGGCGGGCGGGTGGCTGGGGCGGGAGGGGGAGGGGGAAGCCGAGCTCATGTTTTATAAACTGTACAATAAAAATCGCAGATCTTGGGACTTTATTTTTGCAGAGATGAAAAGCACCTATTTAACTATTCCGTGGGGCCGCTCGGGCTTTATTTTGTATTGAGTGCGGGGGCGCCTCCAACCCGGGAGCATGCCACGTGAGGCCAGGGCTGCTGGCCGGAGGAAGCCCTGTGTGCCGGGGAAGAGTTTGGAAAGCTGCACTTCGCTGTCCCTGGAGGAGCTGCTTTTGCTGGGGGGGGGGTGGGAAGAGACGCCCAAGCTTGCAGTGGCCGTTGGACTAGCTGGGGGACGGGGGCATTCTGCCTGCAGGTCGGGGGGGGGCTAAGCGGGGAGAATGATCCCCCAGAAAAAGGGGGAGCAGAGTGGGCTCGAGTTTGTTTTTGTTGTTGCCGCGGCACTGACACGCTCACTAACGGTCCCAGGCTGGGGGGAGACGGACCCCCGGCGCGTTTGCAAGGTGCATAGCTCGCGGGGCGGATTAAATCCTTCTGCCCCCCATTCAAACTACTTCTTTGAGTTCCGTTTTTCTTCTCCCCTTCCAACACCAGCAGCATGGGTCAGACCCTCCAGCAGCGAGCAGCCTTCCTCTTGCTTGCGCTGGGGTTTTTCCCTTTATCTTGGGGGGGGGGGGGGGAAAGGCAGCAATGAAAACATTTCAACTTTTCCCCCCCTCGCCAGGAGAACTGTCTGCTGCGACCCTCTGCCCACCGGGAGTGCCAGGGTAACGCAAGAGAGCACGATCGCTTCTCTTGGGGAAGAAAAAAGGGCGGTTTTGTCTTTTCCCCCTTCCACTCGTCCGGCTGCTCCATGGGACCTGGAGTCCTGCCGGCCACGGCTTTGTAAGCGGACACGGTGGGTTTGGGGACAACATGGCACACTACATTTCCCATCATGCAGTGCTCTGCAGTCCTCTCCCCCCCACCCTCGCTGTGTGTTTGTGTACCTTCACCTAGGGCTATGCGACGGCCACAGGTAAACGTGTTACCCCTACTTCTAACGTCTCTTTCAATGTGGGGGGGGGGGGTTGTTTTAAAGTTGGACTGTGCTGGTTTCAGCCTTCCAAAGCCTAAAACCAGCGTTGCTTGCTCCTTGTGACCAGAGGTGTGGCCCCTTGACTCGCCCCACCACTTTATTATTATTATTATTTGGGAATTTTGTTTTAAAAAAAACCTTTTGTTGTAAAAAGGTGGGTTTTTTTTCCCCTTTGCAGCCCTATCATCCCAACCTTCACCCTACAAGCACTATGTGACTAGAGGCGCCTTGCCAAACGGTTTTTTTTCTTTTTCTTTGTATCCCTGTATTTTTGTGCAGATTGAATGGTATATCACCGGGTAAAACTGTTCAGATTTGTTTAAATTTATAATCTTAATAAAAAGTCCATTATAAAGTTTGTGGTGGTCTTTTTTAAGTGGGCTTAACCCTCTTCGCTCTCCCAAGGACTATTCGGGGGAGGTTTTGCACACGGTGGATGGAATCGCTAGGGCTCACAGCTTGGCTATGTGAATCCTCGTACCAAAGGGCTTCCCGCTTTGGGCTGGATCTATAGATTCCCCCTAAGCTCTTTGGGGGATCTGTAGATCCCACCCTACATTATTGGGGTGAGGGGAGAGCTCTAGCCTGAAGTCTTTTACTGGAAAGAGCTGACAAATCTTTAGCTTTCAGCTGAGTAGAGATGCTACTTATTCAAAGTTTCCCATGTGGGCGATTCTCAGGTGACCCCTGCACACTCAGATTAACTGAGCTCAAGCATTTGCCTAAGAGGCCCTTGAACTATCAAGAGAACAGCACTTCTACCTACACTAGGAGACCCTCAACTCAACAACAGCGAGGTAAAAAACGCTGCTTTTTTTTTTTAATTGCCTAGGTTTATATTGTAACCAGGTCTTAACCGTTCATCTACTTCAAGACAATAGCGGGATGGAGACAGGGATGTTCCAGCCACATAAATCAGATCTCCTATAGCCAAGTGCCTGCTCCTTGCTTTAAACCAGCTAAAACCCAGCGTGACTGATTTGCACAAAACTACTAGCCCCAGAATACGCACATACCCTTAGCCCAGCAACGGGCCTCCTCGTCCACAAGCTGAAAAAAACCAGCCGTGGAGAGGGTCTGAAAAATGGGTGCACAAAGCTGATTCCTTGCCTCAGCATAGGCGGAGCGCTCGGCTAATTCCATCCCCAGCCCTGCCACAGCAGCAGCTTCATCCTCCCTGCTGTGAAGTTGGGGTTTGTTTGTTTGTTTGAAGTTGCAGTTTGTTATCACCACGCTGTGCCACTTGGTGGTGGTGTTTTATTTATTTGTTTTGTTTTGTTTTAAAAAACCCCAGTGAATGAAGGGTCGTCAAGGCTCCCTGACCACCTACAGAAGAGGAGGGTTTTGAAAGCCCCCACCACAAGCCTGCAGGTTTCGAGCAAAATCCACCGCCGGTGCCGCTGCTAGTCCAGCTCTTTTACAACAGAATCGCCACGATTTCTCTTGTGAGCTGATGGCTGCAACGATTCGACCTAAGAAAACCCCCCAGAGATCGCAACGAAGTACTGGGCTTTCCTCTCCAGAGAGATTGACCAGAGGGGAGGGAGGGAAGGGCTGAAAAAAATCGCATTGGAACGGCACAAACAACAGGAGACTCCGATTAGTCAAGCAAAAATTTAGTCGATTATATCGAGCTTAATTACAAGGTAGCAACGTATGTATGTGTGTGTGTACCCAATAACCCACCTTAAAGTTAAAAATCGCCCTGTGTCAGCCTGGAATTACTGGGGGGGGGGGCTTTCACTGGGTGTTTTAACTGTTCTCCCCCACACCAACTTTCTGGCTTTGCGTGCAGGAGTCTCCTGTTCTGCAGGGGAAGGGTTTCTTTCTTTCTTTCTGAAGTCTCCGAAATCTTTTTTGTATTATTATTATTGTGATTTTTATTCCATTAAAACCTACCCTGGCTCTCTGGCGAAGCCAGTTGTCAGAGCTCCCCCTAGCGCCAGTTTTTGAGCACTGCAGCCCTCCCGCTACTTTGGGGGAATGGGAACAGACGCTCCGACCTGCCCCTCTGGCACAGGCGCGTTTTGGGGAGCGGGCGCCCGGATCGCGGTGGGGCTCGAGGGCCGGGCCCCAGCGAGGATGGCCAAGGGGGCGGGGGAGCAGCAGCACCGTGAGCCTTTGTTAGAAGCGCAAAAACTGGCCCATCTCCCCTTGCAGAGCTGAACAAACCCACCCGGCGCCCTTCCTTCCAGCTCCCACCTTTTGCCCCCCTTGCCCCGTTCACTTTGCACCGCGGAGCGGCTGGCGAGCGGAGAGCAGCGGGATTCAGAGCAGAGCTCAGCCCTGGGGCCAGGGCTTGAACAGGCGCTTGCTGGGTCTCCCCGCCTCCCGGCCCCCCTGCCCGTAACACCACAAACCGCTCCGGGGGAAAGCGAGAGAGAGAGATCAGCGTGGGACTGAAGTTCCTCGCTCAGCTTTAATGAGGATGGATGTGGGGCGAGGGGCCCCGCGCACCCGCCTCTCGATATTGCCCCTTTAAAGGGCACACGGCCTTCTTTAGAAGT
Organism: Dermochelys coriacea; assembly: GCF_009764565.3. Lineage (NCBI taxonomy): Eukaryota > Metazoa > Chordata > Testudines > Dermochelyidae > Dermochelys > Dermochelys coriacea. The sequence continues at coordinate 13,530,561 of NC_050083.1, read as the reverse complement.
CGGCTCTTTGCTAGCAGCCCCGGCCCCTCCCCCAGATTTTGGGGGGGGGGGGGGGTGAGAGACGCTGCTGGTCATGGGTGCACCTGGTTCCCATTCCCCCGCCAGCAGCTCTAGGGTGGTTGGGAGAATCTTACAGGTCTTGGGTTTGGGATGCCCAGGCCACAGCTGGCCCCCTGAAGCGTCTGCCTCCTATTTAATTACCATAGGGACCCAGCAGCACCCCTGCTTAGGTTCCTCACTTGGTGCAACACCTCCTTCCTCCCAAGAGTGGCACCAGTGAGGTGCTACCAGAGAGGCTCTGGGCTGTTCCATCCTTGAAGAAGGTGAATGGGGGCAAAGGCTTTCTGAAAACCAAGAGCCAGCCCTGGAGAGCCATCTACAATGGGCTTTCCATCTAGCACATAAGAACAGCCATAATGGCTCCATCTAGGCCTGTCTTCCACCTGTTGCCAATGCCACATGCTTCAGAGGGAATGAACAGAACAGGCAATTATGGAGGGATCCATTCCCATCATCTGGCAGTCAGAGGCTTAGGGACACCCAGAGCATGGGGTTGTGTCCCTGACCATCTTAGTTAATAGTCACTCCTGGACCTATGCTCCAGAACTACGAAACCTACATCCCACCCCCTCTAACGTAGATCCTGGAATGGTAGCGTGGCTCCAGTTAAAACAAAGCATCTTCTTCCAATGGGAGGAAATTTGACACTTCTCTTTCTGCTTAGGTTTTGTGTCTAGGCAAAGCATTGAGGTCATAGGTGCTTTGGCCCATTGGGAAGGGTTCGGAGCTGGTACTTACACTTTTTCAGGCCATGCTTTGTGAAGTTGGGCTCTTGCTCAGGAGCAATTGCTTGGCTAACTCATCCCACCTCTCCTGGGATCTCTGAGTCTCTCTCTCTCTCTGGGTCATCTCTTGGTGACTTCTCCCCCATGCACCTTGTGAGAGAGAGAGGCTTATTGGTGATGTGTGTGAAATCCCAAGACAAACCTTTCTAAACCAAACATCTGCCTTCCCCTGGGGAAATGAGAAGTCCTGCCCCCTCCAGGGTGGAAGCTGGGGTGGTGGATGCCCACTTGGTACATTTCTACCATGTCCTGAGGCATACTTAATATTCACAAGATGCTGGGGCATCCCCTGATGGAGAGCACTATAGAAGTACTGTCCCAATTTACACTGGAGGGAGAATTTAGTTCAGCATCTGACCCCCTTAGCTCTTTGGAAGGTCTGGTCTTCAGTGATTTGCCCAACGTCTGTTGAGGATACAGGGGGAATAGAACCCAGGTCTCTTGAGCCTCTCACAGAGCTGTGACAGCAGCAAGGGACTATTTCCACCTGGTATCGCTAGTGTGATGTTACTAATCCCACAGCTGGAGGGGAGGAAGGAGGCGTATGTTGCCGCATCTTTCACCTATGGTTGCACTGCAGGCCATGAGGCTATTGAGATGGGCAGCCATTCATCACTCCTTTCATATTTTCTTCTGATCTGCTGACTCCCACCCACAAAAAAAACTGCAAGGGAACATTTTTGCTCTGGGACACAATTCTCTTGGGACAAATGGCACCTCCCCTGGCTAGTGTGTCATAGGGCACAGAAGGTCCATGGGGGGAGTGCAGTGTATGTCAGTGGAGTGCTAGCTGTGTTACATCACCCTGGAAGGATACCATGGCGGGATTCAGATCTTAGGAGCTATGGAGGTGTAAACCCACCTGCCCATCCATCGGCTCTGGGGAGTCACTGCTAGTGCAGCTTTTCTTGCTCTCTGCCCATTAGTAATCAGAGACCAGGGGTCCCAAAGCAAATGGCATTACCCTTCTTCACTTATGGCAAAACCCATGACTCAGTCAGTGCTCCCGGAGAGCTGGGAGTGAGTGGACGGAGAATCTCTCCACTTTCCTATTTTCCCATAACCAAGGGAGGGAACTGACCCCATTTGTTAAAGAGACCAAGTGCCATCTGCTGAAAAGATCTGTGCTGAGGTGGTTTGACACAGCAGCCAACCGGTGTCTGTGAGAATGCAGCAGAGCTGAGACCTGGAGCTTTTCAGACCTATTCCGGGGCACCCCCAGTGCCAGTCATCTCTGCAGGGAATGGCTTAGCAGCATCCACAGAAGCGGTGGCTCCCCAGAGTCAGTCAAATCACCCCAACCCTCTGTTCAGTTTGGTGGCAGAATTGTAACATGAAGCCCGCCATACATCACTGCCCAGCGGTGGTGCATATGGTTTCTCTTGCTTTCTAATGGATCCTGCTCCAGCCTCCCCAGTTTGTGTGAGAGTTAGTCATCTCGGGAGGGTGGGAGCTGCCTCCTTGCTGTGTTGGAGGAAAATAATATTTCACCCTTCTCCAGTCCCTTCCATCAGGGAATTGCCAAACTCTGTAGGCACCCTCATTAATCCAGCCTCACAACAGCCCTGCTGCTTGAGGCAGGAGGGGATTATCCCCCACCTCCAGATTACAGAGGAGGAAACTGAGGCACAAAGCTGTGATGGGATGTGACAGAACCAGGAATCAAAGTCAGATCTGGGTCCCAATCCTCCACTTTAATGAGGGGACCCCCTCGTTCCCCGAACATGCACCAAACCCTCAAAGTGACTGACCTGCAGCCATGACCCGTTCACTGAAAGCTTCCCATGAACTAGTTGGCCTAATTCTGTCTATTGCAGCCCCTCCCCCAATCAAGCCACCTTCCAGGAAACTCTGGTGCATCAAACAGTCCTTTCGTTTTTACTCTCTCGTGCTGCCACTGTCCCTTTGGGACAGGGATAGTCAGTCCCACAGCCTGCATCAGAAGCTTGTTTTAACCAGCCCCCCTGCCACACACACACACCAGCATTTCCCTCCTCAAGGCCCTCAGTATAAACAGGCTGCCTGAACAACCGGTTCCTCTGCCTTCCAGGGCTGCAACTGCAAGAGGAAGGAGTGGCTGGTGGAGGCTTCACCTCCTGGGGAACCCTGTGGCCCTGTGCTCCAGTAGCCGGATACCTTCCCCCAGCCTTACCCACCCCCACAACCTGTAGTCAGCTCCCTCCCTCCTCATTCCTATGGGCAAATCAAGCCTTGCCACATTTCCCAGGATAAAAGTTTCTTTGCCTTCTCCTATGGACTGAAACAGACAAGAGGCTGCAATTCACAACATTGACAAAGATGTGTCCCCCCACAAGAAAAAGTAATTGACTCCTTGGTTGGGTAAGAACCCCACTCACAAAGGGAAATAAGTAGCTCTCCCAGCTCAGGCGGGACTGTTGAGTTCCTGACTTATTTGGAGGTGAATTCATTTATTTATATATTTGAAACACCACTACATGACATTTCTCTTCTTAAGAAGGCAGCAGACACAGCAGCAACCTCATCACACAGCCTCTCTCCTGAAAGCGGAGCCTAGAAACTGGAGCCTCATCTGCATATTCATAAGCACCTGATAAATTAATCATGATGTCAGTAGCATTCTGGCTGGAAGGGAGGCGACAGTGTAAGGTTGCTCCCCTACACACACACACACACACACAGTGTCTCTCTCTCTCTTCCCCAGAAAATTTTTGTCCCTTCATCATAAGCCCGGAATCTACAGCCTCTCCCAGACTACAGACTAGGAGAGCTGTGGCCACCTTGACGAGACAGGGCATAACTTGCCTCCCCTGTTTGACAGCCTTCCCTTCTGGCCTCTGATCCCTTAGAGATGCTTGTAAAAGAGGCTGGAACAGATGGGCTGGAGTGAGGGGAAGGACACAGGGTCTGGCTGATCTCATCTGCTACCAGAGGAAGCCTGCACATCTCCTAAATCCTTGGGAGTGCGGGGGAGGATTTGCCATTCACACACACACCCCTCTGTTGTTATAGAGGACATCCCTCATCTCAGTACCAAATCTGCTCCCTTCCCATACTGATCTTGTGGTTTCTCTTGCTGCCATGATTGAAAGCTTTCCAGCCTCAGAGACCTGGCATCACTGAGCAGAGGTTAGAGACATTGCTATTTATCCTGAAGTAATCATTCCTTCCGTCCCTTCTTGCTGTTATTTCTCTTTCATTCCTAGGCTTTGTTCCACTTTTGGTCCTTGACCAGTGGAGATCAGGGACCATGCCCTTCATTCTTGGCTGTCTGTGCAGTAAAGTAAAAGGATCTGTTCATGAGCAGCAACAATGTGGCCACATCACTGGAGTTGGGGGGTGGGGGGGAATGCAACCTAAAGGGAGGACCACACACATCCAGGCGGCCTCAAGGCCACTACTGCTGTGACCTAATGATCTAGCCTGGTGCTCTCCAGGACTGGGGCTGAGACCTTAGTAGGAAGGGAACTTGATTAGTAAGGTTTGCAGCAGAACCAAAAAACTCAGAGGGAATTCTGGGGAGAGATGAGGAAAGAGAAAGAAGGCCAGTTTTCCATGCAGCAAAAGTAGCCACAGAGCCTCTGAGCCAGGCCAGACTGATGGCTGTGGACGAACAAAAGCAGAGAGAAAAAGCCTGTTCTTTACTGTGCATAAACATCTCTCCCTCCCTGGAGCTTCTACTGTCTGTCCTTGGGAAAAAGAAAGAAGTAAACAAATCCTAGACCCTAACCTGCTATTGTAAAATAGCAGCAAGCAAATCCCTTCCACTCAAAATGCTCCCACGGGTTAGATCAAATGCACAGGTCTCTCCTGGGCCTCTTTAGGGTCTCTTATCAGAATCCCGCATTTTCTGGTAGGAGTCACCTTGCTCTGTTAGGGAGTAGAGATGGAGATTCTTCCTTAACAAAGGAGGGAGAGCGCTTGCTTACACGCTGGCCCCTTTAAGAAGGGGCAGGTGTGCCTGCTTGGAAAGCAGTCATTTTAAGAAGCTGCTTGTGCCTGGAGGCCAGTGCCTTCCAAGTGTGGGTCTCTACATCTTTGTTGTACTCTGCCACACTTTCAAAAGCTACCGGTTGGAAATAAAGCCAGGCCAAGTGCAGGGCAGAGCTGCTCTGAGTCTGGCCCCAGTGCCATAGGTTGGTAGCAGGCCCCTTTCAGAGGATGCAGGTGTTGTGCCTCCATCCTAGAATTTATTCTTTGACGAGTTCTGGTAGCACTTGGAGGCCCCAGCTAAGATCAGGACCCCATTGAATAGGCACGCACACACGCACAGTGAGGCAGTTCTGAGGAGCTTACAGTCTACCTAGCTAAAACACAGAGGGTGTGTTACTATCCCCATTTTACAGATCAGGAGTCTAAGGCCCAGCGAGTCCAAAGTCACACAAACTGTCTGCTGCAGAGGTGGAAGTTGAACCTAAGTCTCTTGAGTCTAACAGTGCCTTAGCCACAAGACCAACCTTCCACATCCTGGCAGTGACTCTGAGTAGGTTGGGGACAATATAAAGAGTGGAGCACAGCTGGTAACAGTTAGCACTGAAATACAACAGACAAAGCTCAAGGAAACGTTTGGCTTTTCTCCCCGTTTAAGATTCTTTTCTCTATAGACAATTACCGAGGTGGTTGAAGGTGTTAGTTCTGCTAACCAGATACCAGGGGCTTCATGTATGCCCCACTTCCTCCTCCTGGTTTTCCAATGTTCGCCAAAATCAATAGGGTTCTGTGCATTCATAGAACAGTCCCTGAAATGTTGGAATTGTTAGGATGTGGTGTTCAAAAGTCATTGCGTTCCAGACACTGAGAAATACCACTGAGTTGAACTTACAGCCTTGCAAGCTTGGCCAGTGGTTTGTATTGCCCCAGTAACAGGCCAGGACCCCAGTGTGCCAGGCGCTGGGCAAGCACAGAAGAGCAGCACACGTGCACAGTGGATGTAAAATACAGTCAGATAAGAGCTCTCCACTCATTTGCAGCAGCATGTTACTCGTGCTTAGTTTGCACACACGTAAGTGACCGTACAAAGTGCAGGATAGCAGAGAAGCACGCCCAGGGATATCTGTTCAGCACCTTCACCAGCATTCAATTCTTTTAGGGTCTGATACAGGGCCTATTCTAATCAAAGGGAATCTTTCCTTTGACTCCAGGAGGGACTGGATCAGGCCCATTATTAAAAAGCTGGAAACCAAGAAATGAGTTTTCCGACCAAAGGTAGCGGAAGTGGCCACTCAACACCTGTTAAGCTGTAGGTCAGACAAGGAGGGAGTCACACATGTATCTGGGATCAGGCCAGTAAAAGCACTTTTCTATCTGACGCTCCCCAGGATTGGCCCTTCCTTAAACCCAAGTCTCCATAGACTCCCTAGGTCCAAGTTCCAGATTCTTCCCCTTTCTCTTTTCTGTCTGCTAAGGTCTCCCCAGTTTGTGTGAGGGTTAGCAGAAATATATTTTGGGATGTGCCTACATTAGCAGATGTTTGAATTACTCCCATGCAGAGAGAACAGTAGGATAGCTGTGAGGGACAAGCAATATGGTCGAGAGGCCATTCATGTTAGCAGTGTGTTTAATATGTTATGTTTGTGTAGTGGTTTATAATTAGCATCTGAGCAGTAATTATTCACATTGACATCTCTGTATTCTACTAGTATTTTTGATGATTAATGTTCTTCTTTGATTTAATCCTATCCCTTGATTTAAAGGTTTATTTTGTCTCTCTGGAAAGTTAAAGGGAAGCTGCAGAGTTATAGAAAATGTTTTCTAACCACTGCATCTAATCACAAAGGAATAAACTATTCAACAAAATTACAATTAAAATGGTCTTGCATGTAAGAAATTAATATTTAGCCACAAAACAACTGTCTTGACAATACAATGACACCATTTGGGACACAGGAAGAAATCCTCAGCTTTTGAAACATGAGAATAGCAAGAAACTGTCAATGTTTTTTAAAGGTAAGTTAATAAGAGCTCTTTGCACTTGGCATCTAGGGATCTGAGAGTAGTATGTAGACATGAATGATGCATATCTCAGACACCCCTGGGAACTAACTATGCATAGGTAACTATCCCTATCCCCACTTTACAAATGGGGGAAACTGAGGCACAGAGCAGTGCAGAGACTTGCCCAAGGTCACACAGTAAGTCATTGGCAGAGCCAGGAATAGAACCTACAGTCCCCAAGTCTGTGCTTTAATCACTAGTTTATGCTGTCTCTTATTTGCCTACAAGTACATCAGTATTTGCACAGCAAAAGATAAGTTGGGGTCCCCAAAGGAAGGTTTGTGAACCCCAAATGGGTATGCCTTTGTACTCCCTTGTCTCTGGTAGGTTGCCTGTGTTCCTACCCGCTATTAATCATTAAACCACAGCTAATGTAACATAACCAGATAAATACAAATCAATCACAGAACTCACCTTGCAACAACTTCAGAAGCCGCCTGTCTTCCTCCTGCTTCCAGGTCCACTTCTTGTGTCCCCAACAGACACTCTCCCCCCAGCCTTCCTGTGTCTCCAGCACACTAGCCTGGCTACTGGGAAGCATCAATGCAATGGCAGCTCTCAGGGAGAGGCACCATCACCCACAGCTCCGGAGATGTTGGATTGTGCCAGGTTGGAGATAAGGGCACATCGTTCAGGATGACAGGGCCTTAGGGCTGGTCTACACTAGAAAATTGGATCGACCCAGCTACGTTGCTCAGGAGTGTAAAAAATCCACAGCCCCGAGCAGCATAGTTCAGCTGACCTAAGTCCCCCTGTAGACAGCATTAAGTCAATAGAAGAATTCTTCTGTCAACCTAGCTGCCACCTCTGGGGGAAATGGATCACCTCCACTGACAGAAGAATGATTTCTGTCCGCATAGGTAGTGTCTACACTGAAGCATACAGCGGTACAGCTTCAGCATGGGAACTGTAGCATTTCCAGTGTAGACAAAACCCTCACAGTGTGAATATTAATTCAGCTACTTGCAGGGGCTGAAGTAATTTTCCCTTATGGTCACATCTTAGTTTTTCTTGACCCTACACACTGGTCAGTAGTCAAAACAAAGTGATGCATAGGACGTGGTCATGGTCTATGATTACGTATGTGGTGAGAAGAGATCTGATGCCAGAGGGCTCTCTTTTAGCAAAGTTAAAACAAGATCCCATGACTGGAAGTCTGCAAAGTTCAGACTAGAAATAAGGTGCAAATTCTTACTTGTGAGGGTAGTGAACCATTGGGATACTGTCAAAGGAAACTGAGGATTCTCCATTGCTTGCAGTCTTGGATATCAAGGCTAGATATCTTAGAGACATTCTCTCATTCAGCCACAAGTTATTGGGCTCAACAAACAAGGAGCTTCTCTGACCTGTATTATGCAAAAAGTCAGACTAGATGCTCACAATGGTACCACCTAGCCTTAAGATCTATGGATGTACAACCATGTGTTTGAGGATGGGAATAAAATTTCAGGGCAATTGGCCACCCCAAAAATATTTTGTTTTAATATATCCCCCCCCACACTGCAATCTGGTGCATTTCACAGGTTAAAAAGCATGGCTTTTCAGGGGTATTGGGACAGGCTAGCAGCACCCAGAGAGGAAGCTGAACTTCCCCAGAAGCAGGCAAGCCCCCACACCCCCTAAAGAAGGATCCCAACTATTACTGTAACAGTTTTTTTCCACCTCACTTTTTGGAGCCTTTGGATAAACTCTTTACCCTTCCAGGGCCCGTTCTACCTAAGCAGCTCATTTCACACCCCTGCATTTTAAGCCTCATACCAGTCCCATTGAGCAGGTAAAAAGCCCCATCCCTATCCTGAAGCCTGCCTCTACAGCAGCTGCCTTTATCCTGGTTTATATTCCTACTGGGACATTGATTGGCCCAGCCCTGGCTTATTACTCCACCCTCTAGAGCTGTGTGAGGGCCAGGCAGAGAGTTAACCCCCTGCTTGCTGGAAACCAGATAGAGCCTGCACAAGGGAGAATGGGGGGAGATTTTCTTTTGGTGAGAAGTCATCCCACGCCCCACACACCCTATGACTATTCTCCTCCTACCAAGATGCCAGTACAGAAACCTTCCCTCCAGCAAAGGGCTGGCCATGACTCCTAACAGAAATCCTTTGCAAGAGGGACGCATGAGCAACTGCTACAAGATGCTTCCTTGCGGCCCAGCAGCCCCACTGAAGTCAGTGGCAAAGTTCCTATTGAATTCAATGGAGCCAGGATTTCACCCCTAGTCTCTGGTCCTTGCCTGGCCATGGCACTGTGCTGTCACTGCACCACCAGACTAGCCCTTGTACAGGATCAATACATGCAGTAGGAGAGGTAAAGGTGAGGAAGGATAGCTTGGAGGGTGGAGTGCTACCCTGGCCTGAGATTCAGGTGACCTGGGTTCAAGTCCCTGCTCTCTTATAGACCTCCTGACTGACCTCCAGCAAATCACTTAGCTGTTCTGTGTATCAGCTCCCCAGCTGTAAAATGGGTGATAATACTTCCCTCTCTCATGGGGGCCCTGGACAGGAAATAGGTACCTCTGGGATACAAGCGTTGCCCCTTGACATGTCATGGAATGATGTCCCTACAACCCAGCTGGTTGTGGGCCCCATATGTGGACTGTAGCTGAAAGAGAATCCCAGCAACATAAGGAGTGGGTGGGAAAGAGTACTTTCTCTTGTCACAGAGCCATACCAAACTGTGCAGACTCACAGCACGTGGGCAGTGTTTGTGCAGTACCCCTGCTCCAAGCCTTGTCATATCAGGATGATGGCTGTATAGGGAACAGAGAGCTACTTTGAAGTTGATCGAATCAGCTTTTAATTATCTATAACCGGGGTAAAAACAAAGTCACATCACCTAAGGGTTGGGTTAGAATTGTAACGGATCTCCTGCTGGATCATCTACAGGCATATTCCTCCAGTGCTGGCTTAGAAGCAACTTTGTGTCCCCATGAGCATTAGGGCTGAGGGAAACTGTCAGTGGGTTGATGAACATTTTCACAATTTCATTTTGGGATTTTTTATTAAACCATCTGCAAATGTAGCTTCATTTTTCCCCCCCTCTCCAAAATGTGGCTTTTGCATTGAAACATGGGACTATTTACCTGTGTTTCTATAATGTGAGCATTGATGCTGACCTCAACAGCATTTTGAAGTGTTGAAAGTTTTGCTTTAAACCAGGAACATTTGCTCAAAAAATCACCTCCTTTTGAGGGGAAAAAAGTCATGGCATTTTGCATGTTTTTATTTCCTTTTTGCAAGATCAAGTGCCCTCACATGCTTTTCATGTTTTGTCCCAACTCTCTCACAGAGCTTTAGTGAGTGAATGCCCAGTATGCTTCCCTTACACACATCTCTTTCTCTTTACTGTTGACTATTAACTCCAATGTGTTTGTCACCACATCATCTTCTTATTATTAATGATTTGTATTGCAGGAGTAGCTAGGAGCCCCCCATCATGGCCCAGGATCCCCTTGTGCTAGGTGCTGTACAAACACAGAGCAAAAAGATAGTCTCTGTCACAAGTCTTAGTTATTGGAGGGATTGAACAAAGATCTTCAGAACAAAGAGCGGTGACCTTCACTGCTTGAGCTAGAGAAATAAGCTCCTAATGAGGAACTGTGATAGGTTCCTGACAACTATGGATCAGGCCTCGGGGGAGACATGGCGCACACACTGAACAGGGAGTTACAGTACTTTGCCCTAGGGTTACCAGATAGCAACTGTGAAAAAATGGGACAGGGGATGGGGGGAATAGGCGCCTATATAAGAAAAAGTCCCCAAAAATGGGACTGTCCCTTTAAAATGGGGACATCCAGTCATCCTACTTCACCCTCGTTGCTGTAGTTGAGTGTACTAATCTGAATCTGCTCTTTACCTTTATCATGTATCCTTTTAGAGCAATGTTTCCCAAGCTGTGATCCAGGCCTCATTGGGGGGACCTGTAGTGATTGTCAGGGATAAGTTGGTCTGACCTAGTGGTTAGAGCAGGGATCAGCAACCTTTGGCCCACGGCCCACCAGGGTAAGTCCCCTGGTGGGCCAAGCCAGTTTGTTTACCTGCCGCGTCCGCAGGTCTGAGCAATTGCAGCTTCCACTGGCCGCGGTTTGCTGCTCCAGGCCAATGGGGGGCTGCGGAAAGCAGCGGTCAGCACATCCCTCGGCCCATGTCACTTCCCGCAGCCCTCAGTGTCCTGGAGCGGTGAACCGTGGCCAGGAGGAGCTGTGATCAGCCGAACCTGTGGACGCGGCAGGTAAACAAACCGGCCTGGCTTACCCTGGCGGACCGTGGGCCAAAGGTTGCCGATCCCTGGGTTAGAGTAAGAGGCTGTCCCAATGGTTAGCACTGCTGCCCAGCCCAGTGGGTAGAGTCAGAGGCCAACTTAGCTGGTGGAGTCAGTAACCAGGAGATAAACCAAGGTTCAAAGCCAGCATCAGGAACAAGACTAGGAACAAGCCTGGAGCTGAGCTTAAATGCAGACCTGTTGGCTCCTTGCAGCCATTAAGGTGGGCGGGCCAATCAGGAGATTCTGCCACAGCCAGGTGGTCTCTTTAACCAGGCTGAGGACTGAGCGGGTTAGCGCCAGGCTCAGCTGAGGGAACTCTAGCCCATAGCTCCTGACAGTGATAATTGGGGCCTAGTAGGCTTACCCCAGTTGTGAGCCTAACTGTGAGAAAGTTGAGGGAAATTTATGAAATTACCAATTAATATACCAGAACTCAGCCTCCTCCAGGGGCAACTCGAGCCACGTTGAGGAAATGTATTTATTTGCTTTGAAATGAACGTTGTTTTGTTTATTTAGGGCTTGAAAAACAGACACTGGTCCCAAAGATTAATTGACGTCCATAGAGCCTGAATGGATAGAGAGGAGAAAGATGCTCAGTACCTCATGAGGGGGCCAAATCCAACTTTCACTGAAGTCAACGGAAAATCTCCCCAGTGGGCGTTGGCTCAGGCCCTTGCTGAGACCAGACTAGGAGGAACCTAACAGAACAGAGAAACGCAAGGTGATCCTGCTCCTATTGAAGGCTTTTGCCTCATCAGCTGAGTCCTAAGTATTTGTTTGGGCTCTGAGGATGAAGGCAATGCTTACAGCAAAGTTCTGGGAACCCTATCATAGGGAACAATCATAGGATCAGAGCTCAGACGATGGGAAAGGCCTGTCAGATCATCAAGTCTCTCCCCCTTGCAAGGGCAGGGTAGAGGCACCAGGCAGAAGATATCTCATATGCCAATGAAATATTCCTCCAATACCTGAGCTTGGATAAATGTTACCCAGAGTAGGACACGCTTCCAGTCCCGGCAATGGGCTCTCCTTCTCCCCCGAGAGAGGACCATGCAGGTGTATTCTCTGTTATGCTGTAATGATCGTGAATCTTCAGTTTAATTACAAATCGGAAGACAAGAAAGGGATAAAAAGGGCCACGAGCCAGAAAGTTAATAGTGAAGCCAATGATTTTAGTTTATTATCCATTTATTGTGTGATGTTATGATTAATCAATATATTATATATATTCATTGTATGTTAATTTGTGGGATTATAAAAGTATGAGATTGATCAGTATTTAGAGGAACCAAGTATTAGACATGAGTAAGACAAGCTGAAATGCAAGAACCTGTAGGCTGAGACCTGCAAGATTTTAGCTTTGCTATTTAAGGCCTTGGAGACAAGAAATGATGACATAAGTAACCGGAAAATAATCTGATGTCCTAAGATTATGGGAAAAGAGGTACCAAGTAGTAATACTGTGAAAAATTACCCAGAAGATCATAGGTGCTGGAACTAGGGGTCCGGGGCGGTGCTGTAGCCCCTGCTTTGAAGTGGTTTCCATTATATGCAGGGTTTACAGTTTGGTTCAATGGTTCTCAGCACCCCCACTATGAAAATTGTTCCAGCACCGCTGCAGAAGATTAATATTAGATCATAAAAATGCTGTAAAGGTGCATCTGTCTCCAACATGTGTCTTAACCATAGCATACAGGTTGTGCATCAATGCTAATGAGAATAAAGGGAACTTACACAGCCTATAGAATACTGGGGTCCCTTAAGTTTCCAGGGGACACAGACCAATAAGAGAAAAGATGGTTGACACTTTTATGGACATGCACAGAATGTAGTTATAAACAGAACCACATTATAAAAAGGGGAAGCCCCAAACGGAAAATTGAGCTCCCTATGGGAGACTCCAGCAGGAACCATTCGTCTACCGATGATCAAGCCATGAGAGACATATCAGACCTTAACACTTAAGCATGTGAGTATAACTATATTTGTAACTTGTGCACAGGTCTGTATAACATTTCTGTATGCTTGGGTAAACAGAACTTTAATTGTAACTTTAATAAAACTTGTAAAACAGTCTAGCCCAGTGGTTCCCAAACTTGTTCTGCCGCTTGTGCAGGGAAAGCCCCTGGTGGGCCGGGCCGGTTTGTTTAACTGCCGCATTTGCAGTTTCGGCCGATCGCGGCTCCCAGTGGCCGCGGTTCGCTGCTCCAGGCCAATGGGAGCTGCGGGAAGCGGCCTCGAGTACATCCCTCGGCCCGCGCCGCTTCCTGCAGCTCCCATTGGCCTGGAGCAGCGAACTGTGGCCACTGGGAGCCGCGATCGGCCGAACCTGCGGATGCGGCAGGTAAACAAACCGGCCCAGCCCGCCAGAGGCTTTCCCTGAACAAGCGGCGAAACAAGTTTGGGAACCACTGGTCTAGACCTTGTACTTGTGACTGTCTGTGTGGTCACTACCCTGGGTCTTTATGTGTTCCTAAAGACTCTACCTCTAAAGCAAGGTGACTTTGACTCTGTTAAGCTTGAAACTGTAGCCACCAGAGCCGAATCCACAGTGGTGTAATACCACATTACAAAATTCACTTTACATAAAATAAAAGGTTACAATAGCCATGACTAATGCTCTCTCATACGCCATTAGAGCGCCTCCTGTTCAATGACAATATTAATTAAGGGCAGGAATTCAGCTGTGGTTAGATTAACTCAGCCTAACATTGTTTAAAGAGCCTTTACATGGAAATTCTGTTTATATCTGGCACCTCAACCATCTGATTATGTATGCAGCACCTCTGGTTTATATGGTGGCTCTGCTGATACTTGAAAATCCCTGGATTTTGGGACACTCGCTTTCAAACAACAAACAATTCGGTGTCTCTCAGTATTCTCCCTCCCCTGGCCACACACCACGGACTCTGTGTAAACCATGGAGCCACCCACCAGCTGGGATTGGGTTAGAATCTCTCAGAGAGATGGTTTTAAAGGGACTTGGTTTTGACAATCTCTGATATTTTTACTGATACCATCAAACATTGGCGAGTGGGTTGTCCTGGAGCTGGTTAAAAGTGGAACCTTCCATCCTGCATGACCCAAATGTGCAACAAAGGCCAAACATGAAGAATGACAAAAACAGGATTTGAACTGAGATGGGGTTAATATACATTTTTCTCTAACTCCAGTTTGGAGTCTTGTCATGGTTGATGTCATTAGTCTGCAGCAAACAGTGAAAGGCTACCAGGTTGGCTTCAGTTGGGGTTAAATTTGAGTTTACAATAGGTGATGGAACTTGTGAGCAGGTACAGTTGAGCAGAGAAAGTGGCAAGAGACCCAAACTTGCAGGGGTATATGCTCACACCACCGTTCTGGGTTTTCTGCGATGTGTCTTAGGTATTTATGTAGCCCCATTTCATGCATTTATCCTCACAACCCCCCTGTGAGGTAGAGAAGTGCGGTTATCCCCGTTTTACCGATGAGGCACTGAGGGTACGTCTACACTGCCACTGGGAGCCAGCCTCCCAACCCGGGTAGACAAGTGGGGGCTAGAAGGGCTCACAGTAGTGCACTAAAAATAGCTGTGGGGACTCTGCCCTGCTCCCTGGGTCCAAGTGCAGGCAGCGAAGCCTGAGCTTCTGCCCAGTGCCTCCACGTCCACCCAGCTATTTTTAGCATGCTAGCATGAACCCCATCATGGCCCGTCTGTCTACCTAGCCTGGGAGGCTCCCTCCCAGCTGCAGTGTAGACATACCCAGAGAGACCAAGTGACTTGGTCAAGGTCACACAGAAAGTCCTTAGGAGAGCAGGGTCTTGAACCTGGGTCTTCTGAGTTCCAGGCACCGTAACCACTAGACAATGCTGCCTCCCCAATGCTGGTAAATTGTTGGGCCTGTCCCCAGGAAATCATCTTTCCTCCTCTCCTGCCCCAAACAGTAAAAATTAGCAGGGAATTGGGGGCTGTTTTTTTTTTTGAAAGGTTTATTTTCCTGTGTTGACATGACAGTGCAATAGTTGACAGTTTGCTCCCAACTCTTTTTCAACATAGATGTCCTGATCATTATAAAAGTCAGTGCTTCCGAGGTTTCTCCCTAATCCTTTTTGCTTTGCTATTAGTATACATTAATGTTTTATTGGAACTACAGGCCAAAACAGCCAGTCTTGCAGCTCCAGTGGGTTTGGGGATTTCCAGCATCCTGCAAGACGTATCTGTTCAGAGGAAATTAAAATGTGGATGGATCAGCAAGATACAGTCAAATCCTCGACTGTAATTTGGAAAGGAATAAACTCTGGTGCTAGAGGTTCATACTGCAACATGTGTAATAGAGCTGATGATCTGTGTTACAGCCTTTCAGGAAGTTTAGTTCTAGCCCACCAGGGAGTGTTTTTTTCAAAGAAGCTATGTACTACATGAACTGATCTTTTTTAAAAAAAAAAAAAATTAAGATATACACTGTCAGAATGTACTTGAAATAAAAGAAGGGATCTCAGCAGAATGTTCCTTTTAGTTGTCTTATACCCGGCCAGCGTCAATCTGAGGAATATATT
The DNA here is from genome assembly GCF_009764565.3 of Dermochelys coriacea. Lineage (NCBI taxonomy): Eukaryota > Metazoa > Chordata > Testudines > Dermochelyidae > Dermochelys > Dermochelys coriacea. Next base: position 13,514,950 of record NC_050083.1, on the reverse strand, counting down.
CCAATGTCTTAAACTTTGCTGGATTTTTTCTATAAGCAGCACACTAGAGAATTCTGTGCCATTACAGGATACATTGACTCTTAGGAATGTAAAATGTGTCTGTTTTCAGAAGCTGTATTTAGCACTCTTCCTGTAGTAGTATTCCCGTTGAGGGGAATATTACTGGTATGGGCTACTGTCAGAGACAGGATATTGGGCAAGATGGTCTGACCCAGAATGGCACCTCTTATGTTCGTAAGCTTGCTGAGTGCTAGGGTTTTACTTTTGTCCTCATTGTGATTGCAGGATCAGGACCTTAATACGTCTACACTGCAATAAATGACCCACAGCTAGCCCAGGTCAGATGACTCCAGCTCACAGGCCTTGGGCTGTGGGGCTAAAAATTGCAGGGTAGACATTCAGACTCAGGCTGGAGCCCAGGCTCTGAAACCCCGCGAGGGAGGAGAATTACACTGCAATTCTTAGGACCTGCAGCCTAAGCCCTGCAAGCCCAAGTCCATTGACCTGGGCTCAGAGACTCGGTGCCATGGGTTATTTATTGTAGTGTAGACGTATTAAGGCCCTGGTCCTGTAGCCACTTATGCACATTCTTAACTTTATCCATGTGACTAGTCCCATTGATATGCAAGCGTTTGCAGGATTGGGGCTTAAATTTGTAACCTTATCATTTCCCAACTTTTCGAAGGAGTTGGCTGCTATGACTAGCACCAAGTGGGGCTCTTTCAGGGATCATTTGCATATTAAAATACAGAGCTTACGTTTTGTCCTAATTGGCTACCTTGAATTTTGGAGTGAGCGCTAATGTTTTTCCTAGGTGTCCTAGCAAGATGCCAACTCCTCAAGGGCCTTTTCTAGTCCCTTTGCTTATAGGCCCAGATTCAGCAAAACACTTAAGCATGTGCTTAAGTCCATCCTTATATAAGGACTTAAGCACAAGTGCATTGCTGAATCAGGGCCACCTTCTGCAAACTCTTCAGGGCGGAGACCAGGTCCGCCTGTGTATTTCTACACGATCTAACCCAAATGGGCCCTGATCCTGATTAGGGATTTTGAGTGCAACTGCAATAAACAACAGCTGGAAGCTTGTGGAAATGACTTTGTTCTGATTTTAGCAAGAGATTTATTAATATACTGTTTAAATGCAATTGATATAAACATTCCCCAATCCTTGATAAATGGATGTTTAAGAGATTCTGACTGCCTAATTTTTTTTGGGGGGGGGAAGAATTTTGGCTGTGGTGTGAGGGAAAGATGGTCAAAGCCCAGAGTACCTGTACTTTTCAATAACGCAGCTGATTCTCCCAGGGAGATATTTAAGGCGAATACAAGTACCTTTAAAGAAAACAGAGATATGCGTGACAGCTGATGCTCAGTTGCCCCGTCCTTTCCCCATGATACACTATCACCCTGAGCAGCATGAAAACCCAGGCCAGGCAGGCCATACAGAAGGGAAGGATATAACCTATTGACAGGAACACTAGAATTTATTTAGAACTTCTGCAAGTTTCAGTTTATCTTGTTGAGAAGATCCAGCCACGGGTTTCAGGTTAGACCTAGACAAAACTGTTCTCCTGAACTATCCCATAAAGCCATGCTTTACAACCCCACAGCAGGCCAGCCTCACAGGGGAGATGTCTTCATTTCAGCTCTTACCCTGCTTCAGAATAAACCTGACCATTGAAATGTCTCAGCCCATGAGAGTTTTGAAATCCCCATGAGGTATTTGCCTGCAGGGGAATGGGCCTCCATGCCTTTCTGGTTGCATATGTTCTGCAGTAAATTTACACAAAGATCCAATAATGATGCAAATAGAGGAGGACTGATTAGTGAACTGGATGAGGCAAGTGTATCCTTAAGCACAAGGGCTATTCATTTTTGGTGCGAGAGATCAATGAAAGCACACAAGAAGAGTCAGAGCTGCAGCCATTAGCTTTGGAAGCAGAGCCACCAAATGGCTAACCCCATTCCAACACAGTTGAACACAATCACCAGGTGCAAAACACACAGATTTTTAATTAAAACCACAATATCGGAGAACATGGGGAGGTGGGATGTTCAGGTATTGTTTTTGCAGACCGGGGGAAGCCAGGTGGTGTTTCAGGTCATGTGATGCATGCACGTGGAACCACTCAGGGAAAGGAACAAAACCCAAACAGGCCGTTGGTTGAGATCTGATGGGACTCACAGTAATGACCAAAGAATGGAAGCAGCCTAGTGCCAGATTATTGAGGGCAAGTTAAAGGTGGACCAATAGGATTCACACAAACACTAGCTGCTTAAGATTCCAAATCCTTAACAGAATGAGGGTGCAGACTTAGATGGTCCATAAATAAGTAACTCTATATTAGCTCCTCCTTATGTCCCCCGTCCAGAGTTATATGCTGGCCCCAGTAAAGGTTGGTGGCATCACTAAAACCTAATGCAATGAAAGGAATGTGCCCTTTTGGTGCTCTATTTTGCATTCTTATTGCATCTTTCACCAAGGCTCGGAGAGAGCTTTGCAAACATTGAGGTCTCGACTTCCATTTAGTTTGAATGGGAAGCCTAACTCCCATTAAAATTAAAGGGAATGTGGTGTCCAAATCTCCTAGACAACTTTGCGAATCTCAGGCTAAGTCATGCCCAGTCTGCCAGGAAGCTATTATTAGACCTGTTTTACTGCATGGTAGGACTTGCCAAAGGTCATGCGACGAGGCAGTAAGGGCAAGATGAGAACCAGGTCTCCTCGGTCTAGAACACTGTGCTCTGGTCCTTGAACTGCATCCTTTTAACTACAGCACCAGAACATAGAATGCTCAGGGGTCCTGGCAGGTTAACGTCTTCCTAATTCACTTTCCCAGTGGATTTATTTGTAATTTAACTCTACATAGACATCCTGTTAATGATTTGGTAGTAAAACGGGGATGGATTTGGGGTCTTTTTTTCATATTTTATTTAAAATGTAAGTTGACAAAGCCACTACATAAAAAAAAAAACACCCCACAGCAGATTCAGTTCATCTGTAATTGTCCCACACTGCACTAGCTCAGGCCCAAAGCAATAGGATAGAGGGGACAGCTGCAGCTTGGCAAGGGTTTGCCTTTTTAGCCCAAGAAACAGATACTGCATCTTAATTTAAATGCATTTCTCATCCCTTCTTTCCCCAGCAGCAGGGCACAAGCTTTGGAGAAGGAAGAGGCTCATTCCAGGGGATGCAGCCAAAGAGAAAATTGTGAAAAACCCAATTCCTTGAGCAAAATAAACTTTTTCCAATAATTTAATAGCAATCAAGGGGCTCAGATGGAAAAGGTTAGGCTGGCCACAGATGACAGCAGCGGGAGAAAAATTGGTATTGCATTCGCTAAGAAAGCCAAGCAAAAAAGTGTGTAGCAGGGCTAGCAAGGGCACAGTTGGTGCTAACCCCTGCCACACTCCAAACCAATGTTTATTAATACCGCGGGAGTAAATGTGCCCTCTCAAGCTAAGAACTTAAAAAGAATCTTTGTCAGAAACCATGGGAACATGTAAGATTTCACCTCAAATCCATCCCATCCGTTTTCTGCCATTCCTTTTCTAGCACTGCTAATTACCAAAGGCATGTCTAAGCCCCTCATTTAATCAGAGATGCCCCTAAGTCTAAACCACTGGAAATGAGAGTCTAGAACCACTGTATGAATTAAGCATGCTGAGTAAGCCTTCTAAACAACCTGTACATCTTGGCATGTCTGGTACTTTAATGGGGTTTTGGTAAAAGTAATTGTACAGTTTGCCCCAGTAGGGTGGCAGCTCTTGCAGGGAATGAGAGAGGTGAAAGACTTTTTTTTAAGAATGCAAAAGGCTGCCCCAGGACATGGAAACAAAATGTGTGTCAAGCAGTTAAATAATAGATTTAAAGCCAATATGCCTGCCCTATGCTACATTCCCTACAGTAAAGTCTACAGTGTGTAGGGATGTGCTACTTAATGGGAAAAATCCCTTTATTATAGGGCTATCACCACAACTTATAATCAAGCAAAAGCAGCCATGATAAATTACAGTGAGGACATTAAGGCTGCCCCCATTCTAGTGGCTGCTAAGCACTGCACAGGAAAAGGTGTGTGTAGAGAACGGGGCCATCCCAGCCTGCTAGAACAGTGGCTTTGCAGAGCCATTCCCACATAAATGCAACCGGCTAGTGTCCAAAGACTTCCCTGGAGCCCATCTCCAGCTCCAAAGCCAGCTCAGCATTCTAGGACCTAGGCTTGCAGGGGTGGGGCTGGAGAAGACAAGATGGTGTGAAAGGAAGTCAGCCAGGGATAGGGTTGGAAGAGGAAAAAGAAGCATTTTCTTACCTGGGCTAGGAGAGAGATGGCACCCTGACTTCATGTGACCCACAGGGATTTCCTAACACTTCCTCTACCCCTTTAAAAACAGCCCCTTGCAAGCAAAAAGCAGCAGTATAGACACTGGGGCCTCCTGCCACCCAGGCACGTTCACACCCCAGGACCTCTTTTTCAGGTTTTCTTCACATCCACAATAGCGAGAACTGGCTCTTTTTTTAAATGGAATTGAAGGCCTGGTCTACACACCTTGGGTTCCTCAAACAAGACAGCAAAAGATTTCAGTGAAACTCAGAGTGAAACTGTAACTGCCCCACCCCCACTACATACCTTCCGCCCCTTCCCAACCCCCTTCCTCCAGGGGATCAAAGCAGAGGTCTTCTTGTAAAGCCATACTAGAAGTATCCCTGACCAAAACCCCTTTCAAGCCACTCTCACGCCCAGCTCAGTAGGTGGCAGCCCGTCGAGCCACGCACAGTGTAAGACTGAACGCACTGGAGGCTAGAAGCACAGCGCTGGTTCTGTCACTTTCTAGTCTGTGTGGGGAGCACTTGCATGAGCAGCTGCTCTTGGTCACTTCTTCCCTACAAGGTCACTAAGTGCTTTGTAACTTTCTCTAGTTGTAAATACAAAGGGATGAATGGGCTGTGGGGCTGGAGAGGTGAGGAGGAGGAAGGAAGGAAGGAAGGAGGAGGAAGAGTGTCGCACTGTCGTCTCCATTGCATCAACTCCTCCCATAGCCTCTTTAAGATGCGATAGGCTGGATAGGAAGCAGGCTGCCAAACTTAAAGTGCTGTATCACAGGAAACTTCTCCAGGCACTGCGGGAACAGAGAAGAAGGAGAGATGTAAAACCAGCATGCTGCAGGCAGGGGATCACTCCCACCAGAAGCAGAGAAAACCAGAGCACATTTCCACTTGAACAACCAACCCAGAATTAACCCAATTCCAGGCTGAGACTGGGGCTCAGGAACCCATGTGGGCAACAAAAAGACAGGGCAGCTCAGCTCTGAGATCCAGAGGGGCTGCCAAGGAGGAGCCACCTTGATGACTCTCGCCCTCAGCTCATTCCAGAGACACCATGGGCTTGATTCTGAGTGCCCATAGTACCCCTTGTCTTCAGCTGGACTTTGAGAGCTTAGGCCTTTGGATATTCAGTCCCTGAGTGTCAGTGGAAGCAGAGGAGGGCGATTTACCTCAGTAGCCATGTCTCTATCAATACCTTTAAGTTCACCACCTTGCCACAACAAAGATTCAGGGGAAAAGAACACACGGGGAGTTACAGAAATCTATGCGGGGAAGAGATTTGCCACCTCAGCTCTGGGATTGGCAGTTCTGGTCTCATGGATTCAAATGCTTTGCAACAATGAGTTTCCCACGTTAAAAAAAAAAAAAAATTAACTTTTAGATCCATTGCCTTTCAGCTGCACCCTTATTTTGACACACAGAAGTGTCGATTGACCTTCTCCATCCAATTCATTATTTTATACACCTCTTTTGTGTTCTCTTATCAGTCCCCTAACCACCAAGTCTTTTCACTCTGTTCTCCCAAAGTGGGTTCTCCATGCCCCTAATCGTTTTAGGCACCTCATCTTTGGGCCCTCTAGATAAGGTTTCAGTTGCACTGGGCACCATTTGGAATTGTATTTTCTAGCATATGACCTTTTCTGTTAACACTGATGTAACTCAGGCCACTTGCTAATGGGATGGCCATGGGAAGGAGATGCTGCTCCTCTGAGACCCAGCTGTACAATACCAACTTCCCCAATGAACATGCAGGGACAGCATGTAAAGGAGTGTGCTTGCTCCCTCCTGCTATTCCTGAAAGAAAAGGGAAGGCAGGAAGAGAGAGAGAGAGAGAGTCTCCAAGGAATGAAAGATGACCACCTAGAAGGGAAAAGGATGTGCAAAGCAACTAACTGTGAGGTAGGGCTCTCCAACCAGGCAATACACCTCAGGCCACACAACTGCTTCCTGCAACCTTGGGAATGAGACAGCTGCACAGCCACAATGGGAGCTGAGGAACGTGACCTGCTTCCACACAACTGAAGAGAACAGAAGAAAAGCCAGTGGGTTTAATCCAAAGCAGGGTGCATGGCCGAGAGTGGGAGCAGGTGAAGCTATGCGCTATAACAAAAGGATTCATTTTGGATACTTCTCCATGGGCAAGGCCAAGCGTCAGGAGGAACGAGCTGGATCAAAGGAAAGGATCTTTGACCTGGCACCTTTGTAGCAGTCTCTCAGCACCTGGCCTTTCCTATGGAGGGGTATGAAGTTGATCCTCGTCATAGCCCAGAGGGGCATGCAAGATTTACATTTGCATGTGCATCCGTCTCTGCAGTGCCTGACAACAACAGCTGCAGAAGGAGCAGTCACACTCTGAACTGGGACAGAGAGCAGGGCTGGAGGGCGTTCTCCTTTGCTAGGCCACATGCAGTTGATCGGGTGCCAACAGAACTGGGCAGCAACATTTAAATTCTAAAATGGCCGCCCCCTGCAGAAAGGGAGTAGAATAAATGGAAAGGATGTTCAAGAAGGACAAAGAGGGGTATCCGCTCCTGCACAGGGAACACAGGCTTGGGAAGGGCTCACTCCATTATGGCCCAGTGGGATGTGTGCACCATCACATCCTGGGGAGTTCTAGTTTACAGGGCAGTAGATGAAATGAGAGGTGTAGCAGGGCTACACCCAGCTCCTCTGCCCCAGCAAATAGGTCCCTCAACTGCCTCACACCAACACCCACTCTCAACAAGCGAGGACAACGCTCATGGGGTGAATGTGAACCAGACTGCATGCCAGGCGCTCTCCCAATGCAGCAGGGATGGCAGCAGGCACCCACAGCACTCCAGACCACAGACGGACCAGGAAGCAGCAGAGAGGAGTGCCCTCAGACAGAGAGAGAAGGAGCAATCCGCTTGCAGCACTGGGACTGAACACTTCACTCTGCAGTGGTAGCTGCTGCTGGTGCTATTTTTAGTTGGGCTCTTGTCTTCGCAGCAGGGCCTGGGGACCCTGCCTATGTGGGTTAGACTGGTCATTCTAGGATGTTCTCCAGCCTGGTTACCCAGTGGAAGCCATTTGCACTGGCATACAGACAGGGCATGGAAACAACCAATACACCATGTCAACACCTCCCCGAAGCTACTAACTTGCTTTCCAAAATGTTAGGGCTTGTCTGTGACAGTGAAGATACTACCTACACTAAAGGGAGGAGTTCTCCCCTTGGCAAGGTAACTCCCCCTCCCCAAAAGGCAATAGCTCGACTGATGGGAATTCTCCTATTGACTAGCCCTGTCTACACGAGGGGTTGGGTCTGCTTAAATTGCTCAGAGAAGTGGTCTTTTCACATCTCTGAGCTATGTAGTTATACCGACCTAATCTCCTCACGTAGACCAGGCTGTAGATTCCAATTAAAAAAAAAAAAAAAAAAAAGCCAGCTCTCACTATTAGGGCTGCGAAGAAAACCTTAAAAAAAAAAAAAAAAGTGTGAGCAGAGTAAGGCCTGGTCTACACTGTTGCCTTAAATACATCATGCACAGGTGGGAAAAATCCACACTCCTGAGCTGCGTAGTTAAGCCGACCTAACTCTGAGCATACAGGGCTAGTCAATAGTAGAATTCTTCTAGCTGCTGCCTCTTGGGGAGGTGGATTACCTATCCCAATGGGAGAAGCCCTCCCGTCGGCATAGGTAGCATCTTCACTGAATCGCTACAGTGGAGCGGATGCAGCGTTTAGGTGTAGAACTGCCCTTAGAAGAATGCTACCACATCCCCCCTGCTCCCCAGTCTGCTCCCCAGTCTACAGGGAGCTGAGAGCAAATTCCTAGTTTGGGTTCCCCCGCCCCCAACAGGAGATCATCTGTCCACCAGGAGTTCAATGGAAGAGATTTGTGCCATGGCACTAGTCGTTCTATGGCTAGTTAGAAGAGGGAGCTTTACTCTTCCTAGCAGCAGTAGGCATTTGTCTCCTGAAGTCTTGTTCAATGGAGAACTGAGTGTGGGAAACTGGACAGAGGCAGGAGGGTATTTTTACGCATTAAAAATAAAAAATACAGTCTCACAGACCCTTTAGTGTGGGCTCTGACTAACTTTAAAGGAGGAAGCCATGAAGATCTGAGCACTGGTTGCATGGGGCTTAGGCCTCGTTGCATTAGATGGGTATTCCACTTGGACTCTAAGTAAAGGTGCACCGAACTCAATCATTGGGTTGAAGGCCCTGAGGCCACGCTGAACATTTGTCCTAAATGTTCGACAAGCAGCCGTCACACTGGCTGACTGCAATACCTGAGACACGATCTTTAGCTCAGGTGAGGCTGAGCAGATGCAGTTGGACGTTGTTTCTTTCTAGCGTGGATGGGAAGTCATGAGTTCTGCAGCCTGTCTTAACTCCCTTGCACCCTGCAGTGCCTTGTGTTTGGAAGTTTCCCAGAAGAGCCAATTCCCAGCAATGAAGCTAAGGACCTATTCCTTAGTGCTCCAGGAATCCCAGAATGGACTGGTGACAGCAGACACATTATGTGAATGCTCCACACAGCGCTGGCAGAAGCAACGCTCCTGTGACGATGTGCTGAACCATAAGGATAAGCAAGAGAACGAGCCACTCTGTGCACTCGTTGTCCCAGCCATGGTTCCCTGGCACATCACAGGCACAGCCATCTCAGGCCTTGTCTATGCTGGAGGACTGGGACGATGAGTCAGGAATGCTGCTCACCATATTGCAGCAGAACTGGAACAATCCCATCATGTGAAAATGGGAATCCAGACCTCTTTCCCAGAGGTTCATCTGGATCTTCTCAAACTCCTCAGAGAGCCCCAGTTCCCCCTGCCCTTCTGCCTAGGGGGCAAACACTTCTGCTGCAGTCACTTCTTTTAAAGCAGTCTTGATTTTGTATTTGCGAGAGAGAGAGAGAGAGAGAGAGAGGCAGGAGTCAGTACCTGCGAGGGGCCTGGCACTGTACCAGCACAGTGGGCGGGCGGGCCCTCGTCTCCACTAACTGAGCTGAAGGACCCATTGCTGGCATGCCAGAAACCAGCAAGCATTTGCCTCACTCCTTGGGGAAAGGAACCGGTATTTCCAGGAGGACAGCCCACCCTCCCCCAATGTGGAGCACAGATGGGGTTTACAGCCAGAGGCAGAAAGCTGCCATGGTGCTGTCGTCATCAGGGAAGCAGTGGGATTTCTGAGAAGGCCCCCAGGCCTGTGGAATTCCAGCAGGGGCCAGAGGTCAGGCTGCTTCCAGCAGAATCTAACTTCTTCACAATGCGCAGAAGCCAAAACAAGTTGGAAAAGTTCTGAGACCAGGGGTGGGATGCAGGAGGGCTGAATACCTGCTGGGGAAATAGTAACCATGGAAGAAGCCACTGCAAATGCTGAGAGGAGCCTTCAGGGAAGCAGAGCTGGAAAGCAGTGAGAACATGTAGGCGAAGCTGACCCAGAGGAAGGAGAGAGCAAACTGAAGCGTTAAGACGGTGGTGGGCAGAGCTGAGCTGGCTTCCAGCATCCTCACAGACACCAGAGGTTCTACAGGAGATGTGCTGCTGTAGAACTTGGCCGGTTTGGGTTCCTGCTGAACAGATTCCACCACTAAATCAAAACATGGGTATTTAGCCACTACATGCTACTTCTGGTCCAGCACCCTGGGCCTCAGACATGTGCAGGGTAAACTGAGGAGCTCCACAAGAGGCAGAGACGACTCCTCCAGCCATCCTGCTGGAAAGTGAGGCCATGGGTTCAGCAGAGATCTCTCTCTCCCTCCAGCACCAGCAGAAGCAGGATTAGTGTTTCTCCTGCAGCCTTTGCAGATGGGATTGGGACTAGACTCATCATGATGGAAAGTATTCCCCATCTGACTGCAGCTGACAGGGAAAGGGTAGGAAATTCAGAGTAGGCTCAGGAGAGCACACCACAGCTGCTGCTTGAGCCATGCTCCATTCTCGGTCCTTTGATGAAAAAGAGGCTAAGAAAAGTCCTTCTCACTTCCATCCAAAAACTTCATCCATTCAAAAAACCAAAAAGGCAGAAGATGCTTTGTTTGCAACCCACTGCCCATCCACAGGCCTTGTACCCAGAATCCTTGGATCTAGAGAACAGATCCAAATTGCAAGGGAATCATTCCTATTTTAGGTTTGCTGCATTCAAGAGTCAGACAGAGAGGTGCAAAGATGAGACAAAAGCAACCAATTTGCCTACTAAATGATCCGGATCTTAGATCTTATTCTTGACAGTTGTCCCATATTGTTATGTGGCATCAAATAGTTTTGAGTGGATGGACTTCCATCTTCTCCAGGACAACTGGTAAAGAATGACCCTTTCCCCTTCCTTCTTGCTGGCTCCACCTGCCTGATAGGATGACGTGACAGCACTTCAGTGTCTGGATGACATTGGATGCTTCTTACCATCAATCACAGCTGATATATACCTGAGAAGCTGTTAAATAGCTGGAACATTGCTGGCTTGGTGCCTCCATACTGAAGATTAAGTTAATGTAATCTAATCAACAGCAAGAAGCCATGGGGGAAGAAAAAGTCAGGGGCCTTGCTCAGATCATAGCGAGCCTGAGAGTGTGCACATGCACAAGTGAGAGAGAACATGAATGCAAGTCCCCCCCCAGCTCTGTCAACAGCAGCTGCCTGCCTGGGGGATGAACGGAGATTCAAGCCAGCAATTAGGAGCTCCATTTACCAAAGTACTGTCTGCTACCATTGGCAGTGTGAAGAGAGAGAGACAGAGAAAGGTAGGGATGGCAGAAGGAAGGGTTGGCAAATGCAGTGATGCTGGGAAAGGGAAATAGGAACTTGCTTCAGGGACCAGTGGCTAAGGGCCAAGATTTTCAAGAGTGATTTTAGGTGCCCAATTTGAGACATCTTGAGGGGGCTTGATTTTCAAAGGGTGGAGGCTGACTGCTATCTCAAGGTGTCTCAAGTTGGACACCCAAACTAAAAAATTACTCATCACTTTTGGAAGTTCTTGGCTAAAATTTTCTCAGCCATACTAAAAAAACCCCTCATTAAAAATTAAAAAACCGAAACACCCCACACCATTATGGCCAAAAGCATCATCTGCTATGCTCCTGTCTGATCTCACAAACTGAGCAGGAAATGCTGGGATCAGTAGTTGAATGGGAGATGTCCAAAAGTAGCTAGCAGGAAATGGTGCTGGTGAGCCTGTATCTACACCAAGCTAAGGGCCCATCATGGCATTAGGAGGGCCCAGGCTTTTGGAGAAGATAAGATCCTAGCCACTTGTGGTTACTGGAGAGCCAATAGCACTTTTTAACTGAAGCATTAACCCTATTGTCCTTGTCAAAACCCTATTATCCTGTCAAAATAAGTCCTGAAAATTTCAACTGTACTCTGCATTTTTCACTTCCTGTCCTAAACTACTGTATCATATCGCGCACAGTTTAAAAGCTTCTGCATTTCTCCCCAGAGGTGGATGCATCTCTCTAGGTATTTCAAGAACACCCACTAGTATGGTATCCAGGTGCCTGTGTGCAGTTTGCATTTCAGTCAGTAACTGAAGGAAGGAAGGAAGGCGCTACACAGATGTAAGATTTAGTATTATTAACGTTGGTGTCTTGGTCACAGCCCCCAAAGGATGTCAGGGATGGGGATACATTTAGCACACACCCCTTGAAATGACCAGACACCATGACCACTTCCCAGTCTCAAAAAGTGCTTCACAAATGCACATAGATCCTTGGCAGTCCTGCAAAACCAAGAGGAGTCTGTGTCAGAGGCAGGATTGGATGCACTCAGAGCACTAGCCTGGAGTAGTAGTACTGGAACAGCAGTATAGGAAAATGGCCCAAAGGCAAAGGCAGGGCAAGGGGTAAGCAGCCAGCAGGTCACTCTCACACCTTGGTAGGATGGAGAACCCCAGTGTGCTTTAATAGTCCTCTTGGAGCCAAATCCTCTGCTATGGTAACCACAGGCTAGGATGGGTCACCCCAGAGAATTTGGCCTCGGGTTTCTTATAGGGAGAGGCCCCAGCCCAGGGAGCAGTGCTGGCACTTGCTGTAGCTCTGGTTTACACACAGGAGGCAGTACAAAGCTGCTGAGCTGAAGGAGACAGAAGCAGGGGAGCGGTGGGGGGGGCATTACCCCACTGCCTGGTGATCCCAGATCTTCAGAGGAAAGCTGAGCTGCAGCCGGAAGGAGCCAGCTCAGTCCCTGGGAGTGACGCCTCACAGATTAGAGAGGTATGTGGGCTGGAACCTAAACACAGGATGTGAAGCTCAGAGGAAGGGAAGGGGGAGGGGAAAAAGGGAAGGGAGAGAGTGGAGGAGGATAGGCACAGTTAACCCTTTCATGCACTCGCACTTAGGGGTGCTGCTTAGTCACGACTCTGCCGTATCTCCTGGTGATAGGGGCACGGCCTGCCTTGGACCCGAGAGCACTGAGCAGGATATTAACCCCTTCAAAACCTACACCTGGGGAGCGATGGTGCCTCCAGTGCCAGGCAGTTGCATTGTACAGAGTAGTACAGAGCCACACAGGAAGGGAAGGGCACTAGCTCATGGCATCCCGAGGTCTTCTAACCCCTGTTGCTGAGCCATGCCAATGTGCTTCCCCAGCAGGAGAACAGGTCCTTCGGCCTACAGCTCCCCACTCCTTCCGCCCTTCCCCTGGAGGCCCAATATAGGTGGAAGTTCCTGGCCAGCTTCCTTAAGTACACCTCTTGCAGCACATGTGGGGAGGGTGGGGGGAAGGAGCGATATGTTACAGCCACAGCTGCGCAATCCCCCCAGCTCAAGGTTTACAGTGGAGCAACAGGGCTTAGGCCTGGTCTACACTGGGGGGCGGGGGAAGAAATCGATCTAAGTTACGCAACTTCAGCTACGTGAATAATGTAGCTGAAGTCGATGTACTTAGATCGACTTACAGTGGTGTCTTCACCACGGCGAGTCGACTGCTGCCGCTCCCCCATCAACTCTGCCTGCACCTCTCGCCAAGCTGGAGTACAGGAGTCGAGGGGACAGCACTCGGGGGTTGATTTACCGCATCTAGACTAGACGCAATAAATCAACCCCCCACTGGATCGATCGCTACCCGAGGATCCAGTGGGTAGTGTAGACATACCCTGAGGGGAAGGCAGGCTGTGACCTTGTCTATACACCAAAGCTGCACTGATTTAACTGATTTGGTTTCTGACTATGTGGGCAAGCTCCAACCAAGAGCAGACACTCAGATTGGTTCAGGAGTCTCCACATAGGGGGGCTGGCAATTGATCTAGTTCAGTTTGGGCAATTCCCGTGTATAGATCAGCAGTATATTTGCTCCAAGCAACAGTTCTGAACCTGGAGATCTATAATTAGCACAAGAGAAAAAGAGAGACCAAAGAGACAAACGAAGGCAATCATCATCTAAAGATGTGTTAGCTTTGGTAAGAGTGTTAGCTTTGGGGGAAGCTCATAGGTACTCCAGGCCAGCCTCTCAGAAGAGATGTTATATGTATCAGTGTATGTATGGAGGAGCTTGCCACAGGCTCTAGATCCAGACTCTCCCACCAGGGGGCACTATGGGGAACAGTGTAGGAGAGTGGTGCAGTATGCAAGCCTTAGCCTCTTGGAGCAAACAGTCAGTGGATGATTACTGGCTCCGGAGGAGCTCCAAAGTGCCCTACACTCAGCTTGTAGGAGGTGCTGTGTAGGAAGTGATGCACCAGCAGAAGAACAGAAGAGCTGATCTGAAAGTTTGCTGTGATTTGCAAGGCAGGAGTTGCATGCCGGATCCAGTGAGACCACACTCATCTCTCCCTCCCCTTCACTCACCTCTGCCTTGTACATGCGGATGAGACCCTGGTTCACTTTGGACCAGGAAGGTACTGCGCTGATGTTCCACAGCTGGTTGGAGTGCTCAGCAAAAGGGCCAGTCTTCATCTAAAACACAGAGGAAGAGAGCTAAGGGAGCCGAGCCAACAGGGAAGTTTGTGCACCAGCCCAGTGACTCACAGTCACGCTCACTTCAACAAACATTCTTGCTGGGCTGTGTGACCCAAGCACCGTCCATGTCACTGTGCCCGCACCTCCTTCCTTCCACATGCCCTCCTGCAACAGCACTACCACCCAAGGAGGGGGGTATCCTAAGCCCCCACACCCTAAAAGCATTTTCTGCCCCACATTCTATTCTAATCACATTTTTTTCTTCTCCTTATATGAATTCATTAAAGAGCAAACAGTCCAGCTCAGCGCTGCTCCCATTCTACCCAGAAACCTCCCCATGCAACACTGCTGCTGGGCTTTCCAAGAAAATGACTCATTCTCCATTCAGAACAACAACCAGCAGCAGCCACCACCACCGCCGCCAACCACGAATAGAGGGCAACGCAGGTTGGCAGCAGCTCTTGCGCTTGGATCCAAACACTGCACCTGCCATGAGCCGAGATGGGCTACAGGGGGGTCTGATGGTTCTTTAAAGTTCCTGCATTTCACGTTGCTGGTGAAGCTGCAGGCTCCACTTACAGTAGATGCAGCAAACGGGAAATGGATTTTTTTTTTAACTATATAGTGTTTAATCATTGATGCTAGCTTCTGTCCAGATTTTGGGGGGTGGAGGGAGCTAAACTCAGGGACAGCTGTCTCTAGATTATCCCACTGTTTGCCACTCTCCACCAAATAAACAGACCCTCAGGGAGAAAAAAAAAATGCAGCCAATCTGACTGAGTGAAATTCTCATGACTTCATAAACCACAAGGCCAAAGCTCAGGCTAAAAAGGATCATGGGGAAATAAGAGTTTTTTTTGACTATCTTGAGCACCCTGGGTCTTTAATAACTAACCCCCCCCACACACACACACACAAACAGAGAGCAAGCGGGGAAAAAGTATTTATGCTTTTGAAGCTGCCTGCTATAAAAAAAACTGATCAATCCCTTTGAGAGAAACTGCTGTCCTTGTGCAGAGGCAAAGTGGCAGCAATTTACAAGGAAGAAGAAGAAGAAAAAAAAAAAATCACTCAGAGGACAACATTTAGACTCCATTGACCTCAGAGCTGAAGCATTGTGGGTAAACGGTTCTGTAGTTCTGTCTGCTCTGAACAGCTGCGATGAGAACGCAGATGAATTTCTGCTTCCTCTTTGCAGTTCTTCTGAGCTGGGGAATGACTGATGAGCCACTAAACCATGCCTGCTCCCCTTCGTTTTGTGCGCGCGCACACACGTTTTCCTTGCAGATACAAGATGAAACACACAAAATTAAATGGAGCTAGTGTGTTATTAAGTACAAAGATTTGGCATCTCATCATGACCAGTGGGTGACTGGAAAAATTGTGCATGTCAGGGGGTTATACTGACGATGCTTGGCACAGTCCAGCTGACATGCCCCAAGTCTCATGTGCCTGGGATGCATTGCAAGGCAGGTTTTAAAAGCATCTCTCCCTTCATGGAAGATTCTGATGCATGCATTGCAGCGACAAGCCTCATTCTGTTCTCCGGTCCCTCCTTCGTTCAGATTGGCACAGCCCTGATCAACCCTTTTGGCTTTGCTCCTGGCCTGAAAGAGTTAAGGCAGATGGGAAGCTCTGAAAAAAGCCGCTTAGGATGGCCAGACCCACGTTCAAGCCATACAGGATTTGGGCGCCTGGAGCACCTGACGCATCTGTGACCGCGGCCTTCCTAACCCGTGTCCGCTCCAGCAGAAGACTTGGCTATTGTTTCGAACTGGGGAGGGAGGGCAGAGAGGGAGAGAAAAGAAATTAGCTCATTTTAGCCACAAAGGGAGAAGAGAGAGAAAACGAGCGAGCTGGAGAGAGCGAGAGAGACAGCAAGAGCGCTGCAGTCCCGCAGTGACCCCAGGGGAATGTAGTGAGTCAGAGCAGCCATATTGAGCAGGAAATTACTCACAGACGCTGCGTTCCTGCCTCTCTGTTCCCAAGAGAATCAGCCTTTTGTAAATGGTTCCTCTGTCAGTAACTGGAGGGGGAGGGGGGGGGGACGGCTCTGTGCAGTGCCTTCCTGTCAGTTCCTTCCCTTCCAGCTGAAACTTGAGCCCTCCCTTCCCAAACCTCCAAATTTAGAAGCCAGATTGAAACTGAAATTCTTCATTGCCTGCCCTTGGCTCTTAAAGGAACACAGCCCTGTTTTGTTCAGGCTTCAGCCCTCTGCACAGTTCAGCACACACACACACACACACACACACACACACACACACACAATGCTTGGGCTTTTCCCCTATATGTACCACAGTCCCACAGATTATACTGGAGATCTAACAAGGGACCAGCTTTATCTTTATCTCTTGCAGAGGGCTCTGCATACTGTAGGCACCAGATAACTAACAGCACTGGAGAGACAAGGTGGGTGAGGTAATCTCTTTTATTGGACCAACTTCTATCGGTGAGAGAAGCTTTCGAGACACACAGCTCTTCTTCAGGTCTGTGGGGCTCAAAAGCTTGTCTCTCTCTCACCAACAAAAGTTGGTCCAATAAATAGATTGCCTCACCCCCTCTTGCCTCTAATATCCTGGGACTGACAACTCCAACTACACTGCATACACCACCATTCAAAGCACCCAGAGATATCACAGCTCACCAGTGATGGGGGGGGGGGGGAGATTATGCAACGGAAGATTATTTCTTCTGAAGGGTTTTTTGGTTGAGGAGGGGTGGGGGTGATGTTCTGATACTTGCTTTTTGCCATTCTCTTTTTAAGCACTGCTGTTTGAACATGGAAGTTAGAACCAGAGAATGAGCCAGTCCTATGGACCTGATTCAGTAGTAGTGATACAACGTTGCAGTGACACATTTCACACATTGTTACATACATGAATAAAGCTTCACATTTCCCCACCCAGCACATCAGGGTTAATTCCATTTTACAGACAGGAAAACTGAGGCACAGATTTGTTCAGTTCATACTCTTAACATTGCAGCAGCACTTAAAGTTCCCTTGTCCTAGGCACTGTAGGAACACATACAAAGAAACAGACCCTGCGCAAAAGATCTTGCAATCATTTTAAATTACTTGCCCTCTGCCACAGAGCTGGGGGGGGGGGGGAAGAGAAATCCACGGTTCCTGACTCTCAGTCCCCTGCTCTAACCCCTACACAACACTCTACTTCCCTTTACATACAGGGAACTCCTATTTAGGGACCAAAGCCATTTAAGGAGCCATCTTTAAAAGTCACCCTATAATTTATATAACATTTGCTGCAATACTCATAGATTACAGGGAACACTAAAGAAGAGTTTTAGTGATTCAGATCAGACATTGTGTTACTGTTACTTTAACAGTTTGAGGTTTAATACACACATAAAAATAATGTAATCCAGTATCTATATTACTGAAACATCACATAAAGGCAAAGGAATGGAGAACTCAGAGAAAATACTGTACATTTAAAAAAAAAAACCCCACCATAGTAGTTGCTGTTTTTTGAACAGTTCAAAAGCAAGTAATGATCCAGTACCTATAAAATGCACTCAATCTAGGACTATAAGCGTGTGACATTTGCTTTGTGTGTATGTAATGTTATTAAGGGAAAGCAGGCTTTCAATCAAGGGGATCAGAAGAAAAAAAAAAGCATTAAAGTAAGTTTTAAAACCTTTTCCCCTGTTATTTTACCATGATATTTGTTGTTTGTTCAGCTTGTTGATTTAATGGACAGAAAGCTGGTATTAAAAGCTGTTATAGCTCCACCTAGTGGCAGTAGCAACCTTTGTCCATGAAACTAAACAATTACATTTCAAAAGATAAATCTGTTTGAAACAATATTTATGAGAAAATATGGTTAAAAATATCTCATGTTTTATCATTCAGGTTGTCCCGACTCTTTATCTGCTCACCTAACAAGAGCCCAGAGCAGCTTTTCATGCCACTAGGTGGCGCTATAGCAGCTAAATATGGTACATTTAAAAATCCAGATTCCACCAGCTCCCATTAAATTTGTGGGACAGAGAAATATTTATTTATTTATTTAACAATAGCCATAAAGCTAATTCTTGCAAGGAAAAAAAAATAAAATGACTAAAGAGGTTTTAAAAATCCATTTCAATCGATCAAGTGTCATCTGTATTTTGCTTATAGTTTTCTATACTTGTGCATAGAGATGCGTGTTTGTAATATACCCTCAATACAGGAACAAGTTATGCATACCAGAATTAAAATAAATCTTATGTTGGACCAACTTCTGTTGGAGAAAGACAAACTTTCAAGGTTACATAGAGCTCTTGAAGACCTGAAGAAGACCTCTGTATGAGCTCAAAAGCTCGTCTCTTTCACCAAAAGAAGCTGGTCCAATGAAAGATATTGCCTCACCGACCTTGTCTCTCTAATATTCTAGGACCAAACACAGCTACAACAACACTGTAAACAATAAACCTTACAGCATCTTGGCTTCAGCTTTCCCTGAGCAGGAAGCACAAATAGATTCTCACCCCCTACCCACACAATTTGTTTTTCTTTGGCATTATACATTAGCATGTTCTCAATGATATTTGGTTTCCACTAGGTTATTTTTAAACTGAAAATCAAGGGTTAAATTCCGAGAGATGCTAAGAACCAGCAGCATCTGCTGGGAGTCCCAGCACCTCTCGGGATTTGGTTCAAAGGGAGCTATATGCCACTTTTAAGAATTCACTATACTGTTGATTATAGTGGGGTGGGTGTCATATCATGTGAACCTGTCTGTTTGATCACTAATTTCGCAAGAAGAGATGGAGAAGAAGGGGGCACAGAGGCATAGAATAGCAAGAAAAGAATGGCACTGCATGCATAAAAATTGTGTCAGCCTCTATTTCTAGCAGGTTACCAGAAAAGTGATTGCTAACTGGAATAAATTGCACAGTCTTTGCTCTCCCCACTGAGACCTCATGGGAATGAGCACCGTATACATGTATAGTACAGACTATTTGCAGTATTGTAGCCATGTTGATCCCAGGACATTAGAGAAACAAAGTAGGTGAGGTAATATCTTTTATTCAACCAACTTCTGTTGGTGGAACATACAAGCTTTCAAGCTTCACAGAGCTCTCCTGCAGGTCCTTACTCCTGGGGGAATTCGGCGCCACTGCAAGTGTGCAGAAATGATGTCTCCTGCAGATTTCTTTGCTTCACTGCAGAAAAATGACTTTCTGATAGGGAAACAAAGGGAAGCTGCAAGAGCAGTCACGCACCACTCCATAGCTGCACAGGTACATTGTTTCAGGCACCCAGAGCAGCCAGCGGACAGGTAAATCACTGCAGGGCTGGGGACACCCCACTCAGTGGCTCTTACCCTGAGCCAGGATCAGTGTCTGGGCTGGAGGTAGTAGAGGACGGGACTTCCTCTTCCCTGTAAGGAGTGTCAGACCCACCCCCAGCTGCAGAAAAGCTCAGCATCCTCCTCTGCTTCCTGCTCCCATCACCCCTCAGCTGAGGGGGGAGGGGGTAATTGTACAGGGAGTTGCTCCCCCATCTGGACCTCCCATACTCAGACACCCCTGCCAAGCCTCACCCCGTATGCCCCAACCCTCCATACCTGAACCCCACCCCACTGAACCTCAACCCCTATATCTGGAGCCCCCTTCACCCAGAACCCCTGCTTCCAGACCCCCACCCCTGCACCCAGACAACCCCCCACCAAGCTCCCTGCACTCAAACCCCCACCCTGACAAGCCCCACCCCCTACACTACCCTGAGCCCCCACATCCAGACCCCCACACAATTGACCCCCAACTAGCTGAACCCAGACCCCCACCCCACCAAGCCCTACTCCCCCAGCACCAGACCCCCCTGCTGAGACCTCCACACCCAGACCTCTCCACTGAGCCCCAACCACCTTCACCTGGAATCCCCTGCAGTGTCCCATTGCCCCTGCACCTGAAACCACCCCAACGAGCTTCTGTGCATCCAGATCCTCCCACACCTAGATCCCCCACTGAGCAGCCTGCACACAGATTGTCCCATACAGAATCCTCTCACCCCACACTGGGATCCTGCCTTCCCCACACCTGGTGTGCCTGGCACAGAAGGGCAGGGCCCCTGGGTGTTTCTGGAGCAGGCCCAGGCCTTGTGCTGTGTCAGAGTCAGATGCAACCTCACGACTGAGTCTGGGGTGTGGAGGCCGCAGGGTGATCTTCCATCTTAGTGCAGCCAGTGGCCTATGCTCCCCACTGCCATGCTGGAGCCTCTTCATTTATTTATTGACAAATAAAACTTGTAGAATTTTGCAGCATTTTTAAATATTGTGCGCAGAATTTTAAATTTTTTGGCACAGAATGCCCTCAGGAGTAGCAGGTCTAACACTCTAGTTACCTTCCCCAGATCTGAAGAAGAGTTCTGTGAAGCTCAAAAACTGGTAATTTTCTACCAAGAGAAGTTGATCCAATAAGAGCTACTACTTCACCTACCTTCTCTCAGCCTAGATTAGTCAGACAAGACACTTACACCATGTGGCTGCAGACAGAAGGCAGTAAGCACCATTGTCTAGAAACAGCGCCCTCTAGTGAAGGTACACTGATGTTACTATAGAGGGGCTTTCCCAAACCTTTTGCCAGCATTATTTCCCCCATCCCAAGATTCCATGATACACTTTAATGCGGATATGGTTCTGGCCGCATCATCAGCCAGGGACTCTCTCCTCACTAGCTCACAAGAATGGCCATTTAATAATCTTAATTTTAATCTTTAATATCTTTTACCACAGAGAGCCAATGGCCAGACTGGGATTTGGAGCGACCCAGGCCCTGTGGTGGGTTAGGAGCACACACAGGTGACTCAGAGGCACTAGGTCCCTGTCAAGAGGCTTATTGCCGAGGGAGGTATAGCTTGGAGTACCAGTCACAAGGACCTGACTTAACAAGGACCACCACCTCAACCCTTCTAGCACACGTGTTCTGAAATCATATACACCTTACCTTATCCAAAAAGGTGTCCAAGGCTATATATCTGCTTTATTTACCGCCCGTGGCAAATCCCACTAAATCACCCAGATCCACCTCCCATGCAGCTTCGTCACATTCACTCTCAACATCCCCGCCGAACTCATTCGAGAGGAGAGTCAGGGGCTTGTACAAAGGCTCAGCCACATGTTCCACAAAAATACAAAAGGAGGAGGAGAAAGCCACAGCAGGCACCCAATAATCCGAACCCAATGCAGCTGAGAAGTCTCTCGATAGGATAAGTATCCCCACCCTCACCTCTGTAATGAACAGGATGCACTCCAGGAACATGTAGTCCTTATGATTTTCATTCACTACCTTCTCATCAACAAAGTGCCGAGGTTCCAGGTTTGGGTGTTCTGAAAAAAAATTCAGATGTCTGTCCTTCAGATACCAACCAATGTCAAACCGCCTGATCTCTTCCTGCTCCAGCCCCTCATTATAGACACAATCCACTTCAATACCTTCCAGTGAGTTAGAGACAGAAGTTTCATACTAGGTCACCTACCACAGGCATCAGTGAAGGATTGGTTCCTACCAACCATACCTTGCATAGGGCTTTATCCAGTGGAGGTTTAAGTGTCTCCATAGTTGGGACTTTCACACACTTCCCTTGGCAGACACTTTCACAGGTTTCCTGATGTGTGACCTGTCTTCATTTCATCCTTTCATTGTGCCACCCCATGTCATCTCTCTCTCCTCCTTGATGTTTGTACCATTAAAATACTGGTAGGTTGAGGAGCCCATGGCCCTGAGCTAGCAAAGCTACATACATTTAGTCCTTTTAATCTTTCATCAACCTATTAACCAGGTTGGTTGCTCTCCTCCACGGCTCTTCTCTGTTTGTCTACATCTGTCTGGTAAACGAGCAAACACTGATTTCTAAAGTATTCCCTCAGATCTCTTTTTGGCTTTTGTATATGCCCATGCAGCCAGTTTTCCATCCATTCTGTGTGGTTACCAGCAAAGACAACACAAGTTACGAGATTTCATGAGACACGTTACCAAAATTAAGTTATATTACAACTACTCCATTCCTTTCACCTACTGATTTTGAAATTCAAAAAATGTAACATTTGCTCCTTATAAACCCATGACTTCATTGGTCACAGCTTTTTATCCCCTAAATAATTACAGATACTCTCTTCTTAATGTTTGCTCCATTATTTTAGTAGAGATTGAAGTGGATTTTAGTGGATGTTAATTATCAGGCTCAGATCATTCTTCAATCGCTAGAGGCCATATTTCTAACCCTAAACTCTATGAAGGCATTGCACTAGGTTCAGTGACTGTCTCTAGACCCAAGTAAATAGGATGAGTTGTGATGTCCTGGATCTTGAACCCAGGCCTGGGAGTCCACAGACAGTTGCCATATCCTGGCCTCCACCCAGTGGCTACTGAAACCAGGTAGGCTGAGATGGTACTAGGGCTGTAGCCCCAGCCAAGGCACCCACCTACAGGAGCTCTGATTGGAAGATTGCCCAGCTGCACCGATAGGTCCAACTACGCTATTTAAGCCAGGAGTAGGAACAGGAAGTTTATCCAAGTAACCAGGTGGTTTTCTGTTGTGCCTGCATTGGAGTCTGCTTGCATCTACCTCCTGCACTCAACCCTGTTCCTGTTCTGCTCCTAGCTCCTCCCTTACCCCTGCCTTCATTCCTGTTCCCACCATGCTTCATCCTGGCCTCTCCTCCTGCCCCTATGCCTCACCGCCAATCCTCAGTGACCAATCCTGGTTCCGAACCCAGCCTCTAACTTCTGACCCTGACTCCAGCTTGACCCTTGGCTCTGGCATTTGGCATCTGATCTCAGTTCTGACCCTCAGCTTTGATTCCTGATTCAGATTCTGGCTTGACCCCAAGCTCTGGTAACTGGCAGTTGACTCTGCTGCTGACCCTCGCCTTCATTCCCCAAACTGTATGCCTGCTCCGTCCACCAGACCTGACCAGCTACGTCCTGGTCCATAACATTGGTGCAACGAACAATATGATGAGGGCTCCTATCAATGGTATCTCACAGCACAGCTCCAAAGCAGAATTAGCCTGTGGACCGACCAGTGCATTGTGTCAGATGCATGTTGCCTGTTGTGATCAGACTAGAGTATGCATTATTATTTGTTGACAGTAGCACCTAGAGGTCCCTGCTGAAATCAGTGCCCCCTTGTGCTAGGTGTCATACGCACACATTATGTCCTTGCCTCAAATAATTTACCATCTAAACAGACAGAACAAAGGAAACGTGCATTTTACAGATAGGGAAATGAAGCCCAGAAATATTAAGTGACTTGCCCAAGATAGTCCTGGGAGCCTATGGCAGAGCTGGAAATTAAACCCAAATCTGAGTCCCACTCAGAGCATAAACTGTCTTTTTCAGCACCAAAATACACAAAGGAGTCTCAATAAAAAACAGGTGTACTTTAAGATGTTTCAGCATTTCCACTGTAACCCTCCTTTTTCACAGTCTGACCAACTGGCTTCTTTTGAAAGCAGAGAACAAGAATTCTTAACTTCAAGCAAACGTTTCAAATCAGCTTTTTTTAAAGTCACACTTAACTGGAAAAAACAAAAAATATCCCAAACCACTGATGGTCTTCCCAGTGAAGGACAGAAGGAGAGACAGACAGACCAGAGTTTGGTAGGTTTGTTTGTACCTATCAGTTGGGAACTGCCCCATATGAAGGGCAGAAATTGGAAGTCGTCCAGGCCCCACACTCCCTGGCTACCAGCTGGTTCCATCCTGTAAGTTTTCTGGAGTTTCCGCATCACCTCCAGGTACCTAAGGTAAAGAAGAAAGGGAAGGGCTAATAGAAGACATCAGACGTA
This sequence comes from Dermochelys coriacea, assembly GCF_009764565.3. Lineage (NCBI taxonomy): Eukaryota > Metazoa > Chordata > Testudines > Dermochelyidae > Dermochelys > Dermochelys coriacea. Next base: position 13,490,976 of record NC_050083.1, on the reverse strand, counting down.
AAGGCTCAAGGCCTCTCCTCCCTGCTGAAACAATGGTGAGTTTCCAATCAGAAAGCCCATCTACATATATAGGAGAGAACCAGATGCCCCAAGCTCGTTCTCTCTGGACCCAGCACAAGCACCTGATCCAGTCCAACAGCCTGCTGGCTGAGTGAACAACAAGAGTCCATGCTGGAGGAGAAACAAATAACAACCCATTTGTGAAAGGCAGAGGTTTGACTCAGTCTGGTTCACAGCAGGGTTAAGTTTACAGCTAACAGATATCTGATATTGGTATTCTTGTACCAAATTTTTACCTTTTGATTAACCAGAGGACAGGATACACTAGTATAAATAAACCTTCCCTACTCATGTTACCCAGAGAGCCCCTGCTCAGGAGGAAGAGGTACCCAGAGCCTATTTTGGTCATTCAACTATACATAAGAGGCTAAGTAGGGAAATCAAGGATCAACACTTTGCCCAGAGGAGATAATGTAAGTGGGTGATGGTGACAGCATAAAAGGCAGCAGAGTCCCTGAATCTTTTGATGAAGATAGAGCTAGTACCTGTGGATGACAACTCTGACTCACTGTAGAACATATTCCATCATGCCCATCACTCTGCATCCTCTCTCTGCGTCCATTTGTGAGGAGACAAGAGGGAGTAAGCTTTTTAAAGGTGCTCCTTACAGACCAGGATCAGAACCCTGGATCTATAACTTGCCTACAGCGCCCTGCATAACGCTGCATACTCGACAGATGTTCTGCCACAAGACCATAGAGAAAATTGGCCTGATGATAGATTTAATAGCAAACACAGCACTGAGGTTTTTACTGAATTCAATTTAAAAAAAAAAAAAGGGAGCAGCAGCTTTTGAACACCATTCCTATGTATTTTACTTCGCTGCAAAATTTTTCTGTCTGTTGCCTGATAACGACACTTTCCCCACGTCTAGTCCCTTTCACCAGAGGATCGCAAAGCTTTACAAATATCCCCGAGTTAAGCTGTACAACAGTCCTTGTGAGGGAGGATTGATCATCCCCACTTTACAGATGGGGAAAGTGAAGCGCAGAGAGGAGAAGTGACTTGCCCAAGTTCACACAGTGAGTCAGTGGAACAGTTGGAATTAGAACGTAGAAGTCCCAATGGCCAGTTCTCTGCTTGCACCACTACAAATGCCACCTCCTGCATTGTGGCAGCTGTCAAGAGGAGCTATGGAGGGCTGGCAGGTTCACAGACTGAAAGGTCAGAGGATACCATCAGATCATCTAATCTGATCTCCTGCGTAACACAAGCCACAGATTTTCATCCAGTTACCCCTATATTAAGCCTAATAACTTGTATTGACTATCGTGTATCTTCCAGAAAGCAGTCCAGTCTGGACCTGAAGCCATTAAGAGATGGAGAATCCACCACTGCCCTTGGTAGTTTCTTCCACTAGTTATTCTCCCCACTTGTAAAAAAAATTATCCCTTATTTGTCATTTGAATGTGTCTGGCTTTACCTTGAGTCACTGGTTCTTGTTATGCTTTTATCCAGTAGGTTAGAGAGCCGGTTAGCAACTGGTATGTTTTCTCCATGAAGGTATATATACACGCAGTGATCAAATCACCTCCTGGTCTTGGATTTGGAGTGGGGACACAAATTACTGTACACCAGACAGTGTGACAACACAAAGGGTGTGGGGGCACATTATGACCAGATGGTAGCGAGAATTAGGTGTGGTGGACTGGTGGTTGCAGGCCACATGCTTTATGACCAGTGAACCACAGACGGATCTGAGGGGAAAATGCCCTAGGAACAGCTCCACCTCACCTGTGCTTGCATTGCCTCACCTATTAAACACTTTGAAGACAATGGCCAGCTGGTCATCCACCCTAAGAACACCAATTTTGCACAGGCAACAGAGGAAGGCAGCGAATGCCGCTTCGTGACCTGGGATTGAAGAAGAGGAGACAGACAAAACACTGGCAGTTCCCATCATAGATTAGCTCTCTGAAGGTGCTACAATGGCTCTTTGGAGGACACAGCAATCACATCCCCATGAGTGGCAGAGCCCCAACCAACTAAGGCTCCTTCTTATTTGGATAAGATCACAAAAAAGACTCCTCCTCTTCTTAACACCCAACAATAATATTTCACACCTACATAGCACCCGCTATCCAAGGATCCACAGTGCTTCACAGCCATTAACAAATTAAACACATATCCTTGTGAAGTAGCGAAGGATTAGTCCCATCTATAAAATGGGGAAACAGACAGAAGAAAAGGAGGACTTGTGGCACCTGAGAGACTAACAAATTTATTACTCTTTTTCTTTTTGCAGCTACAGACTAACATGGCTGCTACTCTGAAACCCGAGACACAGAAGAGTTATGTGACTTGACCAAGATCACACCGTGAATCAGTAGCAGAATTCAGAAGCCCTGAATCTAGTCCAGGAATTGAATCACTAGACAACACTTCTCCTGCACCCACACATGAACACCCTCCCTGCTCAGACTTAGGGAATTAAGATGTCAATTTCATCTCTGTGGTTCTCCCACAATGGCCCATTGGCTCAGTGGCCCCTGGAGCCATCTTACCAGCAGAATGAAATATTTTGAGAGCCAGGCACTGAGAGATTGGAGTGTTTGGAGCAACTCCCTTTCTTATGAGCTGAGCAAGAGGATGGGGAGCCGGAGGATTCCAGAATAATCCAGTGAGCTCTGCAGGGAGTGTGTGTTTGGGAATGCGGGGATGGACACAAACACTCAATAGCAATTAAACAGATTTCCTCCTACTTTCAAAAGGCCCCATGTCAGAGGGACATTAGCCCTGCTCCACCCCAGGGAAAAATCACCACCCAAAGGTGCCCAACTGTCAGCTATGGACCACCCGCTCTATGCAGCTTTGTCCTTTGGCTAACAATGCAGAGCGCAGAATAAACACAGCACTCAGAAGAGCCCATAAGATATTGGGGCTGGATGCAGAAAGGTGCTTTTATTTCCCCTTGGATGGGAGAAACTACGGCAATAAAGAGAACAAACAAAGGAGGTGGCTCCACTTTATAAAGCTGTGCAGTTGCTGGGATATGAACAAGCTGCACCTAAGGTCTAGCTGTGCTGAAAGAATACAGAACCCAATGCTCAAGACAGAGGAGTCATGGAAAGACTGGATTTCCCTTGCCAAGCTACAGCTGACAGTCTAAGTCAACAGGTCCGTTACCAAAGGCAACATCTCCCCCTGGCGATCAAGAGCTGCTGCACAGCTGGTGATGAGATTTGCATACCTGTATTTCTTAGTCTCTTTACTTCAATTCTCCTCCTCCTCTCCTTACCCAGCACATTACAGAAGTCACATATTTCAGGTTCCTGGAACGCTACAATGACCCTCACTCTAGCTATTTGATTAAGTCATTAGCTGGACATTCCTCTCTGAGCCCTCTCCCTCCAATACACACAGGTGCGACTCCTGAGTTTCAGTCCATGCTCTCACACTGATGTAAATCCAAAGTAACCTAACTAAAGCCAGTGGAATTACTCCAGCTTTTGATTCTGACATTTCTCCCTGGGCCCGATTCTGCTCTCACACTAGGTCTCAAAGATCCTATCTGGTACTTATGACACACATAGCAACCATTTCTGGCCACTTACAATCTGAAGACACTTCTCGCAGAGTATGAATACCAACTCATTTCCTGATCTGATTCCAACCCAAGATATTACGTTTTAGCTCCTTAAACTCCCCCTTGTGATTCAGCTTCACACAATACTCCATGTACGCTTCCTGTTCTATGCCATCATGCAGTGTTGCTGTGCGCTGTTAAGCAGCTCCCATGGTACATCCCAGGGGTGACAGCATTTCAACAGTGGTTGCAATGGTCAATTAATGTTTCTACAGCACTTTGAGCTCCTTGGATGAAAATGCTATAGTGAAGCTAAGATGCTTCTTTTGAAAAACTTAAGATGCCTGAGACTGAAGTGGAGACAGCCAGGAATCTACATCAATCACAGCTCTGGTATAATCGGATTCTGATCCCCTTCTCTCTCCTGGCCAATTTTAACGTTGGCGTGATCCAGAACAGTTCCCTGCAATGCCATATATTGACTGTAGGGGTGAATTCACTCTGGGGAATCTAAGCCCAGCAAAGCTAGATGAATTAAGTGTGCACGTGAAGGTACCTGTCCCATAGTCGATGCGGGTGGAGTTCCCCACGGATTCCTTCAGGTACACGGCTACCTCTGGTGCAGCTTCAGCCAGATGCTCGGGGATCACTGTTTTAACCAAGTTTTCTGCTTCCTTAAACACAATAACAAAAGTTTCCCGAGTGTTAACCTCGATGTGCCACAAGCCAAAAGGTGGGTACAAGGCTCCAATGTGGGGAGGGACACACACTCACTATTGGTTGGAGTTGGTTTTGCATGGAGCGAGCCACCCCCTCCAACAAACCAGATTGATTAGGGGAAATAAGGAACTCCAACATTATTCAAAAGCACCCATTACAGGCCAATATAAGGAGCAGCATTCATTGTCCCCAGGCTGGTGAATCTGTAGGTCACCAGTTGGGGTGGCAGAGATTTAGTCACAGAGAGAGAGAGAGAGAGACTTATTCCCCTGCCCACTGTTAGGACTTCTTCCACTTAAAAAGCATCCATTCTGATAAGTCATTGATACAGATGCCCCACTTGTTGACAGTCTCAGCAGAGAGCTCCAGGCTTAGATGACCTGGAGAGTGAATTTCCCTATAATTGCTGGAGGTGGTCTCTCCAGGGCAGGATTGTGGCACGCTGGGGAACAGTGTGCAGACAGCTTGGCCTGTATCTTTTTTGGAGAGAGAGGACTTCAGTTTCCAAAGTCATCAACCTAGAACCTTTCACCAGCACTCAGTGCCCTGGAACCAAAACTTTAACCAACTGCATCGCAGTGTATCTACGGGCTCAGAAGGAGCCCATGGGTAAATGCACTGTAGTCTACTACAGTGCGCTCTGCCTCCGTGACCTCCACGGAGCCTTCTCTGGAGTAAGCACTCTCAGCTGACGCAGGCAAGCTTTGCCATGGGCTGTCACATGCCTGCTCCCATCTGCCATATCTATAGGCTGGTGGACACAACAGATGGTTAAAGAAGGAGAGCAGTCAGTGAAGCTCCTTGAGATTACCTCCAGGGGACAAAGACTCTGTCAAATAGCATGTAAAGGGGAGCTGTGCTCCCATAGGGGGTCAAGACCAGCACCAGGCCTGAGATCAAAAGACGTGAAACATAGTCCCCATCTAACCCTGCAAGTTGGTGGGTGAATCTCCCGACTGCCCAGATACAACATGAGGATGGCAGCCTTCCCATGATCATTGTAGGACATACTTCTTGCTGATGAAGCCACCCTTTTAGGTCCATCATCTAAGAGACTCTCTCCTAACCCCTACATACCTGGTCTAGTTTGGCATACCAAGTCCTGAAGGCCTTATTCCCAAAGCGAGAGGGCTGGTTCACTGGTGGGGTCTCATCAATCCACCTGTCAAGGGTATCCAGGAGCTCCACCAGTTTTTCAATTGGCTACGGGGACAGAACGGGTGACAGCTCACAATCAGACAGGAGGAGAAAGTCTCACACACAAGCACAAGCCAGTCACCCTAAAACCATTGCCCCACGCTCTAGCATTTCTGTTTTACCCACATTTGCCAGTGTTCTCCTGGCATTGAGCCGCAGACCTCCAAATGGACCTTGCAAGGGATGGAAGGGGATAATAGGACACACATCATCTCTCTAAGGTCCACAGTGGCCAGCCCCAACCCTTCACATCAGGAAAGGTCAGTCCAGTCCAAAAGACAACAACCTACATCCCATACTCTCCGAGAGCCCAGATACAGCCACTCATTAACAGCAGCTTGAGCAGGCAGACATCTCTTCTAGGGACTCAAAGACCCATGTACAATGCAATACTATGGCCACATAAGATACTCTATTGTTGCAAATTTTTTAAATGGTCACATAACTGTACTCCAGAGTCTAAGATCTCATCTTAAAAAAGGAATTCCCTAGCCTGAATACCTGCAAAGAGAACTTGACCGAAGCAGAGGAGGTAGGAATAGGCTGGGGGGGGGGGGGGTAGGGCCACATCTTTCAGGGGTCTCTGACACACAGTTGTGGGCTCTGCACCACACACTTTAGATCTAATGCTCCCCACAGGACACAGTGTACTGTTTAGAAAGTATCCTGACTGCTACTGACTGATCTTGGTCAAGTCACTTTGACCCAGATGCTCAAAGGCATTTAAGTTTCTAACTCCAGATTATTTCAATAGGACTTAAACACCCAATACCTTTGAGAATTGGAGTCTGTTTCCCTGCTACTCTTTGTCTATCCTGTCTATTTAGACTGTAAGCTCTTTGGGGCAGAGTCTCTCTCTTACTAGGTGTTTACACAATGCCTAGCACTAAGGGGACCCAACCTTGATCAGGATCACCACCTAATACTTGTCATAGTCTGATTTCCAGCGGCATCAATCCTCTCTGCAAGTCAGACGATCAGTGCACATGGCCCTTCACAAACGTGTACATACGAGACACGGCTGCCGCCCAGAAGAGCCAACAGTCTCACTCATGCAAAGGAGGGTTCCCAGGAGGAGAGATTGAGGAGGGACCTGAAAGCAGGGAGGAAAAGCAGTTGGCGCAGGGGGGACAGGAGGCATTCCAAAGAGGAGGGAGGTGTGACTGATGGCATGAAGCTGAGAATGGAAGACGATGATGAAGGAGCAGTGAGAGGACACCGAGGAGCAAGAAAGGCAGAAGTGTCCAGCCCCTTGAAGGTAGAGATGAGGAGCTTGATTGTGATGTGAAGAGAGAAAGGCAGCCTGGGCAGGGGTTAAAGGAGAGGCTAATACGGCCAGAGCAAAGGGAGAGCAGGATTCTAAGTAGTGGAGAGCCTTGGGCGAGAGAGACAACAACGGGGGCAGAGACCAGCAGGCAATATAGAGCGTGGTTCAACACTGCGCGGGTACATGCAGCCTGCTGAAGAGCTTTAGGGTTTGAGCCCAGAACATGCATACGCCCCCTGGGCCCAGAGCTGAAGCCCTCTGAGGGCAGCACTACAACCCCAGTTCAGTTGCAAAGCAGAAACTTGGTGGCAGGATCATTGTCCAAACCCCAATCAGTGGATTAAGCTGCAGAAGGCAGCACTAGGAGGCCCCTCTAACAACCGAGAGATATTTTCACCTGCCAACGCATTTGGGATTCTCCACTCCCAAGTTGGAGCAGCCAGAGCCGGCCGGGCCCTGGGCAACAGAGGCACCATGGTCTCAAGAGGGGATTCCTCCTTCAAGGAGAGAAAGAGGGCAGACGAGGCAGGGGCTGGTTTGACTTTGCTGGAGGCATCGACCGTGTGAAGCTGGCTGGTCTCCTGGGCTGTGGTTCAATTCTTCATGCTGCCTGTCAGAAGAGGACTAGGAAACAGCAGAGCCTAGCAAGTTTCTAGCCCTTGAAGCGCCACTGGAGGGGTGGGGGAGGAGAGACAGGCAGGCAGCGCTTTTCTGCCTTTAAACCAGCAGTGAGGCCCCCCCCCCCATCTCCACTGCAGGGAGGTCTTTCATGACATCTGCAGCTAGCTTAGCGGGTGCCTGTCCAGACACTGGCTCTGGAGGGGCTGCTGGAAACAAGTGAGGGTGCAGCATAGAGCCATATAGCAGGAATCTAGGGTTTATCTGCTGCAAAAGGAGCCCGAAATCCAGAGCAGTGAAGGGGTCTAAAGAGGATGGCTGCGATTGGTGGGTGGACAAGAACAGATTAAAGCAGAGAAAGCACAGGGGGGACCCTAAGCACAGCATCTGCAGATGCACTGGGTAAGACGACAGGCCACACGCAACCTGCGAGCCACTGTAAGATCACAGTCTGGAATCAGTGACAGGGCGGCACCTGTGACTCAAGCGAAGTGGGATGAGACTATTATTATTATCCGTATTGCGGTGTTGGAGCCCCTGTCGTTGATCAGAACCCCATGGCGCTAGGCACTGTACAAATCCATAACACAGAGACAGGCCCCCTCCCCCAATGGAGTTGGGCTTGGTTTTCAGCTCAGCCCGACCTGGCTACCGCACTCCCTTCCAATTAACAACAGAGGCCCCGGCAGTGGCTTTTGTTAAATAATTAAATAACGCCAGTGATTTATCCGCCAGCAGCAGCAGCTCATTACGAGCAGCTCCCGTATTTCAAACCCTCTCACCGAGCTGTGACCGTGGCGCTCGGTGCCGGTTGGATAAATGGCTGGCAAGAGATTTTCTTCTTTTGTCCCCCTTGCAGTCTCTGCCTCCAGGCCTCAGGAAGGGGAGGCAGAGACACGCATCCCTTCCTCACTTGCCTGCTTTAAAGGGATTAAAAAACAGCCCAGCTGAATGCAGGAGAGCAGGACCCAGCTGCTGGCTCAGCCATGCCAATAAATAATTAAAGAGACACAGCTCATTTTGGGCTTGGGGCCCTTTGAAAAGGGGCTTATTAAAAGGGGCAGGTTTCCATTGCCCAGCAGAATTAACATTGCAGAGGAAACTCATACTGCCAGGGGTGAACTCAACCAGGGGAAACAGCAGGGCTCACAGGAACTCAGCAATCAGAACCACTGCAGCATGGTCTTGGATGGCTAAGTTTTTAGGCTCTATTTTTACTTTACCTTCCCAGGCATCAGAGCAAGGGCAAATCCTCCCCCTCCCCTCACCACCGCTCTTCTTTTTGTTGTGCTGATTTTGCATCCTGTTGCCCTCCCAGACCAAAATCTGCCCTGTGATCACAAAGGTGAACCCTGTAGCCTCCTATGGAACAGTGACCTGACAGCATCTCTTGTGAGCAGCCAGCCAGCCAACTGGAGGTGATCAGATGGTAATGTCCCCTTTAGAGCCCAAGCAGTCAGGCTCCTTGGTGTGTCAAGAGTGACTGCCTCTTTCTCACCCTTCCCTCCTAGAATCCAAGCAAGGCACCCCAGAGCTGGATGGCAGCCGTTTAAGTGCAGGAGATTCCCAAATGCAAGTTGGAAGTGGGCAAACACCAGAAAAATGCATGTGATCTGGAATCACAGGGACTATTTAAAGGGTAGGAGACCTCTCTGCAGGCTGCATGTTCTCTTGCCCCAATGCTGCTCACTCGGAAGCTCAAAATAATCTTTTTCCACCACATTAGACCTGCATGCCAAAGCCACAGCTGTTACTATAGACTGGCTGGGGAGGCAGCTCCAGGAACATCTCCCAGCAAGCAGCCAGACACTCAGCCTCCACTGTGGGAGCCATACGCAGCCCACAGGCAGATGTGCAGCCCTCTCGTTTATTAAGTGCAGCCTGTATTCAGTGCAATACGAAAGCCCAGGCCGGTGCCACAGAGGTTACAGTCTGAAGGTTTGGCCCTGCAAGGTGGATCAGCCCTTCCTGAGAGGTGTGGAGTGCACTCAGCCCCCAGTGACTTCATCTGATTTCAACAGGCGCTAAGTCTGCTCACACCCTAAGTGTGCTCACTTTGCAGGATCACACCCTAAGTCAGACACACAACAGGATTCAGCCACTCAATATCCTGGAGACTGTTGGGAGAGGAGAAACCAGACCACCTAACAGTCCTTTCTTTGGTGGACCAACAAGTGAGCAGTTGCAAGGAGGACGTGCATGCACAGGAGGGATATGAGGGAGAGTTAGATGCAGGAAGGAGTTCCACATGTTTGATCAGCAAGAAAGGTATAAAGATGCAGAAAGAACCTCAGCAGGGAGTAGGGAAGCAGGAAGAAAATGGATGCAGCCTCATCAACAGGGCAACCCATGGGACTTTCCACCCCAGAGGAAAGCAGATTCATTTTGCCTTCAGTCATAGGTTTCTACCCTGCTCAGCATGAAGGCAGCAAGGTAAGTTGTAGGAAATTTTCTTAGTTGTTGACATCACATTTGGTATTTGTCACTTGCACAAAAACCATTTAAAGAGGATCTGCCAAGGGGGGGGGGGGAAACAGATTCATACTTTTTCTGCTTCTTTATGATGGTTAAAGGCCTGAAAGGGTGGGCGGCTGGGGTTTAAAGTTATTATTCAGATTGTTTTATACATTAGAAATTCAGGTCTTGCTACCCTCTTTTCCCTGTAAGACTCTAGTGATGACTGGAGACCAACATGGTTATGACAGAGGCACACTGTGCAGGCAAATCCTGAACAAATGAAATGGGGAATGGTTTTTATTCAGATTGTTTAAAATGGGATTTTGGCAGCTCCTATTTAACTGAATGCCTGAACAAAAGTAGGAAGAAAAGTGCTTTTGGTAGAGATTCCACACCCCTGTTCTTTCAGCAAAGGGCGAGTGAGTTTCTGAGCCACATGTCCAGTTCCTCAAGGGAAATCTAGATCATGGATAGCCAGCCCTGGCACGCCCAAGATCTCTAACAAAAAAAACAGCATGTTGAAAAAAAGTTCGTTCCAGGCCTCCTTATCCACCCAGAAAGCCACAGCCAGACAAGGCACAAGTCCATTCCTCCCTCTGCCACTTGACGGTCTCCTTTAAGCAGCCCCATTAACCTGCACAGTTGTGACTGGTTATAATTGAAAAGAGCTAAGAGGGTCCTGAGAAATTCTCTTAGTCACTCTGCACTGGACTCAGTCCAGCGCTGCTTGGAAGAGGAGTTCAGCGACTGACACCATAACCACAGGTCAGTGCTTCACCATTGCTTACTTTGGAATAATGATGGAAACATGACAAGTTCCGGCAGGTAATGTACATGAAGAGCAAATCTGCAGTATAACCCTGAGAGTCCACTCTGAATCTCTCCTCTGGCCTCAGTATCCTGGAGACCGTTAGGATGGACTCCACTATGCTGAAAGAACTTCCAGCACACTTGCACACGAGGCGCTGCAGTGCTACAAGTGCCACCAGGTGACAGACACACACAACTCTCCCAGGGAAACCAGGTCACTAATGCCCTACCTTCCCCTAAGGGCCTGCTGAACACCTCTGAACTAGTACTTAGGGCACCTCAGTCCAAACTCATCTCTTCCCTCCCCCTCCCCCACCCAGTCTCCGCTCTGCTCATGTCTCATAAATCAGATTAAAAGAACACAAAGTGCAGCATTTGACAATCTGGACCTAGCCAGAAATCTGCCCCAAGCTCACAGAAGCCAATGGTGCTCAAGAAAGGCCCAGCAGGGCTCAGTCAGAGTTCAGGCACGGCAGGGCACGGCTACTACATGGAAGGATGCAGGGTAAACCTTTCTGCACCACACCCCTTGTTCAAACAATAGAGATTAGAGACTGTGACAGGCTTCACACCAAGGGGCAGGAGCGGCTGTAATTGCTGCCCAGACAACAGCGCAGGAAAGGGAGCTTGTTACAGTCTGAAGAATCTAACTGTCCCCTCAAGGGTGAAGACAAGAAACCAAAAGAACGATGGCACCGAGGGCAAAGGGGGAAGCAATATTTTGCCCATCTGTAGCATCTTTCAGCTCAAAGTAAACATGAATGAGCCCTCACTGGGAGGTCACTACTAATAACTCCATTTGAGAGATGGGGACACAGAAGTACGGAGAGGTTAAGAGATTTGCCCAAGGTCACACAGCAAGTCAGTGGGACCACAGGAGGAGAACCCAAGACTCCCAATCCTCCATTATAGCCATTAAATAAGATGGCTTCTTGTTTTCTGGCTGAGAGCAGGCAGCAATAGCACAGTGGGTGTGGACAGAACAGGGCCCCTCTTCTTCACCCCAAGCCCCTATATACCGCAGCTTCCTCTCAGTTTGCTCAATTACAAGTTTTGCAAGTAAGCAAAAGGCACCTTGTTACCGGATGAAGCATTGCGTGCTTGTACTTGTAGTCCCGACAGGCTGCTCTACCACTGTTAATGAGGAAAGTAGTTACAGTTTGGCTCCACTTTATTCTCTGTGGGACACCAGGAAAGCAGCCATTGCAGCCCTGGGCCCTGCTGTGGAAGGCACATCAGCAAAAGCAGAGCAAATGCAAGATTGGAAATAACAGGGCTGGACCCTTTTCCCACCTCAGATACTTTGTATTCACAGGTTAGCTTCTTGCCCTTGACACCTTCGTTCAGGGTGAGGATGAAGCCTATGTAGTCTGCATATGCCTGCAAACAAACACAAGTGGAAGGGGCGTTAGCAGAGCACTGACAGTTACTTTGGAGGCAAGCAACGCCAGTGTGAGAAGCCTAGAGCAAACCAAAGTGACAATGCCCAACCCACTGCATCAGTTTCCTGGGATAGCCCAGGACACGGCTAGTTCTGCTGCTACTGCCTTGTCCTTGGGGACTCCTAGACCAATGGGAACTCCTGGAACAGCACTAAGTGAACCCTGGGCCCTTGGTGGTGACATCACACTGAGCAAACTCTGTATAAACAGCCCAAACCACGACCCTCCTCCTTGAATCCCCTTACCAGGTTCCTGTCTCTTACCCACCACGTTCAAGCTCCTCATGTCCAGGCTTTGCACAATCTCGGCCCTGTCTACATCACTGCTTGTTTCTTCCTACTCCATATTACTTCTCCCAAACCTCTCCCTTTATCTACTTCTCCTGCTCTCTGTGCCAGGCCTTCTTTCACGCTACCTGCAATTAGGAGAAGTGGCCAAAAGTTGCCCCAAACACATACCTTTCTCCTCTCTTCTTTCAACCCCACTGCTTGTGAAGTGCCGTGTACAGAATATAGTCAGGCTGCTCAGAAAACACAGTGGCGAAGGTGAAAGTGCCACAAAGCCCTGGGAGTAGGGAATGGCTTTTTTCTTTTTGGGGAAGACACTTTCAAATGTCTGGACGAGCTCATTGTCACTGCTACCACCATGACTTCCTGCCACAGAAGCCCTGGGCAGAAATAAGACAAAGCCCAAGCAAGGGGACAAAGGAAGCTTCAGGAAGAAGACCTTGTTATCATTTAAGACCCCTTGGTGGCATCATAGCTTGGTCCCTGTGCAAGAGCTATTCCCACCCTGCTGTCTCCACCCCTCAGCAGCAAGTTTGGACCACTGACACAAGAATACAGATCCTGACAGTTTCTGGGATTCAAGCCTAAACATTTACCTCAGGAACTATGTGCTTTACCTCTGCAGCCCTTTCTTCTGCACCAAGCTAAGCAGACCCCACTAAAAACAGCCATTCCAGTGCCACTACAGGCCCTCTAAGCGGGACTGATGTTCTTTTTTTTTTTTTTTTTAAGCCCTTTAAAATGATCTCTTCTCCTGGCTCTTCCACACAAGTTTAAAAAAAAACAAAAAAACACCAGACTGGCAAAAAGGGTGTCAGCCACAATGTGCTGGAGCAGACACCATATTGCTTGTGGACAGCAAGTTCAAGAAATGCTCAGAACTGTCAAACTCATTACATCACTCAGGCCAGTTAGACGAGAGGCTAAAATCTCAACAAAACAGTATTGCTGACAAAGAGGATGGCCTCAATCTAGTCCAAAGGGAGCTGGGCTGACCAACAGACCAACTGTTGCAAGTTCACGCACACAGCGAGATGGATAGAACACCGGGAAAAGCCAACTGCACAGAGAGCCTGAAGTTATCTCAATGTATTGCAGTATACCAACTGCAATTGTGCTAGTAGTAAAACTTTTGCTAAGAGCCCTTCTACACCAGCAGAACTACCATATCTTCATCATCTCCCTTTTCCAACACCAACGTTAGGAAGGGCCAACTTCTCTCAGTTTCTTGGCTTAGTACCTAGACTGCCAGCCACCTCAAGATCAAGAACTACCATATCAGGGTTCATATTATACCATGGCAGGGTGGATCATAAACATAACTGTGGATGGAAAGCTATGTTATTACAATATTAAGAAACTATGTTTGGTGATCACACTTAAAATTTTGTTTCTGAACTTGGTTAAAACGTGGAGGGTCATACAGAAAAGGAGACAACATACTCTATCATGGCTGGCCCAAAAACAAATTTTGCATGGATACTTCTGTACTGTGGACAGGGCTATAATCACAGGCCCTATCAACACTAGAGGGAAAACTATATTTGAAACCATCTCAAACTTCAGTTCAATCACTGCGGGGGTAAACCAGGTTCTAGCATGGTTTGAAGGGCCAGGGTAGACATATCAAGACAGTTATAGTCATTCTTATAAAGTCACTTTCTAGCCTAGACTCTATGCAGGAATGGGTAACGCTTACGGGAGGACAATTCTAATAGTTTTAGCCCACTCACCATGGCACTTTGGGCTCTGCCTACACTAGCCCTGAGTAAAGGTACCCATTACAACACGGTTAGGATTAAATCCTGAGTACCTGGTGACTTCTTTCTCCATAACTGGACTAAAGCCCTACACTGGCCAAAGCTATACCCTGCTACTTCTAACCATGTTGTAACCAGATCCCCTGATTCTGTTTTAGCTGCAGCATAAATGAGACCTTACACTTCTTATTTACCAGATCCTGACAGAATATTTTTCACGTCACAACTGCTAGCATCTGTAGACAGGTTTTAATACCCTGGTCCCAATGAGATCAGAGTCACTCCAGCCACAATTACGTTTCTCAGACTACACCCTATCTGCACCAGTAACATGCCTAGAACTCTGCTAGCAACATGTTTAAACATGATCATGAGGAGTACAGATCTCCTTGCAGCATAGACCATGCCTGTGTGTTAATCAGAGCTCACAGAAGGATCTCTCTTCTCCTCTTTCAGGCTCTCATCCCTTCAACACTTCTGTAGAGGAAAAACAGTTCACCAGCAGTGGTAGCAAAAGTGAGAGCGTAGACCCGGCTCAAGCATTTTACCACTGTGTTGTCTAATCCTACAGGTTGGCAAAAACACCTGAGCTTTGTCTACCCTACCGCTGCCACTAGTGATGAACTACAGGATACACTGGTGTCAACGTAGACAAGACCTACCTGCCATCACAAAATTACTCCGCAAGCAAGAGCTGTCAGTATCCAAAAGCCCCCTATTGTTGTCATTAAAGGTTACTGGGGTAGATTACTTTATGACAATTCACGTGGCATTAGCCATGCTGCTCTTTTGCTTTTAAAAAGAATTATTCCACATAGCTCAACCCAACCCCATTCAGTCCATTAGCTAGGCCCAAACCAGGGTTGGCCTTTTCCATGCAAATGCTGCCTCAGAGGCACATCAGGAACCTAAAAGACTGGCCCTGGACCCAGTTCCATACCTGAGAGCGTTTCCACTTGGCCATGTCGGGTACCATGTGTATTTCCTTTTTGGGGATCATGAAGCTCTGGCAGAGGGGAGGCGCTGCCTCCTCAGGAGAGCCTGGAAGACAAAGAAGAGAGAGATGTCAAACATAGCCAGATAGTAAAGACTCCCCCTTTAACCCTAGCCACTTCTTAGACGGCAACATTCATTTTTCTGGACCAAAAGGTACTGAACTCTATGACCTGTTCTCACTCTTGTGTTCTGATCCCATCAGGTCTCACATGCTAAGCAGCATCAGGTCTGCTCAGTACCTTGACGGCTGAGCCCTAAGAAATCCCAGGACACTTCAGAAAATAGCATTATTATTTATCATTTGTATTACCATAGCACCTAGGAGCTCTAGTCGTGGCCCAGGATCCCACTGTGCTAGGCACTGTACACTCACAGAACAAAAAGACCTGTCCAGCCCCAAAGAATTTACAATATCAGTATAAAACAAGAGACAACAGATGGAGGGGAGAGTATAAGTGAACAATGAGACTATATTGGTCAGCATGATAGGCAGTGGTCTCAGCACACTACCGGCCTAATCATCATCCAGTGTTTTGTAGGCGTCATGGCAATCATAGCATTAGGCTAGGTCTTCACTGCAAAAAGTGTGGTTTTACATTGGGAGCCATCTCCATGTAAAATACATCCTCTTTTTGCAGTGAAAACAAAGCATCAGTGATTCAGTAGGTGGCACTCTTCTCTCAGTACTCAACTAGTGTCCCTAGGTTGGCTTTAGGGTGATGCTGGGAAGTACGAACTGAGGTTCTTTATAAAGCACTTTGAGATCCTGGGATGACAGGTACAATAGAAATGCAAATAATTAATGCATATCAGCAGCATTCCTGCTCCCCGACTCAGGTACACAGTTAGTCAGGAACCCTCTTTCCCGAGCTTTCACAAAAAGGAAATGAGTGATCCATATGTCAGGGTTTATTTCCTAATTCCTCTGCAGTCCAAGGTGAACAACCGGTTCTAGTCTCAGCCTGCAGTCCCACGCGAGGACACTGCAGAGCTGGAAACATTGCCACAAGGTTAAATGCATATTTGCGTCACATTGCCATTAGCAAACTTAAAATCAAGATGCAATACAGCAAACAGTGAATCAGAAAACCAAGAGGGTATTTAGCATGAAATTAACAGCTAGATCATAGTCCCTTGAGTAATGCTTTCAACCCTAGAAAATCTCAAACCTTTGGTCCAGCACCGAGCACCCAGACAACACTTAAATAATCATTCTTAGCACTAATGGCAAATTCTAAACATCGTTTTCCAACAAAAGCTGAACTGCCTAAAAGAAGAATGTTTATAATCACTTGCACAGTTAATACTGCCCAGAAGTGTTCACCAGCTCTTCCCTTTTCTCCAGCAAGGTAGCACTGTCTAGAATCACAACAGATGATTAGGAGTCAAAATTCCTGCATTCCATTGCAAACTCTGACAGCCTCACTGTGCTACTTCAGGAAAGTCATTTAACCTCTCTGTCCCTTAATTTCCTCTTCTACAATACAATACCATTACCTCTTTGCAAGGGTGATGGGAGGGCTAGTTAACAGATGTTTGTAAAGTACTTTAAGAGCCCCGGATATGAAGGTGCAATGCACGTGCAATTTTATCTGTATTCAGAAAAGCTGCAGCTTACCAAACTCACATCTCAGTAATGTCACGTTATTGTAAGTGGTTTTTAAATAATGCTTTAAAATTAAAAACAAACAAACAGCAAATTCAATAAACCCCCAGTGCACTGATAAAGGAAGATGTGAAAACTTTGACCAACAAAAAGATTGATCACCTGTAACAGGACAAAGGAGGATTCACAGACAGGATAGCCTGGGGATAAGACACTAGATTGGGATTCAGGAGGCCTGAGCTATGGTCCCAGTTCTGTCACTGTTGAGCAACTCACTTCATCTCTCTGCTTCTTCCCCCCACCCACCCCTTGTCTATTTAGAAAGCAAGTTCTCTGGAGCAGACTGTCTCTTACCAGGTACCTAGCACAAAAGGGACTACTGTAATACGTATATACATAATAACGTGTTTCTAGGCAAGAGCAAGAAACTGTGCTCTGGGGTGGAGAAGAGGGTATTTTCTGATGAGAACTGACCTTGACAATGGAGACTTTCCCAATCCTTTCCCCGCAAGGAAAATGCAGTTTATCCACCTGGATCTAATCCAGCTGAGAGAAGGCTTCTCAGGTAACAGAATACCTTGGCCCTTCAGTCAGAAGCCAGAGAGCTGCTGGATCTCAGCTCTGCATTTGTTTCTTGTATTTGATTCTTTTAAGAATTAATTAACAGCTTTATTCACAAGTGACACAAGTAGCATTGTTAATTCCCTTCCAATTGTCATATATGGGGGACACACAAATTCCACTTGAATTTCAGAACAAAAACCGCTACTACATTTGAATCACCTCTGTACATTTGCTCCAAATTCTCTTTGGATCCTTTTCACTTCTATAGCACATAGTCTCTAAGAATCTCAAAGTATTTTCCACATATACTTAATTCCTGGGAGAAGGGTAGGTATTACCCCCATTTTACAGATAGGAAACTGAGGCTCCTAGATGCTAAGTAATTTGCCCAGAGCTGGAATAAAAACCAGATATCCTGACTCCCAATCCTCTGCTCTAACCACCAGCCTAGATTCTGAAATGGCCTGCACCAGGAGATGTTTAATATAGGTGGGAGAGAGACACTTGGCTGAGGAGTGCCCATACAAATTAATAATAGCAGCAGCAGCAAAAGGGTTGTTTTGGGCCAGTGGTCTATCCCCAGGATAGCAACAGCCAGTGACAGTCAGGTAGAAGGCCCAAGGTGCCAACAACTTCAGTAATTCACCATTCCTCCACATCCCCTGGCCCAAAAGTGAAGTTGTGGGGGCTGCAGAGGGGGAGACTAACCCCCCCCCATAGTTAGCATCAGTCTCTCTGGGGCTTCCAGTATGGGCCATCAGAATAATAATCTCAAAAAGGGGCATCACAACCTGCTGCCCCACACTATGAGGCTCCAAGCACACGAACAGTCCCCCAAAGAGTACAGTAAGATCCCATCCCTACTAAGGGACAGAGAACCTACATTACAGAATCCCCCCACTCACTCTTCCCATCCCAGAGTACATGGACTCATGAGGAGCCCAGCCCTCCCCACCCCCACCCCATTTTGGTGCACAGAGACCACCTGTCCCCATAGAGGGCATCACTCAGACTTCCCCCCCCCCCACACACACACACAGTATGAGGAACAGGATCCCTGCTCACATAGAGAGCATCACCGAGCCTTCCCCCCCCCCCCCAACACACACTGTGGGGCACAGAGACCCTCTGCCCTCATAGAGAGCATCACCCAGCCTTCCCCCCCCCAACACACACTGTGGGGCACAGACACCCTCTGCCCTCATAGAGAGCATCACCCAGCCTTCCCCCCCCCCAACACACACTGTGGGGCACAGAGACCCCCTGCCCTCATAGAGAGCATCACCCAGCCTTCCCCCCCAACACACACTGTGGAGCACAGAGACCCCCTGCCCTCATAGAGAGCATCACCGAGCCTTCCCCCCCCCCAACACACACTGTGGGGCACAGAGACCCCCTGCCCTCATAGAGAGCATCACCGAGCCTTCCCCCCCCCAACACACACTGTGGGGCACAGAGACCCCCTGCCCTCATAGAGAGCATCACCGAGCCTTCCCCCCCCCCCAACACACACTGTGGGGCACAGAGACCCTCTGCCCTCATAGAGAGCATCACCCAGCCTTCCCCCCCCCCAACACACACTGTGGGGCACAGAGACCCCCTGCCCTCATAGAGAGCATCACCCACCCTTCCCCCCCCACACCAGTACGGAGCACGGGACCCTGCCCCCATAGAAGGCATCACCCCCGCCCAGGGCCGCCCTACTCCACCACCAACCCCCAACCACCAACCACCCCTCGCAGGGCTTCCCCCTACCTTTCTGCCGCTCGCTCTCTGCCATCTTCCTAGAACGAGGCCCCCGCCGTTATCACCTTTCACCTTTCACCTCTTAGCATAACTGAACAGTCGGGCGGCCATATTTGTACCGGGCACGTCATCCACCATAGAGCTCCTCGGGCGGCCATATTTGCACGGGGCGCTCAAAAGTAGCTCGGGCGGCCATGTTTGTGCGGGGCGCTCCGGAGTCCACCCACCTACTCCGGCGGCCATGTTTGTGCGGGGCGCTCCGGAGTCCACCCACCTACTCCGGCGGCCATGTTTGTGCGGGGCGCTCCGGAGTCCACCCACCTACTCCGGCGGCCATGTTTGTGCGGGGCACTGGTGTCATGTAAGGAACCTTTGGGGGCTGGCTTAATCTCAGGCCTCCAGGAAGTAGATAACCCTGTGGAACACGAGTCAGAGGAGCTAGGGGACTCCCCCACCTGCCTCTGACCTGGGTTACTGTGGGGTGGGATGTAAGGCAGATCTGGATCTGGGCACCCCCAAAATCAGGATGTGTGTGCTTCAGAACCAGAGCCCACTTCATGCTCTAAAATCTGGGGTTGTGGCACGTCAGAATCAAGCCCAGCTCCGGATTCCCATCTCATGGGCGGTCTCTTCTGTGTTTTGCTGAAAACAGCTACATTCAAAGACAAATAAGGTTTCAAAGTAGGGCGACTATATGTCCCGTTTTGGCCGGACAGTCCCCTTTTTCCGCTCTGTCCCAGCCATCCCTACTTTTTTGAGAAAACTGGGCATTTGTCCCGGCTGCAAGGCAGAGCGGAGTGCAGTGGCTGCTGCCCGGGGGGCAGTTGAAAGCAATGGTGCCCGCCAGCAGCAGCAGAGAAGGTGGTGCAGAGCTTGGGAGGTCAGCCCTATCTGCAGGTGGCATGGGGCTTGGGCGCTCAGCCCCAGCTGCAAGCGGCATGGGAAGGGTGGTTCTGGCATCCTGTGCGTGGTGGAAAAGGCGGGGGGGGGGGACGCCCTCGGGCAAGCCCCAGGCTGTCCCAGTTTTATTTTCAGAAATATGGTCACCCTATTTCAAAGTGAAGCACACAAAAGTCATAAATGCCAGAATTAAGGTTCTGCCTGTTTGCCCATCTGCATTACACTACAGCCTTTCATTACAGGAACCTGGAGTATTGTTTCCATAGGATCCTTGCAAAATAATTTTTCACAGGGGCAAAACAAGGTATTTTTTCCCTAATCTCATTCTCAGAAATGGCTTGGTTATTTTTGCTGAAACTTTCCCAAAATATTCAGCCTGTGGCAGACACCCCACACTAAACATTTCAGCTCAAATAGTTGAAGTTTGTTGTGGTATAAGCAAGTGAAAACTATCGTAAAATGGAAAGTATAAAGTAATCTGAACTATAGATGCCACTACCAATTCTGCCTATAATAAACTAAACCCCCAGTTCTAAATACCCCCAAAACCCAACCCAAGCTCTGGCCTGTAATTTGCAGATGGCTCCTCTCTTTATTAAGGGAGGGATGAGGGAAGAGAACCAGACATATCTAAACTGTAGGAGGGCTGGAAATCCAGACACAGGTCCAACTATTGCAGCTTGATCCCCTCTCTTGTTAACTCAGTATTGAGCACAGTCAGAATGCTCAGTGCTGTACAGGATCAAGAGGCAGACATTGTCCCTGTCCAAGTCACTGGCAATCAGAATCACTGAGACACTGAGATATAACACATGGGCTATGGGTCTCATCTCCCTGCAGTACAGATATTTTCTCTTATACTTTTCTATTCGTTTACTATTCTTTAAAGTTTTCCTAGAATGATAGCTGCTTTAAGGAGGGATTCCTAGGAAAGACTTAAGGAGCTTGGCTTGTTTAGCCTAACTAAAAGAAGGTTGAGGGGAGATATGATTGCTCTCTATAAATATATCAGAGGGATAAATACAGGAGAGGGAGAGGAATTATTTAAGCTCAGCACCAATGTGGACACAAGAACAAATGGATATAAACTGGCCACCAGGAAGTTTAGACTTGAAATCAGACGAAGGTTTTTAACCATCAGAGGAGTGAAGTTTTGGAATAGCCTTCCAAGGGAAGCAGTGGGGGCAAAAGATCTATCTGGCTTTAAGATTCTACTCGATAAGTTTATGGAGGAGATGGTATGATGGGATAATGGGATTTTAGTAAGTAATTGATCTTTAAATATTCAGGGTAAATAGGCCAAATCCCCTGAGATGGGATATTAGATGGATGGGATCTGAGTTACTATAGAAAATTCTTTCCTGGGTATCTGGCTGGTGAATCTTGCCCATATGCTCAGGTTTAGCTGATTGCCATATTTGGGGTTGGGAAGGAATTTTCCTCCAGGGCAGATTGGAGAGGCCCTGGAGGTTTTTCGCCTTCCTCTGTAGCATGGGGCATGGTTGACTTGAGGGAGGCTTCTCTGCTCCTTGAAGTCTTTGAACCATGATTTAAGGATTTCAATAGCTCAGACATGGGTGACGTTTTTCATAGGAGTGGGTGGGTGAGATTCTGTGGCCTGCGCTGTGCAGGAGGTCGGACTAGATGATCAGAATGGTCCCTTCTGACCTTAGTATCTATGAATCTATGAATCTATGAAAGGAAGAATGTGTAACACATGAGAAAGAGACTGGCCCAAGCATAAGGGGTGGCACAGAGAAAAAAATGCATAGATAAGAGTGGGATAATGCTGGATGGAGCATAGTCAGCAAGCCTAAGGGCAAATAGGGCATTAAGCATAAGCAGATTAAGCAATTGCCTTGAGGCCTAAGCAGCTCAATGGGGCCCCCTATTAATTAAGAGTATGTGTTTTGTGTGGGAGCCCCAAAATATTCCTCTTTAGGGCCCCCAATGGGTTAGCCCTGCCTAGTGGAAGGGGAATAGGAAGGAACAGAGAGCAGAAATAACAGTTAAGGGATAGCATTTTGCAGAATTGCAAAGGTAAAGAAGAAGAACATGAGTTTACTGCAGGAGAAAGTCAGGGAAGGAATCTGAACAGCTTGGGAGGGGAAAGGTTATATGTAGGATTTGAAGGATTAAATGTTTATCTGTAGATGTCAGCAAACATTTATTTCACTGCACACACAAACCAAGGAAAAAATATTCCCATCAATAACTGAAATTTACAGATATGCAAAGTAAGAAAAACATAGTTTGAGATCTTAGATTAAAATCCATTGACTTTTGAATTAGGCTTGTTACAAATGGGCTAGCAAATGAATAGTAAAAACAGGTCTGATTTGTTGATTTAGGGATATTTATTTTGTGCATTTTGACATGATGTTCACAGTTTGGGTTTGAATGTTTACAAAGCTTGACCTTTTTAAATTTCAATCAAGTGCATCCGATGAAGTGAGCTTTAGCTCACAAAAGCTTATGCTCAAATAAATTTGTTAGTCTCTAAGGTGCCACAAGTACTCCTTTTCTTTTTGCGAATACAGACTAACATGGCTGCTACTCTGAAACCTCTAAATAAATAGTTGTCTAACTCCCCCTTTAATTTACCGCAACTGTAAGAAGTTTGATAAACATCTAAAGACATGCTTAAAAATAAACAGAGATAGTAATAAAAATTATAAAACATAGAAATGTAATCCTGCCAAGCCTAGCTGTGTGGTCAGAGTGGCAAGACAAGCAGGTGATTTTACCGACAGCAGTTCGGATGGACTGCAGTGAAGTGACCATGTGTGATGGCTGCCACCACCTTGGACAACACACCGAGGAGCTAAACGCATGAACTGCTGTCAATGGAATGAAAGATGTGATTGCAGAGCCATTGGCCATTATCTTTGAAAACTCATGGCGATCAGGGGAAGTCCCGAACAACTGGAAAAAGGCTAATGTAGTGCCCATCTTTAAAAAAGGGAAGAAGGAGGATCCTGGGAACTACAGGCTAGTCATCCTCACCTCAGTCCCTGGAACAATCATGGAGCAGGTCCTCAAGGAATCAATTCTGAAGCACTTAGAGGAAAATGATCGGGAATAGTCAGCATGGATTCACCAAGGGCAAGTCATGCCTGACTAATCTAATTGCCTTCTATGATGAGATAAGTGGCTCTGTGGATGAGGGGAAAGCAATGGACGTGACTTTAGCAAAGCTTTTGACATGGTCTCCCACAGTATTCTTGCCAGCAAGTTAAAGAAGTGTGGACTGGATGAATGGACTATAAGGTGGATAGAAAGTTGGCTAGATTGTCGGGCTCAACGGGTAGTGATCAATGGCTCCATTTCTAGTTGACAGCCGGTATCAAGTGGAGTGCCCCAAGGGTCCCTGGGGCCGGTTTTGTTCAATATCTTCATAAATGATCTGGAGAATGATGTGGATTGCACCCTCAGCAAGTTTGCAAATGACACTAAATTGGGAGGAGAGGTAGATATGCTGGAAGGTAGGGATAGGATACAGAGGGCCCTAGACAAATTAGAGGATTGGGCCAAAAGAAATCTGATGAGGTTCAACAAGGACAAGTGCAGAGTCCTGCACTTAGGACGGAAGAATCCCATGCACCGCTACAGACTAGGAACCGAATGGCTCAGCAGCAGTCCTGCAGAAAAGGACCTAAGGGTTACAGTGGATGAGAAGCTGGATATGAGTCAACAGTGTGCCATTGTTGCCAAGAAGGCCAATGGCATTTTGGGATGAATAAGTAGGGGCATTGCCAGCAGATCGAGGGACGTGATCATTCCCCTCTATTCGACATTGGTGAGGCCTCATCTGGAGTACTGTGTTTTGGCCCCCACACTACAAGAAAGATGTGGAAAAATTGGAAAGAGTCCAGCGGAGGGCAACAAAAATGATTAGGGGACTGGAACACATGACTTATGAGGAGAGGCTGAGGGAACTGGGATTGTTTAGTCTGCGGAAGAGAAGAATGAGGGGGGATTTGATAGCTGCTTTCAACTACCTGAAAGGGGGTTCCAAAGAGAATGGATCTAGACTGTTCTCAGTGGTAGCAGATGACAGAACAAGGAGTAAGGGTCTCAAGTTGCTGTGGGGGAGGTTTAGGTTGGATATTAGGAAAAACTTTTTCACTAGGAGGGTGGCGAAACACTGGAATGCGTTACCTAGGGAGGTGGTGGAATCTCCTTCCTTAGAAGTTTTTAAGGTCAGGCTTGACAAAGCCCTGGCTGGGATGATTTAGTTGGGGATTGGTCCTGCTTTGAGTAGGGGGTTGGACTAGATGACCTCCTGAGGTCCCTTCCAACCCTGATATTCTATGATTCTAAAGACCACACGGCTCATCAGCAGGGGCTGTCATAACCTCTGTGAGTCAGCCCAGAGGGGGATATGGAATACACATTCCTCTGAATGAACACGCCTTTCTGCAAGCACAAGTCCCAGCTGTCAGAGCCATTCCCTCTGCTGATCTCATCTCCCTAATTCACCCCCTGAGAGACAAAGAGAGAAAGAGGACGGAGATGCCTGCACTAGTTCAGGCAAGGGATCTGCTGTCATCAGAGAGCTATGCAGAGCAGGGCCCTGCCCCTCACAAAGATGGTAGCGCCCCTGCTTATTGGTCATTGCAGAGGAGGGATGTGCCCCTCACAAAGATGGCTGCTCTGCTGTGCCCTCCCCTAACGGCTGCTGAGCCAAGGAAGGCAGTGTGGGCTCGTTACGCTGTATCTGGGCTGCTGCTGCCGCTGAAGTTACATTGTAGCTGACTGTCCCTGTGTCTAGCAAGATCAAGGCCGGGGCTGCTGTGTTTGCAGGACTTTGCTCACTCAGTGCAGTGGCTGGTAGCCAGGGAGGTGCATACACGGGGCTATGCTGGCCTTCATAGCAAGGAACATGGTAAGTAAGAGCCTGATCCCTGCTTTGCAGGCTGGTTTAATGTTCATAGCAAGGGGGTGCGGGGGGGGGGAGCATTCCCTGCTTTGAACAATCTTGGGACAGTGACCATGGCCTTTTCCAGAGGTGTCTGATATGGTCTTGTGAGGATGAGACCAGGGCTTCCAGAGTCTCTGAGAAACTGGCAGAGTTGGGAGAAACCTGAAAGTTTTTTTGCTCAGTGAGATTTGAGGGGGACATTGAGATAAATGTCTGGCACTGATTTTATGGGGCGGGGAAGGGAGGATGATGCAGGAGAAGATCTGGCTTGTACCAATGCAGCTGTAGTGTGATTTTCTTACAGGATGCAAAAATGTTTTGCAAGAAAGATCATTACAAATTAGAGGGTGTCGGGGGAGGATTGTTGCTAGGTATCACTCTCAGTTAAGGGACAGGGATTTCCTTTTGATGCATAGTAACTTCACTAAGGGGATGGGATGCTCTTGGCCAGTGCCAGAATCACTCTTCAGGTTTGACCCAGTCAGTGAAAGGCTGTGAATATTGTTCCGCTTGAGGATTTTGATTTTGTAATTTTTTTTCCCCCTGGTGTCTTTTGCCAGCAAAACATCTCCTAGGTCTTCCCCTGGGCTGGGAGTAACCTTTGTCAGTTTGCAGAATTGGATTATGTGCCTTCTATCAACTCAAGCTTCTGCCAAGAGTTTGGTTACTGATTTATTCATCCTTTCACCTGGGTGCCGCCCTCTTGGTTTTCTTAGGAACTGATAGCGGGGCTGATATGTACCTGCCCGTTTTTTGTTTTTTTTTAAACTGATTAAGAAAATATTCACATATTCTAGGAGGAATATGTCAGTGAAATCTTCTGCATTTGCCCCACCATGTACTTTAACTGGACTCTTTCCTTTCATTTTGGAATCTTGAACTCATGGCTATAGTAATTGCATCATTCAGCCAAAATTTGCTTAAAGTTCTCCACCTGCGATGTAGGGGAGAAGTCCTGCAAATTGACTTCTACTCATGAGAGTGCTGAACATTCAGTGCAAAGGACTCCATGGTTCTGTTTGGGTTATAGCTGCTGCTAGCAGGATTCTCAGAGGCTTTCCATGATGTATGGATGAATATTTTCTCTCAGGTTTCAGAGTAGCAGCCGTGTTAGTCTGTATTTGCAAAAAGAAAAGGAGTACTTGTGGCACCTTAGAGACTAGTCTCTAAGGTGCCACAAGTACTCCTTTTCTATTTTCCCTCAGTTACAACTGTATTGTACCAGTGTTTACTAAACCATGCAAAAGACATGTGCTTCTATCAGATCCTAGTCATGCTGTCTGAAGCAGCAATGAAATGGCTTTTGTCAGTTCCATGACAACACTTAGGCCATTTTCAATATCAGATGAAGGGGAACCATGGTTGAAAATCAGTCTCAGCATCAGTTTGATTTCCTGATGTAGCCAAGGCTCTAAGGAAGTGGGTACCTGTAGCAGGGCATGCCTTTAATAAATCTCTTTCCACACCAGTAAGGGGGAAATTATATTAGAACCTTTCTGTCAGAATCACTGTTGAACCATGGTTGAAACTAGCATGGTTTGAAACATAGTTGACAGAGCTCAGGAGAATGGAGAACTGTGGATTTTTTTTCACCTGCTGAAAGAATCCCCTTTTCTCCACATCACAGCTGTGTTGTCTGTCCCAGGATTCATGGGCTCTGGGATTTTTAATTTTTCTTTAAAAAGATCCATATTGTCTGACACTTTGCAGGTGGCTGGGTGGATGTGATGGTAACAAGTGAATCAGACATTACTTAGACCTTCCTTCTGACTCCAAACCCACAAGTGTTGCTAAGTGAAATCCTAAATAGGACATGAAAGGCCAATCTACATGGCAAAGAGTACACAGGGGCTCTGATTAACACAGGTTGGCTTGGTTTGTGGGGATGGAACCAAACTAATACAACACCCTACCTTAAATTAAACCAATTAATATGTAATAGGGCTGTGTCATGAGTCTGGCCTTGGGAGAGAAGTAACTTTGGTAGCAAAGCTAGATCAAGGTTTGGCACAGAACATACATGAGACTGAATTCCCTGTGGATATATGCATTGATGGAGGGTCACCTGGTATGTGTGGATTGCCTCCCTTCCTCATGTGGAAGAGAGAGTCGGCAATCTACTGACTGCTCCTATGTTCCTGATTTTTTTTTTTTTTTTCCTGGATTAGACCATTTATTTTAACAAACAGATGAGTCCTTAAGATGAGCTGGATGCTGCAATGGCAGCTCTCTTGGGCTTAGGTATTCACTGGGATCTCGGTACATGCCTGGTAGATACTGGCACTAAAATGAACACATAAGGGCTAGTTGAGGTAATATCCAGATGTGATGCTCAGATTTTAAGTTTGTGTGGGTGTGATATTTTCATTATTTATTTTTCTTTTTCACCTTTTCACTGTGATTCATCCATGACTTTTTTTTCCTTTTAATAAAAATCCCAAACAAACAAAATAGCTCTCTCATGGTGTTTCTTATTGGAATATTGTTGCATAAAAATTTGATGGCTTGAAAGGCTGATGGTTTATTAATTACATTTAGTTAAACACATCCTGTTAAGACTGGAAGAGGCTGATATTCATCTTATTATTTTTCCTTATGTCTGGAATGCCCATGTAATGTTATTCTAATGACAAACAAAGTTGCCAACAGCTCAGAACTGGTGATGTGCAGTGCTATAATACTAAATTAGTGTGCATGTGACTCTGGAGACTGGTTACAGGATACGGCCTTTTGTCAGTAGGCTGTTGGTTCAACCCCAGCCCAGGGACTGAATTCATTCCCATGTGATGGCTGTTTGATTTGTGTGGTTGGTGGGCCTCTATTTAGCTCAAGGGTTGGCAAACTATGGCTCATGGGCCACATCCAGCCCATCAGGCCATTTCATCCGGCCCTCAGCACCTTCTGGGGAGTGGGGTTTGGGGCTTGCCCCACTCAGCATGGCTCCCAGGAAGCAGCCAGCATGACCCCCCTCCAGCTCCTATGTAGTAAGCTTAGGGATGGCCAGGCGGCTCTGTGCGCTGCCCTATCTTCAGGCACCGCCCCCGCAGCTCCCACTGGCCGTGGTTCCCGGCCAATGGGAGCTGCAGGGGTGGCACCTGCGGACGGTGCAGTGTGCAGAGCCACTTGACCACGCCTCGCAGGCAGAGGGGGGACATGCTTCCGAGAGCTGCTTGCAGTAAGTGCCACCCTGAGCCCCTAATCCCCTGCCACAACCCTGATCCTCCTCCCGCCCTCCAAACCCCTCGATTCCAGTCCGGAGCCCCCTCTTCCCCAGCCAGAGCCCTCCCGCCCTCCCGCACCCCTACCCCCAATTTTGTGAGCATTCATGGCCCACCATACAATTTCCATACCCCGATGTGGCCCTCAGGCCAAAACGTTTGTCCACCCCTGGTTTAGCTCCTGGTGAACAACTGTTCACATCAGGAACACTGCCATTGCAGTGGCCACCCCAGTTGGCAGTCTGTGCGGAGAGGGAAAAGCCTGACTAGGCCATGGAGATTGGATTCCACTTTCATCAGTACAGACGTTGCCTCCTGATCAGTTTGTTGAAGGAAGCTCACGCAGCTGCTTGCTACTAGGGTGACCAGATATCAAGTGTAAAAAATTGGGATGGGGGTGGGGGGTAATAGATGCCTATATATGAAAAAGCCCCCAAAATCAGGACTGTCCCTATAAAATCGGGACATCTGGTCACCCTATCTGCTACCCACACAACCTGTGCATAGACCGGGCTCTTCTCTCTCCAGAGCTGTCAGCTGGGCCCCCTTCCCCAGCCCTGAAATATACAGTTCCCCAGCCCTGAAATAAACAGTAAAACCATCCAGTTGCAGGGGGTAGAGTAAGGAAGCGATTTCAAGCTCCTGCTGTCACTGCGGGCAGGGGAAAAATTTAAAAAGTGTCTTGCCAGCACGTAGGAGGTGGTTTGCTGCTCCTCCCACCCAACTGCTTGCATTGCAATATCTGGTCTTGTGTTTTCTCAACAGAATAGCGCAGTCAGATGGCAAAGGTTGCTATCTGCAAAGTGTGTGACTCCCTGTATATACCATAGAACAGGGTAAGATTAGAGAGAAAGTCTGAGGCAGAGGGAGTGAGAGTTTTACAATTTTCTCATTCCACCCATGGAGAGGAAGCAGCAGCAGTCAGAGAAGGTACAATATGGTACATTATCATTAGACTATGCAGGTTAACCCCTTCCTTCCTCTTCAACCGTGCACTTTTTCTTCAGGCTTAATGATTAGTTTTTCTTTTAACCTTCCCAGAGATCTTGATCCCTCTGTGCTGCCAGATCCTGCAAGGAGCCAAGCACTTTCTTTGAGGGGCTGAGCACCATGCAGGAGATGATTGGCACCTTGCAGGATTGGATACTTTGTGCTTCTCTGCACTTGACCCTGAGGAAAACCCTCCCTTGACTGCTTCTTAGACCAAAGGGCATGTTCTAGCCGGTATTGTTTCCCTCCAATCCATAGTCAGAAGTCTCTAGCAAGGAATTTTAAACCACTGGGAGGGAATGAAACAGGAGGGAAGTTGGGGGAAGAGGGTATGGAAAACAGGATTTAAATCCTCGCTAACAGAACCTTGTTAAATTTCTGCCCAAACAAGAGGATGTTCTCAAAGTTTTGGGGGAGGGTTGGCGAGAGCACTTCTCCTGGTCAAAGGCTAGTATTGCTCTTTGCTTGCTCATGTTCTTTTTCTCTGCCTAAAGAAACTGTCACAGCACATATTCCCCGTGGAAGCATTTATTGCCAAAACTGTCCTAGCCTGTCCCCCATGAGCCTCTCTGATTCACCCACAATTTCCCCCTTCTTTAAAAACTTCTCCCTATATTTTCTCCCCCCCACACACATCCCCCCTCCTTCCCTCCACAGTCTCCTGCTGTGCAGGGCTGGATGGGAATCATTTTTGGAGCTACCTTTTCTGACATGAGTAACTGGGGTCGCTGCTGACCTGAGAGGCTTGGTGATCCCATAGCCAAGCTCCTCCTGTCACCAGAATGTCCAGCTCCACAGTCAGGCTTCCAGTTATTATACTTGATTTTGCACAGTCATTTCCCGGATGGGGGTTGTTAACCCTGATCCAGTTCCAACTTGGCTAAATTCCTCCAGCAGTTTCAGTTGGCTACAGGAGTCCTCTTCACTTCCTATCCTAAACTGTTGTGTAGCATTGCCCGTTGCTGTGTCCTACCTCAGAGATGGCTGCATTTCATTAGTGGGCAAAACAGTCCCTGTGTATATTCCCTACCTACTGTATAGTTGTAGGGGATACTCTGAGACTTATTCCCATTAATGTTTGTAAAGTGCTAGGAGATCCTCGGAGAAGGGCAAATGTGTTGTTATCCCAGTGGCATTTCCTTTAGTCGGCTGAGAATTGACATCCCTGTTGGAGGCTGTGTCTCTACTGCTGTTCTGGATGTCTCATGATCCTCTCACTCTGGTAACCAGTCGATAAATGTCTGGTGTTTGTGCTTTGAGCTCTCTGCTCCTGATGAGGCTTCCATGTGTTGTCAGGGACAGGGGACTCAATGTATCTGAGCTGCTGATTCCTCTTGCACTGCAGGGAAGATTGTCTATGTGTGCTCTGTGATTTGCAGGCAAAGCCATCTGTCTTGCTGAAGCCTTTGGCCTTGAGGAAGCTCACAGGCAGATATTTAGCCCACCAGGAGGGACTGCCATGTCTGCCGGTGCCGCCCCTTCAGCAGACCCTGGATCGCTACCTGCTAGCTCTGCAGCCCATCATCAGCGAGGAGGAATGGACCCACACCAAGGGGCTGGTGGATGAGTTCCGGAAACCAGGTGGCGTTGGGGAAAGGCTGCAGAAGGGCCTGGAGAGGAGAGCTAGGAAAACTGAGAACTGGGTATGTGGGTGCTACTTCCCTGAGCCCTGGTCAGTAGAGGAGAGGATGGAGGCAGGATCTGAGCCAAGTCCTATAAGGGCCATCACTATCCTGGTTTCCAAGCCAGTGGTTCCCAGCCACTGGCACCTGTGCTTTTGTGACTGGTAATCTAGGCTCACCCACACACTTCTGTGCTGAGACTTAGTGCACCATGCATTGCTGCCCGTCTCTTTCTCCGCTGTGTGCACAGAGCTGCGCAAGCCCCATGTCGAGCTGAGGCACATGCAGCTGAATGGGAAGTCATGGGCACTGACTGCTACAGCTAAAGTCTTAGTCCTTTAAAATGATAGTTGCCCCCAGAAGGTTGGGAAAGCCCAATGCTCCAATCCACGGAGTACCAGCCCCACCCCCAATCCCACAAGCCCCCTGCTCTACCTACTCTGTAAAATGGCCGAAAAATCATTCCATGACCCAAATCCCACAATCTTCTCCACTTGCAAAGTATTGTGGGATATGATGTGTTGCAGAATGGTCTTCCAGCCATTTTGTGGGGCACAGATCACTCATGCTTGCAGAGTGGGCATCCTGCTCTCTGCAACCCGGAGCCCCAATTCTTCCATGCTTCCTGTTTCTGTACCCAGCTCTCTGACTGGTGGCTGAAGACGGCTTACCTTGAATATCGCCTGCCGGTTGTGGTTCACTCCAGCCCTGGCGTGGTTTTACCAAAACAGGATTTTCTGGATCAGCAAGGCCAGCTCAGGTAAAGGCCTTTTTGGCTGTTCTTCCCGAAAGTTTCAGATGTTGTTAGTTGGACTGCTGGGGAGTTGATTTGGATTGATGGGAGGAGGCGAGTACTAGCAAGTCTCTCCCAGCTTAGATGACTGCTAGCCATGGGGAGGCTCACAGCTACTCCAGTTGCAGCCTCTCCCAGCAGGAAGCACTGTAGGGAATGAGGTAAGATTGCTGGTTACAGGGAGGCTGAGGGCTTCTCCCAGCAGGATTCCCTCAAAAGGGAAAGATGGAAGAGGAAAGATGGTCCAGTGGTTAGAGGAAGAGGCTGAGACTTAGAAGACCTAGATTAAATTCCCTGCTCTGCCACTAACTTCCTTTGTGACTTTGGGCAAATTACATAAATCTTTGAGCCTCAGTTCCCCATCTGTCAAATGGGGATAATTGCACTTCACAGCGGGGGTTGTGAGGATAAATACATATTGTGAGGCGCTCAGATACAATGGTGACAGGAGCCATACAAAGTACCTAAGATACTTTAAGAGACCCTAAATATGACTTTAGATTCTGCAGGCTTGGGGGAAGAGACAGACTAGGTTACTCAGCTAATGTTGTGTGTGTCTGCGATTCATTCAGGCTCTGTGCATTTGCAGAGGGCTTCCCACTGTTCTGTCATTAGCTGCACAAGTCAAATCCACAGCTGCTGTCTGTCTCCAGTGTGTTTCTTCCCCTTACTCAAGCCCTGTATGCAACCGAACACTGGCAATTTGTGTGTTTCCCTCCTGCTAATTCATGTTGCAGATGCTGGTGTTTTGAAGTCATCCCCACACACGGAATTGATTCTCTCACCCTCTTTGGAGCCTGCCGCTGATCTTAGTCCCTGTTTTTTGCTGTTTGTTTTCATGCATGTGAAGTTTTGTCTTAGATTTGGGTTTGGCTCTGGGAAGTCGAGGCTCTGTGGATTCAAAGCCATAGCATTGACCTTTATACAGGGTTGCTTTTTCCACATTTACCCATCATCACCTGCTCCTGTCATCAGGATGTCTTCTGGCTGGGTTAAAAATATCAGCCAACCAGAGAAGTGTGTGTGAGAGAGAAATAAGAGTGAAAGAATCCTCCCTCCCTCTCTGATGCAAGGTCTTGTATGCTCACTTGGCCAAATCTATCCCATCGCAGTGAGTGGGGAGGATGTCTTAAAGAGACAGTGGAAGGGCTAAAAATCCTATTTTAAAAACCCTTCCTTATATTATTGACTCTGAAATTTATTAAAATCAACGTTGCCAACTCTCCTGATACTTGGTACTGTATTTTACTTGAAAACAGCTCAGAAACCAGAAGGCAAATAAAAAGAATCCAACTTCCTTTTATCTCATGACTTTTGATGGGGCCTGACATAATTTTTGAATGCTTGGGCATTGCAGTGCTGGAATTTAAAAAGAAAACAAAACAACTACCTTGCTATCATGCCCTTTACTCTCTGTTTTCGTCTCTGCTTTTATGATGAAAGGCTAGTTGGCTTTACTTTTGGTTCTAGTCGGTTTCACTTTCTCAGGCATGGGCAATGCAAAATGCAGCAAAGTTAGTTTTCAGACACTACAAGGGAATATACAGTTGGGGGGGAGCTTGGGGGGGAAGGAGGGTTGTTTTTAAAAACTTTCTCCATTGGATCTTTCGTGGAAATGTTTCTTTCAGTTTCAATTTTTTAAAAATTCAGCTACAGAGCAGCTCCAAGATGACTTACCTGAGCCCCTTCTAGGCTAGCTGAGCCTTTGTTACTATCCTTGGAGCTCAGGTACTAGTGCAAGTTGTGCAACAGGAGACTTTAGTGTGATGTCCTGCTCTGTGCCTCTGTTCCCTTCACACACCCTGTCTGTCTTGTCTATTTTAACTCTTTAGGGCAGGGTTCTTCTCTTGTTGTGTGTGCCCAGTGTCCAGCAGAAGGGAGCCAAACTCTTGGTTGGAGCCTCTCGGTGCTACACCCACACAAATACTAAAAAAAAAACTGAATGAGTCAGTGAACAAAAAAAGTGTTTCATTGGAGCTACCAAAACACAGCCACAGTTGGCCAGGGCTCAAGATATTAGGAACTCGCTCTGCTCTGCTGTCCCCAAAGTCCAGCATTCTCTCAGCAGAGGGGGTGAAATCCAAACTACTATTATTTCTAGGGGGTCAGGATTTCAGTATCTCTCTGGTCGTTATGTTTGGCTTTTCCAGGTTTGCTGCCAAGCTGATTGAGGGCATCCTGGATTTCAAGACCATGATTGACAAGTAAGTTGGATGCAGTAGTGTAGCTGTGTTGGCCGCCATATATTAGAAAGACAAGGTGTGTGAGGTAATATCTTTTATTGGATCAACTTCTGTTGGTGAGAGAGACAAGATTTTGAGCTTACACCAAGCTCGTCTTCTGTTAGAGGCATTTCTGGCACACTGAAATGCCCCTGCTGCCTTTACTTAGGGGATGTTCAGATCAAAAGTTTCTCTCTCTCAAAGGGAAACAGTCAAGATAAAAATCCATATGTCTAAAGAATAGCGCCTCTAATCAGTGTAACTGACAACAGCCAGGGTCACTGACAGGACTGTACAAAAGCAAACTGACTTTTCCCTTTTTATGCTCTTTATTTACTTCTGCCTCCTACTCCACCTGGATATGGAAATGAGCCTGGTCTATTCTGCTTCTTGAATCTCATGTAATGATGTTTAGGGTTGCAAAGCTGTAGTGCAACAAAAACTTTTCCCTTCACACTGTGTTTTGGGAGAGGCTCTTATGTGTGTACTTGGAGGGAATTAAGCCTGACTGAAGCCCTGCAGACTCACATCCTTAATTTATCCACAGAACAGGTCCAGCTCAGACAGCAAGAACACACAAGCTTCCAATGTGTTTCAAGTCCCCACCTGCAGGGGCATTCTCAACCTATTTACCACTGTGGGCTACATATCTGTATGTTATGTGTGCTGCATCCACACAATATATATTCTAACACTGCATGGCCCTGAGGATGTCACATGCGCTGCAGCTGTGTGCTGATTGGGTCGCAAGCGGCCCACAGGTGAGAGAGGAGTCCAGTCCTCTAGGCCTCGTTCAGTCCTTGGCCTCTAAAATGAGGCTGCCAGCAAAGGCCTTGTCTGACCTAGGATTGCAGGTGTGATATTAGCAGATTAGCTAACACGTTTGAGAAGCCTAGCGCAGTCCAGGCACACTGCTTTTAACACATGCTAAACCAGTCACTTTAAAGCCCAGGGTGGGCCCTGACTTTAACCCAGCCAGGTTAGCATATGTTAAAAGCAGTGTACCCACGAGCCCAAGTCAGCTGACGTGTCTTGCGGGTCTTTTATCCCTGGATAGACGTACCCAAAATGTAATTGTGAACAGGGAATCATCAAGTGGGTGTGTTTCTAGTGGGGTCACACGGGGATTTGTTCTTGGCCCTGTGCTATTTAGGTATTTTTATCATTGACCAGAAAGAAGAAACATAAAATCATCACTGATAACATGGGGAGTGCTGAATAATAAAGAGGACAGATCACTGATTTAGAGCAATCTGGATCACTTGGTAAACTGGGTGCAAGCCAACAATATGTGTTTTAATACAGCTAAATGTAAATGTGTATGGAAACAAAGAATGTTGGCCCTAGTTACAGGAGATGGGCTCTATCCTGGGAAACACTGATTCTGAAAAAGATTTGGGGTTTGTGGTGGATAATCAGCTAAACATGAGCTCTCAGTGTAACATTGTGGCCAAAGGGACTAATATGATCCTTGGATGCATAATTGGGCATCTTGGGTAGGAGCAGAGAGATTATTTTATCTCAGTATTTGGCACTGGTTCAACTGCTGCTGGAATCCCTTGTCCAGTTGGAGCAGGTTCAGAGAAGAGCCACAAGAATGATTAAAGGGTTAGAAAACCTGCCTTATAGTGATAGACTCCAGGAGCTCAATCTATTTAGCTTAACAAAGAGAAGTTAAGGGATGACTTGATTACCGTGGATAAGTACCTGAATGGAGAACAAATATTTAATAATGGGCTCTTCAGTCTAACAGAGAAATGTATAACATGATCCAAGGGCTAGAAGCTAGACAAATTCAGTCTGGAAATAAGGTATAAATTTTTAATAGTGAGAGTAACAGACCATTGGAGCAATTTACCAAGAGTTGTGGTGGATTCTCCATCTGACAATTTTTAAATTAATTTTCAATGTTTTTCTAAAAGATCTGCTCTAAAATTATTTCAGGGACAGTCTCTGACTTTTGTGTTATATAGCAGGACAGACTAGGTGATCACAACGGTCCCTTCTGGCCTTGGGAGTCTATGAACTGAGACCCACCACACAAAGAATCAGATGGCAACAACTAGTGGTCACTCCAGACATAGGCCTGGATTTGAACCTGTGACCTGTAACCCACTGCTAATCCCCTTGAAACAATGGGTCTACATTCCCTGCATCTTTAAGTATACCAGGCCTCAACTCCTGTTGGAGTTGGGCAAGCTGCAGTGTAGGCCCAAGGGTCTGTTTTTTCATATGCTAGCAGATGTGGAGAAAAGGACCTTGCCCCTATATAAAACAAAAGCCAACTCATGTACATGCTGGGTAGCCTCTGCTCGGAGAGTTGGGGGGTGCAGGGGATGCTCAGCCCCCAGTGGAGGAGACTTCTAATATCCAAATCTTTTAGGGCTTGTACACACTAGCATTTATTTTGATATAACTTAAAAACCACCCCCCTGAGCGATGTAAGTTACACCAATCTAAGCAACAGTGTGGACAGTGCTATGTACATGGGACAATCTCTCCTGCCGGCATAGCTACTTGGGAGGTGGAGTAATTATGCCAATGGGAGAGCTCTTTCCCATTGGCATGGAGCATCTGCACTAGCAGCACTACAGTGGTGCAGCGACATCAGTACAGCTGCACCCCTGTCATGATTCTACTGTAGACTAGTCCTTAGTCTCTCACTGGAGCAGCCATGATAGGGCGCTGGGCATGGGAAGAGCATGCCAGGTGTTGATCGTTGGAAGGCAGGCATTCTGATTGCTGTTTTCTTCCCTCTCCTGCCCTGCTTCCTCTCTTCTGTGTATATTTCCAGTGAGAACCTGCCAGTAGAATACCTGGGTGGGAAACCTCTTTGCATGAACCAGTACTACCAGATCCTCTCATCCTGTCGCATCCCGGGCCCGAAGCACGACTCCGTTGTGAACTACACCAAAGGAAAAAAGCCGCCCTCGCACATCACTGTGGTTCACAACTTCCAGGTACAGCAGTGCCAGGGCTTAGTAGAAGTCTTGGGAAGGCCAGGTTATTCTTTCGGATTTAAGTGCCCCCTTTGGCTGGCTTTGCCAAGGAAGAGGAAGAAGCAATAAAGCTCTGAGTATGAGGTTTGCCTCCCCAGGAAACCAGTCCCGCTCCCCCTGAAGTCAGTCGTGGGTTTGCTATTAATTGGGAGCAGGCTTGGGCCCCGGCTTGGGCCCCATGGCTGGGACTGCAGTGTGTGTGAGCTGTATGTGAGTGCTCCATTCCCACATCTCTTTCCCTTCTAGCTCCATTCCCTGAAAGTTTGGTCTCCTGCTCTGGATTTGGAGCTAGAAATTGCTGGTTTGGGAGGCCGGGGGGATAATGGACCCAATGGTCATGGATAGGGCCCTACCAAATTCATGGTCCATTTTGGTCAATTTCATGGTCATAGGATTTTAAAAATCATAAATTTAATGATTTCAGCTATTTAAATCTGAAATTTCATGGTGTTATTATTGTAGGGGTCCTGACCCAAAAAGGAGTTGCGGGTGAGGGGGGTCGCAAGGTTATAATGGGGGGGTTGTGGTATGCCACCCTTACTACCGCGCTGCTGATGGCAGGACTCTGCCTTCCGAGCTGGGCGCCCGGCCAACAGCCACCACTCTCTGGCCACCCAGCTCTGAAGGCAGCGCAGAAGTAAGGGTGGCTATAGCGCAAACCCCCTAAAATAACCTTGTGACCCCCCCGCAACTCCCTTTTGGGTCAAGACCCCCAATTTAAGAAATGCTGGTCTTCCCCATGAAATCTGTATAGTATAGGGTAAAAGCACACAACAGACCACATTTCATGGGGGAAGACCAGATTTCACGATCCATGACGTGTTTTTCATGGCCGTGAATTTGGTAGGGCCCTAGTCATGGTCAAGCCTCAGAAATTGTAGAACCTGGAAGGTGTTACGAGAAGAGTGTTTTCCTCTGTCTGTCTTAAATTATCTGGCCCTCATTACCGCAGTATCCAAGCACCTGATAATCTTTAATATATTTGTCCTCACAACATCCCTGTGAGGTAGGGAAGTGCTATTACACCGTTTTATGGATGGGAAACTGAGGCACCAAGAGGTTAAGTCCTTTGCCCCAGGTCTCACTGGAAGCCGGTGTCATAACAGGGACTTGAACCTGGGTCTCCCACCTCCCAGGCTATGCCCTAATCACTGGGTCATCCTTCCTCTCCACCTACCAATCATCAGCCCCTTAGCTGAGCCCTCAGCATTGCTCTTGCCTCCTGGATGAGACTGTGGTCAGTCTGTGTGACTGGCTGCTATAAACCTTTGTCTCTCCCTCCTTTCCAGTTCTTTGAGCTGGATGTTTACAGCAGCGATGGGAGCCCCCTCACCACCGATCAGATCTTCATCCAGCTGGAGAAGATCTGGAACACGTCCCTCCAAACAAACAAGGAGCCAATTGGGATCCTCACCACCAACCACCGAAACAGCTGGGCCAAAGCCTACAACAACCTTATCAAAGGTCTGTCCTGCCCCACCCACGTGGATCACCATGCTGGTGACTGCTGCCCTCCATGCAGAGCTGTGCGCCCCCGGCTTCTCCCTCCTTTACAAGCCCTCTGCAAGCAGACACTGACCAGATAACTGGGCTTTCTAACAGTCTGAGTGTGGGAGTATTTATCCAGCTGGGTTGTGTCCAGATTAGACCCATTGCAAAGCATTGTTATTTCTGTTTAAACACCCATCCTCTAAGTGTTCAAGGTTTGGTCCAGGACAGAGCTGAAGTTATGTAGTAGTTCACCCCCTAAATGGATGAAATCCAATAACCAAGCTAAACAAAAACAGAGAGCTGATACAAGTGAGAAGGAGCATCCCTATGAGGCTCACAGCTTCCAATCTATTACAGCCATCTAGCCCATAGCTTCAACACTCGAATACCACTGCAGCATGGTCAAGAGATGCTTCCTTACAAAGGGAGTCAGGGCACCGAGTGTCATCAATCTGCTCTCCTGAATTTTATCGTTCCTCCAATTAAATGCAGTTTTTCAATCTGCTTCCATCATCTTCTACTTTTTCCCCCCTTCTCAGACAAGACCAACAAGGAGTCCGTGCGTTCGATCGAGAAGAGCATTTTCACCGTCTGCCTGGATTCACCCATTCCTCGGGTGTCTGACGACATCTACAAGAGCCGGGTGGCAGCTCAGATGCTGCATGGTGGAGGCAGTCGCTGGAACAGTGGGAACCGATGGTTTGACAAAACCCTTCAGGTGGGTGCTGGGGTTTTTGAGAAACTAGAGGCATGGGTCTGGGGGAGACAAACTTCCTGAAACTGGAAGGGCCAGTAGGCCCCCAAATCATTCAGTAAGAGACTTTCCCAGATCAAAAGGGGCATGGGAAGTGAGAAGAGCAAGAGGCTGATGTCAACAGCATAAGTGCCTGTGGGCTTGGTGGAGAATGTTTGGGATTCTCTCCCACAATCAAACAAGTTCTCACTCTCTTGCTAGGTCTACCAAGCTCTCATTGTTTCTTAGGTTCCTGGCAGCACTCACTCAGTGCAACCAAGCTATTCCTTGTATTACTCGTAAATTAACTGTCTACCTGCGGTGTAAAATGACTTGTCTGTCTGGAGGCTGACCAAGCCTAACGAGGTCTGTTTCTTGAATTTCCCATGGGATTGTTGCTCTCCCTGTTTGTCTCTGCCAGAAGCTAACCTGCTTCTTTCAGGCATCTGCTGCCATCCCACAACATTTCTTTGATCCCCATCTCCCTTTATCTGTATAATGGTACCATTCAAGGGCCACATCCTCCATTAGAAGACTATCTCTGGGCCTTTCAGGGAGCTTGCCCATGCTCTGACAGGACTCTTATAATCCTAACAACATTTTGGGTTGTTCAGCTTCTGCTTGGCACTGCTTATTTACAGGGCAATGCCAAGTTCTTCTAGCTTTGCAATTAACCAAAGTCTGCACAGAACTGGTGGGGGATGTTACTGCTGTGTTACGTGAGCCTCCAAGGAAATCAAACCCTTTGAAGCTGTACCATATTGCAGGGTACACTGGCTTCTCTGATGCATCTTCTGTCAATGGGATCATCTTCCATCTGCCTCATTGAATATAATGATGATACCAAATCCTCCTAGCGTTGGTTATGGAGTTTCTTTCTTCTGGGAGGTGGCTGATGGCTTTGCAGTTTACCATGCGCTGATGGGATTGAGGTCTTCTCCAGCACATAGCAATGAGACATTGAGGCCCCTCTTGGGCTGGTGCTTGCACTGTAGAGGAGGCCTCTCTTCACTGCCTTTTTCGTTTCCCTGGCAGTTTATCGTTGCTGAGGACGGCTCCTGTGGCCTGGTGTATGAGCACGCTCCCTCGGAGGGCCCGCCCATCGTTGCCCTTCTGGATCACATCGTGGAGTACACGTGAGGCTTGCTCACTTGTCTCTGAGTCAGACACGGATCTCAAACTGTCCATCCACAGTAAAGCTCCCCTTCACCAGCTCATTTCCCCCCTCACTCCCAGGCATCTGCTTTGGAGGCGCTTTAACAGTATCTAAAGTTAGGTACTGCAGCTCTTGGAGCAACGACCAGGGATTAGCCACCTGCTGAGAATGGTAAACTTTGCTGCTGCTTGAACTCTCTGGAGAAGCCACTGCTTATGTTTAATATGGCTGTCGGGTGGCAGAATGTTTGCTTCTGATGGAATCTATAGCACATTTTTTAAAGGGTTCGAAGGGCATTAGACCTGTAATCTCTTGGTGAAGGAATCACTATGATCCAAACTTCTGCATTTATTCTCCTAGTTTTTCATCAGAAGCAGATGTGGAGGGAGCAGCTGTCAAATCAGGAAGGCTGAGATTTGTGACAGAGGGCTTTGCAGTGGGTGACACAGACCCAAAATGTCATAGTCAGGGATTTACACTATGTTCACTACAGTGGGATCTGAGTCTGTCTACTGGGCACCAGAATCCTATAGGCCAAGGGGCTGGAGATAAAGGTGGTCTAGCTAAATGGTTTCAATGCTGTCTCTCTGTGCAGGAGGAAACCAGAGCTGGTGAGATCACCGATGATTCCTCTGCCAATGCCTAAGAAGCTGCGGTTTAACATCACCCCAGAAATCAAACATGACATAGAGAAGGCAAAGCAGAACCTCAACATGTGAGTAAAGCAGGTGGAAGAGCTCAATGAGTGAGCGAGAGAATAATCCCTGTGCCTACTTGGAGAGCTGGGTGGTAAGGAAAATGTCAGTGCTCTATGGTGCTCAGTGCACTATTCAGGAAGCCTGCCCAGTGTCTTGCAGGGCATAAACTATACTGTATGTGGCTGAAAAGTGCATTGCTGAGCCTCCTCCTGACTGCTGTGCTGAAAGGGGACTTGCTGCTTATTCATCCCAATCTATTTACGAAGAGGGATGTCTCTGA
Organism: Dermochelys coriacea; assembly: GCF_009764565.3. NCBI lineage: Eukaryota > Metazoa > Chordata > Testudines > Dermochelyidae > Dermochelys > Dermochelys coriacea. The sequence continues at coordinate 13,449,894 of NC_050083.1, read as the reverse complement.
TCAGGAACCTGACCTGCTGTACTAGATCAAACCACTGGGCCAACTAGTGTTGGATCCTGTCTCCAGAAGTGGACAAATCCCTTGCATCTAACCAGTTGCACAGTGCTTCACGTACTGCGTCAAGTTACGGAGGTTGAGCTCATTGTGAAAAGATTGGGTGGGGCAGATCCCTTTGTCCTTGTGCAGATTTGGTCTGAGCAGATTGATGTCTCTGGGGCTCACGAAAGCTCTGGGGCCTGGGTTTTTGCCATGTAACAGCAAGGAGCATCCTGAAGAATTTCTCTTCTCCCTCTCTCTCTCTGCAGAATGGTGCAAGATCTGGATATCAAGGTGATGGTCTTTCACCACTTTGGGAAAAACTTCCCCAAGTTGGAGAGGATAAGTCCAGATGCCTTTATTCAGATGGCCCTGCAGCTGGCTTATTATAGGTAAGGAGCACACTGCAGGCAGTTAGCTTTCCAGCCCCTATATCTCCCTTCTAAAGAGCTTCAGGGGATTTTTACCCTGCTCCACGAAACTGCTGACTAGAGGTCAACACCAAACCCAACTAGCTGGGTTTGGGGAAAGACCCCAAACACCAGAGGGTTACAGGGTGGTGACCTATTAGAATCATAGAATCATAGAATATCAGGGTTGGAAGGGACCCCAGAAGGTCATCTAGTCCAACCCCCTGCTCAAAGCAGGACCAAGTCCCAGTTAAATCATCCCAGCCAGGGCTTTGTCAAGCCTGACCTTAAAAACCTCTAAGGAAGGAGATTCTACCACCTCCCTAGGTAACGCATTCCAGTGTTTCACCACCCTCTTAGTGAAAAAGTTTTTCCTAATATCCAATCTAAACCTCCCCCATTGCAACTTGAGACCATTACTCCTCGTTCTGTCATCTGCTACCATTGAGAACAGTCTAGAGCCATCCTCTTTGAAACCCCCTTTCAGGTAGTTGAAAGCAGCTATCAAATCCCCCCTCATTCTTCTCTTCTGCAGACTAAACAATCCCAGCTCCCTCAGCCTCTCCTCATAAGTCATGTGCTCTAGACCCCTAATCATTTTCGTTGCCCTTCGTTGTACTCTTTCCAATTTATCCACATCCTTCCTGTAGTGTGGGGCCCAAAACTGGACACAGTACTCCAGATGAGGCCTCACCAGTGTCGAATAGAGGGGAACGATCACGTCCCTCGATCTGCTCGCTATGCCCCTACTTATACATCCCAAAATGCCATTGGCCTTCTTGGCAACAAGGGCACACTGCTGACTCATATCCAGCTTCTCGTCCACTGTCACCCCTAGGTCCTTTTCCGCAGAACTGCTGCCGAGCCATTCGGTCCCTAGTCTGTAGCGGTGCATTGGATTCTTCCATCCTAAGTGCAGGACCCTGCACTTATCCTTATTGAACCTCATTAGATTTCTTTTGGCCCAATCCTCCAATTTGTCTAGGTCCTTCTGTATCCTATCCCTCCCCTCCAGCGTATCTACCACTCCTCCCAGTTTAGTATCATCCGCAAATTTGCTGAGAGTGCAATCCACACCATCCTCCAGATCATTTATGAAGATATTGAACAAAACGGGCCCCAGGACCGACCCCTGGGGCACTCCACTTGACACCGGCTGCCAACTAGACATGGAGCCATTGATCACTACCCGTTGAGCCCGACAATCTAGCCAGCTTTCTACCCACCTTATAGTGCATTCATCCAGCCCATACTTCCTTAACTTGCTGACAAGAATGCTGTGGGAGACCGTGTCAAAAGCTTTGCTAAAGTCAAGAAACAATACATCCACTGCTTTCCCTTCATCCACAGAACCAGTAATCTCATCATAAAAGGCGATTAGATTAGTCAGGCATGACCTTCCCTTGGTGAATCCATGCTGACTGTTCCTGATCACTTTCCTCTCCTCTAAGTGCTTCAGGATTGATTCTTTGAGGACCTGCTCCATGATTTTTCCAGGGACTGAGGTGAGGCTGACCGGCCTGTAGTTCCCAGGATCCTCCTTCTTCCCTTTTTTAAAGATGGGCACTACATTAGCCTTTTTCCAGTCATCCGGGACTTCCCCCGTTCGCCACGAGTTTTCAAAGATAATGGCCAAGGGCTCTGCAATCACAGCCGCCAATTCCTTCAGCACTCTCGGATGCAATTCGTCCGGCCCCATGGACTTGTGCACGTCCAGCTTTTCTAAATAGTCCCTAACCACCTCTATCTCTACAGAGGGCTGGCCATCTCTTCCCCATTTTGTGTTGCCCAGCACAGCAGTCTGGGAGCTGACCTTGTTAGTGAAAACAGAAGCAAAAAAAGCATTGAGTACATTAGCTTTTTCCACATCCTCTGTCACTAGCTTGCCTCCCTCATTCAGTAAGGGGCCCACACTTTCCTTGGCTTTCTTCTTGTTGCCAACATACCTGAAGAAACCCTTCTTGTTACTCTTGACATCTCTTGCTAGCTGCAGCTCCAGGTGCGATTTGGCCCTCCTGATATCTTTCCTACATGCCCGAGCAATATTTTTATACTCTTCCCTGGTCATATGTCCAACCTTCCACTTCTTGTAAGCTTCTTTTTTATGTTTAAGATCCGCTAGGATTTCACCATTAAGCCAAGCTGGTCGCCTGCCATATTTACTATTCTTTCGACTCATCGGGATGGTTTGTCCCTGTAACCTCAACAGGGATTCCTTGAAATACAGCCAATATTGCAATAGCCCACTCTTTCGCTATGCCTCCATGTGGGAGGGTTAGATGGCTGATGGATCTAGAGCCATGTGCAGACATCCCAAATCCTGCCCTTTCCCCATGCACTGGAATGGCATTAGTTCTGCTCTGTGAAGGGCCCTTCGTGGTCACAAAGGAGTGGGCAAGATTAGCCCCTCCAAGAGCAGTGCATGAAATACCAGTAGAGGAGGGTCAGTCAGCTAGGGATGCAGCTTGGTCCATGTAATTACCATTTCTTCTGAGCTTTCTCATCCTTCCTGCATGGAATTTACTCTTCCTTGGGAGGTGGGGAGGATTCAAGGGAGAAATACAACAGATGTATCTTCATACTTCGGACCAGAAATTCACCTGCACGATTTCCCTGCAAAGGATAAGATTTGCATAGCCCCTTCTTGTCAAGGACAATTCTTCCCCTGTGACTGCTTCTCCTCCCCGTCTTTCAGGATGTATGGCCAGATCTGTGCTACATATGAGAGTGCCTCACTGAGGATGTTCCGCCTGGGTCGGACAGACACCATCCGCTCTGCCTCTGTGGACTCGCTGAAGTTTGTAGAGGCAATGGACAACCCTAGCAAGCAGGTGAGAGTTCCAACAGATGGAGTGAATTAACTTCACCCCAAAATAAAAGGAGAACTGCTTTTCAACTTACCCTAGAAGTGTAGCATCTGTATCTTCTGGTCTCAGCCAAAAACTGCATTTGATCTGAGGTTGTTTTAAGGTACAATCTGGAATATATGATTACAAATCTTGGGTTTCATTCAGCTTTCCTTTTACATCTCTGTAAATCCAAGGTGAGTGTTTCTAACCCTATATCACATGTGACCAGTCTGAATGTCTAGCCAGTCAGGTCCCAAGTACTAGATTATTGGACTTGAAGGTTCTCAATGTATCATTCAAAGGGTCATTTCCTTGTTTTGGTTTTGACCTATGAACTTTGGATAATATACAGGCAAACAAATGTACTATTTTGGGGAGTAGATTTGCTAGAATACGTTTAAATTAATAGGGATGAACACAGTTAGTACGATGCTATATTTAATTGAAACTTTTAGAAGTTAATGCAGTTTTTCTGGATGGGGAGTTGTACAAATAAGGAAACAAGCTCCTGACCAAACAGTATAGTGTTTGGGTGTCCCAAACTTGGAGATACAGAAACACTATTGGTTCCAAGTATATCCAGATTCACAGAGAGGATTTGTGATTCTAAGTGTTCAGGACTCATTTCAGTCCTTCCATGAAAAAGATAGGGACTCTGGTTCACTCTTTTAGAAGAAAATGAATCGAGACTAGAACCTAGCAAGTGATGAGTCAGTTCACTGGGGATGGAGTTCTGAATCAGAGTTCAACCATTTGCTGTAGGCTGTAGAATCTCTGTAGTAATCCCCTTGCAAAGACTTGCCTCCTTTGTTTGCTGAATTGTCCTTCTGTCATCTGAATTGTCCCACTGATATCTCCGCTTCCAACAGTTCCAGGATAAAGGGCCACAACTGGTAGTTCCTATGGAATCACTTAAGAATAGTCTTATGAGCTGGAAAGGAAGAGAAATAATTCAGCCAAACAATATGATCTAAGTTAACAATAGCTTGAAGGCAGAAATGCCATCCTGCAGGTGAGCTACTGAAATCACTGGGCAGCAAATTTTTAACGTCCATTCCATGCATTCTCCTTAGAACCAAGAGAAGGTGGAACTACTGAGGAGAGCTACGCAGGCACACAGAGCTTACACAGATATGGTGAGTGTCCCATACAGCTCCAAGGCTGGGACTGTGCAGAGGTAAGCCAGGTGCTGCTGGAAGAAAAATCCCAATTTATGGTGCTAGACATATAAGACAGCCCGTTAATACTGCCCCTAGGATTGATTCTGACCAGTTAATGCTTTGAAGGACTGACTGTACTCTTCCTCTTTGCACAGTTCCTTCAGTATCCCTGGTGACTGGGGGCAAAGGAGAGAAAAAATCAAGTCTGCAGCTATACTCTGAAGAATTCCTATTCTCCCCATCACCAGGGTCTGTAGATGCCAGGGCTGCACAAGGGTTTTTTTTAAAATCACAGGGATCCTATCCTGAGAAGTTATAGGGTTTGTTTAGTTCCATCTGTCTGTCAAATGTTGCTCTTAATGGACAGTCAGTTTTTTTTTTTCCCCTTTCTACTTTAAATTTAAGAGGATTTTTAAAATCTGGTTCAGACTGAAGATGGTGCTGATTTTTGTTTCCCTGCCTCTCCAATCTCTTATCCAGACTCTCTCTTCCTTTCAGGCAATAAAGGGGAATGCAATAGACCGTCATCTGCTAGGCCTGAAGATTCAAGCCATTGAGGATCTAGTGAGCATGCCAGAACTGTTCATGGATACAGCCTACGCCGTTGCCATGCACTTCAACCTCTCAACCAGCCAGGTAAGAAGTGGCTGACCAACGTGAGAGTGCTGCAATCATTCTTTCTGCCTTTCTTCTCCACATTCCTCCACCACCTCCTTCCTTGAGGAACTGCTCTGTATATAGTGCCATAGGAATCTAGTCCCACAACAAGCTGAGCTGGACCTTTAAAGAGGTTGTGAGGTGAAGCTGAGGACTATGACCTTACCATTGCTAGAGCCATTCTAACAGATTATCTTCTCCACCCCAGGCTGGACAGTGCATTGCCAGGTAGATACCAAGTGCCTGTGGTAATGTGGAGGCCCTGCCTGCACACTGTAACAGCAGCAGTACTGCATGAGGCTCATTATCCTTATGAGTCTGCTTCAGTGGATAACTGCTCCTCCACAAGTCTCCTCAGAGGGTGATATGAAGAACTAGCACACTGCTGGGGAATAGCAGAAACAATTGATTTATTTATAAAGCATCCACAGTGTGTACGAGGAGCTGAACAGATGGGTCTGAATATCATGCCCCTGCCCTGAAGAACTTAGCTGGGATGTTAGTTGGGAGTACTCCATTTGATTTATCCTCTCCAACAGCTCTTGTGATCTTCTGCCTCTTTTTGTTTGTTTGTTTGTTTGTTTGTTTGTTTTTAGTTGGGTACGGAGGTGTTTAACCAGGTTGTTTCCCACTGTAGGTCCCAGCAAAGACAGATTGTGTGATGTGCTTTGGTCCAGTGGTTCCAGATGGCTATGGAGTCTGCTACAACCCCATGGATGACCACATCAACTTTGCAATGTCGGCGTACAACAGCTGTGCCGAAACCAATGCTGCCCGCCTGGCACATTACCTGGAGAAGGCGCTACTGGACATGCGGCTCCTGCTCCAATCCACACCCAAATCAAAATTGTAAGAAATGAACCTCCTTCACAGCCCCTAAGCTTTAGGAGCTGCCCCATGTGCACAAGAAGCTCCCAGCTCTCCAAAAACTGGGCAACAGGAGATGGGCTCTATTAGGAATCTAGAAGAGCATATGGCACGCATCTCTCTGCAGAGAAGTTAAGGAGTGGTAATCTCCAACTATCAGACCACAAGGTGAAAGGAAGCATTGCCTTATTCCAAGCTAGATCTGACAGAGATCCTGTCCCACAATGTACCTTTCTTCCCTTGAAGGTATACTGGAGCAACATCTTTTTATTGAATTTACAGTGGAAAGAACAGAGAAAGCACATTCTTCATCCCATCCTTCACTCTTCATCCACTAGGGGGAGTATTCTCCTGGCTGAGTGGGTCTGAGACCACTTGGATATTTTTGCTGGCTCAGGCTTTGGAGGGGTCGGGAATATGTCTTTTGGGCCATGCTATGCCTCTCGAAGTGGTGTCATCAGTGCCATTGAACTCTGGGGTGGGGGGGATAAATGCTGTAAATCGGAGGAAATCCAGTCCTGTTAGGATGCATTGTGCTGCTTTTCTAGAAAATTGTTTTCCTAACATAACCTTGCTAGGGGGCTGGTCTTTGTGTGCTTTTCACAGCTAGGAATGTTCCCTTCCCCATCCTTCTAACACTTGGGTCTTCACTTTCTCCACTAACTGTGGAACACCATCGCTACAACTGAACTCATTTCCCCTACTCTGGCCTTTTGTTTGTTTGAAGCATAAAACGATGGATTGCTGGCGGGTCTCCCTCTCAGAGCTTCAGGCTCTGCAACTTGAGCCTCTTTGGCTTTCTTGTATTGCTTCTACTCAACATTTTAATTGATTTTTTTAATTATGCAGGCTCTCCTAGCCTTGACTTTATGCACTTACATATTATGTAGTGGGGAGAGATTATATAGACCTTGATGTTGTTTGTAGAACCTGTCCTCTTCATTCTGCCCCTTCTCTTTCAAATGGGAACCATGTTGCCCTTTGTTACTTGCAGACTGAGAGATCATGCACTGTTTTCCATGCTGCATAAGAAACTTAATTAGCCTTTCTAATCAAGTTTCCCAAAATGCCTAGAGGTTCCAGATTGCATAGGTGATATACGTTGGAGCTGAAGGAAAAAAAGGTGCAGCATGACACTTCTCCCCTGCCATATATTATCAACTCCTACCAAGGTTGTGGTTCCTCTAAAATAAGGGAGGTAGTGAAGAAAGCACAAGAGTCTACTCTAGGATGTACAGACTCTGTCTGTTCATTGCCCAAAACAACTGTCTTTTCCGCAGGAATCCAACAGCGTTTCTTCATCAGAACCTGGTTTCTTCTTGCCTTAATGTTATTTATACCCATGGTGATTTATAATTTCCCTCTTTTGTGGAATATAGTCACAGCTGTGTTAATTTGACAACCTTTAGAAATGAAGGAATTATATTTATAAGTGTGCAATTTAGAAAATATTGACACACAATAAGAAAGGAATATAAAACTGCCAATATCTTTCCTAGGGCAACATGTGAAACCATAGCCCTACTGCCATTATAGAAGAGAGTGCATTGTTTGCCCCTGCCGCTGCTATTCCTGCAGTGGGATAACAATAGTTCTGAACCAAGGAATAGCTTGAGTTTGTAGTCTGTTTTATCACACAAACACTTGTCCATATCACAAAGTCACCCAACCAGTAGAGTCATTGCTGCTCTTCTGGTGATGGGCCTCGAGAGCATTCACAATCCTGGTGCCTTGGTAGAGGTGTGTGACCAATTTGAAGTACGTTCATCCTAGTAGTATTGAAAACCTCTTTTATGAACACTTAGTCACCCCATCTCACTTTTTAATTGATGCAAAGCTGCTCTCAGTTGTTTTACATTTAAATTCCACCCCTCCAACTAAATATTGAGGGGAAAGTTTTACTGAAACTCACCTGCACAGCTAACGATTGTACAAACCTCCATTAAAAAAATTTAAGTTTAAAAAAAAAATTATAAATGGAATGAGATGGTTAGAAAGCAATGGGATCATGTAACGCACGGCTCTGGGTACAAACACACTTACTCTAACGATCAGATTCTTCCACAATGAACGAGACTGAAAGTTACAAGAGGCCACCCAAAATCTTAATCTGTATTAATATTTATTATATGTAATGAGTACTTATATAACCATTTAAGAGACTGCACCCTTCTGGGATGAATTGGAATGGGTACGGTCCTACTGAGATTTAAAAAAACACTACTTTTTAGGGAGGCTTTTATTCTGGAAGAGATTCCTTTCTCCAGAGACAAAGTAAACGTTTTTTTCCTCCCTGTATGTAATGAGTCAATATAGTGCCTGTTGATAACTGATGCTACTCTACTGTGGTCTCTAGCCACGAGGCCAAAGACCAAGTGCCTTCAACCACAGCATTGCTACATATTGGCATGTCTTATTATTACAAGGCTAATTTCAGAAACTAAGAATTCTCTCCTCCCCCCTTCAATAAGACAGAAGTAATCACCCAAAGGCAAGTGCCCACTGAAAAGGATGAGGTGGAAGTGCACTCTGCTATTAATGGAAAAATACCGGGGATGGGTCTGGTTTTAACCTTAAATCAGATATAGAGCTGGAGATCTCAGTGGCATTTCTCCAGCTGTGGAGTGGAGGTCTTTATGTGCCATGCATAGGGAAACACACAAAAGATTCTTATCCAGCTTGTGCATTCTCTCTTTAGGATGTAGGGGGCAGAAAGCAGGATTAACAGGGGAGCTGCTTTATTACATTACAACTGTTTACAGGGTTTTCTTTTAAAAGTGTTTTTTCCTCTTACTGTTGCTAATTTCAAGCTGTGGTGATGTCCCTCTGACTCATCACTTCTTGACTTATTTTTCCAATGACCAGTTATTTTGAGTGCCAATTTGTTTGTTTATCCTTTATTAGCTGGTCACTTACCCAAGAAGTGTCCATGGTCTTAAAGGCTATGTAAAAGTTATGAAGAAACTACTGATTTACTGAATAATTAGGGAAATATGTAGATTTATAATGTACAATTAAACTCTTGGATTGGAGGTGTAGTTGATGGCACAGCCAGTGACTTTGCATGCTCGGCCAGTTAAATGCATTACATGTTTTTTTGATAATGTAATCAGTGTCCTGCAAGGATTGGTGATGTTCTTCCAACATAAATAAAAGTATAAATGTTGCCAACAGGGTTGATTCTATGCAGAAAATGCTCTAGGTATAAGTTTGATGATTGTCTTTACAGAAGGATGTTCATCATGGGTCACAGAACAATAGATCACAGAGGAATTTATCATCTTCCTCCTATTGTTTTAGTATCTCCATCCCAGGCCATGGTAAGGGAGCAGAGCAAGAGATCCGCTACTTGGAAAGTGAGGAATAGTTCTCTGAGGGCAGTCATTTACCTTCCTTGCTCCTTTTCAGTCCACCTAGCTAAAGGCAGAAGGCTACTTGAAGTTTCTCTTCTCACCTCCTAGGCTGCTCAACTTGGCCAAAAATGTACAAGGGGCCTTTATCACTATGTCAAACAATGTGCAGCTTCCTGGGGGATGGAAAAAGAAAGCAGAAGCAGACAGAAGCCCAGTCTGCACTTAAAACTTGCATCAATATAGCTACAGCACACACCGCTGAGCACTGTAGCTATGGTGACCTAACTCCTTCTGTAGACACAGCTAGAAAGATGGAAGAATGCTCCTATCAGTCATTTAGGTGGAGTTCCTACAGCAATGGGGAAAAAACCATTCACTTGCTCTAGTCTGAATCTATGCTAGAGTTACAGCAGCATAGCTATGGTGCCACAGCTATACTGCTGAAAAACCCATAGTATAAATGGCCAGAGAAAGCAGATGGCAGGAACTGTGCTGGAGAAGCATAGGGCTGTCTCCCCACCACAGGCTGCAGAGCACTGCCTTGATGGTGCTATCAAGCTGTAGGATTTAATGCACTGTGTCACTGTAGACAAACACTGCCAGAGTATGTTAATAATTAGAAAATAAAGTAAATGTAGTTTTTAAGGTGACTTTTCCACTTCTCTAGGATGACAGTCTCCCTGGAAGAGGTGAGGGATGTGTTAATTACCTTTGAAGCAATTTACATTTTTTGCCTCAGCTTTGGGGAAATGACTCAACTGCCCACTCCCCCCCCCCCCTTTTTTAAGTGAGGGAGAAGAATGGTGGTACATTTTATTTACTTGGCTCTGCTTTTCAGTTGGTGGTTAGAAGAAAAAGAACCAACTAGTACTGCATTCTACTCTGGTGCCTAACTCATTACTACACTACCCTATTATCTAACTAACTTAGCTACTCACACTTCCTTTCCCCTCTCTCACCTACCCATGGCCTTTTTTAATGGAATAGTTATGGGCCTGAGCTAATGCCCGTTAAAATCACAGCCCACAGCTCAAAAAGAGAGAGAGATTAGCCCAGCCAAAGTGCTTTTATGGGGAATAAAAGTGCTATTTTATATGCAAATGCACTAGAAATCTCAGTGTGGAGAGTTCATATTAGATCACTTCAACGAGTGCTAAATTAGAGAAATTTATTGTAATAGACAAAAATTCCCCATATCCTTAGTTTAAAAAAAAAATCTAAAGAACTGCTGCTACAGAGAAAGATATATTCAGTTTAGAACAAGTATGTTTTTAAAGGGTTTTCATTCTTAATCACTACATTAAAATAAAAGGACTATCTCCTCCTGGGCCAAATTCTGGGATTAGGATAAAATAGGTTCTACAGCAATCAATTCATCACACGCACACACGAGGATCATGGCAAGAGGAGCAGATGAAATCTTTAAAATGCTGTTTTTAAATTAAGGTGGCAGAAAAATACAGAGATGATCAGATATGAACCAAAAATCACATCTTGCATCAGTACATACCAATGAGTTTTCTATGAAGCCTCAAAAGCTTTTTAATGGAAGCTAGTAAAACATGCAGCAAGACATAGATGACTATGCATAGTCACCATCCCTCTGTACAGATGACAATATAGACAGATGCTAACATACTCCTCTTTTGACTCAGCTTGGTAGCTGTACTTGCCCTGGCCTTCCCCTGTTATGAAACTTCAAGCCAATTGTACCGTGAGTCTCTCCACCTTGTTGCTGAACTTCATTGTAATGTCTTGATTATAGGCTAAAAAGTGCAATAGAACAGTCTTTGCACAGCCATGAAGTACATTCAGGATGCACTGCTGACTCACTGTTAGTATAGTCTTCTCAAAACATTTACCAGCCTATTGCAGAGGATCTAAGTACTGGCAGGGTTGAAGAGGCTGTCAGATATCCTATCACAGGAGAATGGTACCCAAACATTTAGCAGCAGAACTTACTGTCCGGAGTTCCAGACTAAGGAAGTTCATCACTTGAAAAACAGTCAAAATGAAAAAGGAAGGAGAAATTAAAGTCCTTACAGAGTAAGGGCAAGACCCCTTCCGAGTTATGCATTCTAGGGAGCTGGTGCAGACTTTTGCAATATAGTCTTGACTACTGCAGAACCCAAAACGAATCAGCATGACCCATGGAAATGTTTGCCAGGGTTAAAACTTACTGCCTCATTTCAGCAATAACCTGTGTTTGAATCTAACTGGACTCTCCAAAAATAATTCATGCAATGCCAAAGCCAGTCTTCAGCACTCATCAACTTTTTATTTTTATAAAAAGTTTACCGATGGCTGAAAAGCTCAATGGGAAGATTCATTATCAGAAAGAGGGTTTAGGGCAGAGACTGATCATACAAACTTTTAATACCAGTAAAAGCTTTTTTTTAATGACTTTGGGGTAATCCTTAAAAGCATGGAGTTGTGCCTTAACTAGCAGTTATTTAAACTTAATAGTGGTGTCCTTAATCAATAACAGAGTCTGGCTTAAGTTCAGCAACAGAAACTGTAGAGGTCCCAGCACCTCTAGGGTCATAAAAGTACAAAAGGAAGAGGGAGTGAAGGGATATTTAATGTGTACACCAAGTTATTGACACTTAAAAAGAAGAGGGCCTGCGTAAAAACAACCTGGCTAATTACACAACAGGAGCAGCAGTGAAAAAAAAAAAAAAAAAAAGTGTATTTTAGGTTTTCCTCTGTGTTTTAACCCCCCCCAGTGGTATCCGTGCAGGCTTGCGCACAGGAATGTCACTAGTGTTTAAAAGCAAATCTTTAGTAGTTTCTTTATATCATTACAAAGTGCAGTGGGAATTGATTTTGATCTCCCAACTGTTGCAGAAAGGAAAGAAATACTTCTTCCTTTCTTGCTTAAGCCACGCTACCTCCCCCGCAAATTAAAACCTCTAAATTAGGCCAGACCTAATTTTGGTTTTGTCTTCTTCCAAACACACAATCAATGCATCACCCACCCCAAAAATAATAGTTCAATTAAAAAAAAATAAATAAATAGTGTGTATATTTCATGCTGCAAAAAAAGTCACAGAAATATGATTTTTTTTTTGGGTTCTCCCTCCCCCAAACAAGCCATCAAGTATTTTCTCCCCCCTCCTGCGACTCAGACACGATGGTACATTCCAACTGGCAATGTGCGTTTGTATTGTAAATGAGGTTCTGCTCCTGCATGGTCCCACATGCATCAGGGAGCATCCAGCTAGCTGCAAAAGCCAGAGCAAAGGCCTCCAGGCTTTTGAGTATGGTCTCTGCCTGTTCCTTTGGTCCATCTCTGAAGACTCCTTGCTGCTCCCAGGTCTGTACAGGTCTCTACTTTTGTCCTTCTCCATTAAGTCCTGCATTCTGTTCCCATGCCTTGAGTCACTGGAGCTTCGTACCTAGCTTGCGTTGTCTGTTTCTGCAATGAGAACGTAGAGGTGGCAGAGTGAGGTAGATCCCCATCACCAGGTACAGTACGTTCCTTGGCTAAAGAGGTGGGAGGACCACCACATCCAATGTCAAGAGTGGTCATTCCCCCTTTTTACAGGCTCAGGTCTGGAATAACCAGAGGGTCTGTAGGTCACAACTGAAGTGCATTAGCAAAGAGGTGTATTTGAGAGACTAGACGTGGTTACACAGTGGCTACCCTATTGTGACTCCCTTTTTATGGAATACCAAATTCACCTCACACAGCACAAAATGGAGACTTACCTCATCAGATGATTCTGCTCAAGTTATATACTTTACTGCATCCAGAGAGACCCTTTACAACATGGGTTACAACATTTGGTTTCTCCCCACTGCTGCAGTCCCCTATGTCTTTGTGTTTGGAATCATTTGTACTTGTTTATCACTTTTTCCCATTTCATACTGACTATATTTTAACGATACGCTCTATTAAAGTCAACCCACAATTTGGTCTCTTTTCACACTCTATACTACCCGGTCCATAAAAGCTATCCACATCAGCTACTTTAATTTTCATATATAAATTAAATAAATCACAACTGATACAGGTAAATAAACCATTACCCTATTAGTGCATGTAACAGCTTAGATACACCTCCCTGTGTGCATAACCTCCTACCATCCTGCTTACCTTGCCTCTGCTCTGGTGACTGTGTATTCAAACCACAGGATGTTGGGAATGAGGCTGGTATCTCTGATTAAAAAGAACTCTGAAGCTGGCCTAAAATTAACAAGGTTTGGGGGAGAAAAAAAAGGGGGAGAGAATTAAAACATTTTCTTTCCTAATTCTGATAAGCCATGGAGGAAATAGTGTGAAATTTAACACTGCTACCTGTGAGGCAAATCTGGACAGGTTTTTGTGCATTTAGAAAACAGCAATATATAATTCTACCAGGAAAAGTGCCATTTTCCCTCCCTTATTAGGAAGGTTTCTAGTCTAGTTAAATTTAACTAAATTGCCATTTCACTTTATTCTTTATTCATTTTTTGGTTTGGTGTAGGTAAGAAGAGATCTGATCCATTGGAATCAGCCTTTCCATTACAGTGCCTTTGGAGAAATGGATGGGGAGGTCAGGAAGTAGCAGTTCCTGGAGGTGCTATCTCATAACACTGGGCAATCCTCTAGCACCTTTCTTCCAAGGATCTCAAAGTACTTTATGAACAATTAAGCCTCACAAGTCCTCCTCCCCCAAAAGGTAGGGAAGTAAGTATTATCCCCATTTTACAGATGGATAAATGGTGGCACAAGTTAGTTAAATGATTTGCTCATGGTCACACAGGGCATCAGTAAGCAGAGCAGAAAACAGAATCTAGGAGTCCCTATTCCCAGTCCCCTGCTCTAACCTCTAGACCATTGGGAAACTGTGCACAGTTTAAACCCCTTTACTTGGGGGTTGCATTCCTATAGAACATCATAATAATCATTTGGTTTTACGGACTGAAGTATCCCATGATTGGTTTTCTTACACCATGTGGTATAAATTCTCTATCCCTGTGCAGGTTAACTAGGACTTTACTCCCTTGCAAGGGTGTCATGTTGCTCCAGGTACCAGTAGGTTCAGCACATTTCAAGAGGTAAACACTGTTGTGGTCCCTTTCGTGGCACACAGTAAACTTGAGGCATACAGTGCTTGACAAGTGTCTGATTCTGCAGGAGGGTGAGGCCTTGGGGGATTAAAACAAACAACACAAAATAGCGTAAAAGGTTTTTACCATGCAGCTATCCTTGGGAACAAAGGAGTTAAGATCTCCTGTGTGAATGCAAACCAGGCTATGGCCATGATGCTTCCTGCAACACCTCCATATAAGACCTGGCTCCAGGTGTGGTAGAGCAGATAGACCCTTCAGAGGAAACAAGAAAGGAAAATTACTAGAGACAGGATTTCAAACAAAATGAGGGCATCACACAGCTGGATACAGTGTTTTACAGCCCCCCATAAAGGCCAGAGCAAGGTTATCTTCCAGATGTGAAACAGCCAAGTGGCACCTATTTAAAAGATATTGAATCATAAAAATGTAGGCCTGGAAGGGACCTTGAGAGATCATGCAGCCCATCCTCCCATGGTGAGGCAAACGAGTATACATCGACTATCCCTGCAAGGTGTTTATCTAAACTGTTCTGAGAAACCGCACAGGATAAGGATTCCACAACCTCCCTTGGTAACCTATTTCTTGGTTTAACTATCCTTATATTAGAAGGCTTTTCCTAATATCCAATCTAAATCTCCCCGCTATGGATTAAGCTGATTACTTCTTGTCTGATATTCAGTGAACATGAAGAACTTATTGTCTGGTGCTTCCTCCTAGTCTTCTTTTCTCAGCACTAAATATGACTTTTTTAAACATTTCCTCATAGATCAGGTTTTCTAAACCTTTTATCATTTTTGTTACTCCCCTCTGGTCTCTTTCCAGTTTGTCCACATCTTTTGTGCTGTGCCCAATACTGGATCCAGTACTCCAGCTGAGGCCTCACCAGTGTTGACTAAAGTAGAAAAATTACCTTCTAGGTCTTGCATACGTCACTCCTGTTAATATAATTTGGGGATGTATTAGCCTTCTTCGCAACTGCACCACATTGTTAGCTCTTATTTAATTTGTGATCCACTATAACCCCTCGGATCCTTTTCTGCAGTACTACTGCCAAGACCAGGGGTGGGCAAACTTTTTGGCCTAAGGGCCACATTGGGGTTGCACAACTGTATAGAGGGCCAGGTAGAGAAGGCTGTGCCTCCCTAAACAGCCTGGACTGTGCCTCCATCCATCCCCTCCCACTTCCCCGCCCCTCTCAGAATCTCTGACCCATCCAACCACCCCTGCTCCTTGACCTCTGACTGCCCCGTCTCAAGACCCCCCGCCCCTAACTGCCCCCCGGGACCTCAATCCCTTTCCAACCCCTCCCTGCTCCCTGACCCCTATCCACAACCCCACCCCCTATCCAACGCCCCCTGCTCCCCTTTCCCTGACTGCCCCCCCTGAACCTCCGCCCCATACAACTGCCCCCTGCTCCCGGTCTCCTGACTGCCCCTCAGGACTCCCTGGCCCTGAAAGCGGGGAGGGACCGGGAGCTAGCCTCCCTGGCCAGGAGTTCAGAGGCTGGGTAGGCCGGTCCTGCATGCCATAGTTTGCCCACCTCTAGCCTAGACAGTTAATTCCAATTTTGTAGTTGTGCACTGAATTTTTCCTTCCTAAGCGTATACTTTGCTCTTGTCTTTATTGAATTTCATCTTGTTGAATTCAGACCAATTCTTCAATTTGTCAAGGTCATTTTAAGTTCTAATTCTGTCCTCCAAAATGCCTGCAGCCTCTTCCAACTTGGTGTCATCTGCAAATTTTATAAGCATACTCTCCACTCATTATCCAAGTCAATAAAAATACTGAATAGCACCAAGACCCAGGACTGTACTCTGTGGGAGCCCATGAGATACACCCTCTCAGTCTGACAGCAAGCCATTGATAACTATTCTGAGTAGAGTTTTTCAACCAGTTGTGCACCACCTAATGGTTTCATCTAGACCGTATTTCCCTAGTTTGCTTAGGAGAATGTTATGTGGGACTGTGTCAAAAGCCTTATTAAAAATCAAGATCTATTACATCTTTTGCTTCCCCCCATCCACTAATGGATAATCAGGAAACAATTTAGACCCCTCTGTGTACATAAATTTCTGATTAGGAATACTCCTAAATCTGAGAAGCCCAATACCTAAGAAGGAGTCTACATGTTTCTCACAGTAGGAGTTCAGATTGGCTGGGGGCCTCTTACTGTTGATCCCAGGAGAGAATTTTCCAGAGCCAGCCGCAGGTCAACTTGCTCCTTCAGTAACTCTCCGAAGCCTGGGTTTAAAGGCTTTCAGAATATATAGCGTGATGGGAACTTGTTTTGTCATGGTTTTTTGGTGACCTCAAATTTAGCAGTGTGAAGGCTTCATTGCTGCAGACAGAGTATAGTTTTTTATTGGTAGTGGTCACAGTGGTTATGATCTATTAGATTATCCTGGCACATAGACACTACTCACACAGACTAAGTCTGTTCATACTGCAAGATGATGGAAGCCAAACAATTGTGACTACATTTAGACTGACTCTACAAGAAGTCATTTGAGTCAACATTAAATACTTCACACGCTGCAAAAGGTACTGGCCCGTGATCTAGCTCAATGCTTTTATGGATTAGTGCAGAAAAGGGATGAGGTAGACAAAATGACTCTGTCCATATCCTGGACATGGAGGCCAGAGAGAATGGGGAGGGAACACTGGTCTTCAGTTTTGCAGATCCATGTGTGAAGACAGAGATGCAGGGCTCAATGCAAGTCCCTTCCCATCTATGACCAACTCTCTTCGCAATGATCCAGCCTCCACATAGTTGGGTTTGCAGCCATGGGGCCCCAGTGCAATCATATAAGCTTAAAACCACCCACTGGACTGCAATTTTTGAAGTGACTATTGAGGGACATAACTAGACCAGGAAAAAAAAATCCAGAGAAAATGAAAGAGCTCCCATTCTGAAGAGTCCCTGGTAACATAGGACTCTCTCAGCCCTTGGTATTTCTGGCATAGTTATCAAGAACTGAACCACAAATGGAGGAGGATAAAGTGCTGCCAAAAACCCACAAGGCCAAGGGTTAGTACAAAATAGAAAGACAAAAGGTTGTTCCATACCTACTATATGAGACTAGAAAGGCCACTGTGACAAGGCAGATGGACAGAACATGTCGCCACAATAAATCCAGAAACCTGGCATTGTTTGTTTGGTGCATTCTGGAAAAAAGAAAGACAGGGGAAAAAGCCATTAGTGTAGTGGAAAAGAGAGGGTGTTAGGGAGCGGAACAGTCCCTATATCCCACCCCTCCAAATTACAGTGACCTAAGGAAGACATAGCCCTCATTGATGTCATGGATAACCTATTAACCCACTGCTGATGTATCCAACTGCTGCCAAGAGGATGCAAGTGAGAAAGCCCAACCCCAGTGTCCAGGTGTTAATGGAGATCACTAAAAAGGGAGCCAATGTGCCCATGGTACCATTATGGGAGGTGCATAGAGTGCATATGCAACCATCTTGCCTCAGATCTCCTTATAGCTGCCCACTTGTGCTTGAGTACAGTATAGGAGAGTTGTCTGGTCTCTCATCTGCTCCTTCATATTATAGAGCTGCAGGAGGTAGCCATAGCTGAGCAAAGAGGACTTCAGAAGGGGAGCCCCACACCAGAGAATGCAAGCCTAGCACCAGCAGCAGAGACAAACCATGAATGGGTCATGCGAGAGGGCAGCAGGAATCACTAGAGAGATTGCAGGGACAACTCACTAATACAAGGGAGAATAGCCCCATGAAAAGATAGCTCTTCTCCCTCTCTCGCCTCCTTCCTAGTTCCCCAATTGCATTCCAGCATGAATTTTGGCAGTCTTGCAATTTAGCATGATTCAAAAGAGATTGCATCAGCAGTCATATTTTGATGGACTCATGCTATGGGAGCGAGGGCACCAGGGGCCACCTTCCCTTCACTCTTGCTTTCCTCTCCTTAATAAACATTCTCAGGCTGCAGCAGAGCCCATAGTCCTATATTCAATTTGGGATGAGCTCACTCCACAGGGAATCCCACCCCACCACAGAACAGATTGCACAGGTCCTGGAATTCAGCTCTACCTACAGGAATTGACTGAATAGAAGGAAAGGCATGCCACCAGCAGGTAGCCACCCATTCCAAATGCCCCAGAGGTCAAAGTGTAAAACAGCCAAAACCTAATGAAAAAGCTTCACCTTAAATAAAGAAACAGGAACGAGTAAACAGAGAAAAACCACATAAACTGAGAGTGACTGGATGGCATCCCGTATTTTGTAGTCACTGTTGAATGGGCTTCTGGGAAGAGAAGGAGAAACAGTATGCTTAATACACAGCAATAGCCCGAACACTTCAAAGATCCAGTCAGGTCACAGTGTTGGGCTGAGTGTGTGAATTTACAATACATTTAGCTGATCATCTGGACTGTTCCCAACCCCATGTGAATGTGCAAACACAACATATCAGACCTGAGACAAAACCACCCTTCAACCCAATTATTGTCAAACAGTTCAAAGATAATTCATGTACCCGCTCTTTCCTCCAAGCCACCAGGCCATACTTACCTTCACAGGGCCGTGGCTCGCGGATAATATTCTTTATTAGCCAGTTCACTCCTTCGTTGAATGCCAGCCCCCCTAAGAAAGATATCTGTGAAAGAGAAAATTGTGTCAGCCTATGACCCTGCATCCATCCCTCAGCTTCCCACTGTGTCATCTCAATGGTGATGCATCTCATCAAGCCTTTGCGATGAATTTTCTTTAAAGGGACACAGTCAACTTAAAACAAAACCACACTTTCTTTCTGACTTTTTTTTTTTTATTAAAAACTACTACAGTTATAAGCAACACTCAAGATTACTCTAACCAAAAGACTATATATTCAGTTTCCCCTGTTTGCTGAAGTCTTTCACAGAGCAACAGAAGAGAAAAGAATAAAATAGAAAATATTGGCAGAAAGACTCCAAGAGTAGTGTCATAGCTGGAATTTTTTTATTATTTGCCTAGATTTTAAATAGACAATACATCTTCAGCTGTTTGCTGCAGGACAACAGAGGGTGCACATATGATGCCGTTGGTATGCTCTGCTTAAAAGGGCAGCTTATTTTATTTTTCTCTTTAGTGAACAACATACAGAAAATAATCATTATCCTGAAGCTGTTCCCCACAAATTTCTAACATCTTTAAAGGCAAGGCATTTTCTGGGCCTGGCCAGATTATAAAAGCATAGTATCAATTTCACTCTCTAGTCCAGAATACTTCTTCCCTCTCTTAGCCCTAGCATCCTGGCCAAATACCTCTGCATAATCATATTCTGCCTCCCTAAATTCCTCCTCTAGTTTCAAATAGTTATGGGATTTTTCACTTCCTGAGCTAAACTGTGGGTCAGTATACTGTGTGCTGCTGAAGAGCTGTCACATTCCAACCCAATGGTAGCTCCTTTCTACAGGTAGAATTAGTAATCAGCATTATCACGAATACTTGCTTAGTTGCTTACACTTTTAGTACTAGCCAGTTTTCAGTTGCTTATAACTTTGTTGAACGCTGGCCATTCAGGCTTGTTCTCTGCTCAGATTGCACGTTTTGTTTTTAAAATTTAAACAAACACGGATCAGCCATTTGAGAAAATGAAACTGGGGGAGAAAGGTAGGAAAAAAACATGTTAACTTTGGCTCAATTAATGGTTTCTCTGGAGAGCTCTAGCACCTCCACATTTGGAGCAGGAAGGCGAGATCTTCCAGGGGATGGTCCTGGATTCAGAGAGGTACCTTTTGCTTTCTCTATGAAAATCTACAGATACATGGATGAGTTATAAGCCTCCAGGCTTTGCCATTTGCACAAGATCAGTAGAGAGTGTTAGCGATTTGCTGCTACACTCTCTTGAACATCCCATCTGCACTGAGAATACTACAGCCCTGCAGAGCTTTTTTAACACGGTAACTGAACTGAGCATGCTACCAGGCGGAGCTAGAGCTCTGGACAGAGGACAATGCGGCATCTGCTCACTGCCCCTCTGGACTGAGCGAGAGGAGAAGGTGTCTTCCCCAGTTTAGAGAAAAAGCATTCCTTCACAGCACCCATTCCTCCTTGGCTGGTGCAGCAAGAGCTCCCCATTACAATTCAATTTAATTTTGCCATTGGAGGAAGGTGTTCTGGGCACCACCAGGACAGCATTAGTTTTAGTCTCAGATCTACTATCTAGTGTGCTTATAATTTTTTGCACTCCACAGGCTGCAAAAAACAACAACATTAGGAAATGCCAAAATTAAGGTTGTTTATGCAACCTTAATTCAGCCTCCTTGTTCATACACTTCATGATACGGTCTTTAATTACGTCATCACATACTGTTTGTTTTAGAGGATCCCTGCCTCATTCACTGCACAGGAGAGACAGTGGATGAGGCAGAGGGTTGCAAGAAGAGAAAAAAAAAATATTTTATTTTGTGTTTCAGTCCTCCGCTAGGTCCCAGTACAGCTTGGTCTATTCCTGACTTCGCCGTGGACTTCCTAATAAATATAACCCCCTTATGCATGCAAAGATTTCATGGAGAAATCTTATTTTTGAATGCTTTACCTTGCAACTGTAAAAAATCTTAAAAGAATGTTAAACTGTAACATGTATATACAGGTCAAGTGCAGTGGCAGTTTAATACCTGGTGCTTCATCTATCAAGGCACCATAACCTCCCCTAGCAAGGGGACGGATGCAACAAGCCTTTTCCATCTCTATGATCTTTACTGTATTTTATATATATATATATATATATATATATATATATATATATATATATATATATATATATATATATATATATATATATATATATATATATATATATATATATATATATATATATATATACACACACACACACACAATTATATCTATCTATCTATCCCAATATACTTATTATGTACACATTATACAATATATCTCATGCTATCTATATCTATCTCTCCCCCAGAAGGGCCCAATATACTTACCTTACAATCTCTCTCTATGTAGAGACAGAGCGAGAGATTGTAAAGTGTGTGTGTGTGTCTGTGTGTGTGTATTTTGGGATCTTCTGGGATGAAAGGCACCATATAAAGATCAGTCCTAAATTCACTTAAGGAAGCTGGATTCACAGTCCTAAAACTGTCTTCTGTTTACAGAGCAGATACAACACAGGCAGTGGCAATGCAAGCTCCCCCCCCACATGCATGCCCCCTGCCAAAGTGCCCCAATCTTCAGCAGGTATCACCTCTAGAAATGAAAGACACTTTCAGTCTTTATGACTGATTCTATCTTCAGTATTTCTGCTGATTGCTAAAATGGGGAGGCCAATTTGTGCCTAATTTGATTTTTTTTTTATGATAAAGAAAACTGCCCATTAGAAATTGGACTGGAATGATCAATTCAGGTCACATAGGCTTCCAAGAAGCCTTTAGATAGTTATGACTTTCAGAAGCTACTTCCTTGGGCTGCAATCACACTAGTAACCTAGAGGTTTCATTACTAATCCCCTGAGCCATTCAGTTCCCATGACAGTGTTGCTTTATATAAACATAGCAATATCAGAAACCAGATGTCATAATCCTACTACTAACTCCATTTCACCTGTCTGTTTACAAAAGGCAAATATTACAAATGTCTTGTAATCCCTTGTGGAATGTACTCAGCCATCCCATCCTAGCTACTTGTCAGGACAAATAGCAGAGACCTTGTGGCATGCTGTGTCGTGAAAAGACTAGCTTCTGGTCAGGAGAGAAGTAGGAGTCACTCCTGCTGTTTTTCACGCATACGCACACGCACAAAATGGACCTTGCAGGCACGCTGCTTCCCCTGGGAAATTGTGGGGAAGCACTCTTTCACTCAGCCTGATTTCCAGAGGTCCTGAATACTCACAACACCAGATGGACTTGTGGGCACTCACACTCCCAAAAATCTGACCCTTAACAAATAAGATGACAGGCAAGGCTGCCACTTATTGAAACTGGCATCAGAGTCAGTGATCTTCATAGATTAATGCAAACATACAGCACCAAGACAATGACATGGGGAAACCCATTTAGAAAAGAATCTGAAAAATAAAATCACTTAAACATTGGGTAATAAAGCTTCACAACCTCTCCGGGAGAAAAATAAGAGATACAAGAATCACTTCATCCTCCATCAAAATGCAGCCAATCTTAGACAGATGTCTAACAGAACAAGGCAACATGACAAACAGCTGAGAAAAAGTGAAGAATATTGTATCCAACTGATACCACAGGGACAATTTAGAGAGGCCAAACATAATTATCCAGACTGAAGTTCAGCTAGTATACTACTGTTAATACCTCCTCATTTTACAAAAATGTATCAATGACCACAAGTGATCAGGACCCATGTTTACATCTCATCCAAGAGACAGCACCTCCATCAGAACAACCCTTCCCAAAGTCATACTAAAGGCACTTGTTCACTACTGTCACAGAGGGGAAAGTGCATTCCACAGAATTACAAATACCATCTCCTGCAGCACATGGGGTATTCTTCCTATTCCTGTATCTCCCGTTCATCCTGCATGACCCAAGAGCTCATGGGATCACAGCAATAATAATGATATTGAAGTCCCACTTTAGTTTCTCACAAAGAGAGGCAGAAAATTTGCAACAGTCACTGAAATATATGGCATGTCCTGGTCCAGGAATTCAGGGAAGGGACACTATAGGCAGTGAACTAAGGCTTGACAGTAATTCAAAAGTATCACAATTAATTGTGCTTTCCTCTCAGCAAAGAGGTCACATTTGTTATACTAGTTCTGCAACGGCAAATCTCTCCTGCCCTCGCCTCCCTTCTCGTGTCTCCAGCCATGTGAAGTACCTGGGGTGGAAAAGGAAGACTCACCGTATGAAGCTCTCTCTTGAATATGATGAGTGTAACAAAGCCGACTATGATGAAAATTGGACAGAGACTCAAGTAGGCTAAGAGCTGACCAGAGAAATCACCTGAGGAAGCAAACGAGAGAAACAAATCAGCCTGCATTGTGTGCTTGCTTGCCATAGAGACTGCTATTTGCTAGCACTTCAGAGCTCACTGACAGCAAAGGTGTGAGTTCACTAGATCAACTGCCTAGCATTATATGTCTGACCTAGGCTCCATTCCTTGGACTCAGCATTTCATCCCAAGTGCTAGCAGGGACTGAAGGTGCTGAAGAGCAAGAATGGAAGTTATTAGCTTCAGGATTGGGACCAAAGGGAAATGAAATGAGCCTAGCATAATTCAACTGCAATTTCTGTCTGCCAGTTTACAACAGGTATTGAGAGGCTGAGTAGTTTCCCACCTAGACAGCCTCCAATAGCTAGAGTTGGGAAGCTGCATTACAGAATCTCACAGAAGAAAATAAAGTGTCTTAAGAGCCATCTGTGATGGCTTTGGATCGAATAGATCAGGGGTAGACAAATGTCAGAGGTGAAGAATGGCAATACATGGTACACACTATATGACTCAGTCCAAATCATCCTTGCCTAGTGGCCAAAGCACCATATCTATTTGTTTACTTAAAAGAACACGTGTTCCACACAAACTCTTTTAGAAAAGGTATGCATAGGCTCAAAGCAAACAGGAAATCACCAAAGTTATTTTGCTCCAAGATCAGCTTCTCACCACAAGAGAAGTTTTTCCATTTTAAATTTTATTTTTAATAGAAGATACTGTAAAAGATACATAAACCAGCAGCATCATTTGAAGATGCCAATCATCATTGCAGAGAGTCAATATGAAACTCACAGGGTAAAAGACGTCCCAAAAGGCTTTGCTACAGTGGAGATATTTTTAAAGGAGGACACTAAAAACGCTACCCTGGTATCAGCTGAATCAAGAGAAGGTCAAAGCCATTTAATGCTAGTCTCCAAAAGACAGCAAAATCCTTCCTATCTCACCACATGGCCACAGAAGGATCAATCCCCATTACTAAGCACCTGATCCCTCCTGCCTACCAGCTAAGAAAAGAGGATATTTCTGCATGACTAAATACCTGATTCCTTCCTAAATCAATTCCACTTCCTTCCACTGTATAACACACACTAGTTGCCTCATTTTGAGCTGAACAGCATTTGACGTGATGAACTTTAACTTCAATGCTTGAACAAAAGTATTCTGTTACAAAGTTCACATTACTGGGTGTATTGCAAGATGGTTGTACACACGGTGCATACTCTCTTCCCATGGCAGGTTCTGTGTCACAACTGGGAAGCACCAAGAGCATCAACACCAAGAGAACAGGCTGAAGAGTTTCATTCTGCAAAACCAAATGGGAATTTGGAGTTATTTGCAGAAGAGCCCTAAACAAATTTTTTGTTTTGAATTTAACCTGGGGTCCCTTAATAGATCTTTGGCTCAATGACCTTGTGCAGTCATTAATACCAATGCAAAGTGGGTTTCAAATGCTACCAGATCAGAATGGTAATGTTTTATGCCCACTTTGCACTGGTGTAAGTGACAGTACAAGGTGCCAGAAAACAGAGAATCAGGCTCCTTACATCTAAACACTGATCAAGAACTACATAAATGCAAGAGGAAATCCACCTTAAGTGACTGTTAACGTCAGATGCCTTGAGAATTTTAGACTACTGGACAACCAAAATTTTACTGAAGTGTTGGGTATGCTTTCAAGTAGTCTCGATTCAAGGATTATATATTAGAGATGGTCTCTAGTTCAGGGATCATTGTTTATCACAGCATTCACTTTGCTAATCTGTAGTACATATAAATTTTAAAATTTGGTTAGACTAAAATACTGTAAAATTAATTTAAAAAAAATAAAGAAATTGCAGACAATTTTTACTTTGTTTTCTCAGGAGGGACTATATTTCTCCCACAGATGGTGTAAGAATATCTTTACAGGTAGTTGGTCTTAGATAAAGTCACAGTGGATACAAAGTAGAACTACAGACAGCATAACAAAGATCCCACCAATATCACATTGTAGAACCAATACGACAAGTCAACTAGTCAGCAATGGCTGGTGACGTGCGGAAGAACCTGAGGCCAAAATCCATGAACCAGAACCTCAGACACAGAATGCTGTATAGAAGTATAACAGGAATCATCTACTTAGGTAATCTGAATCCTCTTTGAAAAATCTGTTCAGCACTTGGGCTGTCAAGCAATTAAAAAAATTAATTGCGCTTAGTCGTGCTATTAAACAACAATAGAATACCATTTATTTAAATATTTTTGGGTGTTTTCTACATTTTCAAATATATTGATTTCAATTACAACACAGAATACAAAGTGTACAGTGCTCGTTTTATATTTATTTTTGATTACAGATAGTTGCACTGTAAAAAAAAAAAACAAAATAGTATTTTTCAATTCACCTAATACAAGAACTGTAGTGCAATCTCTTTATCATGAAAGTTGAACTTACAAATGTAGAATTATGTACAAAAAAAACCTGCATTCAAAAATAAAACAATGTAAAACTTTATAGAGCCTACAAGTCTACTCAGTCCTACTTCTTGTTCAGCCAGTCACTCAGACAAACTTTTTTTTTTTTTTATATTTGCAGGAGATAATACTGCCCACTTTTTGTTTATAATGTCCCTAAAAGTGAGAACAGGCGTTTGCATGGCATTGTTGTAGCCAGCGTCGCAAGATATTTATGTGCCAGATGCACTAAAGATTCATATGTCCCTTCATGCTTCAATCACTATTCCAGAGGACCTGCGTCCATGCTGTTGACAGAGTCTGCTCGATAACAATCCAAAGCAGTGTGGACCGATGCATGTTCATTTTCATTATCTGAGTGAGATGCCACCAGTAGAAGGTTGATTTTCTTTTTTGGTGGTTCAGGTTCTTGTAATTTCTGAAATGGAGTGTTGCTCTTTTAAGACTTCTGAAAGCATGCTCCACACCTCGTCCCTCTCAGATTTTGGAAGGCACTTCTCTTAAATCTTGGGTCTAGTGCTGTAGCTATCTTTAGAAATCTGATATTGGAACATGCTTTGTGTTTTGTCAAATTTGCAGTGAAAGTGTTCTTAAATCAAACAACATATGCTAGGTCATCATCCGAGACTACCATAACACAAAATATATGGCAGAATGCAGGTGAAACCATGGATCAGGAGACATACAATTCTCTTCCAAGGAATTCAATCACAAATTTAATGAACACTTTTTTTTTTTTTTTTAAAGCAAGCATCATCAGCATGGAAGCATGTCCTCTGGAATGGTGATTGAAGCATGAAGGGGCATATAAATGTTTAACATATCTGGCACATAAATACCTTGCAATGCTGGCTACAAAAGTGCCATGTGAACGCTTCTTCTCACTTTCAGGTGACATTGTAAATAAGAAGCAGGCAATAGTATCTCCCGCAAATGTAAACAAACTTGTTTCTCTTAGCGATTGGCTGAACAAGAAATAGGACTGAGTGGACTTGTAGGCTCTAAAAAGTTTTACATTGTTTTGTTATGGAGTGCAGTTACATAACCAAATCAATCAATCTACATTTGTAAATTGCACTTTCACGATAAAGAGATTGCACTACTAGTACACTAGTGCACTACAGTACTAGTATGAGGTGAATTGAAAAATACTTTTTGTTTGTCATTTTTATAGTGCAAATATTTATAAGCAAAAGTAATATAAAGTGAGCACTGTACACTTTGCATTCTGTGTTGTAATTGAAATCAATATATTTGAAAATGTAGAAAAACATCAAAAAATATTTAATAAATTTCAATTGGTATTCTATTGTTTATCAGTGCAATTAAAATTGTGATTAATCGCGATTAAATTTTTTAATCACGATTAATTGTTTTGAATTAATCGCACGAGTTAACTGTGATTAATCGACAGCCCTACTTGGAACAGAACAGTGCTATCTATAATCATAAACACTATTAATACCAGCAGGGTTCTAGCAGAGCCATATTCTAAAACCATACTACAGAGTAGACTAGGTAGGTGGATAGGTACCCAAGTAGTGATGTGTTGACTGTGAGTGATTGTTTCTTACCTGGCTCTCAGGAAAGAGAGACCCTGCCTGTCCACACTGGTCAAGTAAATCATGCTAGAAACCTGCTAGCAATAATGTACTCACTAGTTTAGTAGATGGTTGTAGCTAGTGCAGTTCTGATCCAACGGAGGAAAGGGCTTTAAATCTTCGATGAATAATGCATTGGGGGCGGAAGGGGAATCTGAGAAAACAAGGCCAGCTATGTTTATATCATAATGTTTTCAAGTTTTAGAAGTGGCACAAGTAGATAATATATTATCTATTCTTACAGAAGTTTATTCCAAGGGAAAAATTAATAAGCGGCTAAAAAATTAAGTGCTTTTACGGACCTGGTTTAAAAACAAGATTATGCAACTATTTTTGACTTTCCCCACTTCCCAAACCTCTAATAGCTTAAAAGGGATGGAGTAAGGTTGATAAGAAGAATGATTCAATGAAAAATAAAAAATAAGAACTCAATATTAAGTTTTATTTTAACTCGCAAGTTCCCTAGAGCATTTTGGGCTCAAGAACTAAAAGATGAAACTGTTTACTTTATTTTAAGTTATCCAAAATGCAAATGGATGAAGCAGCAGTTATAGTGAAAAACACATTAGATTTTCTACATTAGCCTCTGGCCACATTTATATATTTATTTATTTTAAAGTATGATTTTTACCCAGCATCCTTTTGGCACTGACTGGAAAGATCTGAGGTTTACCACGTTAGCATAACCTGAATGCAACGTGAAAATATGAATTAATGGCACTGTTACCACATCCTATCAGAGTCTGGTTTTACCGCCGCCACCACTGTTTCCTATAGAAATGTCTATTTGTGGCAGCGCTGTTTATCGCACAAACTTGCGGAAAAAGCAGCTACTTGCAGACTTGTCAGTTTCATGATATGAATACTTTCCACTCCATCAATGCTTTCTACACTGATGAAAAATGCATGAAGTGTTGTCACTTGTCTTATTTTTCATGGGACTGTCCATATCCTGCCAGTACAACTTGCAGGACATTAAGAAAAGTCTCAAGCTCTCTTTGAGGATGATGTGATGCTGTGGCATGACAAGGTTCACATCATAACATGACACACTTCTGCTGGAAGACCAAGCTTAAAGCACTAAGATATGAAAGAAGCATTGGCTCCGAAGAGCTACAGTCCCAGCAGAAGTCACAATAAAGAACAGTGGAAGAATAAAAATTCTTATAGAACATACAGTCAGTTAGTTAAGTAGCAACAACTAAGTGCTAAACAAATATTTTTAAATGTGTGCATACATGCACAACCCTTTGCTTATATGCCTCATTTAATTATACACACTAATTTTGTTAGTGCCCAGCATCACCTAAACATGTTTAGCTTCTCAAAAGACTACGAATTTTTAAAAGGGTACTTTACGCAAAGAAACTAGAAAATTCTCCATATGTCTTTAGGTACAGGAGTTGCTATGCCACATCTTTCTATATCAAGGTCAATTTCTCAAAACAGAGCCTCTTACAGACACCTCCCTTCATTTTTCTTGAAGAAACGAGAAGTCACAGATCGTTAAAAATCCCAGTTGTCCTGAAGAAAAACACGCACACGTGCTTATTTAACACCGACAGACTCTGGTCATCAGCAGGCAGGACAGAACCTAGGACCTCTGGAGCTTAGTGCATGAGCCTCTGCTGCATAAATTAAAAGCCCACTGGCTGTTAACTAAGGCTGCAGAGCAGACTCAATCTCTTTCTCTCTCTCTAAGTGGTCTCAGTGCCACTAGATGGGACAGAACACCACACCCAGAAGGTGTGTGGGTTACACTTACATGCACACATACCAGGAACTCAATGTTTCTCTAATGGAATTCACCCTGCAGACAGGAAATCCCTTTAACAGGACAGACAGAATTTTAAGGTTCCAGGACTATACATGAAAGTGATATTGGGACAGCATTAAGACAAGCTGAAAAAAAAATCTGCTTTAATACAATGGGAATAGCTGCTGAGTTATGTCCCACCATTATGTTTCTGTACTGTTTATTTCTCCTTCCAGCATGCAGGATTTTACATTTATTAGTAATAACTCTTTGACTGGTGCTTGCAGCCACCACCGCTCCTATCTCTCCAGGCCTCTTTGCAGTTTTCTTCTGTCACAGTGTATTTGCTACTTCTCCAAATTAGATGCAATGTGGTAAATGATCACTCTTGAATTACACCAGAGGAACACTCAACAAAGACACAGAGCAGCTATGCCAGGGGTAGAGAAAAGCTGTTTGGTCAAAAAGTTCCCTCTGGAAACTCTGGACTAGAATACAAAACCAGGGAGCATCATTTTTTGGCAACTGAAAGACAGGATGGCAGCACGCCTCCAGCCACATTAAAGCTCTCCTGAGACGAGAGATTTTAAGGACCATTGCCACAGTGCATCAGACTACTGCGTCTTCAGGAAGAATTTTAGGAGAGCATATAATTACTAAAATTGGAATTTCACCAGGTCATGCAAGCTAACACTCCGTCACCAAAAATAAACAAACAAATAAATAATTAAAAAAAAAACCAAACACCACCAGAGGTACTGTTTAGAGAAATTCAAAGTACCGACCCAACCTGCCCTTGCTAGCTGCAGAGAACTAGTATCATCATAACACAAAATAGGCTGGACTGCAAACATGAAACGTCAAAAAACAATATGGGATCTCACTGAATCACAATGATGCAACAGCTGGGGAAGGATCTCTCCTGCGAGGTTAACAGCTGTTGAAGGGACTTTGACAGCTGCCCTTCTAAGTACTACTCAAGTCCCCAAATCAAGCCCTATAAAAGTTTCCATGCAGGAAGCCCAGAGGTTGTAATCTGTACATCTCCCACCAGGGAATGCATGTTATCATGAAAAGAAAAGGAGTACTTGTGGCACCTTACAGACTAACAAATTTATTTGAGCATAAGCTTTGGTGAGCTACAGCTCACTTCATCTGAGCTTAAGCTCAAATAAATTTGTTAGTCTCCAAGGTGCCACAAGTACTTCTTTTTTTTTTTGCAAATACAGACTAACACGGCTGCTACTCTGAAACATGCTATCATTATCTGACAAAGTTCAACACCTCCAAAAATATTGTCTGCTTACACAGTCCTGCCTACTCAGAACCCACTAAAAATAATCCTGAAAACTATTTCAGGACCAGGATAACATCACTGCAGCACCACAAAACAACATTTCTCTCAGTCATGACAGCATCATAATATGAGAACATTGCATCCCAGCATCTCTGTGCCACTAAGGCAACTCTACACCAGGGCAACTCAGAACACAACAAGGGAGAAGGGTGACACAGTGATGTCGTGACAAAGCAACACCATGACACAGGAGTACAGTGAAGTGATGCTGTAACCTCCTGTTGCGAGAGGAGAGGTGCACCCTTGGCGTTAGCACATGGCAGTGACATCATAACAAAGAATAACGAGAAGACACTGTAAGGAGAGATGGCAAGACAAGGGAGCAATGTGGAGGGGTGACATGGTGACACACCATGATCCCTGGGAGCCTGCTGCAGTGGGGCTGAAGCAGGTCCCCTGGGACCCCGTCACCTCCCTGCACTCAGCAACCCCTGCCCTGAGGCTAGAAGTCCAGAGCCTAGGGCATGCACATGCGCAATATGGAGCACACCGAGCTCACTATCTGGTAGTAAGTCCCGCAGCACCAGTGCGCATGCGCGTCTCTCCGGCCCTGAGCTGTTGTTCAATGGCTCACTATTTGGCAACTGCCACCCGGGCGCTGGGACCCCATTCACCCTAAGCTAAGAACTATCCACTCGCGCGGAATGGGGACCACGGAGGTTGTAGAGATATTCAAGCGAGCTTTACCTGCAAGATACTCGACATGGGTGAGAGAGACTGGACGCCAGGGAGCAGGAAGCGAGCACTCTCCGACTGCGGCCATTTTACCCGGATACCGGGCCGGGCCGCCACAGCCAATCGGAGCGCACGCAAGGGGCGGAGCGGCCAGTGGGCGGGGAGATAAATCTGGATTACCAATGGCTAGGCGCGGCAGGTGAGGCGCCAACCAATCAATAAAAACCTAATTAAATATCCAATCCGGACAGCGCGATAGCCAATGAGATGTCCGTACTCCTGTCCAATCCAAGCGAGACACAGGTAGCTATCGTCCCAATCAGGATAAAGGCGGGGGTTATAATGTTTTATGATTGGTGAACAAAATTATGCAGATTAACCAATCAGCAGGTGGCCTTGGTCTCATTCTTAGCCAATCAGATGTTTGGATGGGTGGTGGATAAGGGGTCTAAGGGGTGAGGGGGCAAGCTGGCAATTTTGAGTTGAAATGGCTTCCTCGCCCCTCCCCCAACCCAAGCAGAGCAAAAGCCTTTCACTCCATGGGGGTAGTTCTCAAAGAGCAGCTTTATGAGCATCCGATGAAGTGAGCTGTAGCTCACCGAAAGCTTATGCTCTAATAAATTTGTTAGTCTCTAAGGTGCCACAAGTACTGCTTTTCTTTTTGCTTATGAGCTATGAGGCCATGAGTGCAAGGGAGGCCCAGAATTACCTCACCCAGTAGTCCTGTTGACAGAAAATGGGGGACTAGGGGCATTTACCTCAGCCCCCGCCCCATTGATAGGGAATGCGGGGATTAGGACCAGAGTTAACTCACCCCCAGGCTCACTGACAGAAAACAGGGGAATGGGGGGTTGAGTTACCTCACCACCATCCCATAGACAGAAACAGGAGTTTGGGGACCAAGACCAGAGTTAATTCACCCCCAGTCCCATTGATAGAAAGTTGGACCTGAGAGAATGAACCCAGGAGTTGCCTCCTTCACGGGTCCTGTTGACAGATAATGGATCTAGGGGCCAGGGGCTCTGGCTTGCTTCCCTGGGTGGTCCTGTTGCCAAAAAATGGGGAGACAACAGAAGGAAATGGGGCTGTGAGTTTTCTCTCCCTGGACCTGAAAAAAAGAGAAGGGGAATGGAGGCCTCTTGCCCTACTGTGAAAATCGAGGGCTTGGGAAACTATGGAAAAAGTTATCTTCCATCTCCAGGCCCAGAAAAGGAAGCTGGATTAATTGGGGAATGAGTGTCTGTTTCCACTGTCAGAAAAGAGGTTGGAGAATTGGGACATGTGTTGCCCCTTCCTCTACTGCCCAAAATGTGGTGTCGGCGACAAGAGTAGAGAAGAAAATGAGTTGTTTTGGGGGGAAGCTGTGGTAGCTTCTACAACTCATGGCTTGCAAGTGGGGGAGGCTCCCCATAAGTGCAGGGTAACAACCAGCTCTTACTTGTGGGGAAGACTGGTGAAGATAGCGCAGCTGGAAACCTAGGGAGTGAATATGAGAACAGCCAGGGTGGTGTGCTGAACAGCTTCATCTTGATCTGAGAGTACAGTCACACACACAAAACTGCTGTGGAACTTGTGAATTAATATCATGCCAAGGAACCACCCTTTGAAACAAGAGTCTGCTAGCAGCAAGCAGGGCAGACTAGAAGCGTGGGAGGTATGTGTCAGTGGAAACAAGTAGTTAGAGCTTAAATATGCCACTCAGACTGCGGGGTGATTTTATTTTATCTATTATTTATTTTTCTGCAGAAAGATGGTTGATTGACAAATTCCTACATGTACTGAAACTACCCATTTTATCAGTATTTGGCGACATGGAGAATACAGAATTCCTCTTTATGATCAGACACAGTGGACTATAATTACATCCACATCTACTTTATAGCTTTGCAAGTAATGATAGTTTCCTGGGTGGCACTAAAAAAGGAAATGTGAGCAGTAAGGGATTTAATACTGTCACTTTAACAGAGAACTGAGTGCTGCTCCTATCATGTGCCAGCAATGCCCCTCTGCTATGTACATTGGCCAAAAAGGACAGTCTCTATGCAAAAACCAGTTGGAGAGCATTTCAATCTCTCTGGACACTCAATAACAGACTTAAAAGTGGCCATTCTTCAACAAAAAAACTTCAAAAACAGACTTCAACGAGAAACTGCAGAGCTGGAATTAATTTGCAAACTGGACACCATCAAATTAGGCCTGAATAAAGACTCGGAACGGCTGGGTCACTACAAAAAGTAATTTTCTCTCTGTGGATATTCATCCCTTCTTGTCAGCTGTTGGGAATGGGCCACATCCACCCTGATTGAATTGGCCTTGTTAGCACTGACCTCCCCACTTGGTAAGGCAACTCCCATCTTTTCATGTGCTGTATATTTATACCTGCCGACTGTATTTTTCACTCCATGCATCCAGTGAAGTGGGTTATAGCCCATGAAAGCTTATGCTCAAATAAATTTGTTCGTCTCTAAGGTGCCACAAGGACTCCTCGTTTTTTCTTCTGTATTTGTGTATGTTAAACACCCCTCACTTGGAAGTCCTGGGTAGGGAGAAGAATACAAAGGGTATGTGCTATATCAAAAGAGGCGTATGTACTGGAAGCATTTGCACAAGGAAACTTGTGAAGAGAAAATTTCAGGAATGGTAAGGTCACTCAGGTTAAAAGCTGCAAAGAAAACAGGCCTGTTCATGTAATGTTTTTTACTAGACTGTGGAGGAAGTCGCTAAGCCAGCCCAGGTAAGAGTGGAGCGGGTTTTTTGGTTTATTTTTGTTGTTGTTTGATGGCAGCCAAATAACGTATGGATTCGTTCAGATCTACCCCTTGATCGTGTTCAGCTAAATCTTTTAAATATTTTATTTTAGGGACAGGAGAACTACTCCTCTCTCTTTGCAGCTCTAATGTAATTAGTTTCAAGTGGAGATTATGATCCTGCCCAATTAATTTAAACAGTGGATTTCCCGCTTGGCTTTCCAAGAGAAAAGGTAGCAGTTATAGATCATAGGCACTCTCTATTTAGAGTAGATGTTTACTGCAAAAGGTAGGTCTTCTTCAAAAGACTGAATTAAGGAAGTGTGAAGGATTTCCCTTTTGCCACAGAAAGCCAAACAGATCCTGTTCTTCCAGAAATAATTAAAAGGTTTTCCAGTCAAAGATTTGTCAGTTTATATTTATAATGTGACAAGCAGTGAAACTTCTCTTGGACATTGTTACTAGAGGTACTTCAATGAGAATGTTTAGTGGAAAGGAAATTGTAGCAACATTAAATCAGTAAATGATACAGTAAGTGCTCCTATTCCTTATCAGTCACCTCTGAGCAGGCTTGGACACAATGGGATTCTCACGGTAATCCAATATTCAACAGGAAAATATTAATGTTTTAGAAGTATCAAGTAATCCTCAGTATCCCTGTAAGAGGGCCTTCATCATAATTCAGCCAAGCATTATTCGCAGTGTACAGATGGGAAGACTGTAGCACAGCGCTTTAGGGACTTGTCCCTATCTCTAAGAAGCTAGGACTAGAAGCCAAGATGAGTCAACCTATAGTTCTCTGTTCTAACCTCTAAAACATGCATTGTACTTTAATTTGAAAGCGCTGGTCATTCTTAATCTACCCCTGTTTAAAGTTTGGTTTGAAGGGATCTGTGTAATGCTCATGGAGGCAGCCTATCTATTAAAAGGGAGAGTGCACAAGGCTATCTGTGAAAGGTTTTTAATCACTTTTTCAGCCTCAGCTATGTTTCATTTGGCAGATTCATCTAAAGTGCAGATTGAATAAGTATCTTAGCAATAAATTCTAGCACATAAGTGTGAACTGACCCATAGCTAGGGTGACCATATTTCCCTATGCTGAATATGGGACATGTGGTAAAACTACTTGTATTCAAGCAAGTTCAATGGCAAACAATCGGAATTATGCAGTACAAATGTTCAAATTAACATCAAATTGACTGAGCCCCTGTTAAAAAGAAATATGGCATAGTTTGATTCTTTTTATTTACCTTCTTATCTTTAAGGCTTTAGGATTCACACAGGGAGAGGTGACACACACACTCCCGTACACCTCCCTCGGACAGGGGGGGTCTGACTGACTGACCCAACCCTTCCTGCCTTGTGCTCTCGGCCCTCCATGCCTGCCTTGGCCCCTGGGATGGACCCACCTCTCCTGGTGCTGCATCTTCCCATGGCAACACGTGGAGGGGCACGCTGGGTCACATCCCCCCCCCCCCCGATTTCTGTCAGGGTTCACACCAGAATGTGGCCAGCAGCAGCCTTTTGTCACAGTGCGGGAGGGAAAGGACAGGAGCTGTTTCCAGCTGAGGGGCGGGGTCATCTCATCTCTTCTCCTCTCTCCCCCCCATCCCCGCCGGCTGGAAGCAGATTGTCCCTTCCTGCATGCACAGCTTCGAAGGGCAGCTAACATCTCCAGGTTACTGCTGGCCACCGACATAACCCAGCCACCTCCTGTCTGCCCCCCCGACCCCCAGTTACTGCACGGGCAGGAAGGGGTTAAGTCCTAAGGATGCACTGTGCACCAGAGCCCAGGGAACCTGACTGCAGGGGCTTCAGCAAACTGGGCCAGAGATGTGGCTCAGCAGGGGAGGGTGCCTACGGGACGGAGCAGTCCTGCTTTCTCTGGGGGCATGATCTGGGGGGGAGTGTGTGTAAGCCCCTGCCTGGGGGGCTGCTGTGGAGCCTGCAGGTTTTGGGACTGAACAGGCTGGAAATCGCTTCCCTTTCCCACTGTGCCAGCACTGTGTGGGGTTTTGGCACATGCTGGGCTTGGCTCCTCCTGGCCAGTGTCCTGGGCTGAAGGGTGTTGGGCTTTTCTGGGGCACCGGCCCAGCCAGAGGCAATGGCGGAAGGAAGCCTGCTGGCCAGGCTGTTGGTGAACTGAGCGCTCCGATCAAGGGCTGGTTTTCCGCACAGCACTGGGAGTGGGAAGTGCCCTGCCGGCGGGGATATGAAGAAGCTGGATGAGGTGAAGGGGTAAAGCAGGGAGAGGACTGCCAGAGGGAGAACATGTAAAGGGCCGATGGGTGGGCAGCAGAGGTGACACGTAATGGGCCACTGCCTGATCACACTCACCAGCCACTGCAGCTCATAGCAAGTGCTGGCTGGAAATGGGATGGGGAGGTGGGGCCCTGCTAGCCGAGAGCCGGCACACAGCAGGGGCTGCACTGATGAACCAGCAGGGGGAGTAGCATCTTCACCCCACCACCAGCCTTGCACACCCACCCCCGTTGTCAGCCACTGGACTCCCCCACTCACCGTTGGTGGGTGGGCGACTGGCAAGCAGGGATCTGGCAGCAGCAGGACCTGTCAGTACTAATGGGGGGTGGAGACAGAAAATATGGGACAATATGCCTATTTTTGAGAAAAAGTCGAGATAACCTGCAGGAGGGCTTAAATATGGGACTGTCCCTTTAAAAACAGGACATCTGGTCACCCTACCCATAGCTCAAACCAAGAGCACAGAACAGGAGCCTCTCCACCATTTCTTGTGAAAATAACAGCATTGCAGTTTTCAGGCCTCTCCCCCTATATTCTTAAATTCACTACTCTTTCCCTCTTCCAAAGCTTTAGCATGCAGCACCTGCAAGGCCTCTTTTTTTTTTTTTTTTTTTAAAAAGAGGAAGATAAGAAATTGCTACACTGAAGCAGTTCGGTGGCTTATTCTGTCTGGTGTCTTGCAGAACCAGCTATTTCAGAGGTTGCCCCCAGACAATTAACCTATCCATAGATAAAGTTTCTTCTTAACCTCTGCTAGTGTTTGGATTATGTACTGAAGCATGGTGGTGATCTGTCTTATTTAACTGTCAATGTTCTTATCCATATGAATGTTTAATTCTTTGAATATATCTAAACTTTTCACCTCACTGTTAGCATGTGACAGTGTGTTCCACACATCAAATATGTTCTGTTTAAAGAAGCTATTTCTTTCTACAAATGCGATATTCTACCAAAAGCTGTGGAAGCATACGGCTATTCTGGTTCAACGTAGTTGCTTCATGGCTTGAAAATGAAAGTTTTAATGTGCTGTAGTTGCCTACTGAAAGGAACCTACACTTTTCAGCAGGTCTCAGCTGATAGACATTTTTAAGTCTTTCAAAAGTATTCTACAAATCTTTACTCTTGTCTTTCAGACCTAGTTCTCAGACACCTTTTAATGTGTGCAGTATAAGAATCCACACAGACCATGAGGTTAATTGCTGAGTTTCTTTCTTTAACACAATATTACAATTCTCCTTTAGATGAGGTCACCTTTGAATGGGAAAATCCTGGCAGATGAAGCATATGGATTATCAACCATTGCAGAAAGTACATAAAATGGATCATAGGATGGTCAAGAAATCAAATCTAAGTGCTTGTCTATATATGGAAGTTTGGCATTTCTATACCAGTATAACTAGAGTGATATAATAATACTGGAACATTTTCCCATGTTGACAAGCCCTAAGAATTTACTTGCTATCAGTTCTTAACACACTGATTCTAGAAATAAGCCTCTGTTTGCCTGCAGATTATAAGTGGATTCTCTCTCAAAAGAACTATTCAGAATAACATACAGGTTGGCATCTAAATCAGAAGTTACAAGAGCCTTTATCATAATTCAGAACCCACTAGATGGAATTAGAAACCAAAACCATATATAATGAAGGAAAGATTTATTTCATTTGCATTTAATGCCACATCCAAAACAGATATAAAAATTTTAGCTGGGGGAATGAGGGGGAGAGAGAGCGCAAGAACAGATGAATCGTTACACATCAGGAAATAAAGGTTAAAAAAAATCCACAGTCACAAGGTCACATTCTTTAGTTTCAGATCTGGCAGAGGAATGTCCCATTGAAAAGGGTTAAGGGAAAGCAGAATTTCACATCCTCTCTCCTTTGCCATGAATGTGTGGGTCATGCTCATCTTCAAAGCCATTCTGAACTCTAATATTTTGAAGCAGGTTTTTCTCTTCTTTAATTTCATAAATTTGTGATTGAAAAATATATTTGCCTGACAGACCTGTTTAGAACATATCTGTGCTGCATTTAAACACCAATGGCTGGCCATTGTCTGCTGACTTTGGGCTTGCAGCACTCAGGTTTTGGGGCTATTTAATTGGGTTGTAGACATTGGTTTAGCCTCCAGCCCAGGCTCTGGGACTCTTACAGCACCATAGCCTGAGCCTGAGTCAGCTGACATGGGCCAGTCGTGGGTGTTTAATTGCTGTATAGACATACTCTAGTCCAGTAGTTCTCAAACTTAATTGCACTGCGACCCCCTTCTGACAACAAAAATTACTACATGACCCCAGGAGGGGGGACCGAAGCCTGAGCCCCGCTGCCCAGGGCTGAAGCTGAAGCCTTAGCCGTGCAATCCACGGCAGTGAGGCTTGGGCTTTGGCCCCAGGCCCCAACAAATCTAACACCAGCCCTAGCAACCCCATTAAAATGGGGTCGGGGCCCCCCCCACAATTTGGGAATCACTGCTGTAGTCTATTCTCTAAATGTATTAAAATAGTGCAAGGGCACATTAGCCACTTAGTGGAGCTCATCACAACAACTCTCACTCCAGATTAACTGAGGTCAAATTTCAGTTTAAGAAGGAAATATAATCATGCATGTTTGCAGTGCTGAGTTTAAGCATCAGGTTTTTATTTTCATAATACTCAAGTCATGTTTTTTAAAACATTCCCTCAAGGCGAAAACCTTGTACATTTTAGCCCAGATTGATGTATTTAAGAGATGTTAATCTCTTGAAAATAAGGGTTTGTTATAAAAAAAATGCTAACACCACTTATCTCTAGAGCAGGGGTGGGCAAACTTTTTGGCCAGAGTGCCACATCTGGGTATGGAAATTGTATGGTGGGCCATGAATGCTCACGAAATTGGGGGTTGGGGTGTGGGAGTGGATGAGGGCTCTAGCTGGGGCTGTGGGCTCTGGGGTGCAGGAGGGTGGGACCGAGGCGTTCGGAGGGCAGAGGGGGATCAGGGGTGGGGCATGGGAGGAGGTCAGGGGTGCAGGCTCCAGGTGGCGCTTACCTCAAGCAGCTCCTGGAAGTAGCAGCATGTCCCCCACTCTGTCTCCCCCCTCCTGCTGCCCCTGCAGCTCCCATTGGCCCCGTTTGCTGGCCTACAGGAGTTGCAGGGGTGGCGCTTGGGGCGGAGGCAGCGTGCAGAGCGGAACTGCATAGAGCAAGCCCCTGACCCTGTTTCCTGGCAGGAGCTCGAGGGCCAGATTAAAACGTCTGAAGGGCCGGATGCCCACCCCTGCTCTAGTATTAATAGCAAGTGAGACATATTTGGTTAGACTCTAAAGTATCTTTTGCTCTAAATACAAAGTGCTGGGAAATATTTTCTGTTAGAGAGATCTCTCACTAAGCTGGTGGGTAGAAGGTTGTTTATTCATAACCCTCATGCCCGCCTCCCCCATCACAAAACTGAATCCCTTAGGAACTCTCCATACAGGCATGTAGTAAGGTGGGTGCTTCATCTGTTGGACTTTCACACACACAGCATATGGTGAAATTTCACAAACACTAAATAATGTACTAGTGCAAAATAGATTCTATGGCAACTAGATCAGTTGTGCATTTACAAATCGAGCGCTGTGACACTCCACAAAATATTTTAAATATAAAACCAGACAGGTCCTTAAGGTCTTGCAACTTGAAAAGTGATACAAATCACATTATCTTTCTTTTGGGCCCAAATCTGCACTGCACTGAGGTCAATAAGAGCAGCCCTGAATCCCTTCAGAGGTTTATATCCAAAGCAGCATACCATTTCTATCTACAGACTGTAGATCAGTGCTGGTTACTCCTGGAAGAATATCTCCTTTGGATTTAACTATTTTGAACAATATTCTTGAGGCTACTATCCCCTCATAGGTTGCATCAGGTTTGTTTTGTTCTGGGAGGATTTTTGGTGCGGGGGTGGAATGGGGTTTTGTTTTCTTTTTTTAAAGATCTACCTCCCCTATTAGAGCAAGAGGCAGATCATATAAGTAGGCCTAGACTTTGTTGCGTGCATGGAATAGGTCAGCATTTTAGGGAAGGGGGGGGGAAAAGGGGAGAGAAACAAAAATAAATACTACTACACTGAGTTGCATTACCAGCCACTATTACCCTTGAAGAGGAATTCTTTGCCTTCATCAAAAGGACAGCACATCAGATTATGAGAAGGGGAGTAAAGGGTTCACTTCCTACCCCTCACCTTCTCTTGACTGATTAGAAATTAACTTTTCCTAGCTTAAGAAGGACCGTACAAGTATAGGATTGTGCTTTATAAAAAACAACACCCCTCCTCTCCCGCTCCCCCACCCACACACACCAGTTTTAGTCTCCTCTCCAATGAGGATTTGAAAGTCAGAGCTAATATTCTTACCCATGTGCCAGATAGGTTGCTTCTGATCCACTCATCTTCATTCAGGTAAAGACACTCAAAGCAGCAAATACACAGACAACAAAAACTCTAAAAACCTAAAGCGAATAGCATCAATTATTTAGAATTACAATTATCCTTCCTTATTCTATTTGTCTGCACATTCATTAGCATCTCTTCAGCTACTAAAAAGCTGCTGGAGTTCATCTTTCATCCAAAATAGCCATGCAAGGGCACAAAATGGTATAAAATTTTTTTTTTGGTCAAAGTAACTTGCTTTCAGAATTCAACCTACATTTTAATTCTGATCAATATGGGTATGAAAGGTTGCCAGCATCCTCTGCTGGCAGGAGCCGAAAAACATTCTTGGAAGAGCTTTCCTGGTATCAATTGCCATCTCTCAAATCAACAGCCCTTGTTTCATTAAGTCTAAGGTATGCCTTTACTAATGTCTACAGCTGTGCTGCTGTATTGTAGATGGCTTCCCACACTGAAAGAAGAGGTTTTTGTGTTGATGCAGTTAGTGCATCTCTAAGAGGTGGGAGCTAGGTCAACAGAAGAATTCTAGCTGCATCTATAGTGTGGGTTAGCTTGACCTCACTACGTTGCACTGGGCACAACAATTTTCACAGCCTGAGAGACGTAGCTAGGTCAGTCTAATTTTTAGGTGCAGACGAGACCTCACTAAGGTTTGTTGCGTCTCACTTTCTCATGCCTAAACAATTGTCTTCGTATATTATGTTTGTCAGGTCTTTGGGGCACACCATTTTTTTTTTCTTGCATTTGTGGAGTATCATGATCACAATGCTACATGAGTATTACACTTGGCTTTTTGCAAGTGTCTGGGAACTCCGTATCTCCTCATTTCATATCCTCTCTCATACTCTTTTTTTGCTTATTTTCTGTCTGCTTTTACTATCAGAAACTGTATCACAGATGTCTTTGCAGAAGAACCTCTCTGACTATAGCCCAGAAAATAGAGAGGACTGGAATAATTCACAACTTTCTCAGTTCACTCACTCCAACTTCTATAAGATCTTTGTATTCTCATCATTTGCGAAACACAGCCAGACAAGGCTCATGAAGCTCCTGAACTAAAAGGAGCCAACCTTTCCCTGGGGCAGAACTGGAAAAGCCAGTCACACTAAAAGCTGAACCCTATTGGCATCAATACTCTTGTTATGGTGTCTGCTTTTCCACTCTTGGATATGTCCTCTCTTTGAGGCCACTATCTTTGACTTGAACTAAATCTAGGCAAACCAAGAGATGTGTGGTAGTCTCCTGAGACTTCTCTTGTGGCTTTACAGTAGGAGGTGGCAGCATATTGAGAGCATCATCCGCAACCCTTCTCAGCAAGAACTGTGGGAGTCTCAAACCCAAGTTACTTGCATGCTGCTAAACTAATGTCCAAACCCTGCATCACCAGCAGGAGCCACAATTTAACCTCAATCATAAGGCTGCTGACAGTTAATGATCAACAATTTCACTCCAGCAGGACAGCACTTCTGAATGTCCGTCTTTAGAACATGTATATATTCATTCCATAGAGAACTGTAAAAACCACTACATTGTTTAATGTGGTGAAACTAGAGATTTAAGAGCTTCTCTCCAGCAGCTTCAACCAGAATCCCAGCTCTTTAAATAACTGCACCATGTAATACCTTCTGTATTTCGTATCTAAACTCCTACTCTGCTCATTTTACAAGTAACAGCAGCGGGTGCCATCTTACACATCCTTCCTCCACCTGTGTATTTCATATCCTGTGATACCCATCCAGTGACAGAGACTGATTATTATTGGCTAATTCTGAAATACAGCAAGGCACTCTGATGTATATTGGAGGAAATATTTATGCATGCATAATCAGGATGCAAGTCCAACCCCTTCCTACAACCACCATTCTCAGGCTGCCTATTATAGGCTGCAATGGTATCTCAATGAGACCCCCAGTGAAAGGGTCTAGTTTACAAAAGCAACAATACATAGGGATGAAGGACAAACTCCCTTCCAGTGTCTGTCATTACAAAATCTGCATTTTACTTCCATTCTTTAGTTTTCAGTGCTTTACAGAAGCATTTTTCTTCCCCACAGGAAACAATTATTTCTCTTCCTCTCCATCATATCTGAAAGTAGCATTGTATACCATAAAATTTATAAGTTAAAATCAGCAGTAATGTCCAGAGAGAATGGCAGAGAAGTCACTTTTAAAAATACCTTCTCAATCAAAGAGGAGGTAAGACCAAGGCGAGAACCTGTCACCATTTTACCTACGCACCTACTCCCTGCAAGTATCAGGGATCTGCTCCTAGAGAACACATAGTGGAGGGAAGGTGCTTGTCTGCTGCCCCTTTTAATGTGGGAGGGTAGGATCTTGGGCACAGGCAGTTTATGTCACAATTAAAGAAATTTTTA
Organism: Dermochelys coriacea; assembly: GCF_009764565.3. Lineage (NCBI taxonomy): Eukaryota > Metazoa > Chordata > Testudines > Dermochelyidae > Dermochelys > Dermochelys coriacea. Next base: position 13,406,950 of record NC_050083.1, on the reverse strand, counting down.
AAAAAATAGAAGATATGGTATAAACAACAGGAGGTTCAAATCATAAGGCCTGTGAGTGGTCCTGGAGCTATGCCAGCCAACACTACTGGCTACAAAAAGTAGTAGTTCTTGGCAGGCCCAGTGATGTCAGGGGATGAAATAGTTTTGTTGCCACTGATTACCACAACAGGTGGTATAGCTACCTCTTAGAAAAAGGTCTCTTAAGAAAATGGATTTTCTCCCCTAATTGAATATTAGTTGAGCTCATCCAAGGGTTCATTTTCACTGGACAGTGTCCCATTCATCTCTGGGGTCGTCTCACTACCCAAATATCCCAGGAGGATCTCACTGCGCCGCTGTGATAGCTGCAGAATGTCTTCTGCCAGCAACTGCACTGTTGTGTATCTCACATTGTCCAGGTCAAACATGTCCTTCAAATATTGCACTATCTGGTGCTGCAAAAAGAGGGGGAATGTTTATAGTAAGGAGATGTGCCCCCACCATACCCAAAGTCAAGCAGATACATGTCAGTTGCCTAGCCCTAGGAGAGTATATTCCATATGGGATTCTGCAAGTTTCCCATCAGACACACAAAGGGTCTATTTCAGACTGTACCAACTCTCTTGCTAAAGCAACCCTGTCAGTTTCCTGTGAGGTCGGAAATTTTGTTTTAGGAGACAAAGATTGACATCCCTTGAAGAAAATAGGGGAGGGAGGGAGCACAGAGCAGAGCCCCTGGAGTCAGGAATGTGATCGCACTCTGTGGTAATATTTCATGGCCATGGTGTTGTAAGCTTAACATTTAAGAAAAAAGTTCCACATTAGGCAGAGTCAAATAAGAATCTAGAAAGAACAGAGACATTTAGAATATAAAGATCAAATATGGGCCCCACATGATCTTAAGCTTCTGGCTGACCTCTGAGTTGATAAGAAATACATTAAAATGGAATATATACATGTGTGCCCTTAATCTATTCTGAAGTTACAGATTTTGTTAAGTGTCTCATTTTGCATGTTCTTACAGGAGTAGCATAGTTAGCAGCAAGTTCTAATAAGAATTCTTAGAAATCTTATCATGCAGGCTGCTGATTTAAAAAAAGCAAAGACAAACCAGATTATACTAAGCCAAGTTCCTTAGTGTTACTCCAATAGAGGCCCTTCAATGAATACATGGTCATAGATTCGAGAAGATGGAACCAATATATAAAGAAGTAAGGTACAGAGGGCCAGCTTACCTTGAAGAAACCACAGACTTCAGACAGCTGCTGTTTGGGCCCCAGAAAACCAAAGGCTAGAACAGGACTGACGTGCTCCGATACGGAGTAGAAATGAGAGATAAAGCCATCTGGTACCTGTCATGGGAAAGAAATCCAGATCTCATCTTTGCTCTGAGAGAGAATTTACAAGCTAATCCACTTTACATTAGGCATCCTCATCTGATAATTTAAATGCAGATGTCCTGTGCATGACAAGGCAGCGCTGTGTTACCACATACTGTTAAAACAACTGCTACAGTCCACCCATTTAAGAGGTTGAAGTTGGAAAGAGAAGCTACAAAAGAGACTTATTCAGCCAAAGTACTGAAGATACTTTGAAATCTTACAGAACTTCTATATCTTGCTGTTTTTAAACTGCCCTTCGATGGAGAAAGTAGTAAAGACAACGGAGGCCTGCAAGAGTCCTTCAGCTATCAGGCAATCTTCATGGTCCTGAAACTGCTCAAGAGCTCTAATTTTCCACTTTAACACAAGAAATTAGATGAAGTAATTTAAGTCCCCTGTGGTCTGAATGATTTTTAGTACTACAGTAAGGACCTGGAGATGCTGCCACATGACAGCACCAGTACTTAATAGTTACTTAGAGCAGTACACCTTCAAGGCATTTTACAAATCTTAGTTAAGCTTGCATTACCCCTGTGAGGCAGGCATTATCCTCATTTACTGACTGATTATGGCACTGTATTTAAATAACTTCCCAGAGACCAGGGAATGAGTGGCAGAATTGGATTAGAACTCAATGAGATCCTGACTCTCAGTCTCCTAGGCTCATCTGTGATGAGAGGGCACGTTTGGAAAGCAGCAGAGAGTTAACGAAAAGGGGAAATACAGTGGTCTAAATCTAATCAGCCAACCACCCAGCAATGCTGCCAGCAGGGGTGCAGATAAGTAGCCTTAGTCCATCCTTCACCAAAAAAGAAACAGGCCACATAAAAGGGAACCACTATTCACTTGGAGTCTGTGGCCATTACTATAATATTGTAGGCAATGAATATGGAATATTGAGATCTGCTTTTAAATAAGCAAGATTGGAAACTAGAATCATAGGAACTTCAGTAAGAGTGCTTTGGTATCTTGGAGGTCCCTTCAGCAACGGTGTCAGTGGACTCCTGCTGTTTCAGATATGGGTAATAGGACACTTTAGTCTGTTCTTGTAAAAATTACATCTAGATTCATGCTTCACCAGGGTCCAGATCATATCTTGGTGACAACCAGGTGCCTTGTGTTCCTTCCTCCTCCCTCCCCCCCACCCCGCAGTATCTCCCCCCGCCATCTCTCTCACACATTCACCTACAACACCTTATTTTTATGTTTTACTTACCATTAGAAGCCTCCTCTTTGCTTTCAGAACAGACCAGCAGGCAGTTGCTAGGGCCTGCAATTAAAAAACCCATCATTTAATGGTGTGAGCCTTTCCAGAGAACAGGATGCAACTTACCAATATATTGCCATCACTATGGCATGGAGCATTACTTGTTCCCACCATTCTGCAGCCCTTTACCAAGTGACAGATAGGGTCTCTGCTAAATTCCAAAGTTAAACTTATGTAAACTGAAAGCACGTTTGATCACTTCAAATCCATTCCAGATCAGCCACAGTGCTTATGAATACCCCTAATACCATCCAGTGAAGGAGGCCGGCAGTTACTCCAGAATGCAGATCATAAACAGAATTTTAGTCCATCACTTCACCAGCAATGAAACAGCCCATGTAAAAGGGAAAACACTATTAACTTGTGAAGTCTGTGCCCATTGCTCCTGTATAGTATTGTAGGCAGTTAATTTGGAATATTGAGATTTGCTTTTCAATAAGCAAGACTGGAAACCAGAATCATAGGAACTTCAGTAAGAGTGCCATGGTTTCTAACCAGATACGTTTTTTGGGGCTCCCAGCAGATTAGACAGTCTAAGGTATGCAGGACAGCTAGATGTAAGAAAATGCATTAATACTCAAGGTTCACTTTGGTAGGGTCTCCAATGGAAAAAGACCTGCAAAGCAGTAGACACTGAGCCACTACCCTCCCAGTTGCAAAGCAGGGAAAAGTATTATTTCCTTAATAGCTAGGAAGGTGATGGCTAAGTGTCTGCTGTCTACACACATTATTCTTTAACATAATGTTATTACAGAGAATAACTGCTAAAGGAATGAACCTGCTAGAGTGAACACAGATTCCCTATAAATTACTCAGATCTATCAAGAGACTGGCCAATTCATGTGTTGACTAGAGGGACAGAAAAAGAGGACCGTTACTTTAAGAGACTTCTGTGTAATCAGAAAGCCTGATTCTTTTTTTTTTTTTTTTTGTCCTTCTAATAATGAAATAATAATTTGGAACAAGAACCACCATTGAACACACCGTCTCCTTGAAGCTGTCTGAGAGCCAGCGGTTGCGCAGGACGGCTAGGACAGAGGAAGGAGGGTTCTCTAGGTCTTCAAAAGCATCCATGAGAATGAAGTCCAACACAATATCAAAGAAATTCATGCACACCACCTGCCAGAGAACAGACGAGTCACAGACAAGAGCTTATAGAAAGGAACTCAGACCCAAGAGGGACCATCTGAAAAACGAATTATGAATTCTTTAGTTAAAAAAGGGCCAAACTGATCAGTGGTGTAAGAGGGCACAACTCCACTGATTTCAGTTCAATGGTTTGAAGTTTAAACCAGCAAGAGTTTGCCCTACTAGTCTTGTGTTACGGATAAGCAGATTCAAAACCAACTGAAACCAAATACAGCTGCAAGCTTTACAACTGTAGTAGTGCCACTCAGGAGAAATAGGTTCAGAAAGAATTTATATCAGATTTTTGTTGTTGTATTAAGTTATACTGAAGGCAGCTACAGCCCTGGATAGGTATTTTCCCTACTCACTGTGTTACAGGCCTAACTACAAAGCCATTTGCAGAGAAAGAGTTGGAATATTGGATAGTTTTAGTTGCCACAATTTAACTTCCTGGTGTTGAGCTGGAGTTTCCCCTCCCATAAACTATTGCAAAATAGTTGTAAGTTAACCACTGTAGCTTTGGGGTCCAGTGACACCAAGTGGTGAGTACCAAGGTATTTAATTTAGAACTTCTGTTCGCAGTTGGGTCCTTCTAGTACATTGTTTCAGGCTTTCATTTCTGCTCTATCTTTCTAGAGAGAGAGTTCCTCTACAAACCCCTCGTCCTTCCAGTTCCCGCTGAGTAGTTGGCCAGGTGTCTTGCTTCAGTGCGTAATGTAGCATCTCCTCATAGCATTCCAGAAAACCTTTGGGGTTCTTCATGAGAAAAGGAAAATGAGACAATGGGAACAAATAGAAGCGATACACAGTCTCAGGTTACTATAAAGCATTTCTCTAGCCTGTTGATCTGAATATGTCACAATGATTTACACATAATTAAGTGTAATTAATTAATTACACTTACTTACTCGCTTAATTTTTTGGACAACAATCATTTGCAGAAAGAGAAGGATTTTATTTCTGGAAGGTGTGGTGGCCACAAGACCACCACCACTTGAGGCTTGTATGTTGTACGCACTTGGATACTATGATAAAAGCTATATAAGTATCTATGCAGACATTCTTATAGATGACTAATTGATTCCAGTAACAAGCTACCATTCCATGCATTAGCAAGGCAGCATAGTCTTACTGTTCTAAAGGTTGGTTTAATGAATAAATGCCACGTTAAAGATTCCCACTCATTGACCTCTACAGAACAGATGCACTGTACAGAGTGCCTGATTCCCCTTCTGCCTCCCAGTGGGCATCTGCTGGGAGCCCCCTGGAACCTCTTCGCACTGATGAACCTCAACATCAGTGATGGTGGCTTTGGAGGGGAGGTTGCATACAGAGTTTCTCCCAGGAAGAACCAGTAAAGAGAGGGCAAACATGGGAACTGTTTTTTCCCTTTCAAGTGGGTGATCGCAGTAAAGACGGGGGAGGGGGAAATCACAGGGATTAGCTTGAAATTGGGACTGAGTAACTGTGTCTATAAGGTGCTCATACAAGGTGCAACTGAGTGGTCTCCCACACTCATGCCCTCCTACCTTCTCAGCCTTTGTCATTAGTCCTGTCACCATCTGCTTTCCAACCTCCCCAAAAAACAACTGGTTGCTCTCATCCTGCAGAAGAGCCTATAAAGAGACCAAAGAAGAATCTTTCACTGATTAGGTAAACATAAGTCCTTATTCCATGACAGTGGAGACAGGAGACAATAGGAGGGTTCCTACACTAGTGAAAGAGGCGAATGTGGATTTCAATTTTTTCCTTGTCCTGAGAGCAGACATGAATTTAAATAGTGGAATCTATTCAGCCCAAGGCAATGAACTCTATGAAGCCTGTGCTCCTAGTTGATCTAGTAACTTCAAGTCACTCAGCAACTCCTCATATCAACTACTGATTATTCAGATATGTCGTAAAGAAAAAGTATCCAGTCCTCCCTGGCTGGAAAGAGGATCATCACAGTGCTAAGGCTTAAAAAGGTGAGGTGCATAAAAGCAAAATGGAAGGTCACACAGTAAAGGTGAAGAAGAAGTAAAAGACTTCCTTCCTGTAGGATATAGGCATAGAATGCTGGAAAAGTCTGGGAGTGGCAAGACAAAAAAAAAAAAAAAAAGTATGTGAGCTCTTGCACTATGATGATGCAAGGATCTGGGAAGTACACAGTCACCTGCAGCCTAAAGATATTACTCTGGGGGCTGGAGATAGAAAGTCTTTTATGCCTCAGTCACCCAGGTTCAACTCCAGGCCAATTACCATCAAGCAGCCTGGGTGAAGCAAGTTTGGTAGTCTCCAGACAGTTCCCAAATAGCCAAGAACTTTATTATAAGAACTGCTATATGCAAACCTGGAATCTGCCTTGGCTACAAAGCCACATCTTGAATGGGCACAGAGCCTGAACTATCCTCTCACTCCTAGAGTAAGGGTTGAAACACATATTGGGGAAGATGTAGGATAAGGGAAGTTTGCACTGCTGCTTTCTATGCTTTACTTGTTCTGTAGAAGTGGAGGACTTCAGTGTCTAGGACAGGCTTGACAGCCCCTTTTAATTCACAAGGACAGATACTGGAAGTGACACATATTCTAACAGTCAGGAAGCCTCTCAAGTGCAGATGCAACGGAGTTCTGATAGCTAGAAAATTCCTACCTGGAATGCCTGCCTGACACAGTGCAGTTTTGCCAGGAAATCCTGATCATGGTAGCAGCCTAGAAGCTCTGTCCTAAGAGAGGAAAGCAAGATCTTACAAACTCCAGTAACAAAACAAGTCTCCTGAAGAGGCAGAGATGATGTTCCTAATTTGGGCTCCTGATTCCCTTAGGCCCCTTTGAAAATCTCAGTAGGCACTAACTGAAACCACTAGCTCCTTTCATGTAAGCCACTGAGCCACTTTCAGATAGTCATTTTGATCATTACATTCCATGGCTAGATTTGAGTCAACAACCCAGAGGTGAAAGGTGCTGTAGCTCACTGCCCCAGGAAACTAGTAATCTTAAGAGTGTTTCTCACAATATGAGGATGTATCCAGCCTGAATCAAATTAAACAAACCCAAGCACTATCTGAAGTCTTGGGCTAGTTTAAAACCCCCTTGGAATTTCCAAGCCAGCAGAGAAGGTGCTAAAAAACTCTCTCTCTCAAAATTGTATTCTAACCCCCATGCCAAGCTCTTACTAAGTAACCTGAGGAGTTCATACCTCTAGTCAAAGGAGTCTTGTCATACGGATTGAAGACTCCTTTTAGCACCTCACCTTAGTGTTCTGCATGAAACGCTCCCTTCTTTCACCAACTGTAGAGCTTCTTCGTATGCAGCTGCTGGCTTGGAAAGCTGAAAAGGTATTTTCCCAATCTGGAGGGAGTCAATGAGCTGCAGAGAAAGCAGAAGAGGTCAGAAGAAAATTTTTGTTATATCTGTGCAAATCCTGGACTTCAGAAACAAGAGATTACAGTCAATCAGTTTGAGAAGGCATTGGTATGCGCCCTTTCACACCAAGACATTCAGACATCACTGGAACTCGAATTCTGATTGGATCACAACTTCCTTAGCCCCAGCATGGCCCAACTCCTTCTTCTACTACATCTGTAGTACAAGCCATAATAGCGAGTGCTGCAGCTGCTTTTACAGTACTTTTCTAGCTACTACTACATGCTGCTAAATGAAATAAACACATGGCCATCTTCATACTCTACCCAGCATTAGGAACATGGCAGAACCACCAGCATGGGCAAGTTCCCAATGCAGCAAATTAAGTAATGTTTGATTGGTTTATTTACAAAGGATAGAGTTTGAGTCACCTCTGCAGCAGAGAAGAAGGAGTCCTCAGAAGTCAAACTGTCTTCGTCATCTGTCCGAAGTCTCAGTGACCCATCTGTCAGGGGAAGCATGAGAGTTCTCTCTGGAGGGGGCAGAGAAAAGTATATGTTTAGCACTGTATTGCTAAAACTCCATTCCTCCCACCCAGCACACTTTTCCCTATATGCAAGTCTTTATGTGGCAGCAGTGCCCCTTTGTGGCCATCTTGAAATTCCTGTTCATGCATCCGATGCAGTGAGCTGTAGCTCACGAAAGCTTATGCTTAAATAAATTTGTTAGTCTCTAAGGTGCCACAAGTCCTCCTTTTCTTTTTGTCACTTCCTTGACATTCTCAACTAAAGAGATCTGGCGGGCCTTCAGGAGAGACATATGGTACATGAAGTCTATTAAGAAATAATATGGAACTAAGCCAATGGCTTCCTAATTCAAATACTGTTTTCCACTGGAAACCTGTATTCTTCTTTAAGTCTTTCTCCCACCAACTTTTATCTACAACTAGGAAAAAAAAAAAAGGGTCTCGGAGCTAGATTCATTAGTTTCCTCAGTCTAGCAGGCAAAGACATAATTTGAAACCCGGGACCAGCAGCTGGTAGACTACAATGCACTGCATGTTTCCACTGCTGTTGTTCACAGGTTGCACACAAGTCAAGGTGTTTTATCTTCTTATCTGTCCATTCTATAACACCATTAAACTCAAACACTATTGTAACAGCCATCCCTACCCTGCCAGGAGGAATTTGTTGAAGCCTTGGCAAACAAAAAATTAGAATTTCATGGAAAGGTTTGATACTCATCTCCTATTAAGATGCTCTGGAGCTCAGTTCTACTCCCCGGTGTAGCTTTAGCATATTCTCATGGCTGCACCTATAGTTGACTCCCAGACCCACCTTACCCAGGTCTAGCAGCATGCTGTCTGAAGGGAGCGTTGACCCAAATTCTTCCTGAAGGTGATATGCCCGGTGCAAGAGAGATTCAAGCTTCTCTGCAAACTCCTTTTTCTGGGACTCCTGCTTAAACATAAGCAGACGCTATCGCTCAATAGCCAGTTGTGCTGCTGACATAGCACAATTGATCACTGTTAGAGATGCTTACAGCAAAGTACTGAAGTGAAATTTTGCGTCAACAGTTATGATTTACCAATTATAGTTAAGTTCATGAACTGAACTAATGGAAGATTCACTTCAGGTTAAACTTGCAATAAAACCAGGGCAGCTTGAATGCAATCTACTCCAAATTACAACTTTTTCCTTCTGCTGTTTATCCATTTAAGAGGAAATAGCATATTAACCTATCACCTGTAGAAACAGTTATAATGGGCTATCAGTCACAAGGACAAATTCAATGATCTCAGTCTAGTCTCAAGTAGAGGTTTGTTCATTCCATAAAGTCTGCATTAGTTTGCTCTGTTCACAGGCCAGACACCAGAATAATGCAGATCAACTTCACTATGTTATTAGACAGGAGTGAAGTCTGCTGTTCGCACAGTTGTGTAAGATCAGTGAGTGGGTGAAAGAAAAGCTTACACAATGTCTACCTTCACTATACTTTGCTTAGATCTTCACATCCATAGAGATCTAAGCCCTCAGCTAGAAGAGTTAAATAAAACGACCAGATCTATTTTGATTATGAAGCAACTCTTAATTTAGCTGTAGAAACACAAGGGGACACTTCAAGCACACACAGCAAATATCAAAAAGAATCCAGATTTAACTTGCATAAACATAATAGAACACAAAAGATAAACATCCCACATAATGAAGACACTGGGTTCTGTTTTATAAGAATCTCAGGATATGTTACAGCAGTATCCCTAACTTCTACAGAGTTCAGAATTTAGCCTCTTTCATTACTTGCAGGTGCTATCTCTTTAGCTATTTAGTCACCACTAAAATGTTCTACTTTGGGTGTACCCTTTTATAAGAGCCTTTCCCAGCATGCTCCCTCCTATGGTAGTTGACCCTTTAAATCTGGGGGAGACAGCCAATTGCAACCTTAGACTGTCCATTTTGTAGGTGACTGGATAAGCCTGCAACTCTCTTCTTCTAAGTGAGTATTTTGGAATGTATTTTCTCTTAAATTTCCCTTTCTCTAATGGCTGAGATAGTTGTCCATCCTCACAAATTTGTTTTCCTCTAGTAAGACAAATGTGCAACTAGTTAGCTTTTCCATTTCAGTACAGTTCAGTACAATCTTGGCAACCAACCTAGCTAGACCCTCCATTTTAAAGGCATTAAAAAGAGAAATAACATTGGGCAAGACAAACTATTCTTACCTAGTTTGTTGCTGTATTTAATAATAATTAATAATACATAGCTCTTTGTTAACACTTTTCATCTATGGATCTCAAAGTGCTTTACAAAGGAGGTTAGTATTATCCCCATTTTCTTGATGGGGAAATGGAGGCACAAAGAGGTAAGTGATTTGCATAAAGATGCAAAGCTGTGGTGGAGCCAGGAAGTGAATCCAGGTCTCTTGAGTCCCAATGCAGCGTCATAGCCACTAGACCACACAAGCTGCCCTGTCATGTTCTTTTCCTAACAATGACTAACTCTGAAGTTTGACAACAAATCTTCTGGCGTAAGTCACTGTGAGTTTACAATTGGTGGAAAACTCACTAGGAAAAAAATTTAGCCAAAAATGTTAGAAACACATCCTCTCGAAGTCCAACAAAGCTGTATCATGAAACTACAAGTGGTTAAGGATAGGTCCTAGCCATACCAGATACTCCCTTGTCTAGTTCACTCTCCTCCAAACTTGCTTTTCAATGTTTAGTCTCCTACTGATGACCTCCCCTTCTCCCATCCAATCTGGCCCTTCACAACCGTTCACTCGCTGGATAATGTAGAGAAGTTGGTACGTACCTCAGGCAACTTTTCAGACATAGTTTCTTCATGTTTTTTGTTGTCCCAAGAGACTGGCGTGCTAGTGTTGTTTCTCTGCCTTACAGTCAATGCCTGCTCCCATTTCTGCAGCGCCTCTTCAAATAGCTCCATCCCTGGGCAATGCAACAGAACATAAGCAGTGAAATCAGAGCCATTTATACAGCAAAAGGATGTAGCAACCAATAAGACGCCTTGCTCATTTGTGAGGTAGAGTATTCAAGAGAAGAGGGAAGTCTCGTCCCAAACCCATTTGCAGCCTGAACCAATAGAATACAAGGCAGTAACAGATATTTCTTTCCCTTCTGGAGGTTGTCTAATTTGGGTTAGGATTCAATGAAATCATCACCATTCCTCATCCAAGGAGAGGAAACTGATTTCTCCAGGTGAACAACAGTTAGTTGGTAGAACAATGTTGATGTTAAGCACGGGAGAAGACAGTGTTTATATTTGTTGGTGGAGCAAGGACCAAATGAACATGGAGACAGTACTCCTAATCCCTTTATGTTGTGAGAGTAGTCTTTCAGGTTAAGGTTAATTTTTGTTTACCTTGAATATAGAGGTTTTCAGCACTAGAGTCGCCAGCTGCTCCAGGATCTTCCATTGCTCTCGTCTCCCAGGGCCCTGTAGATGCTGGTGTTGGGCTGGAAGAGTTCACAACCACTATCTATCCAGTGAAGAGAGAAGAAAGAACAGCAGCTCCTTTTAGAACTTCCTTCAAGTATGCCGTAGATATATGGTGTAGACGCAGCTAGGTTGATGGGAAAATGCTTCCATCATCCTAGCTACTGCTGCCAGGAAGGTGGATTACCTACAGCAATGGAAAACCCTTCTATCTCTGTAGGAAACATCTACACTATGGCAGCATAGCTATGGGGCCGTAGCTGTGCTGTTGTCATGCCCATAGTGTAGACATGGCCTCAGTCTCTCCTGCAATTTTCAGGCTTATTTTCAGTTATCTCTTGCTTTTCCAAGGTGAAAATACTGAAGATGTAGATGGCAGGGATATCGGTGCTGTGCAATCCAAATCCATCCTAGTTCTGCGTGTCCATAAAGTTTAGTGCAAGACATTGGTGCTCAACAGCTACTTCACAGGGAGCTGCAGAGGGCCCCCAATGCTTCACCAGGTCCTAACACAACAGACAAAATCCATTCACTAGGTGAAGAGTATCACCCTCCTCCAGCCAGGAGCCTGATAATCTCTTTAAACATAGATACGAAAGCAGTGTTTGTACAATACCCTCTACCTGACCCCACTACAAAGCAATGACCAAGCCACGCTCACTTTGGGGTATGTCTACACTTTGAGCTGGGGTGGGTGATTCCTCAGCTTAAGGAGATACATCTGCACTAGCTGTGATCAAGTGCTAACAATAGAGTTCAGAGTGGTAGCTGTGTTAGTCTGTATCAGCAAAAAGAACGAGGAATACTTATGGCATCTTAGAGACTAACAAATTTATTTGGGCATAAGCTTTCGTGGGCTAAAACCCACTTCATTGGATGCATGGAGTTAGAGTTGGTATGGCAACCCGCATCTTTTCATGTTCTCTGTGTGTGTGTGTGTGTGTGTGTGTATATATCTATCTATCTATATATATATATCTATAAATCTTCCTACTGTATTTTCCACTCCATGCATCTGGATGAAATGGGTTTTAGCCCACAAAAGCTTATGCCCAAATAAATTCGTTAGTCTCCAAGGTGCCACAACTACTCCTCGTTCTTTTAACAATAGAGTGTAGCTGCAGAAGGAGGGGCTAGCCACCCCAAGTAGGTGCCCATCAGAGACCATAGGCACATATGATTGGCTCCATCTCTGGAGGCTCCAAGATCTACAGTCTGGGTCATTGGACCTGGTTACTATGGGCTAGGACTTGTTCTACTGAACTGGTTTAAAACATGGCAATAGTTTGGCTTGTCAGTGTGACGGGCCAAACTATGGAACAACAAGGTTTAAAGAACATGCTTTACTGCGGGTACTGACCTAGGCCAGAAGATTTAACACATTTTGTTCACAGATGCTGTCTGACCAATGGTTGTTCCAAGCTAATTTCTACAATGGTACTTAAGCATAGCTTAAATTTGGCTGTACAGGTATATGTCCTTGAGCTGGGAATCACACTCTGAGCTCAAAGTATAGACATATCCTTGGCATGCTTGCCTGGAATGCTGGAGAGGGCGATAAAAAAGGGAAGGAGAGAACACCAAGACAGTTGCTACAAGAAGGGGAAGGGAGGAAGGACTGCATGGAAATAAATGGTGGCCCCAAGCCACACTTAAAGAGGAAGGCAATAGATGGGGAAGCAATTGCAAACAAAAGAGGGAGCAGGTTATCAGTGAAAAATACTAGAGAGAGAACTTGTGCCTGAGATTAACTCCATTCTGTTCTTTCCAATCAAATGTTCCTATATGGTGTGACGGGGCAAGGCCAGATGGCTAGAAAAGTAGTGGGAGATAGATATATTAGCTCCAGACTAAACAAATCCCTGGTACCAGGTTAAGTGAAATGGAAGTTGCTCCAGGTCAATTAAGACACCTGGGGCCAATTAAGAACTTTCCAGAAGGCAGGGAGAATGCTATGTTGATTGGGACACTTGAAGCCAATCAGGGGCTGGCTGAAATTAGTTAAAAGCCTCCCAGTCAGTCAGGTGGGTGTGCATGTCAGGAGCTGTGGGAGGAAGTTGTGCTGTTGGAGAGGCTGAGTAGTACACACCATATCAGGCACAAGGAAGGAGGCCCTGAGGTAAGGGTGAAGTGGAACTTGAGGAAGTGAGGGCTGCTGTGGGGGAAGTAGCCCAGGGAATTGTACATGTCAGCTACCATAGCTGATACTATTAGGGTCCCTGGGCTGGAGCCTGGAGTAGAGGGTGGCCCTGGGCTCCCCCCCCACCTTTTCCCCCTGTTTTAATCACTGAGGCTGGGAGACAACAGGGACTGTGCAAGGAAGGATAACTTCTCCTCACCTCCCTCGCTGGCTTATGATGAAAATGGCTCAATAGACCGTGACCCTTGTCCCTAGAGAAAGAAGGGTTACGTGGAGGGTCACAGTGAGCCTCTGAGGCTAGCAAAATCCGCCAGGAAATATGGGACCCACGGAGGCAAGGACAGAGCTTTGTCACAGTGGGCAATGGTGGATTACTGAATGGGCTCATGCCTGGGGGCCCCTTGCAAACTGGAACTCTGCCCCCCTGCCTCTGCCTCCTCTCCTTCCCCCCAGGGCCCTGCCACCCTGCTCCTCCTCTTCCCCCTTGAGACCCTGCCTCTGGCCAGGCCAGACACAGGAGCTGTGATAGGGTGAGCACTGGGCATATTCCCCCTGTGTGGAGCTGCCCCCCCAGCCCCTCTCCTTCCCCCCAGCCCCTCTCCTTCCCACATGGAGCTGGGCCGCCCCATCCCAGCCTCTCTCCTTCCTGCATGGAGCTGGACTCCCAAGACCTCTCCCTCCCCCCATTTTACACATGGATATAGTGAACACAGAGGTTAAGTGAATTGCCTACAGTCAAGCACAAAGTGAATCAAGTATAACTGTTAGTTAGAGAACTCAAGAGTCCTAACTGCCAGTTTCCAACACTTACCAATAGATATTATTTCAATAAAAAACCTTATGTGTCTGCTATTCCAATATTTGGCATTTAGGCAGAGTTCTCTGGCATAATCCTGTATTATGTGTATAGACAGCTGCAACTGTCCACTCACTCACCTGAAACTACAGGCTCCAAAGCTATTGACACAAGTATCAGCTAGGTCATTAATTCAATTGACAAGATGACAACTTTAAGATAAAAAGAAAAGGAGTACTTGTGGCACCTTAGAGACTAACAAATTTATTAGAGCATAAGCTTTCGTGAGCTACAGCTCACTTCATCGGATGCGAAAGCTTATGCTCTAATAAATGTGTTAGTCGCTAAGGTGCCACAAGTACTCCTTTTCTTTTTGCAAATACAGACTAACACGGCTGCTACTCTGAAACTTTAAGATAGCCACATTTTTAGTGCACTTAATCATTTATTTTCATTCATATTTATTTCTATGCTGCCTAGTTTATATTGTTTTATAGTGTTTGATTCTTTGACATGTAAAGAGCCAAGGCTCCCACCCTGAGCAGCTTACAATCTAGTATTTTTCCAATAAATATGTAGCTTATAGTTAGTGTTTTTAAACTTAAAATTCTTTATAAAAGCTAACTAATTAATCCTCACTCCTTGCTGGGAGATAAGTAAGTAAAAATACTTTTATGATGTGGAAACTCAGATAATGCAGTTATGCAACAAGCAAACGATCACCTAGCAAGGAAGAGAACTCATTTTACTGGCTCAATAGCTTGTGTTCAGTCGCTCTGACTACATCAGCTTCTCAAACCACTTAAAAGGGAAAATTTACATCTTGTATCTAAGTTAAACAGGAATAACTGAAGTATTTTAAATCATTACATGTTTTTCTTTATTAAACCAGTTGCAATAAAATAGGCAGTTCTAACTCATTTAAAAAAAAGGCAGTAAAATAAAGTTCAGCAACTATCCACGGTTCCTTTGTTGTCTTCATTAAATACCTGGTTTTCCCCCATAGCCTTTTTTTTTTTTTTTTAAAAAAAGACTTTTCCTGCCAGCCCCATACATTATATATAAGCTATCTAGGCTTTTCTCTGCTCCCCTCTCACCCTCACTCAGACTCATTCCTTCCCTATTTGAATAGGCCTTTTAGACAGCCAAAATCCCCCCTTTCTTTTAAATATATATATACACACTGCTCCTTTGCTCCCTATATTTGTAATCTTCCCTTCTAGGGACCCTCTGCCCCCCATTGGCACCCCCAACGTTCTTTGTGCCCAGGACCCGAATAGATCTTAAACTGCCTCTGTAGTTGGGGGTTGAGCAGAAGCAAGAGACATACATTCTAGGTCTTAGTTCAGTGTGCTGGGCTAGTGCCATAAAAGCATGTTAAGATCTGATATTGCAAGCCATCAGGGCTGGTTTAAAGGCTGTAGGATACTGACATTGCATGTGATTGTACAGCAGTTGTTTCTAGCCACAGCAAGTCATAAAATATGAGATTTAAAAATCACTTCATTCTGATTACCACTTCACTTCCCCACATGCAATTCAGATGTGATTTTAGTTACCCATCTCTCATGAACCATTATGTTATAATTTATGTTTTGCATTACTGAAAAGTATGGATCCCAGGTGGTTATATTGCACTGCTGCTCTAGGGGATGCCATGTGAGGAGGAGGATATGATCTCGGGAATACGGTATGGTGTTTTAGAGAAGCTAATTCTGCTCTCCTGTCTTCAGAGCTCAAGGATGGAGTTTCAAGAGCCAAATGAGTTGGAACTCACCTCAGCAGTTTAATGATAAGGTATCCTTAATTCCAGAGTCAAGAAAACCAGAAAGAATGATCAGTATTGCCCAAAGCCTGGCTAACACTATAGTTCCATAGAAATAAATTTAACCTGAACTTCTGGAGGTTGCAAGGAAAAAGACAAAGGCTCAACTCTCCCAGGAACTCACCAAGTATAGAATGGATTTAGCTAGAGTCTTGGAAGACTTTTTGTCAAAGGGAAACGGGGAGTGGAGGAGTCGTCAAGCTTACCAGAAGTTAGGGTATGTTTTTGTCTAAAGTGAATTCTCTTCTCTCTTTGAACCTACACATCTCTTAAATCAGCTTCTTACTGTGCTTTCTAACTCATTCCGTTGGTAAATCCTGATTTACAGAACAGCAGAGTAGCACTGGAGAAGCAACTAGTACAAAGCCTAAGGGGGAAATCTCAGCAGCCCTGCACTCCCCTGGCCAAAAAAATGCTAGAGAGCAGAACGGCTCACTTATTTGAAGAGTATTTGACTGTACATGAAAAAAATATAGATTCAGAAGTCACTAACTATAAATTGTATGTTTTAAAGAAGTCAAACTGCATTTAAATTGTTTTTCTATTGTAGATGGAGTCCACTTACCCTGATTTGCACAAAACTGAGGCCCAAGGTTTTGAGTCCAAGTATGCTAGAGAATATATCTGCTCTGCAGGCTGTCTCTGAATAGGTACTGCACTCACCATGTTTCAGATTCCATTCCTGCTTCTATCTGGTATCTCCCTTCCAGTCTACCTACTATGAAATGACTGCTGGTAAATGTAGATGGCAGAGCCTGCCCCTGCACTTCAGCAGCCTTACAGGAACCTACCACCAAACAATAGCACCAATGATTAGTTTCCCCACCCCTGTTCACCTTAACAAGGTGGGAATTTCTGAAGATAAGAATAGAAACTGCTTCACCCACTATCCCCTCCCCATCTTCAGGACCTTTGGCTAAAGCAATGGTGTCAAACCCTTGGTCCACAGACAGGATCTAGCCACCTTACATATGCAGATTCTGAAGAATCTCCACTTCCATTTAAAAAGTGGTTTCTAACCCTCAGGACTGTAAAGAAATAACAAAGACTTTCAAAATGTGTCCCTAGTATTTAAGTGCAAGCCTGAATCCACAGGCAGCCTGAAACAGCCACTCCAAGAGGTGTGAACTCCCTCCACACCACCCATTAATCTTGTTAGACTGTAATCTTGACAGTACTTAAAGGCCAGAGTTAGCTTTATCATTGCAGATCCTTTTGTCAGATGCATTGGGTAAGGAGGTGGAAGGGAAGCCCAGACTGTGGGAACTGGGAGTTACTGCAGAGAAGGAAATGCAAAGGGAATAAAAGGAAAGAAAGACACAAGAGTGGGGAAGGAAAGAGAGGGACACACACAGAAGACAGAAAAGAAATAAAGGGCAGAAACAGCTGTTGTATTAAAAATGAACATTTCCCTCTGAGCAATGCTAAATGTGACAATAGAGTACTGAACTAATACATAATGATCACAAGTAAAAATTTAGTTACTACATAAATTCAGATTCTACCTTTGATCTCTATGCAAGCTCCCCTTGACATCAGTGGAAGATGAGCTGTGAATAGAGCCAAGTATCTGATCCTAAATGTATATCTGTACCTATGAACCAGACTTAAAAATGGAATTCAGGTCTCCCCCCAAGTCAGTTTGATATCCCTAGGTTAGAGGCAAATATATACCATGTAGAAACCCCTGTTCATGTCTCTCACAAACATCAGAAGTGGATCTTGAAGTGGCTCTGTATTCACCCATTACAGAAGTGTTTCACCCTAAGTTTCCCCAATAAAATAGGTCAAGGTTCCAAAACTAGCTTTCAGTGGAAGATCATTTTTCTGCTATTCTCCCCCACCACATCAAATTAACTAGCCCAATTATTTGGGTACAGTGCAGTCTGGCAACATGGGAGGGGGGTTTGTTCCCACCCATCCTTTCTCTGAAACCAAGAATACCAGGGAATGAGAGAAGAAACACATCCATGGGAAAGGGGGGGGGTGGCCTACCCACCACCCCCACTCCTTCAGTTTGCTGCTTTGCCATTGGCTTGGTAAAAGGCGATGGAATGAGATCACTGGCTGTTGTGTGCCCCCTTCCCCCTGCCTTGCCTATTTGAGCTAGGCCCTGGCTGTGCAAAAGCCTTTTTTACTCACTCTCCAGTTAGCTGTGATCCGTGCAAAATAACAATAAAATCTGGCAGGGGTTTATTCCCACCCACCCTTTCTCTGAGACAAAGAAAAATGACATGTACATCTATTTGGTAACTTCTGCTGTTGGCTGGGAATGGGCAAAAAGATGGAAAAGTCTTGAGCTATATAACCAGTTCTCCTATGGATAAAGGGAGAGGCTGACAGGAGAATTGAAGGAGTTAGTGTGGAGCTAGAAAATTAGATCTTACAAACTAAGGTTTTACAAACTCACTGCCTAAATCTTCCTATGCTTCAGTTGGATTGGTAGTAGATCTAACAAGTAATTTCCACTCGAATGCCTTGTCTACCCTGGCAGCTTTCAGCAACTCTCCCACTGTTTCACAGCCCCACTCATGGGAGCACTAGTGTAGACAGGACGCAGCATCATTTAGACCTGTACTGAGTAGAGTTAGATAACACGGCGATAGAAATGCTGGCATCCAGACTGCACTCACAATGGAGCTATACTGCTGGGAGATCTGACAATGTACAGTGGTGCAGGCTGCAGTGCTTATGTTGGATCAACATCTACTCTCTCTGCTATAAAGCTTTCCCTTTCTTACTTTGGTCATTGGGGACATCCCAAAATGGCCAGGTACAGTATCACAATTGGTTTTTAACTCTGGCTGATCTCCAATCAGTAGCCACTAAAATCCTATTGGAATTGACATTTGGAGGGGTGAGGAATAAAGCATACTGGTAATCAGAATGATGGAATTTAAGGGCCAATACTTCAACCTACAGGGCTACAAAACCTCTGACATAAAACAAATTATTTTCAGGACAAGTAAATTCCACCCACTCTACTGGTCCTGGATGACTAATAACAAACGAAAGCTTATGCTCAAATTTGTTAGACTCAGGTTTCAGAGTAGCAGCTGTGTTAGTCTGTATTCGCAAAAAGAAAAGGAGTACTTGTGGCACCTTAGAGACTAACACATTTAAGGTGACACAAGTACTCCTTTTCTTTTTGGCTGCTACTCTGAAACCAATATTGTTAAGTGTAGGCAGGTAGGTGTGTCTCCTTCCTCTGCTGGTTAGAGCACCCAGCAATGGTGTTAGGGTTTCTTACCGAGGCTAGGCTGTGGGAGGAGCTGGAATGTTTGCTTGGCTCAATAGAGGAAATCCCGCTGAGTGTGTCATTGCTCTTGCTGCTAGGACTTTGTACTCTCCTGCTGGAGTATCCTGTAATTGGAAGGGGGGTAAAAACAAGCCTTTAGGTCTTCCCACTCTGTTTACAGCAATCGGAAAAGGGAATCTATGCAATCAGATGTGATGTAGCTCACTCTAGTCTGTCCTGTGCTGCCCCAGGTTAGCACCACTGGAAGCAGGGTCTCCAGAAGGCTGCTGAGAGGGCAGTGCCATCTCCAGAAGAATCAGTTCTCAGTGAGGTGAGAAAGGTAGCAGTCACATAAAAATCTGGTTCAAAGCAAAATGGCTTCATTGCAGCCTTGGATGATGAGGGGAACTGTGATTAGTTAGTGACAGAGCATAGATCTGCTGAGTTAAGGAATGTGCAGAAGGAGGAGGAAGCATATTTCTAATAGCTACAGCTGGGAGTCAGGGTTCTATTCCCTCCTAACTTGCTTTGTCACCTTGAGCAAGTCACTTAACCCCTGACTCAGTTTCCCCATCGAATATGGAACTATGAATACTTATTCACCTCTTTGGATGAAAGGACATATGCAAGTGGAAAGTGTTATTGGAGAAATAATATGCATCAATGCCTCACTTCTTTCCTGCCATGTACAGTATTAAAATAAGTGTCATTAGTATAAACACAGCAGCAAACTTACCAGGATACAGCCAGCAAACTTGCTTGACTTTGTAATTAATGTTTTTATAGAGCTTCATAATTTCACAGTGCTGTACAGACAATAATTAATCCTCACAACACTCCCTGCAGTAGCTGGGTAATTGTTAGTCCCATTTTACAGATGGGGAACCAAGGGAGCAGTGAAGTGACTTGCCCAAGTCACACAGCAAGTAAGTGGGAAAGCTGGGTTTAAAACACAACCTCCTGACTCCCAGTCCTGTCCTCGTTCCTCCAGATTACACTGCCTCCTTCACTGCTTCCAAGGACTGCTAAAAGTGATTTCAGGGCAGGGCTGCCAATGCTCATGCTTTGGGCAGATGACATTACCAATTTGTCAGAAACCCACTGCCACACCTAATAGGCATCAAATGGAGCCAATCATGGTCACCAAGATCAATACACAGATGTGGGTTGTGGATCACTGCATGCATGGAGCCACACACATCGAGTAAAAGTATTGCACAGTGAGGTAGATAGTCTCCTTTTGTATTAAAGTTGATGGCAATAGCAAACCGCACTGTAAAGCCCTGCAGCCGCTTTTCAATCACTTGTGCTCTAGGGTAATGATTTTGCCCGTTCTGCTATCTATTCTGCATTGTGGCTCCTATTAGGCTACTGTCCGATTAGTTTTGCCTCCCAGTCTCATTCTTCCTCTGTATAGTGTTTTGAACCACTTTAGTAACCTGATCCACCCATCTGCTTGGAACTACCTGGGCTTCTGTCCTATAGTTTTCTCCTCCCAGCCAATTATGCTTACACAAAGGTTCCTTTAACATTGCATTGCATCTTCCCCCAGCATCTGCTTTTGCAATACCAACCTTTTTTCACTGAAGGGACCTTCTTGGTTGGTAAAGAGAGGGCAGGGACTCCTCCAGGCTTAATGCCACACTTTTCTGGGGTGAGCTGTCTCTTTCGACGTCGACGCCGCTTCAGCTGGTGCGCAGCAAGAGCTATGGCAACTGTCCCAAGAGCCGTAGCAAACAGCACCTTCCTCAGGCCTGGGGAGAGCCTCAGCTGAGAGAAGACAGACTTTAAACACAAGAGAGCAACAATGTAACACCACCTGCACCACCCATTTGTATAGCAGTTTTAATCCAGGACAGCTAGGACCAAAAGGTGCTTTACAGGCACTGATTTACCCACCAATGAAATGCAGACATCCATGGGGTAGAACGCAGCAACTGTTCAATAGTGCCCAGCAATGCTAAATTGTTCAGGACAAGATGTGAAGGAGAGAATATCTTATTGGATAGACTGTAGATAGAATTAGAGTCCTGTAAGATTTACATGCAGTTCTCTCTGTATAATCATTTCAGATGAGATCTTGAAACCTCCGGGGCTGCCTTCTCTATGTGGATATTAAAGATCCCATGGCATTTTTCACAAGAGAAGGAGTTTGCCTCAGCGATCCTGCTCAAAAGATTCTAGGTCCAGACTAACAACCGGAAGTGAAATCCTAGCCCCACTGAAGTCTATAGCAAAAACTCCCAGTGACTTCAATGGGGACTGGATTTCACCCACGCACATATCAGTTAGACTACAAATGCTACAAATTATTTTACGTCCAGCTAAAGAGGGATGGGGAGTGGAGGGGACAATATACATGTCCCACTACAGCGTTCTGAATGAGTTCCATCGTTTTCCAGGCAGAGGTACCCGAGACACCATTCTGAGGACTAAGAAGTGGTAGATGGCATGTCCAGGAAGGCCTAGACAGCTGGGAGGTGGGTTAGGTCTGGGCCATTTAGGGCCTGATTTAAAGCTCAATGTAGTCAAGTTAAGTCTTCACGATAAAATCTTAAATAAATGCAAAATAGCAGTACATTTATTATTAGGAAAGCACTTACTGTAATACTTATAGGTGAGACAGTTACTGTTATTAACCTCAGCTCTCTGGATTTCCTAATTTTGGGGCAGTTAGTCTTATCCCTACTGTTGCATTAGTATATTTTCCATTTATTATAACAAAAACAAAAACTATATCTGAGTGTCTCTAAAGATGAGCCAAAGGTTCTGTTTGGTACAGAGAAAAGTGGGGTGAATAGCATGTGGCATTAGCAATTTTGGAGTTTATGACAGTGTCACCTCCATAATTATAACCCCCACTTTTTCAGAAGTTTATAAAATTAGCTGTTACACTTGGGACTAAAATTTCAACTTCTACTTGGCCAAAGGTGATCTTTTTAAAACAAAATTCAGTACAGTTATGACCAGCCCAATGAGTTATCAAAATTTGGTGTTTCCACAAAAACTCTGGCTCTTGGAACACAGAGCAATATACACCGAATATTCTCTACAGAGCAGTTTCTGTACAGCGCCCATTCCTTTCCCCAGCATATAACTATACTTGCCTGCAACCCTCAACTTTCCTGTTACCCTTCCCTACTTCACAGCTAAATTCCCCTCTCTGTTCGATACTTATGTGGCCCCCCCATCACTGCAGTAGCTGAGCACCTCACAATCTTTAAGGTACTTATCCTCACAACACCCTTGTGAGATAGGGAAATTCTATTATCCTCATTTTACAGATGACAAACTGAGAAACAGAGAGGCTAAATGACTTGTCCAGAGTTATGCAGGTAGAGCAGGGAATTGAACCCAGGTCTCCCAAGGCATAGATTATGACCTTAGCTACTGGACCAGCCTTCCTCTCAACACCCCCCCTCCCTGCTGCCAAACCCACCTTCAAAGCTTCCCCAACAAGTGTCCCTCCTTCCCTCTCATCTGCAGGATGCTCCCCAAACCTCCCCTGATGACACCTGACCTCTTGAAAAAGCCTCTATTCCCAATTCCTTCCGCACTCCCT
Organism: Dermochelys coriacea; assembly: GCF_009764565.3. Classification (NCBI taxonomy): domain Eukaryota; kingdom Metazoa; phylum Chordata; order Testudines; family Dermochelyidae; genus Dermochelys; species Dermochelys coriacea. The sequence continues at coordinate 13,384,338 of NC_050083.1, read as the reverse complement.
CAAACAAGTGCAATCACCCATAGCAAGTGTGAAATCCTCCCTTTCTCTTGCCCCAGCACCACCCCGTTATTTCTCTTCATCACCCTCCAAAACAACTGCTGCAGACAGCCTGTAAAAGAAAACCCCAAATAACTCTGCAGAAAATCCAGCTGTGGTTTTTTGTTTTTTTTTTACCTGTCCAAATGTCGTGTAAAGAAACACAGGGATTTCTGCCACTGTCATTGCTAAGGCTTGGATAATGGACATTCCCTCCGTTCTCTGAAAGGCCATGTCTGAATGAGGCTCAGAGTACCCACAGGAGTCAGTGTGTGGGAAGGACACTATGGGAACTGCTCAGAGAGTTCACAAAGAAATCCAACTTTGTTTCAAAATGTGCCTCGGGATTCCAGAATCAGTCTCCAACAGGGAATTTTCTCTCTGCAAGGAAGAGGAAAATATACGGTAAATAGTAGCAAGAACAGTACAATCTCCTGTGATAAAGAAATTTCCATACAATGCATCTGAAAGCACATTACAATCCATTTAAAATAGCAAGACAACTATAATGGGATAAACCACAGAAAAGAGATATTCAGCTTATTCTTACAAACAGTGATGTCTGCCTCTCAAACAAAACAAGGATGAGAATTCCCAATCCAAGTAGCTCTGGAGCTTGCGACCCCAAAGATTTTTAGACTAGATCAATGGCCCAATCTACGAGGGATGAGGAAGTATGTTAGCTGAATGGCTTTTATAGTAGATCAGGGTCAACTGGTTTAAATACAGTTTTTCCGGCCAATGGGACAGCAGCCAAGTCACATTACAACCTGATTGAAACAAAACTGCTTTAGCTCAGGCACAGAACTAAGCTACAACAGGTTTGTTTATTTTTAATAGAATATAATTATAATACTTTTTGGCCACAGCCAGGGTGCCCAACCACCCGCCAATTCAACCACAGCCACATTTAAACTATGCTTAAGTACAGTTGTGGACAAACTAGCTTTGAACAAGCATTGTTCAGCCAGCACGTATAACCAAAATGTGTTAAATATTATAGCCTTGGTCTGTACCTTGACTAAAGCATGTTCTTTAATCCAATTATTCCATTGTTTGGCCCCTGTCTCTCACTAACAAGCCAAACTTGTCATGTTTTAAACCAGTTCAGTAAAACAATTCCTAGCCCACAGTAGCCAAGTCCAATGACCTAGACATAAGATCTTGGAGCCTCCAGGATGCAGCCGATCAGATTTGGAAGCTGAGTTATGCATAAGCATAGCTTTTAAATGCAGATGAAAGTGAGAAGTCAGAAGGGTCTAGAATACACAGGTCCAAACAGATAGAAATGTTTTCCATGGCAACAGAACAATTTTGTGTTAAATACAAAATTTAGTCAATATATACACCAAGAAAACAACTTGAGAATTTGAATACATGGAGGACTTGAGCACATGCATCTGCTAATCCATGGAGTGATGGGTTACAGCACTCCAGTCTGCAAGCTATCAAAGCGTGGATTGCCTTCTCTGCATTGCCTCAGACAGCATAAGCTGAGGCGCAGTGGTGTTACTCGGACTGTAAAAGGAAAATCTGTTTGGAACAGCACAACATGACCTTCAAATGGCAGAATTAGATAGAAAAGAACACCAAAAATACTGATAGCAGCAATGAAGAATAATAACTGGATCACAACTGTAACAACTGCCTAAAGGGCAACAGCATGAATGAGACCAACAGCCAAAAACTGTCTTACTATTTTCAAACTTAAAAAAACCTATCTGATACCCATCTCTGGAGGCTGGTAACACAGGCGACAGCAACACATATTGCTTCAATTATATCAGCAGAGAAAGCATAACCAACAGTGTATAGGACAGTTATTTTCTTTTGTCTAGGACTCTACTGGAATGTCATAAGTTAACAAAGAATGCAGTATACCCTCCTGGGCTACAAGCTTATGGCAATTAATATGCCTTTTGAGAAAATTAAGGATTTTAAAGGGTCAGGTCTTCTGGAATTACTTTGTTTTATGGTTTGATTTATTACTATTGTACTCATTTAAGGTGATTTAATTTCTTGTGTCCGTTATTGTGGGATGCTGAGTTCAATTACTTATAAAGCATAAATTTAAAACGGATGCAAAGCAAACTATTTTCAGGGATACAGTAAGTCAGATACCATACCCCAGAAACCCTTTCTGATATTGCCTGAGGTGCCCTAATACAAACCTGAGCATGGATCACCAATCTCCTTGGGTACTCTCTTATAAGCCCTTAGGTAGATGCTTCTCCAGCACAAACTCCCATAAACTCTAGAAGTGGGGGGCATCTCCTGCAGTGCTCTGTTATGAACCCCACTGTGGGAACCTAACCCTGCTGCTGCTGCCCCCTCCTAACTTTCAGTGTTGCACAGACGCTGCTCCAAAGCTGCTCCTTTCTGGCTGCTTCCTTCTAGCCCCAGAATCAATTCCACGGTGCAGCGTGTCCACCTCCCTGCCCTATTAAGCCACCCCGCTCCCCTGGAGTCTAACCCTTGCCTCCCCGCCACTGCTGCAGCGGCACAAACCCCACCGAGGCCGGCACAAATCAGCCATCTCCGTGGCTGCTCCATGATAAACCCCAGCAGGGCACAGCCCCGTCCCCAGGGCGCACCCCAGGCCGGCCGGCCAGCCACCGATCCCCAGCGCAGCGAGCTGCTTCACGGCACGAACCCCCGGCCCCGCGCTGGGCAGCCCCCGGGCCACTGTCCCAGGGGGCCGAGAGGTGCTGGGGGGCTGCTCGCCCCGCGGGTCCCTATTGCCTCTGGCCCCATCGAGTCCTCCCTACAGCAGAGAGACAATAACCCTCCCCGCCGCGCGAATGGAAGAGTCCGCATCCCCCGGCACCCCGGGCGCTACCACCCCCAACAGGGGGAGCCCGCAGCCCTGGCTGAGCCGTTCTCACCCAGGCACATCCCATGGCTTCGGAAGGGCAGCGTCTCCTTCCCCGGCGCGCCGCAGCCTAACCTGACAGCCACCAGGCGGAGGAACGCGGAGGAGGCCGCCTACCGCCAGCCAATCAGAACAGCGTGCCGCCCCGGGGCGGGCCAATCAGCTGGCTGCCCTGGCCAGGCAGCGGCGACAGAGGAGCGTGCGGTTGAGCAGCAAAGAGCAGTCTTCCCTGTGGGACGGCATACATGTCAGTGTTGATTGACTGTGATGGGCACGCTGAGAGGGAAAGGGGAGGGGCTTCTCTTAAAGGGGCAGCGTCAGCTAGCGGCATCCTCGGGGACCTGAGGTTCCTTATTTACCCCAGAGCTCAGGGCCCACACAGCCGCCCAATAGGACTCCGGCGCTGCGTCCATGGGCCTAGGCCTGGTCTTGCACGAAGCTGCCATGGCACACAGGACAACAGCGAGGCCGCCCGGCAGGGGGTGGCGGGCCGGGTGCTTTCCCCTTTAAGAGGCAGCCGCGAGGATGCCAGAGGGCGTCGTTGGGCCCTATAAAGGGGCGGGTGCGCCGAAGGCTGACTCGGCTTCGCTCTAGTCTCCCCTGCCGGCTGAGGCGTTGGAGCGGAGGCGCGCGCGGGGAGGGGGATGGACTTCAACATGAAGAAGCTGGCCTCGGACGCGGGGGTCTTCTTCAGCCGGGCCGTGCAGGTGCGCGGAGGGGGAGCGGGGGTCCCTCCGGCTGCGCATCCCCACGGGGGGTGGGTCCTAGAAGAGGCTGTTCCGGGGCTTTCGGCTCCCCCCCTGAAAAAACCGACTCTGGGGGTTTCCGCCCCCGCCCCCCCCCCTTCGCGGTCCGCCACCGCCGGCTCTGCAGTCTGGCGGCGGGTCCCCTCCTCGCTGGAAAGCGGCGTCTTCAGTCCTGGGGCGTCCGGCTGGTCCGTGAGGGGCTGACGGCGGAGAGAAACCTGTGTCGCCTCTAGGAGCGGGTGGAGCGGGGTCCCCCCCCTCCCCTGCTCGGCAGCCTGGTGCGGTGTAGCCCCCTGCAACTAGCTGCCTTGCCTCGGGTTACAGCAGGCAGACCTCTGGCTCGAACCCGTGGTGTGCGGGGGGGCGGGCTCCCAAGGAGAGCGAGTGTGAGGCTGAACCTTTTTTTTGGGGGGGGGGGGTCTCTGGGGCACGGCTGCAGCGCTGCCCGCACTCGGCGGGGGGGGGGGCGTGTGTGTCAAGTAGGTTCTCTCGTTACCCTTATGCCGCAGGGCATCCTGCTCCTGAAGGGGACGTGAGCCCATTACGCGACTCTGCCCTGCCTCTGAAGCCTAGCCTGGGAGTACGTGGAAAGATGACAATGGGCTTCTCGCTCCCCATGCCTGGCACGTAGAATGACCCTGCTCTTGGCAAGACCCATAACTAGAAATGCTGGGGCAGGAGTGGGGGGGGGGAAGTAGGGGACATAAAAACCAAGAGCCTCCTGTATAAGCATCCTGACTATGAACATTGTCCTCTAGTCCTATGGCTTCTCCATCCTAGTCGGCATCCTGAATTATGGTTAGGGGTTTTGTAGGGGAGACTCTTCCTGTTAGCCTCCACCACAGACTAGCATATATAACGTTCACTCTAAGACTTTTGGGGGTGCATCAAAGGGAAGTGACTGCTTCCCTTATGTCAGTGGGAATAATGGAATGACTGAGAACATTTATGGGGGAAGCTACCTATGTGGTAGGCACTAGCATTCCTGTCTACACCTTTCTAGGTCAAGTTACTATAGAAAATTCTTTCCTGGGTATCTGGCTGGTGAATCTTGCCCATATGCTCAGGGTTTGGCTGATTGCCATATTTGGGGTCGGGAAGGAATTTTCCTCCAGGGCAGATTGGAGAGGCCCTGGAGGTTTTTCGCCTTCCTCTGTAGTATGGGGCATGGTTGACTGGAGGGAGGCTTCTCTGCTCCTTGAAGTCTTTAAACCATGATTTAAGGACTTCAATAGCTCAGACATGGGTGAGGTTTTTCATAGGAGTGGTGGGTGACATTCTGTGGCCTGCGCTGTGCAGGAGGTCGGACTAGATGATCAGAGTGGTCCCTTCTGACCTTAGTATCTATGAATCTATGAAAGTGTGAACTAGATAAATCCTCTTCTACCCCTGAAGGAGGTGCCTCTCTAGCTTCCCTTGAATGCCAGAAAAAGAGGGCTAGGATTGTAATGAGAAATAGGGAGGGTAACCTCAGTTTAGCATTTCCAGTGACTTTTCTATTGTAAAGCAGCTTTGAGTCCCTGCATGTGAGTTGTGGTAGGACTGTGGTGTCTGCTTCAAGCAGGCAAGAAGAATTTCTCCTGCCCCAGAGTAAGAGCAGCTTGAACAAAACTCCTAAAGGCTGGCACCCTCCTTTGTATGGTGGTGGGCCTCAGGTCATTGGAGAGGAAACTGGTTAATGCTAGAGCATATGGGTGAGATTTGAGTTCCTATTCTTTTTTTCTACCACCAAATTGCTTGCTTGGTACTTCCTTCTAAGTTAGTCTGCTCATCACTTTGTTGCTGTTTTTCAAACTCTTATCCCACCTCTGGTCTTAATCCACCATTCTGGAAATGGGGTACTCAGAACTCAACATCATTGCAGGTGCAGTTGCACCAAAGCCATATAATGCTTGTAAATCATCTTGAGATTCTTGCATGGAGGGCCCTATAGAAAGGCGAAGTAAGTGTCAAATCATGCAATGAAGAGACTGTAAAGTGCGGGTTATGATCAGAGAGAAACTGTTAACACCAGCTTTATCGGTGATTTGCCTGTATTCTATATCTGAATTGTAATTCCACTCTCTGAAAAAGGGGTGGGTGGGTGTGCTCAAAGAATACCAAGCTTTGGGCTGTGTCTTGAATGGTGGTGAACAAACTGGGAGCGTTGAGAAGGAAGAACTTAAGTAAACTACATCCCCTTTGGTAGCAAGGGGCAGCAGGCTGCTGCCTTGTTTGACAAGTTTAGTATGCCAAAGTCCTATTGTCTATGCAGGTTTCAGAGTAGCAGCTGTATTAGTCTGTAGTCGCAAAAAGAAAGGACTTGTGGCACCTTAGAGTAACATTTATTTGAGCATTAAATACATTTTAGTCTTTAAAGTGCCACAAGTCCTCCTTTTCTTATTGTCCATGCAGTACCTGGAAATGTGCAAGGCACTTCATAAAGACTTTTTATCCCAGAGACTTCACATTTTAAACAGAGGTGGCTTGAAAAGGGGTGGCAGAGCAAGAGGGAGGAGGATGACTGACAGTAGCTTGAGCAGCTTTGGAGGTGCTGTAGTGCAATATTTGTTAGATCATAACTCTGAAGGAGACGCTTTAGCTCTGCAATGATGGTCTTAACTGTGCCCATACATGTGGTAAAATGGCTGGGTTTTGCCCCATGTTCTTGGAGAGCAAAGCAAGGTTCTGAGATAGAAATGTGATCCCTGCTCTTGGAGTCGCACTAGATCGGTTCTGTTAGATCATCTCTTGGACGAGGTCAAATAGCAGATGCATGCAAGTATCCTTCTGGGAACTTGGAACAATCATAGAATCATAGAATATCAGGGTTGGAAGGGACCCCAGAAGGTCATCTAGTCCAACCCCCTGCTCAAAGCAGGACCAAGTCCCAGTTAAATCATCCCAGCTAGGGCTTTGTCAAGCCTGACCTTAAAAACCTCTAAGGAAGGAGATTCTACCACCTCCCTAGGTAACGCATTCCAGTGTTTCACCACCCTCTTAGTGAAAAAGTTTTTCCTAATATCCAATCTAAACCTCCCCCATTGCAACTTGAGACCATTACTCCTCGTTCTGTCATCTGCTACCATTGAGAACAGTCTAGAGCCATCCTCTTTGAAACCCCCTTTCAGGTAGTTGAAAGCAGCTATCAAATCCCCCCTCATTCTTCTCTTCTGCAGACTAAACAATCCCAGCTCCCTCAGCCTCTCCTCATAAGTCATGTGCTCTAGACCCCTAATCATTTTCGTTGCCCTTCGTTGTACTCTTTCCAATTTATCCACATCCTTCCTGTAGTGTGGGGCCCAAAACTGGACACAGTACTCCAGATGAGGCCTCACCAGTGTCGAATAGAGGGGAACGATCACGTCCCTCGATCTGCTCGCTATGCCCCTACTTATACAACCCAAAATGCCATTGGCCTTCTTGGCAACAAGGGCACACTGCTGACTCATATCCAGCTTCTCGTCCACTGTCACCCCTAGGTCCTTTTCCGCAGAACTGCTGCCGAGCCATTCGGTCCCTAGTCTGTAGCGGTGCATTGGATTCTTCCATCCTAAGTGCAGGACCCTGCATTTATCCTTATTGAACCTCATTAGATTTCTTTTGGCCCAATCCTCCAATTTGTCTAGGTCCTTCTGTATCCTATCCCTCCCCTCCAGCGTATCTACCACTCCTCCCAGTTTAGTATCATCCGCAAATTTGCTGAGAGTGCAATCCACACCATCCTCCAGATCATTTATGAAGATATTGAACAAAACGGGCCCCAGGACCGACCCCTGGGGCACTCCACTTGACACCGGCTGCCAACTAGACATGGAGCCATTGATCACTACCCGTTGAGCCCGACAATCTAGCCAGCTTTCTACCCACCTTATAGTGCATTCATCCAGCCCATACTTCCTTAACTTGCTGACAAGAATGCTGTGGGAGACCGTGTCAAAAGCTTTGCTAAAGTCAAGAAACAATACATCCACTGCTTTCCCTTCATCCACAGAACCAGTAATCTCATCATAAAAGGCGATTAGATTAGTCAGGCATGACCTTCCCTTGGTGAATCCATGCTGACTGTTCCTGATCACTTTCCTCTCCTCTAAGTGCTTCAGGATTGATTCTTTGAGGACCTGCTCCATGATTTTTCCAGGGACTGAGGTGAGGCTGACCGGCCTGTAGTTCCCAGGATCCTCCTTCTTCCCTTTTTTAAAGATGGGCACTACATTAGCCTTTTTCCAGTCATCCGGGACTTCCCCCGTTCGCCACGAGTTTTCAAAGATAATGGCCAAGGGCTCTGCAATCACAGCCGCCAATTCCTTCAGCACTCTCGGATGCAATTCGTCCAGCCCCATGGACTTGTGCACGTCCAGCTTTTCTAAATAGTCCCTAACCACCTCTATCTCTACAGAGGGCTGGCCATCTCTTCCCCATTTTGTGTTGCCCAGCACAGCAGTCTGGGAGCTGACCTTGTTAGTGAAAACAGACTGTCTGACTTCCCTTCCTACAGCTGTAGAAAGGCTGTGGCATGCAGTGATCCTGCTTGATCTGAGTGAGCACTGAATGCTGGGGTAACTGACTGAAACATGGCCCAGCTTTGGCAAACTAGGTTTACTATTTGCTTCCTGGCATGTTTTCAGAGTGGTCCTTAGTTGAACAAAATCTGGTTCTATAAGGGTAGCCAGTTGCACAACCCCAGTCAGTGTAGTGGGTGGTAAGACTCCATTCTTCTTGACTAGCTTCAGCTCAATTATTTGAAGCTTGTTCCTTCCCATGTGCCAGCTATAGCCTTCAAAAAGGGGTCTGTGGAACTTTCTGTTCAGTTTTTAAACTGGCTTAAAGGAACTGAAACTTAAGACAGTTCTGATGTAGCACATGGGCGCTCTTGATCGCTTAACTTGGAGGGGGTTGGGTAAGTATGTTGTGTACTTGCCTGTTTCAACAGGAGAATGCATGCAGTGGTGTAGTTATGTTGGACCTAGGATATAATACAAGGTTGATGAAGTAATATCTTTTGGACCAACTTATGTTGGTGAGAGAGATGAAGAGCTCTTTGTAAGCTCAATCTCATCAGGTCAACAAGAATGCAGGCTCCTCAAGAAGCTAGTTGATTGTAAACATGTCTATTATGGCAATGAGTCAGATGCAGTGAAAAGACAAATAGTTAGTTCAGGTACAGAATAAGGAGCAGATGGAAAGCTTAACAATCCTGTTCTCATGCAAATATCTTGGTAACAAAAGGAAGGAGAAATGCTGCAAAGATATGTCATGTTTAGATTTGGAAGGCCTTATAAAGATCATTTATCAAAGACTTGTACAGGGTGTAGGAAGGAGCCAGCCTAGGGATGAGCAGCTCTTCACATCAGTGATTTTTAGTGTGCAGAGAAGAGTTTATAAATCATTTCTTGGCTACTACGCCCACTTAATATCTTGCATATGAATATTCACATTAATTACAGGCATAATTAAAAGAAACCAGCATAGGGCAATTGGTAGCAGGGGAGTGACTTTGTGAGGTTTTTGGTAGGTGGGAGAAGATAGGGTGAGTTGAATAGTGCTCATGGAAAAACCCTCCCCCTAAAACATACCAGTGAGATTAGTCCCATTTGACTTGTCCAAGTAGAGGCCTGGTATTTGGATGGAAAAGCTAGTCACAGCATAGACTCCTGCATCATGGTGCCAGACAGGCAGATATATACACCCACAAAGGGGTAAATGGTTGTGAGCAGAGGTAACGTGATTCCCCCCCCCCCCCCAGGTATCTTTGCTTATCTTTGCTATTTTGTTATGGTTGAGGGAGTGGAAAGGAGAGCAGGTCTGTAGCTGCCTTTCTTCAGCACAGCAAACTTCCTGGGGAAGGGACTCTGAGTTGGCTAGACTAGAACTCAGTTTTGTAAAGCACCTGGTGTTGCTTCCTGCTGCTCAAGGCATTTAACAAAATGTTTCTGGAAATGCAGTGGCTGGGAGGCAAATGGACTAGCCATTATGTACTCGGCTATCACTCATGTTACAGGCTGTCTGGCTGAGAGTGAACATCTAGCCAGACAGTGGATCTTTAACTCCTGTTTCCATAGAATCTCCATCCCCTACTAGAATGTGGGAAAGGAACTCATTAACATTCCCCCTTAAGGGTGGATACCCCTTGGTTCTGTCCATAATGTGAAAACCATTATCTGAACCTGCGTCAAATACAACCGCACCATGCCCCCATCAAATTGTTTGTGGAGTCTTGTGTAAAAAGTCTGGCCTCATGACATAGACAAAATCAGCTGAGCTCAACCAGAGTTATGACCAACTTCTGCTGAACTTACTGCTACAACAGGTCCCTGAACTCCATTGATTCCTGCACACAGGCAAAGTTGTTTGCCTTGTGCTCTGAAGCAAGGAGGGCTTGTAAATTTCCCAGTGCAGATGAAGCCATGGGCTCCAGATATTGCAAGTTCAAGCAGAGGTGGCTACAGCAGTACTGAAGTTGTGCAGCATCTTGGCAGAAAAGGTAAATTTTACGTGTTAGTCCCCTTCTTGGCATCTTGTTTTTTATTGCATCTTGGGTGAGTCTCTTCCTTCCTCATTTTCCCTATAAGGCAACATTCAGTGGGCCACATTTGACTGTTATGCTATTGCCCTTTAGAAAGACAGAGCAGGAGGCAGCTCCTAGATCTGAGTTTCAGCACAGCAGCTAGGGAGTGACCTGCCCTGCTGGCCTTTCTCTGGAATAGGAGGCTGAAGAAGACTAGTGGAAGGCTTGCTGGTGAAGACAGTTGCTAGCAAATGGGGTTCCTTTCTTGAATGGCTCAGAAGCTCTCTGGCAGCTGCCTTCCCTTGCTGTGAGGGAGTCCCTTATGTCACTGCCTGCCTCCCCCCCATGTCATTAGCTTGACTGCACAGTCCAGAAAGGCTCCCTTCCTGCAGAGCTGAGCTCCACAGGTGTGATCTTACTCTGTTGGCATGCAGACCAGTAAGCTGTGTTGGTTATGTAATTGGTAAAAGACTGCACTACAGTTTGACCAAGCCTTCAGTCTGAGAAACAATAAACCAATTAACACTGCAGCATAATCAAGTGTTGCTCTGCTCCATAAATTGGGGGAGGGGGGTAGACTGACTGGGAAAGGACTCATCATATAATGGGTCCAATGCACCATGTGATCCAAAGGGTTTTGCCTATAACACATCTGTCCTCCCCCCTTAAAATAAAATTTCTGAGCACGGCAGTCCCATAATCTTGCTAGCAGTACTTATAGCTAAACTCTAGTGCTAACGTAGTTCTGCTGTGGATGATGGAGGGCCCTAACAGTGCAACACCTTCCAGTACTGCACTGGCCTCACTGTGCATGAGGCCTGGTCCTGGCATGGAGTTGTACCACAGTCCATGCTGTGCTCCTGCATCACAATTGCCAACCACCTGAGCTTCATGGACTAGCCTGAGCTTTTTCTGCTCCAGAGACTGGATGCAGTGCACTGGGATTCTGGAGGATGCTTTGGATGTGGGAGATGCTTTCTGGCACAGCTTGCTGACGACTGTCTTCAAACAGTTCATTCTGTTAATTTTCCTTTGATCAGAATAATAGACATGCTGGCTCTCAGAGATGGTGAGGCCCTGGACTGATCTGTAAGTGGGCTCTGTTGCCATAGAAATGGGAATCTCAAATATTAAAAGGGACTGTTTTGAACATCAAAGCAGACAAGTGGCTGGTGTTAGTCTCTCTGCCAAGGTAGCAAAAGTGGATGTTTCTCTATTCAGGGGTTTCTAGAAATAATTACTTGAGCAGATGTACCTGGTTTTACTTTTTTATATTTATGGAAACTGGTTATTAAAGTTCAAATAATGCATAATGTGTATCATTAACCCATAAACTCAGACACTAACTCCCAGTAGTACAACTAATACTAGCAGCCAGATGTGAGGCTCAGTTCTTGTCCTTTTCCTTTTGAAAAGGACATCCCCATTCCCAACATCAATGACGAGAAAGTATAGGAAGTACTTTCAATGGACAGTCTTTTAAGCAGGATCAAGTAGATCTTGTGTGGCTACTGTTTTTTGCAATTTGGTCAGCCTCTTATCCGTCTATTTTTGTTCCAACACAAATGGTCCTTCTGACAGTAACAAATAGGCAATGTATACTCAATTAGACTTAAAAAAAAATTGAAGGGGCATTTTAAAATGGATTTAACACTATACCAGCATCTGCAAGACTAGCCTAGTGTTAATGGCTTTCATATCACTTCAACACAAGCACTTCATTTGGATCCCATTCTTCTGCTCTGACTCACGGTTGGCTAAGAAGGCTATGTATGGAGCTTGATACAAATTGGGTTTAGGCTTCAGTTTGAGGGCATATTGTGAGCTGCAATAGCATTTTTCAAAGTGGTGCTCCACAGGGGGAGTGCAGTGTGAAGCTTCCTTACTACAACTGCCTATGTTGTATGAAGCTTGCCTAGATTAGTTTCTTTAGGTGTCAAACTTTATTAATCCTCTGTGGGTGGTCTCTGAAATAGCAGAGGTACAGCAGCCAAGGGCAATTGGCTTACACAATGTCACAGGCACTGTGTAAAACCCACTGGCAGGACCTCCAAGATATAGCCTTGTCACATGTTCTACTTGCCAGTAGCTTGTAGAAAACCACATTTTCAATTTCAAAGGCCTCTAAGCTGCTTCTTGTTTTAAGGTTTAAGGTGGGGAATATACCTTAAACCTTATCTCAGTAAAATAATTCAACACTAAAAGTAAAGAAATCTAAATTTAAGATTCCTGCATTGACCTTAACTCTGCCTTGCATCTCAGTCCATCTTCGCCATTCTCACATGGGCCTGCCCTCTTGAGTGTTGTACAGCAAGATGTTCTCGGAGCACCATGTTAAGGAGGAAAGGGCAGAAATCTTCTACAGATGCTTGGCAGTGTGGCTTTCCAAGGGATTGTAACTTCCTCAGCTAAAGCTGTAAATGTCAAGGCCTTGCATACGCCAGTGTATGACTAATGTGGTGCAGGTATAGCTCAGGGAGTAGGTGCCACTGACCCACCTTGGGAAGCTTTTAAACACTAAATTACTTGACCAAAGAAAATGGTACATCCCATGTTTGACCACAGGTGATTGTCTTGCTACCTGAGCCATGAGGACTGTGGACAGAACCTGTCTCTAGGACCTGGTCTAATACCTTACTACTGAACACCAAAAGGACTTCCTCCCATGCTGCAAGTATAGCATCTCCTATCTCTATCACAAGAATTGATGGGGATTCTAGCAAGCTGCAGTTCTTGTCCCCAGGGGTTTGAATGCTGTTCTAGCTGCTGTGCAGAGCCTGCTAGGCCCTCTTCCTAACATGCATGGTTCATTCAGGCTTTCCCCAATTGAGGGGTCCCATAAACTGTCTCACTGTGCTTCTGTCTCCATAAGCACTAACAATGCACAGATTATTCCTGCTGATTGCCCAAGCCTCAATAGGAAACCCAACCCCTCAATGAATTATTGAGGCCCTGGAATGCAGCATGACCCTTCTCTTCCCTGGTCGAGTGAGAGTAGCACTCAGTGGAAGACTGCACTGCATTATTCATTTAGCATGTTGGCTTCCCTGCACAAAAACAAGCCCAGATACTTAACTGGGTCAGAGGTGCATGAGCATCATCCTGGGGGACAGAAAAAAGAAATATCTGCAATCAGCTGATCCTTATGTACCAATTGGCAGTGTGCAGTGCCCACTGACTCCCAGGAGGTAGCTGAATTATTTCAGGCCTGGGACCAGTTCCTCTTACAATCAGGTTCCAGTAAATGGATATAGAAGGATCTAGCAGCTGGACTTCAGGAGTTATGGGTTATCCCTAGACCTCACATCCTTAGGGAGCAGTGCCAGGGCAGGGGGAAATCTACTGCATTGTAGATAATGTCTGTGCTGTTTTCTTCCCCGCTGCTTTTGTGCAGCAGTCATAGGATACTGGCACAGCTGCTTCTAGATGCTGTTTGTTCTGGGTCTTCTAGAAGTAGTCTCACATGGGAGATGCTTTGAGTAGATACAGGCCCCAAAGCAAGGTTTAGATTTCAGGGGTAAGTGCAATTCTTAGGTGTTCAGATTCAAGTAAGTGAACTTGCACCTTCCTCTCACACTAGTGCCGTGTATCACCTAGGAGGTATGTGCCAGCCCTCAATCTGGCCCTGTTAGTGTAATGGAGTCTCAGCTGGTGTAACTTGTATCCTGAGGGGCCTGAAAAGAAACGTATGAGGTTTGGAGGGGGAAAATGGGACACAACTAGCAGAGCCAAGAATAGGCAAATTAAAGTAGCCATTACTGCTGTATGTGAACTACAGTCTCTTGGATGCCTTTTCATCCACTTAATGACAAATCATGCATTGCCTCTGAACTTGCTACTGTGTGTTGCAACACTCTCAGGGAAATCTGAAAGTTCACTTTTTTACATACACTTGAGTCACAGGCTCTGTCAGATTCCCCAGCTGCCCTGCTTCCTTCTGGAGCCTGGGTTTGCAACAGTCATCCAGCACATATGAGAAGGATAACTGCAAAACAAAATAGGCTGTTCAACTTTTTCTGCATGCATGAATTGAAGGACTTAGTGTTAAGTGTCAGTAGCTATTGTGTGGTATGGGGCCATGAGCAGTCAATCTACTACTCTGTCAAATGGAGCAGACTGGTGGGGGGGAAGAGATGTTTACTTAAGGAAGTAGCACCTGAGCTGTAAATGTGCAATGACACCTGGAGGTGATGCCTTTCCTGTGGAAGTAATGGGTGAAGTCCCAAAGCACTGGAAAGCCTAGAGGAGGCAGTGCTAAAGGGAATGCAACAGCCATTCATCTGCAGGCTGTCTGAAGCCAGCTGTCTCTGGAAGAGGTCTGACTTTTCAGCAGGTATATAACCAACCTAAAAACCATAAATGGCTTTTGAGACCTCAATCAAACACACCAGCCCTCTTGGTGCAGATGCTTGGCAGGAATTTCTAGACTGGAGAATAAGCAGAGACTGTTTTGGAAATAGAAGTAGGGCTCTCCCCACAAAGCTGTTCACAGGTATCTCTAGCCCTTCTGGGAATGAGGGGGACTCTTCATTCAGGTTCTTAAATTTGAGATGAGAAATTCTCCTGTTGCAAGGGAGGAGTGCCTCAGCAGGGGAATGCCAAAGATTCCCCAGTGTCCTCATCTCTAAAAGCTCTAATAAAAAGTGCTGATAGCCTAGAGCCAAATATCAGAGGAGCCCTAGTTTGCTGTTATGGTGACTCTGGCTAAGATTATTTAAAGGCAGATATGGATTCTGCCATCAGCAGGAAAAATTCTTAGTCAACATGTGGAAGTGTGAATTCCTTTCAGCTTGAGGCTGGGTATGGTGTAGCAACTTTCCTGTCTAGCAACCCCTCCCAACAGTCACTCTGGCCCTGGGGCAGTCTGCCTTGTATGACTTGGCCCTCATGCCAGTCACACTTTTGTTCCCGCCCCTTCCAGGCTTCTCCAGTTCAAAGCCCACAACAATATCCAAAGTTCCAGTCCCTTCAGTCTCACTTCCTCAGGTATACCAAGATTCCCAAGTCTTCACCCAGGATCTTAAACAGATTACTCAAAGAAATCCCACCTCCAGTACTTCTAGTCCCATTCAACTCCCAGCATTCGATCAAACCTTGACTTGGGCTCACTATGGTGAGAACCCATGCCTCCCACTGTCTTGGTACCTTCTGTCTCATCTCCCTATTCAACTGTCTTTCAGGCCTATTCCAGTGAGAATCACCATCTCCTATAGCCTTTATCTCTTAGCTGCCCACACCCAGCATTCCCTGCTTCTATCAGGCCCCTCTGCTTTCCAGGCTTCCTTTCCAGGTTCCATACACTCCTTGTGCTTCTTGCTGAGGCTCAAGCTAATGCCTGCAAAATTCTGGCTTGCTTTTACTTCAGAGCACTGCCTTCTGGCTCAGGCCCTTCCAGTCTGACTCCCAGCTTCAGGCTCTTCTCCTAGGCTAAAGAGACAGAAGCCTGAGAAGCAGCCAGGAAGGGGTGGTAGAATAGGGAGGATCAGGCAGGACTGTCATTGTACTCAAGGTTCCATGTCCTTAATCTTGTCATGTGATTGTACCAGGTATTTTCAATGTTTCAATAACATTAGTGGGTCCTGATACTCTAGAAAGTAAATTAGAGGGCCAGCAACAGGGGTTCATGGTTCTCAATGTACACACTTGCTGTGTGAAAGAGGTCACCAGTACAAAAGTCTGAGAACCCCTGCTCTAGGCTGAGAGTTCTCCCCAGGACGCTGGCCTGAAGGGTTTATTAGCTGCCCAGAATATCTGGGCAAAGGAGCTGGGGTGGGATGCTGCACTGAAGCAGCATGTGGAATATGGCAAGTGAGTTCCCTGGTCATAAAATTAGACATTAAACTATTCTGTGTGGTAGAACCTCAGTAAGAAAGTTTCCACATCTGGGAACATTGGCTGGTAAACTCTGGAGATGACTCTCGACCTTCTCCCCGTGCTTGAAAACTTAGTGCTTAATTCTGCAAGGTACTCAGTATTAGTGGGAGTTGGGGGAAGCCTGCATGTTGCAGAAGTGGGCCCTAAATTTGGAGCACATTAATTCTTCATAAAGGAATGTGATATCTGTGGGACAAACTATCTAGTGCTTGACATGTAAACTGTGAAACAATCTGATTAGACTCTATCCTCCAATTAATTTGGATTTTAATAACTAACTCCTAAAGGGAGGTAGGCTAGTCCTAAATGCAGGTCAGACCAGGTTCTATTTTTAGCTCTTCCACCAGTCACTCAGCAATGGCAATGCTCTCTACCATGCTGACAGTACACAATACTTGCCCTCACCTGTAAGGTTCTTGGAGATCTACAGACAAAAAAAAGCATTAGAATTGTAATGAGGATTTTAATGGGCTCATTCCCTGAACATTCTTTGGGGGCATGTCTAACCTACTAGATGTGGCAGGTCTCACGAAACCTCTTCAAATGGCTTAGCACCCTGGCTTCAGTGGAGCAAACCTTAGAATGTCTTTTCTCTCTCTCTCTCCCCTGCTTCTGCAGTTCACAGAGGAGAAGCTGGGCCAGGCTGAGAAGACTGAACTAGATGCCCACTTTGAAAACCTTCTGGCCAAGGCAGACTGCACAAAGAACTGGACTGAGAAGATCTTGCATCAGACTGAGGTGTTGCTGCAGCCAAACCCTAGTAAGCACTGATTCTGTGGCAAGTTTGCACAGTGCTGGTGCTCTAACTGGCACAACAGCAATGGAGTTAATAGAAATTCCCGACAGCTAGTGATTTCTGCTGAATCAGATCTACAGGGGGAAATCTGAGGGTGGTGCTTGCAAAGATACAACCATCCCCAGGGACAGGCAGAAAGATGGAGTATGTCAATATCTGGTTGGCATTCAGTAGCCTTAACCTGCCCATAGATTCCAAAGAGGGCAAGAAATGAGAACTGACCTCCCTCTTTCTCCTTTTACTCATGCTTCTGTCTCAAGCATGGTGGCCTCCTATACTGGCTATTGTCATGTGAGGGCTCTGTGGGTGGGAGCATCTCCCTTTCTGCTCTCCCTAGTTGCATTTGTGACAGCACTCTCATTCCAGGTGTCAGAGTGGAAGAATTCCTTTATGAGAAACTAGACCGGAAGGTGCCATCTCGTGTTACCAATGGGGAGCTGCTGGCCCAGTACATGGTGGAGGCAGCCAATGACTTTGGGCCAGGGACTCCATATGGTGAGTTACATGGCATTGGCAAGTGGGCAATGTCTTATGTGCTTGGTTCAGTCCTTCCAAATTTACTGGAGTGCCTAAAATTATTCTCTCCTCCCCACCCAGCCCAAAGATATGAGACCTGATGCCTTCTGTTTTCCAATGCCAGTTAACACTGGCAGGCTTCTGGGGAAAACTTATGGTGTTCACTGTGTACCATCTAATACACTTGTGTAAGCAAGCACCAAACTGGAATGTTGACATGCTGATAGGTTCTTGGTGATAAACTCTCAAATAGAAGAATTTTGGATGCTACTAAGATGGAACACATGATGCACTGTGGATAAGCTGGATTTGCTGTAGCACTTCAGATGGTGATTGTGCACAGCTGCTTTTATTTCTATATTGGGATGGGGAAGCTCTTATCCACAAACTCTTGCTTTGGCTTCAGTCTCTGTCCTCTACCTAAACACAACTGGGTTCAAGTTGCTACATCCTAGGTGCCACAGCAGTGATATTGGGCAAGATCAGCTCCTAATGTTCTAGTGCCTTTATAGACAATAAGAAATGAGTGGCAGAACTCCCAGGAAAAGCCAATGGTTCTAGAAATTAGCTTTCCAGAGTGAATACCTTGTAACTAAATGCATGTTCCAGCAGCTTTGCCATGCATATTACACAGGGCCAAAGGTATCTGAAGGGCTATGATATGCAAGTGAATCAGTTTGCTCCATTCACTTCCCTAATAGTGGTCATGTGACCCAAAGGGTTGCTTCCCCATCCATAGTATTAAAAATTTGATCTCCAATCTGACTCTACTGGGCCATTACCAGACTTCTGAATTGAAGAGAGGACCAGTAACTGGTTCAAGCCATGTCTCAATTCTCCTTGGCTCCACTGAACAAACTATTTTTTTTCCTTCAGCCTTTGCTCTTCTCTACCTCCTCCACATAGTTATCTGGTCAGCAGTTGCTTGCTTGTTGCTCAGGGCTTGGGAGCCAATTAACAGATGGGGCAAACAGACAAATTGGCACAAGTTCCCCTCCATAAGGTCTAATGCTGGGAGCAAAGTCTCTAAGTAAATCTACTCATCTCTGGAGCCAGAGATCTCCATATGCTGGAAATGAGCTGCAGCTCCCTGGAGGAGCAGCAGATTACAGGTGGTGTCTAAAGACCATCTTTAAGATGGCATTTAAAGCTGCAGTGAGTCCTACTTGCAGTCTATTCTGGTGGCTCAAATTTTATCTGCTCTCTCCCTCCAACCTACGCCCCCACCCCTTCACTTTCTAACTTGTGCTTTGAGTAATGTTCTCCCCCTTGGTGCTGGGTTTAGACACACCCCCTACCCCCCGTACTTTTAGTTAAAAGGAGGCAAGCAGGCCACTGTGGGGCACTGCTTTCCACATAACTGGAATAGCCGAACTGAGTATCATGGACCTTGTATTGCTAATGGAGTCTCCTTTAGCCTAAGCGGTAAGGGCCTCTCCTTTTGCAGTAGGAAGATCTAATTTCTAGCTCTCTCTCAAACTTTTCAGAGAGAATGGCTGGGAACCAGTGAGTTTCCCCATATTACTCTTCTCAGCTGAATGGTTACCTGATAGGGTGGAGAGGGAGTGTGGAGACTTACCAGGGTAGCTACTGGAGTTGGCATGTCCTGGCAGGATGCAGTAAATGCAGGGCAGTAGCTGCAGACTGCACTACTGTGTTTGAGCAGTGAGTAGTTGGAAGGTGAAATGTCTAAGGATATGACAAAATGGCTGCAGATCTCAGTACTTTACTCCTGGCTTTCGGGCTGTCTCAATCAACTTGGCACAGTCTGAGTGGCCACCTCATATGACTCCAAGAGCAGAGGCTTTACAGAATATTCATTTTCATTTTTACAATTGAAAACCTCTTCACAACCATGAGGGCTTGAAACTGTAAGCCTTAAAGGCTCAAACCCTGAAGGGAACCATGCACAGTTCTTTTAAAAAACTGTTGTTTTTTCCTTTGTGGGGGATGGGGATGCTAACTCAAACTCTGTACTTTGGCATTTGCTATCCTGTAGCATTAGCCAGAAGCCCTGATGTGTTAATGTCAAAACACACAATAACACATCTTTCTGCCTCAAAGCCAACAGAGAACCCTAAGCCTACTGGAGGGACCCAACTGCTTTTTAGGTTCATAGACTCTGAAATCAAACATTGACTTTCTCTTCTAACTTTCAGCTGTCACAGATCACAGTGAGCACTGACTGAACATCCTGCCCCCTCCTTGGCTAGGCTAGGATTGGCTTGGCTGTCAGCAAGCAGTGAGCCATAACCACCTGGTTTAGGTGCCAGCTAGCACAGTTGATCCACAGTGTACACACCTGAACAATGTACTGTGTGAGAGCATCCTAACCTAAACATGCTGGGCAACTAGGATAAGGCTAAGGCATAGTGTTAATCCAATACCTGCTGAAGCTAATGCCTCTCCCATCTGGGCTCTGGCAACTTGCAGGGAAGACCCTACTCAAAGTTGGAGAGACCCAAAAGCGCCTAGGGGGAGCCGAACGTGATTTTATGCACTCTGCCTCCATCAACTTCCTGAATCCTCTGCGCAGCTTCCTGGAAGGGGACTGGCGAACTATCTCTGTGAGTAGGAGAGGAAGGGGGAGCTGACTAATGGTGGGGAGGAGGGAAGAGTGTCTCTACATTCATTCTTCCCTTTCAGGAAACTGGGGAGAAGGGTGAAAACAAGGCCAGAGGACTCCCCCACCCCTCCAACCCTGTCAGGGTAGGGGAATAAGAACTACAAACTCAGGAGTTCTAATCCCAGTTCTCCCACTGGCTTCACTCATTTGTGTGTGGGAAGGGAGGAATGGGGCTACTTGCCTCCCTTGTGGGGATGATAGGACAATAAATTAACCCTTTATAGCCAGGCTGGCCAGACCAGAAGCTGCTTCTTGCTCTCAAAGGTTGGTCCTTTAGCCTTATCCAGAGCTCCTACCAATGGTGCCAGTGCATCTGCTGTTACCTTTCTTGCTGCCAAACAAATCAGCTTGATTCCTAGGTGGCTTCTCACACTCTCTCATAGGCAGGAAAGATCATTTCTAAGCACATTGTTCCTTATTTGTCCCTCTGCTCCTTTTCTAGAAAGAGAGGAGGATCCTGGAGAACCGCCGTCTGGATCTGGATGCCTGCAAGGCCAGATTGAAGAAAGCCAAGGCTGCTGAGGCAAAAGCATCGGTAATTTCTCCTGTAATTCCTTTCCTCCTTTCTGTACACCAGGGCTTGGCCCTCATGTGAGAGGGAGTGCCAAGTGCTCTCATGACCCAGAGTTGGTCTGTACTGCCTGCTCTTCTGTCAGTACTGCATCTGGTAGGGGTATGGATGACTTTCCCACAAGTGGGGGAAGGGAACAACTCAGCATGGTGAGGCACTGGCTGTACAGCACCTGTTGTCTGCAGGGGAGACATGGTTCATGGGCACAGCTGTGCTGGGGAGCTTTGGAAATGGTGAGTGTCTAGTCTGGTCCTTGAGGAAACCCTGCTGTCTGATTAGCTGACCCAGGTTCCCAGCTGTTCTGAGGGATTGCCTCTAAGCACTCCTGGACTGCTCTTTGAAGCTTGTGCCAGTAACCAGAGACACTGTCCTGTCAGAAGGCTTGTAAAATTCCAGTAAGAAAATAAGGACTCCAAGCTGAATCTGGGGCTCTCCCCTAGAAAATCAACTGAAAGCACTGGGGAGGTGGGGATTAACTGTAAATTTTACTGGGAGCCTGCAGGAGTCCTGGAATCTCAAATGAGGGCTCAAAACTAAGAGCAGCATTCCACCTGCAAGTTCTAGCCTGCCCTGGGCTCCACCAATAAGGAGCATGTGAAGCACAGTCAGGAAAGTGACTGTACTTGCGCCTCTTGATAGCTGCTCCCTGGGCTTCCCAAGTCGTGTCTGCTTCGCTTGCTGATGAGACTGCTGGCAGTCTCTCTTGGCACTGATAATCTAGCTGGGGGGGAAAAAAATGCAGGCTGGCTGCTCCACTCTGGCTTGGGAATTAGCTGGTAAATTTTTCTTAGTTCAAGAATCTCTAGTTACAGAAACAGAAGGGAAGGGCTTGACAAATACCACTCAAACTCCAGGTCCAGTCACTGGAGTGCAGGGGGTCTTGTTCGGACTCTTGAACTCAGACTGAACTATGGAAGCAATTGGAGAGAATCTCCAACAAATGTTCTTCTGACCAGATGCCTGTGCCTGCACCTGGGTCACATGATGGCTAAAACACCAGGGTGCTGACTACACAAATGCTCTTTGCTAGAGCAGCCCAAGCAGTAGTGCCATGTTGGGGAAATAGGAAGGAAAAGCTAGTGCAGATGCAGCTGTAGGTGGCCCCTCAGAATATCCTGATCAACAGATCTGCAATAGAGCCAAAGTTAAAAGTGGACACATGGATATGCCCCACACACAACTTCAAGCCTTCAGTCTTGCAGTGAGGCTTCAAGCTCTACCCAGTGAACTAATGGCCACAGTCAGAACAAGCTGGAATCCTTGTCACCCAGTCTGGCTCTTTCCTGCTACAAAATACCAGAATGGGTGTCCTGGCCTGACCCATCATGCCAGCCATCAATGCAGCTAGGTTTGATTTGGCTTCTCCACATGTCCCAGATACTTATGTCCTAGGGACTTTTACTTCCCTCTTTCCAGCATTGGTTCCTGTTGGGTGGCCTCCTCTAACTGAGGAGCATGGGTAGCTATGGTAATATCAAAGGCATTCAGTCAACAGGTCTGTCCCAGTTCTAACACTTGAGAACACATGTGCTCTATAGTCCCCTGGGTAAGGTGGTTTTGAACACATCCTCTAGTCCTGAGGCTATCAATACCCTAACTGAAGCCAGCTCCTCTTGCTCTGCAGATTGTTTAGTCACCAAGTTTGTGGTTCCACCCAACATGGAATATCTGAGATTGCATGAAAACTTGCCCTCCATCTCCCCACTACCACTTAAGGTGACTCTTGTTCTCCCAGATATACAACTTTCAGAAACGCCAATTTCCCCATGTGAAGACATGCAGGGGGTGGGGTGAGGGACATGATCTTGGTTTCAAAGAGGTAAATGGGGAATACTGGTATGGGTCCAAATTCAGATACGAGTATGGTGGAAAGTCTGTCACTTCCCCATCCTTCTACTCACACCCCATCCAGCTCATGATGCCCAAAGCTATTGATTACTAGTCAGCAAATGCTAACCCCTTCTCTTTTCCTGCCTTGTTCTCTTGGAGCAGAATTAGACCTTCCTTCCTCTCTTCAGTTGTACAGGCAGCACAAGTTCTGGACAATGACTCAGTAGCTCAGTGCCCTAAAAGACTTTGGCTTAGGCTTTGTCCAGGGCTCTGCTGGTGTATAGCAGTAATCCATGCTCTGGTAGGGCTACTTTTGGTCAGGCATCTGCCCTTACGTGCTACAGCTACAACAAACCACATTACAGGAGATCACAAACCTTGTTGCTGGGGTATTGAGCTTGAGTCCCAAGTACCCTCAACCCTAGAAATGCACATGCATAACCCTGCTTCCTGGGAACATAACTCGTCGTCTCTTGTAGATGAGCAATCCTGACCCAGGTGGCCACCTTGGTTACTAGCATAGTTAAGAATCCTCTTATCCAGCCCAGTTTATGGAGACTGATTTCCCATAGCTCGGCTGAGTCCAGGTAGGGTTCTGTGCTTTCTTATTGTGGCTGTCACTATTGTGTGCAAGGCCCTTGTAGTAGGTGGGCAGAAAGTGCCAACATGGGATATGTTGTCTCTGGATTCTAGTCCAGTTTTAAATGTACATTAACTAGCAATTGGTTCTAGTGCAGTCAGGTTGATAAACATGTTTAAAACCTGACCTGAAGTCCACTGTCAAACAACCCTTCCTGGATAACTCCTCTCCCTCCCAACTTCGTGCTAATGTCCCCCTCTGGATAGTGCAGATCTTGTGCGTGTCCACTTTGTTCCCCTCAGCTTTTGTTTTCTCTTGGTGCTGAACCTCTGAAGCTGGTATCCCCGAATCAGAGTTGCTGTTCTGTCTCATGGGTTGGCTTGTGTCCCTTCTAATCTTTGTGGGGCTCTTGCTTGTCTTTGATGTTGATGGTGTTTTTGTTCACTAACCTTTGTTTTTGTTTTTCTGTAATTTTTTGCTCAGTGTGAGGGAGATGTGAGTATTAACTGTGTTAATAGTGCTGTGACTTCTTTCCTTAGTGCCTCTCATTGTCCCTCTCCCATTTAAAAACCACTCCACTCCTGCGTCCAGCAGCAGTCTGGGCTTGTGGCTGCCTGACAAAAGGGTGCCCAAAAAACAATGGAAACCTCCTGGTTCTCTACAGCCCCTCCAGGAGTGTGTAGTCAGTTTCCATTAAAGCCTCTTGTGAGCAGTGTTCAAAGGAGGCTGAGTCCCATGTACAAACATGACTGTGGCTCTTACCTCTGGCTCCACATTGAGTGTGGGGTTGGAGAACAAGTCTCCCTCCTTGGGGAAAGAAGGATCTAAAAATTAAACAATGATGGGTGGTGGTTGAACTTGGTCTGCAGTGCTGTACTGTCCCTTCTTAAGCTCTAGAGCTCTACCCTCTTTTTTCCCCACCACAACATTGGGATGTGGGGGAGAAGAGCATTCATCCAGTCTTCATGCTCCCTTTTGATCACTGCTTGCAAATGAACCCTGCCAGTGTACAGGGGCATGATAGCTGCTTGACTCCTCCATACCATGTGCTGAAAGACCAATTCTGGGAGTCCAAGGAAGCTATCCTGGAGACAAAGGGATGGCCATGGAGGGTGGGGGGAGATCTTTTCAACTTGGCTTCTTTACCCAGAAAACTGAGGCATAAGAAACTTGGTCTTCTGGAGAGGAGCACCTCCTAACTTTCACATCTGGCCAGTGGGAGTGTGGATTTGGTCAGCTGTGCCCTGCTCAAACACCTAATCAGCTAATTTATTTCTTGGTTTTGGTTGTTTTAATTGTTACCCCCTTCAGCTTAGGTTGTTCTCACCCCCATAAAACCCATGAGATAAAATCCCTTATTGACGAGAGGCTGGCTGCATCCTCTTGTGTATTGAATCGGCCCTTGCATCTCATGGAGTTGTGCATCTGCTCAGTGGTGCTGCTAATTGAGCAAATTGGGCCAATTCATTTAAGTCGAGCTGAGTGTGCAGTAAAAAGACTAGCATGGGTGGGATGTACTTGGCCCAGAGAACTAGAGATCTGGCTGGGGTTAGAAATGTTGGATCATATGACTGTCGCACACCAGCTTGCTGCATGATCAAAACTTGCTGGGCCATATTCTGATCTGTTATGCTTGTGCAAATCAGAAATTGAGGAGCTTATATTGGAGTAACTGACATCACTCAAAGAAAGAAAAGGAGTACTTGTGGCACCTTGGAGACTAACAAATTTATTAGAGCATAAGCTTTCGTGAGCTACAGCTCACTTCATCGGATCACTCAATCCATTAGAGCCAGCTGCTCTTGCTATGGCCTTCAGTTTAATAGTCTTGGATACATTGTGCCTTCCACCCCAATCCAAACTACAGCTGCTCTGTGATGCTGAAGTGGCTAATGAGAACATGGTATATAGGGCATGAAATGGTCATCTCTTGGGCATCTTCCACATTCCCACAAGGGAAGAATCTGCAGTTTAATCTTCCTGTCCTACTGTCTCAGTAGCAGGGGTCCAGCTATGGCCAAAGATGGCTTGGTTATTCTCCCCACCCACTTCCATAAAGTACAGGTAGAGAGTTTGCAAATGCTACTGAATAGAGCCTCTGCCAGCAAGGCGATGGACCAGATATGCTCCTGTGCACAATGAAGGTGGGATTCTTAGGAGGTTTTGATGTGGTGGAGGTGGAGGGCTGATTTGTGTATCCTTCCTTCCCACTAAAAGCATGGGTCTCAAGGTGCTAATACCAGAGATGTGAGCACAATGAAGAGAGGTTTGGTGCCTCTGGCAGAAATAGACCCTGGAGGGAATGGAGCTGGTAGATGAGGCCATGTCTCCACATGGTGCATGCTAACAATATCATGGATAGAGTAAGTGCACTTCCTCATGAACATAATGCAGGACACTAGAGCAGACTCTGCCCAGTTATGAGTTTCCTCATACCCCCATTCTGTGGCTGAACTAGCTGCATATTCATCCTTCGTAACATGTGAATCCATAGGTTGCAGGTGAGAAGGAACCTTGGAGTCAGTACAAGAGATGCTAAGGCCCTATATGCACTGGGCTTGGAATTGTGTTTTGAATCTTCACTGTAGGTCCAGCAAGACCATTTAAAATCCTCCCACATTAGTCAGCCAGACCAGGAACAAATGGCCTTCATGTCTAGGGCTAGGCTCAAAGCACTCCGACTCTGGTTTGACTTGTTGGTGTAAATGGATCTGTAACTGGTCACTTAATTGACAAATGAGCCTGGTGTATGCAAGGCCCTCAATTCAGCTGGAAGCTTTTAATTGTCTGTCTTGCAGCAAAGGCATAGTTGTCAGGCTACCTCACACCCCACAGCCCTCTAGGAGACCTCAAATGTGTCCTCCACTATTTTAGGAGCTAACGTTCAGGGCACTGCCAGCCCTTTTCCCCATTCATAGGGAGGACTGATTTCCATTGACTCTTCTGCATGATTTTGTACATGAAACTCTATTCCCCCCCCCTCCCTAGGCTGTGCCTGACTTTCAGGAGACTAGACCTCGTAATTACATTCTCTCCGCCAGCGCATCAGCGGTAAGATCACCTGCTCTTCTAGACATCTACGTTCTAACCTCTCTCCCAACCCAATTTCAACTCTGACCCAGCATTATGCTGTTTTCAACATTTTAATGTGAAATGGGCTGCCCAGGATTCCTTCCTTCCTTCATACCTGACTGTTGCCCTTAGTGGTGGGAGCAGAGATGTGCTGCAGATAAAGCTTGATGGCTAAGGCAGAAAGTTGTGGGTGGAGATAGTGTCAGTGACTGGCAGCTGAATATTTTACTGGCCCTCTTTGTTCTTTCCCAGCCCAAATGGGGAATCCTCTACCAGTGTTTTGGTTGCATCTCCAGGAACTGGAGAGAGGGAGGAATATAGTCCTTTGTGAGCTGGCTTCCTCCCTCCCCCCCATGGACTATTCCATCCATGTGGGGCTAATGCAAGGTTGCTGCCCTGGTGGAGTATAGTGTATGTGGCTCCCTGACCAGATCAGGACTGCCACCAGCATACTGAAGTTCAGAAGGCTTCTAGTTAAATTGATCAAGCAAGGAGTAATCCTACAAACCCACT
Source organism: Dermochelys coriacea (assembly GCF_009764565.3). Lineage (NCBI taxonomy): Eukaryota > Metazoa > Chordata > Testudines > Dermochelyidae > Dermochelys > Dermochelys coriacea. The sequence goes on along the minus strand of NC_050083.1, from coordinate 13,357,819 downwards.
CCTAATGCTTGTTTACTACCTGTGGTACAAGAGATGGCAAGCCAACAGTACAAGGCCTTTGTCTTTGAAGTGGAAGAGAAATGGCCTCAAAACTCTCTCACTGATTTGGTTCCCCCACATCAGGAGTCCCTGGCTGGTGGGAGATCTTGGTGGCTAGATGACAACATCAAGTTGAGCTGGGAGTGGATGAGTTGCCCACTGCCTCTCTAGCATGTTGCATCAAGTGTGGCTGAACCATCAGTGTCCAGCGCTTTGCTCAAGGCTCCCCATTGCATGATATCCAATCTCTTGTTAAAATGTTGAAAACTTGGTGACTGTCTCGCTTTCTGAACCACTTGTGAAACAACACTGATGCCCTGTCAGCCTTGGAGTGACCTGGGACTGGGAGGTTGGAGGACAGGTTGTGTAGGCCCAAAATGGGGAAGCCCAATGCATAAGCAAACCACAGCCCCATGGGAGTGATTTAGCAGCTGTTAGTTCAGCATATCTAATATGCAATACCCAAACTGGGGAGAAGTGGCTGGGCTGAAACATCAGTGTTGGTACCACAGGGAATCTGCCCTGACCTTTTTAGATCGTGATGCTGGTGCAACATTGTTTCCAATAGGCCAATTCAGTAACTGTCCAGCTAAGAATCTGTTATGGAAGAGACTGAGTGAGCAATTGCTGCAGATTTCTCCTTTCTCCTCTAGAGTGGCACTTCCAATCAATTCACAGCTCTGGCTCCCTTGGTGAAGGGTGAGACTTGTAATCAAAATACCTCCATTGTGATTAAAACTAGCTTGGGTACTGGAGAGCAGAGGGCAAAACAGGACTAGCTCCTTACTAGCATTTGGGCATCTCTGATCAGATCAAAATACTGGAGCATGCCCTGTGCTTCTGCAGACCAGAGACTTGAGAAGCCAAGACTCTTGGAAGACACAACCTATCCGTGTCTTAGATTTCCATGACTTGCAGCCAGAGATTAGACTCTAACTGCAGATTTGGCTTGCAATGCCTAATCATGGCATTGGCCCATTAGAATTCCTCCCCACCTCAAAGCTCAGGTCAAACTCCTCTCTGATGCAACTCCATTGACTTATCCACAACATGCTCAGCACTGCACAGAACTAGCTCTGCAGTGAGCAGCTCAATCCATTTAAAAGACCAGGTCTGAGACTAGTGTGCCCTGGGAATTGAAGTAATAGAAGGCTTGGTCGTAAACTCTGTACTATGTCAAATCAAAACTCCTCCTACAGGATTTTTCTTTTGTATTTGCCTATTAGTGGAATTGTACATGGGCCTTGCCCATACTCACTCCTAGCCCAGTGAGTTGGTTGGCAAGTGTCTCTATTCCATGAAGTGCTTGTTGCAGTGATAGGGCTCTGGCTGCTTGTTCTGTGTGTATGCAAGTGCTTGTGGCATTTTATTCTGCAACTAGTAGCCTCAGCTGGCAGCAACAAGAAGGTGGATGGAGAGGAAGTGCCACTTTGGCCCCTGCCTGCACTGAGCAGGGATACTGGGTGGTACCTCTAGGAAGGCTTAGTCCACCCTGGCTAGCTGGAAAGATGCTAATTGAGCTTTCCTGCCCAGTGCAGACAGGGCCACCTTAGTAACTAGAGGCTTCTCTAGCCAGCTTGGAATACCAGCATCCATCCCAAAAGGCCTGGCATCCCAGTGGGGAAGGAACTCTTTGTGCTGTCACTCTGCATCTTTTCTAGGCCGAATTCCCATGCACCTCTAATGTTTGTGACCTGATAACCCTTTCACTCCTGCAGTTGTAGCAGCTAATCTTGCATTTTTCTCCCCCTCCTCTCTGGAGGGGGGGATTGTTGTCTCCAGAAGGTAACAAGATTGGTTTTTGTGCATGAGCAAATAAGTCAGCATGTTCCCAGTTTCTCATGACTCTAAACTGCAGACATTCTGGGCAAGCCAGATGCAACTTGGACAGAGCTGGACTCAGACTTTAAAAGTCTATGGCTTTATTTGGGGGAGAGAGGCATACAAAGGTCCTGGATGACCTCCTCCCATCTGATCCTCCAAAGGGATGTGCCTAGGGAAAACTTTAGTTAATAACTAGGCTACCATACCCCTAGTCTCTCAGCTGTGTCCTGAGAGCTGTGTAGGCTGCTCCTTAGCTCTTTTCTCCCTTGCTCTGTTAGACTGCAGAATAATCTGCACTCCAATGGATCAGGTCTCCCTTCTTGGAGGATGCTGGCTTGGCTACTCCCACCATGCTCTGTACCCCTAGGACAGGCTCTAAGGAAAACCTATTGCATAGCCCGAAGGAGCATTCCTTGGGCTCCAGCTAGGCTTCTGAGAACGTCAGTTGGAGTTTTCTGCTGAAACAGCTGAGCTGTCCCTCCGTGTGGGAGGGGGTAGAAAGGTTAAGGTAGCACTGCATTCTGCCTCTCCTGGTCTCTTATCAGCCCTGTGCCACTCGTTGCCCATAATGGCGCTGGAGGGATCTGGTGCCTTGCTGAGACATTTTGAAATGCATTACTGCCTACAGCCACACACCTGCTTGGAACTCTTACACTCCAGAGAAGTACAGGGTCCTAATTGGGTAACTTCACAAGCTCAGCCAGTTGGGCTCCTCAAAACCGTGAGCAAATGGCAGAGATTCTATCTGGTGAAGGGCAGTGGTACACTTACATAGTATATGGGTGGGGTGGAGAGGTCAGACCTTCCCTACTAAGAGCAGCACAAATCTGAGATCTATCACTGCCTCTCCTGAGCAAGTAGCTGTTTCTAGCTGGACAGATCTCATAGGAGAATGAGAATATTAACCCATGAATTCCTGCTTAGAATAATACTTCCCATTAGGTAGGGGATCTCCACCTAAACCCTGTGGAAGGGAGGGCTGGTGCTTGTGGAAACCTCATGAGGCAGAAGATGTGTGCTCCACAAGGCTAAACAAATGTCATAAGCCCTGTACTGATGTATGTGTGCTAGAGTTGGATTTCCATCTACTGCCTTTTGATAGAAGCCTTTTAAAGAGTATTTGCTAGTCTTCCCTGTGTTGCTTTAACAGCCTGCATGAGGTCCACACATGGACTCTGCCCTGGCCCCCCCCCCCACTGTCTTCTGTGGCTGCCAGGGTTGGGATGAGAGCATATGGCTATTGGAATAGGGCTTGATTTTCCCCCCCCCCCCAAGTATGGGGTGGGGGAAGCTCTCCAGGGCTGGTTTAGGCAGCACAAAGCTGGATTAAAGACTAGCACTGGTGACTAGTGCACTAATACATAGGGTTAGAAGGGAGGGAGAGCACATACTTGAAGCAATGGACAAACCTGTGTCTGAGACTGGAGTGCTAGAACAGGGCACTGGAGCCCCATGGAGCTGTCAAATTTCTGGAGTCACTCACTGTCCACAAACAGCTCTGGCTTTCAATGCAGGGTATTATCGTGAGATGGGCTAGTACGCGTGTACCACTACCTTCTACTGGATAGATACAAAGATAGCAGTTTTGAATCATAGGCCCTCTACTGCTGGAAATGCCACTCTAGCCCAAGTCTTTCTGTAAAAGGGTCTTCACTTCTACATCAGGAGGATTTGGGACTTTTTGACCAGGAAATTTTAAGTGGTGACAGCATACAGTGTAGCTACAAAAGTAACTTAAAATTCCTCTACATCAAGGTAATGTTATGGGTGGTCAAGCTTAAGCAAATGCCAGGAGGAGTGTGCTGCATCCTAATAGGGCCAGCTGCTGCTAATTTCTTTCATTAGGGCCCATGAACTCAGTCCATGAGTAATTACAACATTCCCCTCCTGGGGTCCCATTTTTTTTGGAGTCATTACACACTGGTCTTCCATGCCCCAGCCCCAGTTCAGTCACACTCCTAGGTAGGGAGTCCCCAGAACTAGGTCCCAGTTCAGTATCTCAGGCTTTACCAGGCTGGAGCTCAGCCTTCTGGCTTCCAGGCCCCTAGACCCTTCTCCCAGCTTGCTGCAGTTCTTGTCTCAGCTCCCTTGGTATCACCCCTCCCTATTAGTCAATAGTAATATGTGTGGCTGTGCTGGAGCGGGAAACTCCTCACCATGAGGAAAGACAAGGCCAAGGACCCTCTGGGGTAGATCAATATGTTTTTCTGCCTGGTCTCTTCCCTCTCCTGTTGCTGTGTTTTTTGTTTTGTGTTGACTGTTATGTTTCATGCCTCCAAGCCAGATCCCAGAGCAGCTGACTTTGCTACCCTGCCCCAGGAGTTAGTGGGGAGGATGGGAGATGACTCCTGCCAGGAGTGGGCAAGCCTCTTCCTCTGACAGAGGCAAAGCTGCAAGCTCCAGCAGGCCTGGGAAGGGAGCTGGGTTTCAATGTTGCCTTCCTCCTATGAAGGACAAGCTTGGCTACAAACACCCATATCTGCCCCCCACCCCATGGAATGCTTTGAACTAGCCAGAACCTCGGACCAGCCTGGATTCCATGTAGCTTTTCCTGTTCTCCCAAGCTATAGATCAATAAGGTGAGGGACTCCTTTAAACTGTCACAACCACTCACTTGGCTGCACATGCTCCCCTCAGGCCACAGTGAATTGTCTGCACTAGCCCTGTCTCACTGCAGACCTTGCTCAGTTTTACATCCATGCCCCCCTACTCCCACCAGCATTCTGGAAGAAGCTCTCCAACTCCTGCCCCACCTTAGCTTCAGGGGTGCAGATCATTGCATTGTAGAGCTATTCTGACCTTGCTGTTCAGAGATCTTCACTCTATCCATCCCTCCACCTCTGCCCATCCCAGCTCTTGCATTCTGTTCTGTCCAGGGCTTATTTCATACTTGTGTTGTAGAAGCCCACTCCCTGTCTAGGAGCCCCATAGCACTAGGTGCTGTACACAACTACGAGGATTCCTCTGAGTCACATTAAGGCTTGGCTACATGAGGAGTCATTCTGGAAAGCTAGTCTTGTTAAATTGTTCTGGTTTAATGTAGTCTAGTCTGAGATTCTCTGCAATAAGAGCATCCACACAGGAAATCCAGAATAAGGTGGGTTATGAATTCAACACATTGATTCCTGACTATCTTCCATGTGTTAGACATCTCCTGAGTTTGAGGATATGGGTCAGGGGAGGTAGGAGAGTGCAAAATGGGCTCCTTGAGGAAGGAGGTGTCCTGTCTGGGGCAGAAGGCTGCTGCTGCTGGGTGAAGGGCTGGCTTGTTCCTGGAGGTAGCCTGCTGCATCTTTGAAGTATCCCCACCAATTGCTGTTGCCGAGTGCTTCTTGAAGTCTCCAACACTGATCTCCTTTCCTGTTGCTCTGTGGCCCCACCAGCTCTGGAGCGACGAGGTGGAAAAAGTAAGTACACAGGCAAAAAAAGTGCTGGAAATGTTAATGAGTGGGAAGGGAGGCAGAACGCACATACTGCAGATTTCTTCCTCCAAATGTGGAGGGGGTGCTTGATCAAGGGTGTCTTACTGATCTTTGCAGGCTGAAAGCAGAGATGTTAGCTCTGCCCCCTGGGTGCCTCCCACTGGGGTTAAATGGGGAGGTCATGAAGAAAACTATAACAAGCTAACTCTACTGCTAGTAGGAATGGAGAGGAAGCAATTTGACCACATCTACACCTCTCCAGGTCCTGCCCATTTGCCTTGCCAAATAAGGCCTCAGCATCTGGAAAAATTAGGCTCCCTTTGTATAATACAAGGCCGTCTTGGGTGCTCCCTGGGCTGCCATGCTAGCAGCTGAGCCACTGCACTATAATGGTAAGTTCAGCTCTTTTTCTGCAGCACAAACTCCTCCCACTTCAATATACAAGCACCGTTAAGAGCCATCTCTTCTATTTGTTGTGGAGGCATTGAGTTTGACAAGGAGCTTTGAGTCTAGACTGAAGTAACCAAGAGGAAGGAATTCCCACAAACACCCTAGATGGTCCTTTTATGAGAAGTTTTTGGTCTGGCACAGAAAAGTGAGGGGAAATACTCTGGCTCAGAGTAAAGATGGTTCTGTGTAGGAGACACATACATGCCCCCCCAAGCCAGGACAATAAACCAGAATTGCTCCTTTTGTATATTCAGCAGCATAAATGCACAATCTAAAAAGGCAGAGATGCGGCAGGTATGTGACCGCACATACTTGGGTATTGACCTTCTTGTATAGGGCCTCGGAATGGTAGGGTGCTGAATAGAGATCTGAGCATGGTCACAGACCTTCTGTTCTAGGTAGGTATCTAAAGTGGTGATACTTCATCTCTTGGCATCCAGAGTGCTCTTGTTTATCTCTGCATTTTTAACCTAATCCCTAGTGAATGTGTCCAGAGCCCCAAATGGCTAGGGAGCCTGGCCTGCTATGATCGCATCCTCTAGAGAGCAGACTGAACAAGCTGGTTAGGGCTGAAATGCATTGGTAGAATTGTGCAGGAGGAGTGTTAATAATTCCTTTGCACCACACCTGGTACCAATCAGGGCCACTGGTCTCTTCCATTAGACACATGTAACTGGTCATGTTCAGCACCAAAATATGAACTAGCTACTAGCCCCCTAACTTTCCCTATATGATAAAACTCTTAATGTTCCTCAGATCTCTAGGCAAACATGCTGGTGTGGAGCCAGGTCAGGATGTCCCCAAGATATCACCAGATCTTGGATGGGAAAAGACACCCCCCCACACACACACACAGCCCCTGTTGCTGGCCGCAATCGCTGGGTGTGAGAGCAAACTCTGTGGCTTATGTGGCATGATTTGTCACCTCTGCCTGCCAACAAAATCCCTGGCTCTGCCCAATGGGAATGGAGCCAGGGTTGCCTGGCAGAATGCTCAGCTGTCTATAGCCAACTTCCCAAAGGTCTCACTGCAGGTGCATAATACACCACTGCTGATGCTCCCTCAAATCTTAATTTTTTTCCCTAAATCTCTTCCTTTGAACAGTTTCTTGCATCCTCTGAATCTGGTTGGCTTAAAATAGAGACCAGTCTTCTTTAAAGAGCATTTGTTGGAGTACTCTAACCCACATTGTGCTAGTGGTTCTCAAACTTTTTGTACTGGTGACCCCATTCACACAGCAAGCCTGTGTGGACCCCCTATAAATTAAACACTTTTTTTACATATTTAACACCATTGTTTGGGGTGGAGGCTGACAGCTCGCAAACCCCCATGTAATAACTTGTGACCCCCAGTTTGAGAACCCCTGTGCTAGAGAGTAACACTGTGGCCCACTGCCTTGGATCCAGCAAGCTTTCTGGTTTAAAACCAAGCTTGATTTGCATGTATAAACACTGGACTTCTTTTGGAGGAGGTGACCCATCCTAGGAAATACTACTGAGCTCCAGCCTCAAGCTATTAAAAAACCTATTAAGGGCTTGACTAAGTAGAGAAACTGACCAGCAGAACTATCCTGCAATATCTCCCTCTGTGGACACTTACTTGGGGGAGGGGGGGAGGAAGGGGAAAGGGGGTCTGTTCCAAAATAGTGTAAGCATAGAGCTATTCTGGTCAATTTCCCTATGTCCTCAAGCCCTAAGAGGAAACTGGCCATGGCCCAGGTAGCACTGTCGAAGCTCACAAAGACTCCTCCTGGGTGAGAATACACATTTTCTTTGCTAGCGTGCGCCACTTCTCTCCTATCAAGGTATGTCCTCCCCTCACCCCAGCCCCAAAACAAACCCTCCGCCTGCACTAGTTGCACTGAATGCTATTTTCGCAATATCTGTTTGGGCATGGTTCCCGCATTGCAAACCACCCATTAATTTGCAAGTGTGCTGTCTGCAAGGCCAATTATGGCTCTGATTTTGCATATTAATCACTCTGCCTGGCAGGGCTTTGGCCTTTACATTTAAAGCCCTCTTCTAATTGTACAATCTCTCCTCCCACATGGGCAGCAGTGCTGGTGAGTGGGTGTTTCCTCCCAGTGCCTCTGCTGCAGAGTTGTCTCTTGTAGCTCATGTGCTAACATGAGCTCAGAGCAGTTCCCTGGAAGTCTCTGGAGTCTGACTAGTGTTAAATTCTTAGTTACCCATTAAACACTCCCCCCCAGCAGTTCTTGGGCAATTTTAGAGTAAGACCCTCCTCCCAGCTGGGCTGTGGAAACCCCTCCATCCCTGTGGTTCTCTAGGCTTAGGTTGGGGGCAGAAGGAGCAGAACTGAGAGATTCTCTCAGTAGCCGCATCCCCTGCCAGGTGCCCTTCCATATAGTGACCCTCTCCATGGAGATGCACTGGCTGTCCAATTCTAAGTGGAGCTCTTCTACCATAGACAATGGGGTGGGGGTTAGTGGAGGACTGGCCCTCTGGATGCTTCAAGATCCATAAGGCCTGCCCATGCTCTGACTTCAGTGGGGTGGGAGGGTTACACCACCTGCTCTGCTTCCCATCATGGATTAGTCTCCATGGCCTCCAGGTTGCCACTGTCCTGGGGAAGACCTGATCTAGGAGGTGATGGGCTATAAACCTGCATTGCAGACTCTGCTGGAGGCTTGGGACCTAGCTTTCAAGAGTGGCCATTGACTCTTGGAAGCCCAGTCCCACCACTGCCATAAGCCAGGTGTTTAGAGTGCTGAGCAAGCACGGCTCCCAGGGAGTCCAGGGGCGCTCTGCACCGCTGCATGCCAGGATCAATGCATCTGATGTCAGGCTCCACAAAAGGAGGCATTTCATCAGTAGCCACCTGTAAATGTGTCCCTACTTCTCTCCTTCGGGTGACAGGAAGAGTCTATAGCTGGTGTCCAGCTAGTTCCAGGAGAGAGAGGAAGCTGGACTCAGCCTTCCTCTCTGCAGCCCAGGAAACACCTCATGCTCTCATTGTCTTGCAGGCAGAACATGAGCTCCGGGTGGCCCAGACTGACTTTGATCGGCAGGCAGAAGTGACGCGCCTCCTGCTGGAGGGGATCAGCAGCACACATGTGAGTTCCCAAGGGGCAAGTGGTCTGAGACCGATGACCAATAGTGTCCTTCTAGAAGGATACTGGGATGATGCTGAGCCTCTCTGTAGAGGGTTGGGAGGAACCCAAATGTGATGCCCAAGTTCATGGGGTAAACTGAGGCCTTAGTGCAAACCTAGAGTGCTCAAGTCAGGGGTATAATGAGACCTGTACATTGTGCTATAAAAATAACCAAATTCTACCTGGCACATACAGCTCTGCAGGTGTCAATGCACTTCGCCAAGGTGGAGAAGCCTGGCTCTTCCTATTATCTAGAGGGAGTAATTTGAGCTGTGGGGACTAACTAGCTGGGCTCCTAACCCTGTGCTCAGTTGGCTAGAGCACAAGGCACAGGCTCCAGTTGAAGAGGCCCCATCCACTTGTTCCTACCGAGTCCCAAACTCCTAGATGGAAGCCTCTGTTCAAAAACACCTCTTGATCAAATCTTAAATACTATCCTGCACCTTGCTGCCCATGCGTCTCTGCTTCCACTTCCCTATACTGGAAATGTCTGTCTGTAGGGAGGGGTTCCTCTGTGCCGCTGCACCTTGGCTCCAGATCACAAACAGACAAGCTGACAATCTGTCTTCTCCCTTCAGGTGAATCACCTTCGCTGTCTTCATGAGTTTGTAGAATCTCAGACTACCTACTATGCTCAGGGCTACCAGTACATGCTGGACCTGCAGAAGCAGTTGGGCAGGTATGGGATGGGGCCTCCTTGCCTCTGAGGCATCATTTCCTGGTCTTGGCATTCTCCATCTCTGCACCCACACACAAACCTGAGGTTAGGTTTAAAAATCAGGCCCTTAAAGCTTTATTTCTGGGAGAGCTCCTCTGAGCAACCTTTATAATGGGGAATCATGATCATGCTGCCTAGGCCCAAAGGGAGGTGGTTTTATTATGTGTTTAATTTCAGGGTTCACCTTTCTAAATGGACCTATAAGCAACTTGGAGCCACTTTGAATTAGTAGCTCTTTGGATTGCAAGTAGAACTGTTTTCCACTGAAGTCTAACTTCTGTACCCATGCAGTGAGCTTCTATATATTCTGTATATGCTGCATGCACTGTCAGAGCAACTGCTGGAGAGCTGGCTGTGGGGTGGGGGTGAGGGGTATTCCTTGGCTAATAGCCAGTGCAGTCTGACTTGACCAGGTGGTCTGCTGCAGAATGACTTTTTGCTTTCCTTTCCATGCCTGCAGCTCCAGAGGAGAAATGTAAGTAAGATGCCCTAGATGATACAACCAGGAAAGCTCTTCATCTTCTCTGTTCATGTTAATCATGTATTAACTGTGGATTCTGGAATAGCTGTTAGTACACACAGGCACCAAGAGCATCTAACTGAAATGGTGCTGAACATGACTTGGTCTTGCACTGAGCATGAATGTAAGAGCTGCTGTACTGGGTCATACCATGATCCGTCTTGCCCAGTCTCCTGTCCGACATTGGCCAATCCCAGAGCTTGAGAAGGAGCGTACAGAACAGAGCAATTATGAAATGACTCATTCCTGATTTCTGGTAGTCAGAGATTTTGGGCTGCCCCAAGCATGCGGCTGCATCACTGACCATCTTGGCTAATAGCCATTGATGGACCTATCTTCCATGAACTTGTCCATCTTATTTTTTTGAGCCCAGTTATACTTTTGACCATCACAACATCCCTTGGCAATGCATTCAACAGGTTAGTTGTGCATTGTGTAGGAAAAAGTACTTTCTCTTGTTTGCATTAAATTAGGTGACCCCTGGTTTTTGTACTGTGAATCATTTTATAATTTCAGTAATCTTCCCCCTCCCCCAGAGAGTTAGCACTCTTAAGATGAACAGCCCTAATACTTTTAGTCTCCTCATTCAGAAGCTATTCCATACCCTTGAATCACATTTGTTGCCCTTCTCTGAACCTTTCCAGTTCCACGATCCCCTTTTTTTTGGATGGGGCGACCAGGATTAGACATAATAGTCAGGTGTGAGTGCACCATGAATTTATATAGTGGCATGATATTTTGTCTTGTTCCTGTTCCTTTCCTAGTAGTTCCTAAAATACTTTTTAGCTTTTGACCCATTATTCTGTATGTATAGATGTAATTCTCTTTCCAGTGTGCCTTTTTTTAATTTAATTTGGCATTTTGTTGCCCATCCACCCAGTTTTGAGACCCTTGCCATCTGCTTTGGACTACACTATCTTGAATAATTTTGTATTGTTGGCGCACACTGCTATTTCGCTGTTCACCCCCATTTTCCAGATCACTTATAAATATGTTGAACAGCACAGGTTCCAGTACAGATCCTGGGGGTTGGGGGAACCCCACTGTTCATCTTCCCTCCATTGTGAAAACTGACCATTTATTCCTACCCTGTTTCCTATTAGTCAACCAGTTACTGATCCATGAGAGGACCTTACCTCTTATTCCTATGGCTACTTAGGCTGTCTCCTGACAGCTTAATTACTCCAGCCCATGCAAGTGGCGGTAGCTATATTAGTGGGAGAATATATCTCCTGCTAACATAGGGCTGTCCACACTGACGCTTATATCAGCATAAATTATCACTGGGGGGGTGACTAATGCACATTCCTGAGACATAATTTGTCAATTTAAGCTGTAGTGTAACCAAACCTTAGTTTCCTTAAGAGCCTTTGGTGAGGGACCTTGTCAAAGGCTTTCTGAAGGTCCAAGTACGCTATAGTGATAGGATCACCTGCATCCATGTGCTCATTGACTCCCTCAAAGAATTCTAATAGATTTGTAAAGGGAAGTCATGCCTCCCCAAAGCTGTGACTCTTCCCTGACAAGTAATGTTTGTCAAATTGGCAGAATTAGCTTGGTACTGAAGTTGGGCTCACCAGCCTGCAATTGCCAGGATCTCCTCTGGAGCCCTTACTTTAAAAAAAATTGGTGTTACATTAGTTAGCGTCCAATCATTTGGTACAGAGGCTGATTTCAGTGATAGGTTGCTTACTACAGTTAGTAGTTCTGCAATTTCATAGAGTTCCTTGAGAACTCTTGGGTGAATACCATCTGGTCCTGATTTATTACTGTTTTTAATTAATCGGTTCTAAAGCCTCTTCTATTGACACCTCAATTTGGGACAGTACTTCTGATTTGTTACATCAAACTATTATTTTTGGCAGAGAAGCTAAATGAATTCTCTGCTCTCTAACACTTTAACAGCAGTTTAATGGCACATTACACATGACCAGCCATGGGTGCAGTTTAATTTTAATGGATGTGTGAGATCCACAACCTTATTAAACTACCCCTCTATTGATCTAGTACAGTAGAGCCTAGAGGCCCAAGCTAAGGTTTGGGGGTAGGGAGCATTGTGCTGGTGCTGCCTGCACACAAGACTACAATCTAGGTGGACAAAAAGTGGAAGACAAATGAGCTGAGACCAAGTAACTTGGCCAGGATTGCACAGTAAGCCATTGGTGGAGCCCAGTCTCCCGAGTGCTGGTCCAGTGCTCTAGCTGCTTGTCCACACTGCCTCACTTTACCCTTTCACCACAAGAAATCTTCTCAAATCTGTCTTGGGTTAAAACTATTGACATTCTCTCAGTCCCTCTGGGGATGGCTTCTGCTGAGCCTCCTAAGGGGGAGGATGGCCAGTGCTGCTGCTGAGGATTCAGGTGCATTGGCCATGCTGTAGAGCAGTACTGCAATGGACTGGAGAACCATCTTTTACACTCTTGTAAACATTAACACTGCTCTCCAAAGTGTGACTCAGTGACAAGTCTGTCCCCATAAGCTACAATCAAGCACATTTTGTGTAATGTGAACATTAGGAGAGAAACAAACAGAGCTGCCTGATTGGACACTCAACAGAAGGTTCTGCATGTCCTTTCTGAATCTCTAGTTACCCTGGCTGATGGCTTAGAGCCCCCTTAGGGAGCAGTTACCTAGTCAGAATCATGAACCAACAGGCTACCTCTCTTGTGCAATGCTGGAGCCTCACTAACTTGCCTTTTCCTCTTTAAGATTTCCAGGTACATTTGTGGGCAATGCAGGGTCCACATCGCCTCCCCCAGCTACCACCTCTCCCACTACTGTTGCTGCCACCATTCCTGTTGTGCCCACCGTAGGCAGGGCACCTAACCCTGCCACAGCTGTTGAGGGGGCACTGAACCTGAATGATGTCAAGCCTCCAGCCAGCGGGACCCGGAAGGCCAGAGTTCTCTATGATTACGAAGCAGCTGACAGCCGTGAGCTGGCGCTATTAGCAGATGAGGTTGGTATCTGCCCTGAACTCTCAGCTACTTGCACTCCGTCTGGCACTGCTGCACAGAAGTGCTGCATGAGGGCTTGGTGCTGGGACTAGCAACTCCCCTGCCATTTCACTAGTGGGGCTAGTAAGTGAGCCTGGCTTCTCATTTACACCAGTGTAAATTGGGACTAATTCCTACTGCAATTAGTAGAATGATAGCAGTGGAGAAGAGAATGGATACAAATTCTGCAATGCCATAGGTCAACCCGATGGCTACACCCCTGCTGCTTCCTTTTGATCCCCCTGAAGTCTCTCTTGCCATTAATGCATGAAGGTCTGGATATGTTACCCAAAGAATTCCTTCAGCTGCCTTGTCTCACCTAACCAAGCCCAGGGGGTTAGATAAAAAGGCCAATCACTTGTTCTTTAACTCTCTGGTGCTGAGGACTGAATGGGACAGTCCTCAACCCCTGCATGGGTAGAAAAGTCATGGAAAGACATTAATAGTTCAGAGCAGGCTGAAGTTTTAAGCAACTTCATGGCAATGCCTCAACTCCCTACTGCCATCAGTGAAGGGGAATGTCTGAGTGCAGTGCTGCAGACTGACACAAGTGTGCTTGGCTGAGACAATGTGGGGTGGCTTAAAGTCCTGCCATGACTAAACATACGAACTTGGAAGCCACTGAAAGGTCCTTGGGGAATTCCCAGGCAAGAGTCTACTAGTGGGATTAACTCAAAGTGGGCTTTGGGGAAAGGACTAAAGATGCTGGGAAACACTAGGGGGAACTAGATGGGTACTGCAGGCAATAAAATAAATCACAAACCTAATTCTATTAGCTCCATCTGAGGCATGAGATTTCATCTAATTCTTTTTTTTCCCTTCTTCCCCTCTCCCAGATGATCACAGTGTACAGCCTGCCAGGGATGGATCCAGATTGGCTCATAGGGGAGAGGGGCAACCAGAAGGGCAAAGTTCCTGTCACCTACTTAGAACTGCTCAGTTAAATGCTGCCAGGAAGGAGAATCTACAAGCAAAATGCAACGCTCCATGTCCTGGCACTTTTAATGCCAATTCCTTCATGAGACCATTGCTCTCTTCAGGGTCAACTCACTCACAACTAACATGGGAATTAGGAAGAGATGACTAGCTGGTGGGTGGGGGAGGAAGGGTCACTTCACCTTTCAAGGCCCCTGGAGCTAAATTCATTTTAACTGTCCACGCAGCCTGCTTTGAGGGTTAGTTGTAAGGGTCATGTGGTGTTGAGATTCCCTCTACTGATCCCTTTCCCCTGCCCTGCTTGTGTTTAACTGTGCTGGCTTTCCAGGAACCAGCCCTGTCTCTTCTCCTCAAAAGCTGCTTGTGGTGTTTGAGACCAAAACTATTTTCTTTTGTGTTGGGCATCTTTGCACCTGTCTCCCCTCCCTCCCTTTGTCTTCTCAGAGGCTCTTTACCAGGGTACTCTTGCTTGGGCCACATCATTATATGCATTCCAGTGGGGCAGAGGCACTGGGTCTTTTTCAAAATGCTAACACTGGCATGTTCTAACAAGAACAGAGGCCAAGGCCATGAGGCGCTGTATGGAATATTGCTGTATTTGGATAGCATGTCTCTGGATGGGGAATTGTTCTCTTACAAAGCACTCCATTCCCATGGAGGAACAATAAAGCAGGACTTTAATGCCAAGCAGGGCTACTATAATGGTGTTTGATGGCTGCTGCCTGGCCCAGAATGACTAGTTAACTTTATTCCAGTTTCACTAATCTAATGACCCAAGGCCAGTACTGCAAGAACTAAACCACCTTTCAGTGCAAGGGAATGTGCATCTTGCTTGCATTTCCTCCAAGCAATTGGGCATGGACTGAGCTTACAAGCCTTTTAAAAAAAGCTTTTGCTGTGTTCAGGCTCACTAATCTTCTCGATGGGGGTTTTTCCAGGCCTGCTTTGTGGGGGGTGGCATTTAGCCTGCTAGTCTGTCTTAACAATGAGATTAATTTAAATGCTCTTGTCCCATCCAGCTGGTAGTGAACAGACCTGGCACATCCTAGCACAGCATGTGGGATGGGTCCTCTTATACTTTGTATATTCACAGTGAGCTTTTTACTGTTTCATATGCCAACAGGTAGTAATTGGTTCTGCTTTCTCATCCCTCCTTCCCATTTTGTTGTCCAGTTGAACCATCACAAATACCAAGGAGAATGGATGAAGTAATAAAGGCACTTTGGTCTGAAAGCTCTCCCTATGAGGTGATGAGCTCAACAGCTGAGGGATTTAGATGCTAAAATTGCTTTAGCAGCTCAAACCCTGTGTAGAAGCATTCAACTGCACCAAGATCTTTGTTCACTACTGCTCCCCCAGTGTCTAGAAAGACACTAACTTGCTTGTTTATCCATTGATCTCTTGCACTCAACTGCTTTGTGACCATCCTAATGTAATAGGGCACAGAGCACCTGTGTATATAGGGCTCTTGGTTTTCAGCATTTATTTGCCAATAAACAACCAGTCTGCCCTCCTGTCTCAGAATCTTGTGTGGGTTCCATACTGCTTCACTTTCCAGTGAACATACTCAGTGGGGTAATTTAAGAGTGCAATATTGTTACTTGGATGTCACAAGAAGTTTGAGATTAAAGAAGACTCTGAATCCTCTATGGCACTTCTCCTTTTTATCTCCCACCCTATTAGCTTAAACTAAAGTTCAATGTGAAGCTTTCCAGATGTGCTAGTACTGTTTTAATGTGTCTGCTTGTGGGAGTAGGCTACGTCCTTAATAGCATTCAGTTCTGCACTCTGCTCTGAGTGTGGGGTTTGGGGAAGGCACAGTCTACCCCTCCCCTTGTAGCATTGGAGTCAATTCTGGTATAGAAGTGAACTAGGCAGGTTAACTTGAATTAAAAAATAAGTGGCTATCTCTAAGCTATGCTTCCCTAGTCCAGACCACAGGTGTGGTTTATAAAGAATACAGCAGCCACACTCTGGTCTGGTAACATTTCCAATCTTGCTGTTCTGGGCTTGATTATTCCTTCATTGCCAATATAAGCACTGTATTTGTTGCTGACTTATCCTAAATTTTATCCCTTCCTCATATTGGGGAAGTTCCAAGAATACCCTGTTATTTGTTCACTTGGCTTCCTTAAGTGTTTGTCTCACATTTAACAAATACAAAAATCAAGTGGACAATCCAAGCCAAGCTGCTCTTAGCCTTTAATGATCCCTGTGACCACCATGGACACAGGTGCTAACTTCCCATCTTAGGCTGTTCCTCAGCAGTAAGCCAGACTTAAAGCCATAATATGGCTTGTAGTCTGTATTGCCTTGAATATCTCCTAATGATGGCAAAAGCCTCTCCCAACAGGTACTGGCTCTTGGCACAGGTAAGTCAAAAGTAACAGCTTCATTGAAAGCACGGGCTGAATGCTAAGAACAAATATTTGATCTTGTTCCTCTGAACAGCTTCAAGGACTCTTCCTCCTTGCCAATGGAGCCCTACTTTTTTTGATTAGATGTGAAAGTGACTAAGCAAACCTCAATCCAGTTAACAGCTATGCTGCTGTGTAGAAAAGTACTGCCTCTAACAGGCATACACAGGGCATAAGTTTGTGTGCCTTAAAGTTAAAAGCTGCTTTGAGAGAAGCTGAACCAGTTACTACTCAAAGCATCATGTGATACATGCTGTTTGTTTAGAGTAATGCCCAGGATCACTCCTGGGGGCTTTATGGCTGTAATTCAGAATCAGGTGTTTTTTTGGGGGGAGGAACATGCAAGAGTGCTCTTGTGCCCCTGGTTTAATATTTGGCTCTCTGCTTTAGAGCAGGTGCATGCTACTGCCAACCTGGCAAAACTACTAAGCTTAATAAGCGATACAGGTTTGTTTTCCCCCATCTACTTTATACATACAATTAATTCACTGTTCAGTTTTCAATATTAGTTGAAAGATTAACTTTTTCTAGTGGACTGTTGCAATGTAACCTGCTCTATGACTTCCTAAGCCTTCATCTCATTCCTCTAGTTTCTTGACACCCTGAAACTCTGTCACCCTTCATTGCTCTTCTCTGAATAATTCAGACTGACCATCCTGCAGCTGAGGGGTCATGAAACCATCATATTCAAAGTAACTTCATGAGAATCTACTTCTAAATACTGTTCACAGTAGCAAGCTACTCTGTCTAGTACCAGCCCTACTTACAGCTATTTCACTGACCCAGACTAAAATGAATGTTCAATTTCATTTGTCTGTTTAAAACAGCTGCTATAAATTCCTCAGGCACCACTCCTTGTAGAAAATAAATACTTAACTCCACAGGTGAAAGTCATTAACCATAAAGTGTGCTCTCTATTGTAAACTGTCAGGTGGACTAAAAGCATGAGCCACCTGTCTTCCACTGTAAAAAGGGAGAGAAGCAGGCAGAGGCTGATTATACAGCTGTCAGTATTTCCCTAATCACCAAGCTTGCCCCTTTAGAGTTGATTCTCTATGCACTAGGCATGTTTCTATTGCTAGCTCCTCTTGTGAACTTGTTGGTGTTAACTCTTCCTATTCAGCTGCACCTGTTAAGTACTAGTGTTGTCTAAATAAGACTAGGCCTTAGTCTGTATGTTGCAGGACCACTCACCTAGTCTGATCTTCCCCTATCTCACTGGCCACAGCACTTCCCTTTTGTGAATTATTACCCCCCCTTCACATCTCTGCTAAGGCAGTAAAAAAAGATCTTGGTAAACTCAGGGTGAGATGATGGCAGCAGTTAAATGCCTGGAATGATTGTCACTAACTTAGTCTAGGACTTTTCCCTAGATATAAGTAAGGTTGCAAGTCTGTCAAAGATTGTGACTTTCTGGGACCTTCATGACATCTACAGGGGCTAGTGCAGCTGGCTGTGGCAATCTCAGGCCACTGCCCCCCCCAGCAGTGGGGGTCTTGGGCCACTATGTCCCCTACTTCCTCCTCAGCACCCAAGGGGGTCCTGGGCCATACACTACCCCACCCCTTCCCCAAACCCAAAATTTAGTCAGGTATACAGTACAAGTCATGGACAGGCCATGGGCTGTGAATTTTTGTTGCCTGCCAGTGACCTGTCCATGACTTTTACTAAAAGTACCCATGACACAAACATAGCCTTAGCTATAAGCTATACCATTCATGGCTGCAAATAAGTTAGGACAATAGTGGTATATTGTTAAGCACAGAACCAATCCTGAACTAAGATTTACTAATGGGATAAAATTTAACCATTTTTATTGGGTTTCCCACTTAACAGTGACTAGAACATCTGTCAACACTGCAAGTAGAAGTGGTAATTGTAGGACTGTCTAGACAGACCTGAGTTAGCCAGGGTTCTAGGCTGACAGGACTAGTCCATGCTGCTGTAGCTTCACTGCTGTTACTCAAGCTAGTGGGGGATGCGTACACATGCTGCAATCGCGTTTCCTGACAGCAGTGTACACATAGCTAAAGGAGGAGCAGGTTCCTGTAACTACTCCCCCAGTGCAGTTGTAGGGAGAAATTGTCTTTTAAAAGGCACTAACGAAACTAGGTTCCTGCTCACTTGTAGTAAACATCCCCCACCTTTCTGCAGGGGCCTGGGGTTAAATTAAGGGGTGATGCAATTAAAAACATACAGTAGTAGCTTCACACACAAGGCTTTTTCCTCTACTTCTTAACTTAACCCAGGGTGTAGTGCTGGTATCAGCTAGCACTTATACTACAGGTATCTGAACTGCCTTGTGAAAGTGTAGGTGGGTGAGGTAATCGCTTTTATATCACCGACTTGTGGGTGACATAAGAGAGAAAAGCTTACACTGCTGCTCTTCACATCTCTGTTGGTGAAAGAGGCAAGCTTGGAAATTGTCCCATAAAGATACTACCTGAGCCACTCTGCTATCCTGAGACTGACACACCTACAATTACACTGCATACACCATTGAGAGTCTTAAGTCAACAGACAGCCCTAGTCTACTGCAGGGAGCTGCTGCTGTGCCCCAGACAAAGCGCCATAAGTCCAACTTGTTTATAAATGTTTTAATATCAGTATAAATAGGGCACAGTTACAAAAAATGCAAGACCCGAGCTGTGGACTTCTGACTTAAAAACCTTTTGGAGGAGGCGGCCTTCTAGTCTTCAGAAATGTACATATCACGCAAATCAACAGCAGGAGGGGGATGGGTGCACACACACACCATTTTACCTTGCTCTGCCAACCCAGCAGCAGTGCCTGGCACCCCTTTGATACAAAAATAGCAATAGAAAGCTGGTCTCTGAATTGCTGGCTGCTCACGACCCTGTGCCAGACTCGTACTGATGGGGAGAGGAAGATTGCACCTCGTACTAAGAGCAGAGTTAATGCCCAAAGGAAAACAGTTAAAAACCTGCCTCCTCTCCCCGACCCGACCGCTGTGTATAAGCTATAAAAATAAAGGTTTTGACTGGTCAATACTTAAACCCAGCCAGATCACTCTAGCAGGTGGAGCAGCAGGCAAGGAGCATGCATGGACTCAGAAGTTCTTTGAACAGGACAACATTCTTGGACCTTCTTTTGTTCGCTCTCCTGCTCAGGTGCAAGCATTCAACAGGATCTATCTCCCCAGCAGATGTTACAATTCAGTTATGAGCCCAACGGAGCATGATGCCTTCTGTTGTGGAAATGAATAGTTCTGGTGCAATCCTGAAATAGCAGCAATAGCACATAACCTATCTCTGCACATGTCTGACAAAGGCTTGTACCAGCTGAATCAAAGGCTCCTGCCCCTCAGGGCCAATCTTGGAGGCAGACTTTCCCTGGGGGGAGGGAAGAACCCCACTGGCTGGAGAAGAGGGTCCGCCCCGGCGAAAGTAACGAGACAGGCTTGAGAGCAGTGTACTCTGAAATGAGAAGCGCACAATGAGTTAGCTTCCCCAGGACAGGAATCCTGGGAGACTGTGCCACCTGACTTTGTGACCCAAAGCGGGAGGTCTTGAGGCATTCTACTGTAGACAGGAACTGGCTGCCATTGACCAGTCAAGAACTAATGGTCCTCTACCTATACTGCATCATTCACAGCCAAAGGGGCAAACCAAGATAGAAGTAGGCACTGCAGAAGCACATCTTAAATCCTTGTCCCATTCTCACTGCACCTCCAATTTGAGGCTCGCAATGTGCTTTATACACCATGATTTAAGCCTCTTGATATTTGTGAGGCAAGTCAACATTACCCCTTAATGCCTGGGAAAACTGGCATATTTAACCAGCTTGCCCCTGCTCAAAGAGTATTCTATTATGTGACAAATCCAGGAATAGAGTTTGTTACCCAGTTCTGGGTTTTAGTCTCATCTGTTCTCCTGCAGATTCTATGCAGCTCTGTGTATTTATCCTCTAAAGTATCACTGAGCCTTACACACAGGAGGATACTTACATGGCCTTGACAGCCATGGTAGAAAGGTCTGAATACTTTAATTGCAAGCACTAAATCTATTGGGATTCTGGGCACATCTGTTTCCATTAGACTGGCCAGGCTATCGCTGAGAAGGGATGGCCCTTGGGCACCACAACAGACAAGTCTGCATGAGCTAAAAGGAGAAAGAGGGATGTAGCACAAGGCATCAAAGGCAGGAAACCAGCTCCACAATGCTTACCAACTCAGAGCTGAGTTCCTGTTTCATCCGCTGCTTGTCTCGTGGATGCACTGCTGGGTCCCTCAAATACCGAACAGCCTGGGAGATGAGCAGGTAGAAACAGTTTTCCATTGTAAACATGAGCAAAGACCTGTGCAAGGAAACACCACAAATTAGCAGGAGCAAGAGAGTGCCGTTGCACTACAGCAGGAATATTGTACTCCAGCACAGACATACCCATGAGCTACTGTCTGCTAACTGGTTACATGCTGGAGCAATAGAAAAGTCACCCTAAAACACAGGTAAGTTAGGCTACAGTGGACTGGGTACCAAGTAACCACCACCTCTTCTCCTGTGCCCACCAATAGCTGAATCAGTATGGGATGATCTTGGATATCAGCCTCCCAAGAGCCCTGCCTGCTTTCCGGGTTATGTGTTCGGAGGGAGCAGGGGGAAAGCTGAACTGCTGCACATGGAATTGGAAGAAGGTGGGCAGAAGCTACACTTATACCTACAGCTTATGCTCTGGGTCAGGCGAAGAGCACTGGGCCTCGGTTCCTCAGCCATAGGGAAGTAAAGGAATCCAGAAACTTACTTAAGAGTTTTAGTCTCCTCTTGTGTATTCAGCCCTGCAGCTTGAGTGAAGGGCTCTTTCTTCTTATCCAGCTGGAGGGGGAAGAGGAAAGTTGTATTAGAGCCTGGAGATGCAGAAGGGAGGAGAGCTACCGGGGTCAGCCCCCACTCCTCCTTAAAACAGCAGCTGACCAGAGCGCAGAAAACAGCACAACTGCTGTGCCTCTTCTCAGCCCTTTCGGCTTTCACAGCCTGAATTGGGACTCCTACCTCTCCCAGCATGTTAAGGGCCACGTTGACAGTGGCCAGAAGGGTCCCAAAGGAGGGAGCGACATCTGAATCGAAGGCAGGTGTAGTAAAACTCAGAACAAAGAGAAGGTTGTACTCAGCCAGGTCCAGTGACTGGAGGGAAGAGGAGACAGGAGTGAATCCAAATGGCAGGAACGCATTGTAACACCACCTAGCTTCTATACAGCATTTTTCATCTATAGATCTCAAAGGACTTTACAAAGCAGGGTCAGTCTCATCATCATCTCCAGTTCACAGCTGGAGAAAGAGGCCTTGTCTACACTACCACGGTAAGTCGACCTAAGTTATTTGAATAACGTACCTGGAGTCGACATAGCTTAGGTTGACTTACTATGGTGTCTACACGGTGCTGCATCAATGGGAGATGCTCTCCCGTCGACTTACCTTAATCTTCTCATTCCGTTGGAGAACTGAAGTCAACAGGAAAGCGCTCTGCAGTCAATTTAGCAGGTCTTCACTAGACCCACTAAATCGACCCCCGCCGCATCATAGACATGGCCAGAGACACAAAGGGGGAAGTGACTTGCCCAAAGTCACTCAATAAACAGGAGGCAGAATCAGGAACAGAACCCAGATCTCCTGGGTCCCAGTCCAGTGCTCTACCCTCTAGGTTACGTTGTGTTAGTATGGATCCATACTCGGCTAGCAGAGTGGATGTTGGGAAGATGCCTTTTTGTGAAGCGTGAGGCATGTGTAACTGCCAGAGTAGGATGTAAGACTAGCTGGAGCATTAGTCTGCTCTGGTAAATTGGGTGGGATGTGTGTGGGTGTCTCTCTCTCACACATACAACTGTGCTAAACAATCCCAGTGAAAGCTATGAAAATATCTGCACCTCCACCTCTCAATAGGAAAGCGCAGACAGGACTTCCTTTCAGACTGATCCGTGTCTGATTCCTTAGGGTTCGTGGACCCTGACTTCCTGCTTTGGGCTCCACCTTTCAAAGAACAGCCGGCAGATACAGATGTGACAGCTGGGGCCAGCATTTTGTTTTCATTAATGTGAGTGCTAAAGGTCTGGGTGTGGCCACTACCCTGCTTAAGGTATTAGGGGTAAAAAAGGTGTTAGAGGGGCAATAAGAAAAGCGAGTCTCAACCTTCAGTTTATCCTGCACACTGAGACAAGTCAAGTGTCTGAGGAGGGGACACTATCGTATCATCTGCATAGCACATGAGTTTTTCTCCATGCCAAAGAGCTATCTGGCTACTAGGCTCTTTAGAATCAAAAGACTCATGTGGTAAATAGAGGTGCAAAGGTCCTATTTCACCACCTGAGATGGAATCAAACACACAAACATTGACGAATAGCAATAAAATACTCGTTCTGGTTGCCTAAGATCTAGGGATGTACCTTGCAATTCAGTTTAGGTGGTCTGGGGTGCACATGGGGACTTCTGTGTGTTTTAGGGGGAGGGATTAGTCTCCTGTATGAATGGGAAGGCTATGGCTCCCTTGAGACCCCCACAATATCAGTTAGGGTGCTTCAAACTCCCTCCCCCACAGACATCACTCTCCTATTCCTGTACCTGATCAAGGAGGATCTGGCAGATGTCGGGGGTGAAGTGGCGTAGGGCAGCTAGAGATTTGCTGAGGATTTTCAAGAGGCCATACTGCACTGTACGCAGTGCCTTCTGCTCGGCTGCCTCTGACTCAGGGCTTGGATGCTTGGAGGAGGTCTGGGGGGTGCGTTGCACTCGAGGTGTCACAGCTGATGGGAGGGAGTCACCATTTTTTGTCTGTGGAGAAGGAAGTCAAATGAAGACACACACACACACACACACGCACGCAACTTTGCTGTTTAAGACTAAGCTTTGCAGAAAAACAAGTTACCAGTAACAGGAATCCCTAAAGCAAGATACTCACGCTTTGGCCGGCTAAGGGCCATGCTGGCAACCTACGAGAAGCCTGAGGTCTATGCTTAGCTTGCATCATAAGGAGCAGCCTTGTCTTTATTGCAAGGGTACAGTGTGCAGATGTGTTCAGTGACCACATTCTGGAAAGGGCTTTTCTAATCAAAATGTTCACAGAAAGAACCTTAACCCCAACACAAGTGGTGCCTGAAGTGCATCACCTTCGCACCCAAACTCCATCTAGAGATAACACAATTGCAGGAGCCGTATTTCACCACCACTTTAAATCAACCCAAGGACACAAAGTCCTTGCTGTCTCCCCATTCTTAGGAGGCAGGGTTGTACAATAACTGCTGGGACACAGCTTCCACCCTGCACAGCTGGTAGTTTGGAACTAGCTAATAAGAGTTCAAGCAGTGGCTACGGTTTCCACGTCAGATATATTCTGCTTAATATGACTGGCCCACAAAACGTCTCCTATTTCAGAGCTGTTCTTTGTAGGTTTTGGTTGTGGAGGGGTATAATTAACTAAACCCTGGTTCCCGGGCTGGTCATGGTCAGCAGTTGTCACTGGAAACAATGACTGGATATTGATTGATCTTTTGCTTGGTTCTGGGTGAGGGACCCAAGGCCAGAACTCCCCCCTTCAGTTTTCCAGGGACCCCCATCCTCACCTGCAGGTAGTGCTGAAGCATTTTGCGGCTATGCAGGAGGGAGGTACAAGCCTGGCAGAGGTAACACAAGTTCACCTGAAACGAGAGGCGGGGAGGGGGGGAAGTTGATCCATCCATAGCTGACACTCTCCACAGCTGCAGCCTAAACAAGCATCCAAATTCTCCATTATTGAGTCCCCTCACAAGACTAAATTATACTAATAGTATACCCTAACAATTTAAAAATCCAGTCTGAATAGAACCTTTCATCCCAGAGAATGGGCAACAGCAGGGTTGTCAGATTTTACCAATGTTTTCCTTAACTCTCTTGACCCTGAGGTTCCAACCCACATGCACGAAGACAGTCAATCCTCCAAAAGTTGTCACTTCCAACTCCCAGTCAATTTCTCCGACTCAACTAATTGTACCTCGCTGTGTGACTGTAAGGTCCAGAAACTCTTCATGATCAAGAGCTGCCTGCCTTTAATGGCCGTTATGATCCCCATTAGAACAGCTTCAATGAAAGAACTATCTACAAGCTCTCTCCCTTAGCCACATTCTCTGTCCTGCTGTGCTAGGCAGTGTGTGGGAAAATGTGGCATGCAGGGGAATGCTCTGGATCCTACCTGTATGTCCCTCAAGAGCTGTGGAAGGTGGAAATGCCACTCTTTCATAAAGTTGGAGAGCTGAAGAATGAAGCCAACAGTGTGGTCAGCTTCTTCCAGACAGGCCAGGCTCTGCACTGTCCGTACTGCATTCAGGCACTGGAGAGAAAGAAATGATCCAGACCATGATGGACAGAGCACAAAAATACTTATCTCCTACTTAGAAGGAAGAGCTGAATACACACAAGGAGAAATCAGCAGGAGAATTACCAGCTCCAATACAGACAGCAGTGACATTCTGAGGTTTACAAGTTAGCATTGAGGTTTACAAGTTAGCCAGTTTCAGTCAGCAGGTGCTCCTGCCCCAAAACAAGAGAGCTCTTTATCTAAGAAGTTTGCTAACACAGGGACAATTCAGCATCTACTTAGGAACAGGGCTTTTCAGCAAATTTGCCCTGACAAAGTTCAGCTGTTACAGGGATTTAAGTATTCAATATTCAAGCTACCCACCTAAGTGGACACTGGACCACTTTATTAACTGATGGAGTCCGAGCGAGGTCACCTCTAAGAACAGTTTTCAGTTCTCCTTTTCCAGCCAGATGGTTACAGACTTTAGGCTCTCACCCAGCACCCACAATTGTTATTGCATTGAGTGAGTGCATGAAACAGCTGTAGCAATATTATGATCCCCCAAGAGTAAGAGCAATGAATGAGTGCTAACAACCCAGGATCTAACAGCTACCAAGACATCTATCCATCACCTGCCTGACCCCTTTGCTTGTGTATCCCTTTCCCCAACTCTTCACCTATTTTTTGAAGAATGTAAGCTATTTGAGGCAGGGACTGTGTCTTCTGTGTCTAGCACATTCTGGCTGCAACTGTTACATACATGACAACTGAGCCATTACAGGGGAAGGGGTGGACATACCTGAAGAATCCTCTCCTGATGGACACCCACAAAGTCCAGTGCCTCTGTCAGGAAGTTATACCTTAGTGTCTTAAGAAGGCGCTCCATCAATGATATGGAGAGACGATAGACCCCAGGCCAGGATGGGGCGTCAAGAGACTTCCGAGATGAAGCAGGTGTCTGAACAGACCAGCCACAACAACAAGACACATAGTTATTTGTTTTTCTGCTCCCTCAGATACACCCACACTCCTCACAATGGCATCAGAGTGCTCCAGGGCCACATGACAGTGCTTGCCTCTTCTATTCCCACGACTGCTCTACAGTACAGAGCCAGTAAAGGGTAAGCAGGCCACAGCTTTCCCAATGAGTTTCAAATCCACATTAAGAGGAAGCACCACTCACCTGAATTGTTCCATTAGTGCTGAGCTGGTATACGCTCAAGAGGGACAAACAGATGCTCTGTGTGACACCAGCACTAGCCACAGCTGCTGCACCCTGCACAACACAGAAAAGTCACTGTCAAAGGTACCACCATTTTCTCTCAGCCTGGGGAGATGCCCCTAGCACTTCTGTTTTCTACACATCTACCCTTCTCTTTCAGACACTTCTTCCCTGCAGCCCAGAAACCTGAATTCCATCATCCCAGACAATGCCACTTTTCTTTCATTAAAATGAAAAACAACATCTCCCTCCCCCAACATGGCTGTGTGGTGAACACACCTCCTCATCTCCTGGTACCCTGTGTGTCCCCTCTGTCTTTGACTGAAAGCTCCTGTAAGAAAGGAACCTTATATACTCCTCCCCCTGTACAGTGCTGAGGTCTCAATAAACAAGTATTGCTTTATATTATGGCTACAGGGAGAACAGATTCCTGCATTTTAGTGCTGTCTTGGTTGTACTGGCTACATTTGGATGGGAGGGGGGTGTTTGCAGGGAAAGCACTTGCTTTGAATTATAGGTTTACACTAGGGCAGGATTGGTTCTGTTCTTCCAGCACAGACATTCCATTATCCAGAAAAGCAAGGAAAGGAAATACCAAGCAGCTCTTTGTACAAGACCTACAACTAACTCCTCCCCCTTGGCAGGGCTTTAATGGCACCCATTAGGCATAATGCACTGCTCAGCTGTAGAGTGTGATGCTGCCGACACACAGTGCAATGAGATGAACTGCATTTTAAATATAGAGCCAACAATCCGGCAAGAAGCTCTCATTTGTCTCTCTCTCTCTCTCTCTCTCTCTCTCTCACCTGTTGTGTCCTGGCTAAGGTCAGCAGTAGATGCAATGAGGCTTCTGTGAAGTGAAGGTTTTGTTTAACTCTCAGGCTGATATCTAGGGCAGTGAAGATAGTAGGCAGCATAGGGACCTTCCTAGTAACCTGCAGCCAGTAATCTCCATCTTCATCTACTTCACAGAGTTCCTTTGCCAGATGCAGCCCTAGAACACACACCTGCGGCAACAGGGAAGGAGGGAGAATGGGACAGGACAGATCCCAGAGCAGGGGATAGGGAGGAAAGACAGACATTAAAAGACTGTCCAAAAACAAATGGGTAGATGGGATCTAAGTTGTAACTGTTCTCACATACATGAATTATGGCATCAGTAAACCCTGGGTGTGGCACTGTGCACACTTACGGGGCTGCATAGTAGCAAAGTTCCTTAAAGCAGATCTGGGAGAGAAGCAGTAACAATCAATTTCATACAGTAATGTACTCAGGGGAGACCTGACACCACCAGACTCACAGCTACAATAGTCCTTTGCAGTCAAGACCAACCCACAGTCTCTTTAGAGGTAATGGATCACAAAGGAGCGAGGTGTGAAACTTATACAGAGGCCACTGAAGACTTTCGCACATTTGAGCCCACAATTTCAAGGGTTCACCCTTCCCCCTTTGAGGTGAGAGTATCCTAACTGCTTGTATGACCACCACCACACACTGCTCTTATAAAACCTTTCATGAATATTTCAAAGCAAATTTTAAGTATTAATAGTCTCAATGCCCTGGGAGGTAGTAAACATAAGATTAATTTTACAGAGTGGTTAAGTAACTCAGCCAAGGTTACAGAGCTTGTCAATAGCAGAGATGGTACCCAGGCGTCCTGACCCCAAATCCCCAACTCCAACAAAAAGACCACAATCCTCCTTGGTATCCCACTTACTGTAGTCTATAGGGCAGTTCAGACCTATCTGCTACTTGGCAAATGTAAATTCAGTATGCTGGACAGACAGACGGATACAATCAGACTTCCAGATTTGCTCTCCTGGGGTTGTTATCCCAGTAGGTACATATATTGCCACTAATAACTGACCTGTCTGATGTATAGGAGATGCAAGGGGCTGGAGGCAAGGTCTTTGACTTGCATTATAGAGAAACAAGCCAGCCATGTACACTGTCAGCAGACACATGGTAGGGAATATTTTTAAACACTCCCGTAGATACCAGAGAAATCAGAGGGTGTTAACTAAATACTTTTGAAGAGATGCCTGCTAAGAACAGGCTCCATGTGTTTTCAGGAACCTCATATTAAAGTTCAAACAGGCTTGCACACAAGAAGAAGCAGACTTCTGAAGAGCACTTTCCCAGAACTTGTAGTATAGCAAGAGACGCATGTCTCAATAACCTATCCCCTATGTCTGGACATAATCACAGGGGCTCTGCCACCAGGAAGTGAATAAGCCTGCAAACCCTATCTGGCAAAATAAAGCATCAAGACACTCCATTTTCTCCCTAGTGATATGATGCAGATGGGGCATTTTATGGTACAGTGGACACTGCAAGTAACTTTGTTTACAAAAAGAGAACATGGCTGCAGAGCAGGCAAATGATGCCTTTACCCCATCTCGCTGGTCCTTGTGTTTACCCCTGCAGGCATCATCTGTTTCCATGCTGTCCTTGTCATCTACAGCATCTCCAGATGTGAGGCTGTGTCGTGTCTGATCAAAGAGCACAATTACTTCATCTTGGAGGGTCTCACACACGCTCATCACCAGCTGGGAGTACTGAGGGATCTCGCTCACTGTGGCACACACACACACAGAGCACACAATGGATTAACTCATCCCCCTCGCACTTCTGTTTTCAGTTTAACTACTGCACTGGTAGCACTGCTGGGGCCTCCACCTCTCAGAGAGGGGACTTACTCGCTTTGCATTTCATTATTCTACAAATATCTATTTATAACCTACACGAGACTGTGAGGAACTCCAGAGGGACCTAAGAAAGCCAGCCAAATGAGCCAAGAGCTTAGGAGGACTCAAAAAGGGATTAGACATTCATCTGGATAATGACAATATGTACAATCATAATAAATTGGATCTCTTGGGGGGGAAAAAATGGCTGGAAACCTCTTATAATTCAGAGTATAAACCAGTCATTAGTGGGGCAGTCATTCTATAATTATCCATTACAGGGTTTTTTACACCTTTCTCTGAAGCAGCTGGTACTGGCCATGGTCAGAGACAGGATACTGGACTTGAAGGACCATGGATGTGGTCTAGTCTAGCAATTCCTACATTTCTCTCATTCAACGAACACCCAGCTCATGTTTGAGAGTCCTTAAAATATTCAATTCCCATCATATACATACTCCAACTTTATGAACTGCATCACCCTTCCCTATCATTATAGCTGACAATAACCCATTGATGGGCACAAGTGCTAATATAACTAAAATTAAGCCCTCTCATGATCAACCTGAATTCTTCCCCAAAAGTGCATAGAGACGGGCCTTGCAGCATTCACATTGTGGGGACAAGGGCCATATAAAAGGATTAAGCGATAAAACTGTAAGCTCTTTGGAGCAGGGAGTGCTTTTGACTCTGTGCTGTACAGCGCCAAGCAAAACAGGACTTGGATGCTGACTGGGCTTCTCTGGGAGGTACCATAATACAAATAATAAAATAAATTAAACAGAAAAATCCCACTTGCTACCAAGTATAGTCACTGTCCTGCACTGGCAGCCAACAATGTGTGCATTCCTGACTCAAAAATGTTTGACTGGGACACAAGTGTTTCCAGTGGTTGCAGCTCTGATCTTCATAACCTCTGCCAGGCCCTCTCACCTTTCATCTCCTTCATCTGCAGAACAGTGATGAGAGCAGAGAACACCTTGGCCTTGGTCTTCTCCATCATCTGCTGATCTGCCTGCAGCACTCCCTCCAGAATCTGCGTCAAGGAGTTTATGATTTTATCCACAGAACCCAACTCGCTGACAACGAAAAAGGGAGAGCTCGTCAGATGAGACAAGATTCCCCACTTATTATCTTGGCTGTGACTGATCTCTGCAAATCATGTCTAGGGGATGTGTGTGTAGGGGCACAGATACAGTTTGCTTAATTTAAGTCATCAGTAGGGTCTCCTCATGGACATTTCAGAAATGTGTGGTGGAAATACAGTGAGATTGCAGGCTCATTATAATTTAAGTTTCCTTGTCCCACTTTTCCACAGTGAAAGTAAACTCACAAAAGCATAGAATCACTATTTAACAATAAAGTTCAGCAGCAGCATCCATCATCAATGCCACCCTCAATGTGAATCCCACGATTCCACAGTCTCCGAAGCCACGGCCTGGCAAGATAATGAGTATTGTACAACAATAAGGTATTGCTTTAATTCCCCGATCACCATGACAATTCAGTCTACACAGCAACTCAGACATCTTCTTCCAAGTTCTTACATTCATCAGTGACTATTAGCTTACTTATGAAGAGTTATCCAAATAGAGCACCTACCTCTTCCACTGTCTAAGCAGGATCAGCAGAAGGGTGCACAGCATGGACCCCAGTTGCAGGCACAACACTGACATGGGGACCAGCAGCTAAGGAGAAATGTCCCAACAGTTACAGTTGCAACATTCACACATGAATGAAAGATGAATAGGCTCAACACAGACATTCAGAGCACTGAGAGCTTGCTTCCCGACCCCACCCCTGCCCAGCTGCTATATTCCAAGCAGATTTGTGTACAGAGCAGGTAGTCAACAGAATATGTGCACAAAGAGCCATAAAGAGGTTTATGGTACTATCCCCATTAAGATGATGCGACTCAATATGTCCTTCCACAGAGCTATGGGAGCAGAGATCCATCCCCACGACTGCTAAGAAAGGTGTGTGGAGTCATAGATATTAACAGCACATTCTAAGTGCTAGCCCATTTGGTCAACAGAACTTAACTCTCAGCAGTGAGGTCACAGTGTTCTACGGATCAACTGCAAGACCCCGTTTATAAATTCTACATCTCAATTTGCAACCTACGTGGAATGGAAGCTGTGGCACACTTATTTTTAATTGGCGTAAAGCTATGCACCACAGTTCCCTCTTGCTATCTCAAGAGGAAAGAGAGGAAATTATTCCCAGGTGAAACATCCACCTAAAAGAAACATCTGTTATAGTCATCATCAGCCAGTGAAGCAACTGAAGATCTAGCACGGGGCGGGCAAAGTTTTTGGCCTGAGGGCCGCATCAGGTTTCGGAAATTGTATGGAGGGCTGGTTAGGGGAGGCTGTGCCTCCGCAAACAGCCAGGCGAGGCCTGGGCCCCGCCCGCCCCTGCTTCTCGCCCCCTGATGGCCCCCCCCAGGGACTCCTGCTCCATCCAAACCCCCAGTCCCTGACAGCCTCCCCAGAACCCCTGCCCGCTCCCTGCCCCCAGAACCCCCACTCCTGACTGCCCCCCGCCACCCCAACCAACCCCTCCTCTCATTCCTGACTGCCCTCCCGGGACCTCTCCCCCATCCAATCACCCCTTCTCTCTGTCCCCTGACTGACCCCCGCCGCCCCAACCAACCCCTCCTCTCATTCCTGACTGCCCCCGCCCCGGGACCCCTGCCCCGATTCAACCCCACTATTCCTCGCCCTCTGACCATCCTCACCCCCGCCTCCTGACCACCACCCCAAACTCCCCTTCCCTCTATCCAACCCCCCTGCTCCCTGCCCCCTTACCGCGCTGCCTGGAGCACCGGTGGCTGGTGGTGCTACAGCCGCGCCACCCGGCTGGAGCCAGCCAGGCCTCCACACAGCACAGTACACTGGGTCAGGCTGGACTCTGCAGCTGCGCTGCCCCGCCCCGCCACTCAGAACATTGTGCCGGTGGTACAGTAAGCTGAGGCTGCGGGGGAGGGGATGGGGACTAGCCTCCCAGGCCAGGGGCTCAGGAGCCAGGCAGGAGGGTCCCACGGGCCAGATGTGGCCCGCGGGCTGTAGTTCGCCCACCTCTGATCTAGTAGGTAATCAACCTTGCCTTCAATAGCAAGCAACACCGCAGGTAGCTGGAATGAGTACACAGGGTCCAGCCAATGACCATGCCTGCCTTTCAACAGCTGGCAACGCTGCAGGATCACTAGATAGCACTAATTGCAGTGTTACCCGCTGGCCAAGAAAATCATATATAATTTGGAGAATAAAGACTTATGGAGAGCAAAGTAATTCTAAGAGATACCTTCTTGTTTCAGTCTAGTCTCACAGAATCAGGGAAAATCAGAACCACAAATAGATACAGGACTAGAGCTCCACAAAGGAGTTGGACAATTGTGTGCCCAGTTTTGAAACAGATTCCTTGAAGAGCTACAAATTGAAATGTAAACACTTACTAAAGCTTTGGTCCCACTTAGCACCTCCAGAAACAGTTGCTGCCGAACTGCAGATTCAGTCAGGTGCATTATATCTGCCTAGAGACAGATCAGACTAATTATACACCATAGTGAAAGTTACATCAACAACACACACACCCTCGTTTTTCCAATCCAACATCAACCCCACCTTTTTGTATTTGTTATTAATTTACAAGGTGGCATAGGCTTTTGCATCTGCTGGATGATTCAATTATAGAGAAAGAAATGAAGAATTACTAGTTGTTAGAAAAGCAAGGGGCAAAAAGTCAACACTGAGTGACAGGTAATTGGGAACAGAGTATACACTGGGCATCTTCACCACACTTTACTATAAGTATCTACTGCATCTCTCTGGGTATAGGTTTCAGAGTAGCAGCCGTGTTAGTCTGTATTCGCAAAAAGAAAAGGAGTACTTGTGGCACCTTAGAGACTAACAAATTTATTAGAGCATAAGCTTTCGTAGCTCACGAAAGCTTATGCTCTAATAAATTTGTTAGTCTCTAAGGTGCCACAAGTACTCCTTTTCTCTCTGGGTATAGACAGTGTTATTGGCTTTCTTTACACTTATTATAGAAATGATGCAACATCCCCTCACTCCCACGCCACACACATACAGTATGCTAGTTTTGATCACTTGGCAAAACAAAACTCACTGAGGTAATTCTGCTGTATGGTATTGGTGTCCATTCAGATTGTGAGTACATATACAAGATAACGGAAACAAAAGCCAACAGCCTGATCCCTCACTGCACCACATGTGGCCTGAACAACAGGGCACGTATCTATTCAAAACATTATTAGTCAAGATGGCTCTTACGTGACTGGTGGAGATAATCAGCAGCATCCGCCAGGCTGAGATCAGCATCTGATACTCTGTCAAGGAGGTGCAGCTGCTACCCTCTGTCTCTGCCATATGCAATGCCAATGACTTCACATATCCTGACCAGTAAGCAAAACGCTTTTCTGTGGAGAATTTCTTCAGAGTGTCTTTCAGGGACTGGTCCAGTGAGCCCCTGACAAAGCCAAGAAGAGAAATCAGATACATTTTCATTTATTCTTTAATCAGAGAACACGCTCCTTCTAATATTCAGAATGGAAAGTTATGGGCACAGCTTGTGGGGCAAGACTGTCCCACACAGAGTGAATTCAGAAGGGGATCTCACTGATTGCATTAAATGGTATGGAAGAAGGGTGACCGCTGGAGAGAAACAACTCATCTTTTTAAACATGTGATTTTTATTTATTCCTGACTTTTCAGAACAGTAGTTACATTCAGGGAAGTCAGTATATAAGAGAGTCACATTCTTACTCAGCAAATCAGCTCCCTGTCTGTGTATTCTGCTGACTTTAGGGATAAAAGTAAGTTACTGCTTCCTATTAGCTCTGCAGAATAGCGCAGCTCTGGGAGAAGAAGCTGGAACCCATTCTGGATCATGTTTCAGACTTAATTTTAAATCCTACTGAGAATTTTATTTCTGGTGGGACTGTGAGAGAGAAAACACATCTGAACTTCGAAACCTCAGGATATGTTTTGCAAATCTGGAAACTAGAAAATCATCCATTCCTTTATAAGCTGAGGAAGTTTGATTTAGAAGTCAGACACACAAACTTGAACACCCTCAGTGTTATTTTACAGAGTTGATACACACTTCAAACAAAAAATAAGCTCATCAAACTAAATATGCTTAATAGGGGCTACTCTATGTCGTATTACCTCCATACCATAAAATACCATATCTGGCGATGCTAGCCCAACAGAAGAATGTCCTTGCCCCACCCTCCAAAAAAGACACAGACAACATTACAAAAAGCTAAAGTAGTAAATTGATGTCATGCTATAATTATAGAGGTTAAAATGGTGAAACTTTTTTCTAAAACACATGATTACCCCACTCTATCCAAAGAATCCTACTGAAGCAAAGTAAAATTTTCTGGCATAAACGTCATGGACACAAATTCAATACTATGCACTACTACAGAGTTGGAGAAAAGCTAGATTGTCCAAATTTTAGTCCAAGCATCCAGTGTATGATGGGAACATTTCACTGTATTACGTGTGGCTAGAATAGTCCCATAATGAGCTTAAAAATATTTAAAGTCTCATTATTCCAGGACAGATATTCCTCTTTTGAGATCCATACCCAGTATGTCACATTTACAGGCCACAGAGAGTCTTCTCATGACACCTATTCCTCTAATAGATGGCTGCATGAAATTCAAATCAAATGAGGCAAACTTGCTTCTTCTGAGCTGCAGCAGCCATAGGTAAACTATTGACTGTCCATCCAGCACTTCCACGGAACTGTTAGCTCCAATTTGCCTCCCCCTCAAACATGGATAATCTCTTAGGATTTAATCCACACACAGTGCAGGACTTTGCCCTCACTTTCAGATGCCCCTAGCATCACTGAAAACTCTAGAACAGGACAGATTGTCAACGACTCACTTGACCACATAGTAGATCTCCAGGCAGATGATTTTCATGATTAAGGCACAAGTGTCCAAGACACTTAGCTACAAAGAGGGAATAAAAGCAGAGCATGAGCAGGTTATCTGTTGCTCCAGGTCAAATCTGGCAGCACTGTGTCCCAAGCACTGTCCTACAAAGAGTGTTGAGGACCATACTCTAAAAAGTACAGGACACCTACACTATCAATCAAGCACCCTTGTGTTGTTCAAGTGGCCCCCGTTTTCCGGTTACCCTTGGATTCCTGAGCATTATGCCAACAGGGCCTATGAGTAGCACAAAGGCAACCCTCTGGGCCTCCTTGGGGCTGAGACAGGGATGGAAGCAAGACTTGGCCTGCTTATCACCTAGAGGCAGAGTGAATGGCATGGCACTTTCCTATGAGAACTGTCTCTCCCATGAGAGTGCCACAGCCATCTTCTCTAGTTAGGAGGGAGTAAGGATCAAATGGCCTTATGTAAGAACAGCTGCCTCAGTAGACAGTGCTCATCTACTCTGCCAACAAGGGAAGAGCACCATATTCAAATCTGTATGGCAGCTGGATGGAGGGGGATTAAGATTTTCACAGGGAAGACAGAAGTTTCCAAAGCAGAAGAATAGCAAAATCCTCAGGAACCCAAGTCAGTCTGAGATAGGCCCACTAAGGAGGAGAGATTGTTCAGATGTCTGGGAACAGGAGCAAAATATCCTGTACACGTATATACATACACTATATTGCACATCTAGTGTACTAGTTCTTTATCAACATTAAGGAGGTAAGCATCATCATCCCTGTTAGGTAGATGTTATCTCTGTTTTACAGATGGTGAAACAGAGGCAGTGAGAGTTCAGGAGACTAGTCCAAAGTTACACAGCTAATCCATGCAAGCGTTGGAAACAAAACCCACTCTCAGAACTCCCCCTTGTGCTTTACCTAACCATATTTCCTCTGAGATGACAACAAGCAAAAGGAAGGAAGTTGCACACACCACTCACTTCTCAGAAAAAAACAGCTATTGTCAGTCCTTATAAACAACTCACCTCTGATGTTTCTAAGGGGGGAGAAAGGGTCCCAAAGAGGGGGTTGGTTAAGTTTTCCCAAAACTTTGGCCTAAAAACACATAAAAATACTGTAAGTTACCATACTTCTCCTATGGCTCTCAACCTTTCCAGACTACTGTACCTCTTTTAGGGCTCTGATTTGTCTTGCGTACCCCCCAAGTTACACCTCACCTAAAAACTACTTGCTTACAAAATCGGACATAAAAATACAAAAGTGTCACAGCACACTATTACTGAAAAATTGCTTATTTTCTCATTTTACAATATAATTATAAAATAAATCAATTGGAATATAAATATTGTACTTACATTTCAGTGTATAGTATATAGAGCAGTATAAACAAATCATTGTCTGTAGGAAATTTTAGTTTGCGCTGACTGCACTAGTACTTTTTATGTAGCCTGTTGTAAAACTAGGCAAATATCTAGATGAGTTGATGTATCCCCTGGAAAACCTCTGCGTACCCCTGGTTGAGAACCGAGACCTACACAGCACATCTGATAGGAACAGTCTGATCCTGCCAGTCTTTCACTGCAAATTCCACTGTCTGAGATATTTCACACATGTAGTAACACTACTCACCTGGCAGTGCAGAGCACACTGAAAGAGGAGGGTTTCTTCAACAGAACTGTGCATATGTGCTTCACAACAGAAAGTTTAATTTTTCCCTAACATAAGCATCCCTAACTACTGAATTTTTCTCCAATGTTTCGCCTGCAAAGCAGGTTACCAGGAGACTGGAGGAAGAGGTCTAACCAGCTGTTAGCTGAGAAGCCTCTGAGTCTGACCACCAGTATCTAAGTTACAGTTAAAAGGCATCCTCCAACCTGTCAGAACTGGTGGGATATGTTTATTTCTATTCACTGAAATAGAGTTTAAAACAGCCCATTCTCAATCAGCCTGTGAATGGTACTAGTCCTGATGCTATTCAACATTTTCATCAATGATCTGGAAATAAATATGAAATCACTGCTAATAAAATTTGCCGATGACACAAAGTTTGGAGGTATGGTAAATACTGAGGACACGGCAGTCATACAGAGAGATCTGGAGAGCTTGGTAATCTGAGCCCATTCAAACAAAATGCATTTTGAAAACAGCCAAAGTTATACACTAGAAACAAGGCATACAGGCCACATCTAAAGACAGCATAGAAAAGCAATGACTCACTTGGTCCTCAGGACCAGCATGGCACTATCCCGACGGTCCTGCCACAGGGCATGAAGGAATGCAATGGCGGCCCGGTGCAGGAGGGGAGGGCACCAGTATCTTTCCTGCTGTTTGGAGTCTATCAGTTCCAAGACCACTTGGAGGCAACTCCATTCCCCTAAGCTGAATTCCTAAAGCAAGAGGGAGAAAATGAGAAACATCTACATCCAACCACTTCCTGTTTCAGTATGCTATTTAATTCCACCGACAAAATACACAGGGAAGTAAAGCTTGAGCACATGGTATAGGTGTGTGTTTCATATGCACATACATGTAATATATAACACCTATGAGGAATTTCTAAAAAGACAGTGAAGAGCGGAATAAATTATTTTTATAAGTCAGATTACTTCAAGGGGCAGAAAAAAAGCTTTACTTTCCTGTGTATTTTGTAGGTACAATTAAATAGCATGCTGAAACAGGAGGCACTTGCATAGTCGTTGGAGAACACAGGAAGATTTCTCTTTGGTCGAAGGGAACCTTTTTACCAATTGATCAGAAGGTCATAAGGTTCTCATCACAGAATCAGGCTACACAGCATTAAAACCAATGTTCAATATCTTGTAAGGCGCCTCGGGGTGTATGACAAAGACACTCATACTGAAGACAAAGTAAAGCCTTAGAGATCTTTACTAAAATAAGGAACAAAGCCAGGAAAGCTCCAAGCCACATGAAAAGATAGGAATATCCTGTTACTCCAGTAAATCCTTATGTAGACACTTGCTGTTTTACCTTTGACCCATCACTCCCATCTTTCACTTCCAGGTTCAGGAAGAGCTCAATGAGCCCAGGCTGTGTCTCTACAGCAACAGTGAGGAACTCCAGGATCATGACTTTAATGCGCATATCCTCAATCTTACTCTGCAGGCGGGTCAAAAAGGCATCACGAATGGCAGCAGCATCACTCCCCAGGCAGGCGTAAACAGACATTGGAGCCACCTGCAAAAGGGAAGAAACACACTAAAAACATGTAGATAAACACTATGGTGCTTCCTCTCAATATATAAATGAGGCTTGTGATATTTGTTTTAAACTGAAATTCCAGAAAATTCTCACCCTTGAGCGCAGGCACATGGGAGAGAGGAAATCAAGAAATAATTTTGATTTTAATGGAAAATATAGAAACTTGTCAAATCGTTCTGAGTTTTGGTTGCCTCTTTAGGAATTCTGCTCCATTCCTTGTCTATTTCAAAAGGAAAGGGGCAAAACCTAAGAAGACAGACAGACAGCTACATAGATTTGGGTTGAGACATGTTAAAATAAATATCCCCAAAATTGCAACATTTAAATGCTTAAATACAACCCAGAGGCGCTTTCAGATTTTAACAACCAAAAAGTGTTAGTACAATAGGTAAAGAATAAGTCTTAATACAGGGTTCCTAGATAACTGTTAATATAGGTCCCTTTTTGACAAGGTTGGATATCTCAAAGCAAGAACACTCACAGGAGACAGTTTAAGTGATGGAATCAACAAAAAGGGAAAGCATGGGAAAGCACTTGTGAGAAACTAGTTTTACCGTAGCAAGTCGTTTGAGCAGCTGGATGGCAAGGCGTGGCAGTGCTGGGTCGTGTTTGTGGTAGATATATTTGGCTAAGACAGCAATCAGATTGTTCCCATGAGCACCTGGTGAGAACACAATTAAATCACAGGTGAGAAACTGGAATAGTCTCCTATGAGGGCTCTTCGAGAGAGACTATTCAGCAACTATCAGTAGCAGCATTGTACTCTATACTAGAATGGAAAGGGAGTGAGAGGGAATGAATTCAGCTTTCCAAGAGGACAACAGACGGGTCTGGCCATAGGTACTACTGGCAGCTGCTTTACCATACTGTTCAGCACTGTCTCATGTTAGAAAGCAGTAAACAAAAGAAGTGAAAATAACAGTAGGTGGCTATTTGAAAGCAGTCCTGGTGAGCCAACAATGTGAATATAGTCCAAAGCTTCCACACTACTCTCAGAACTGCAAAGAACCAGAAGCATCAGTGCCACCAAGATCCTAGAGGATGAAGAGCAAGAGAAAAACAATTCTGCTACCCTCCCAAAAGTGAGCCCAGTGTCACATACCCAGCATCACTGCATAAGAGGGTTCCGTAAAGGTTATAATGCGAGGGGAAAACCTGTTATCCTAGTCCACATTACAGGGAATTTACTAAATGTCCTTTGGCTAATCCCTTGGAGGAGGAGAATGCCCTCTGGCACCCTCCCCTCACAAGTACGCTGGATGAGAACTGCACTGTTCAGAGAAGTCATACCTCTATCCAATGTTAGCAAGTTACACATTATCTGTGTGCGAGGGACAGACACTACTGCCTGGGCTGGCCAACAAAGAGGTACATACCATGCTGAGTAAGTGCCTGTTCTAGTGGGGATACCACGCTAGAAGGGGATTTCAACCGGATGACGTTATTGGTGACCGAGAATGCCAGCTTTACTGTCTGGATCAGCAGCTGGCCCTGGCCCAGTGACTCATCGCTGTGTTGCCAAACAGAAACCAAAAGGAATACATTAAAATCAACTCAAATGATGCTCATAAGCTGTACAGTATTCAAATAGCAAATTCAATATTCTGTGGTTCTATCATGCAACAGCAAAGGTTGTAAGAGAACTCCACTTACTCTCACTTACCATGTAAGTGTTGCAATATAATGCAAAAAACTACTGCACAACCAATCTTGAGTTTATAATAGTAGCACAAGGGCCTGAGAGTGTTTCTGTTCTAAACCCTTGTCTTTGGGGTGCATAGCTGTTCTTTGGGGTGCATAACTGTGATTTTACTTCTTCCTTAGGTTGGAGTTAAATTAGCTCATAAGTTTTTAAGTTTGAGGAGTGCAAAAAGCAGTTTTCAGTCAGATCCAATAACCCAAAAAATTTAAAACTCTTGTATCGTCCATTATTGCCAAGGAGTAGGAGGAGGGAAATTAAAACCAACAAAAATTAAGCTAAAAACTTAATTACCAGACAAAAAAAAGTTGTTGAAATACAGTTAAGGTTGAGACATAATTCACTTAAACTTTAGAAAGCAAAGACATCTGAAGTTAAGATTCCTTCACCCACAGTAACTCTCTCCCCATATCTTGCTCACCCTCCCATGAAAGTTTCACCTGTTTCTGCATGAAACATAAACCCACCCTTTAGAGTACATTTTTTTCTCCTATGATGGCTTTTTAAAAGCAGAAACCTCCACTGGCTGTTAACACATTTTATTCCAATGAGTGCAGCATGAGAAGTCTCTTGTAAACGTTGTACTCCTGAAGGTTCTAAACTTTGCTGTCTATATCAGTGGATGTTAGAGGATCCACATGGCCTTTGGTTTCACAGTAGATGTTCAAATCAGCAAGGGGCTGTTTCTACCATTAGTCTCACTTATAAGGAGTCCAAACCAGTCAGACAAAGAAAAAACAGGTTTTTGAATTTTATTAACCTTTTTAATCCTTATTAAAGTTCATCTGTTTAGGGACAACTTTTTAGAGATTAATGCCACAATCTCCCAACAGATCTCACCTCCTCCTAACAAGCCCAGGCTCCCCCTTCCCTTTTGTTCTGGAACAAAGCAGAGATGGAAGGGATGAGCCTTAAAACCTCCTAACCCTTTTCATCACAACCTATCTTTAGGAACGAGCAGGCACGTTAAGACGGGAATGGTCATGGCAAGGAAATAGGAAGATGAGGTTGCTATACATGGGGCAGAGGGTTACTCAGTGTCTCACAGTGAAACTGGAAGTAGGGTCACACAGTTTTGGGTGGTGGCTAGATGGGGTCTCAGTATGAAGACCAGTATTTCCCCTGAGCTGGACAGCTGCTTTATGAGCTGCTTAGTTTGGGACAAAGAGGGAGCAAAGGTCCCCTGCTGTAGCAGGACCCAATTCCTCCGCTGTCTGTGGTGATTTGCTTGAGATCTCCTTCAGGCAACAGGCAGAGCTTATAACCTCTTCAAATCTCTAACTAGTTCCTCTTATGAAACTCTGCAGATACATGCCATGTTACCTACAACTGCCACAAAGCCTGTCACAGAAATCATCTTATACTTAAAGCCTTAAAATCTGACCCTTCGTCATTACGAGCTTTTCCACTTCAGCTTGTTAGTAACAGTCCTGTGTGTCAGTTCTAACTGAAAATTAGCATGTAAAACAAATGTGAAGTTTTCAGACCAAGCCATTTTTCAGTTATGAAAAGACAAAACAAGTTGTAACAATTTTGAGTCCCCTTCTTTATTTCTTCAGACTCCCATAAGTAAGAAACTAACCTCAAAACTTTGCTAAAAGATTCTACTATGCAAAGAGACTATGGAAAAGAAATTTCAGGAAGAAAGGAAAATTTACAGAAAGTTACACAGAGGAGAGCCAAGTTCAAGATCAGACTTATAATGGCAGCTGTTACAATTTGAACGATAGAGTTATTACTATGTCTAGATAATTCCATGAAAACAAGGAGGCAATTCAGAATTGAAACTGATGCTTTATCCTTAACCCATCCCACCATGCCAATGTCATGTATGTTTCCAAATTATGGGTGATCTTACGTATTACAAAGGCTATAATACACAGGGACAAGAGGATGAGATAAGATAGTCTTCGTCATAAGTCAGACACTGCATGTTCTCTGAACATAAGGGTTTTTTGGAAGGGTGGGGGGGTTCTGGCTTGCATAATATTACACTTACTTCCACAAATCTGCAATGCGTGCAATTCCCTTGAAATTCTCCAATGAGTGAGTATAACTGTTGGACCAAACAAGTAAAATAAATCTAAAATTTCTAAGATCATGCTACTTCATTTTTATAGAAACAAGTCACAGGAAGCATGGAAAGGGGAAATACAGAGGCACAGCCAGGACAATTCAAGGACTAATGTATAAAAGCAAGAGTATCATAAAGATTAAAATGTCCTTGGCATAGACGGGTAAACAAGAGCACACATAACTGCTGATGCATGCTATCTTTGATACACATGTAGGGTAACTGTCCAAATAGCTGTGTTTAAGCTCAAAAGCTTGCCTCTCTAACCAACAGAAGTTGGTCCAATAAAGCTTACTTCACCCATCTTGTCCCCCTAATAATCTGGGACCAACACGACTACAACAACGCTGCATATAAATAAGTGATTGTCATTTTAAGGAGAGAAAAGGGAGAACACTATTGTTAAGGAACTATTTTTGACTAAACCAAACTTGGCTAAGGAAAAAGAGCCAAGCTGTATGAACAGGGTGATGAGACAGTATCAGACAGCTACTGTGAAATAACCAACTATAGCACTGTCATGTGTCTCTATGACAGATCAAAGAGTTGAGGATCTCTGACCTCTGTATACCACTGGTGGTCTGGGAAGCAGTTGCTAGTGATCAGTGGAGAGACAGCAAGCCACACAGTTCTGGCTCTCTTCCTTGCTTCCTGAATGTGAAGGGGAGGAGGACTACATGGTAAAGCAGTATGTGCAGAGGTGCAGGTGGAGGAGGAGCAGAACAGATAGGATGGTTAGATGAAATGAAGAGCCAAAGTAAGCAGCTTGATTAACTTTCTTCACAAAGGGCAATCCACATTAAAGGCAGCTAAAATGCTTAGATACTTTCCTAATGTTACTTTTCCACATAAGCAACTGCTATACTCATGAGAGATTTTATGCTATCATGAATGAGAGAGGATGGGGTCCACAAGATCACAATCGGAAGGACAGGTGTCCTCCGTACGCGCACGCACACACACTTGAGGTCCAGACTAAGAAGTCTGAAAGCCTCTACTACAGATTATCTGTACTGCAGTCATGTGGCATCAGTCTGTGAAAAACCTCTAATTCAATATTTCTATTTGTTTTCATTGTATTCTAGGTTCCCTCTTTCCCCAACAGATTTGTTAAAGTATCTGAAGAGTTAACTGTCCCGAGCCAGAAAGGCTGGGTGGGTCCCATGAGCACATTATTAAGGGCTAGAGAGAGTTTTTCAAAGCACAGAAGGACCTTTAGTTACACACTAATAAATACAGGCATTTAACCATTGTTGAAGTGTTCAGAAGTAACTGTCCTGATAACTGGCTGGGGAGGAG
This sequence comes from Dermochelys coriacea, assembly GCF_009764565.3. Classification (NCBI taxonomy): domain Eukaryota; kingdom Metazoa; phylum Chordata; order Testudines; family Dermochelyidae; genus Dermochelys; species Dermochelys coriacea. The sequence goes on along the minus strand of NC_050083.1, from coordinate 13,314,962 downwards.
GTTTAAGTTGTGAAGCAGCCCCCAGAACTGCCTTCAGGAATCCACATATAAGAAACTGATTAATCAAGAAACCACAAGGACTTTCTAACACTGCAACTCAAACTTTGTAATAGTTTACTCAAGCTAGTGGATTGTACTGGACTCAGGCATGATTTGGAGGCACGAAAATTGGAATTTTTGCTACAATTTTCCTGCCTTTTACTTCATTTGGTACTTTTATATGCTGAATCTAGTGATTTCTTTATAACAGCATTACTACAAGCAAGTGTGAAACAATCAAGCATACCCACATCTCATTTCCATAGTGCAATACTCAGTTAGGCTAAGCAAAATCAGAAATGAAAAGCAACTGCAGGAATTAGGGAATGTATACAAAGAGAATAAGCACAGCAACAGAAAGCTGTGAATAAGCAGCAGGTTCTTGATAATTTTTTTCAGAATTTTGATCAGAGATGGTTACCCTGACTGGCAGCTCCACTGAGTCCCAGCAACATGTAACCCAGTAAAGCCACATTTCAAGTATTATTTGTTGCTGCTTCTTCCATGGAAGAGTGGAACATGCGACTCACCTACAGGACTGCGAGGCCATGACCATATCAATGGTGTCCACACCGATGCCCATGATGTTAATAACAGCCTGTCCTGCATCTGTGTTGGCCAGGCTGAAGATGCATAAGGACTGCAGGCTTGGAGCATTGCTGCAAGACAAGAACACAGACAATGGAAAGCAAGGAATCAAAGGAAAGGTTCTCTGCCTGATCTGATACACTCAACATTTATCAGTACCAGCATCAGCCCAAACACTACAGGGATGAGCACATTAGAAATGCGCAAGATAGAAAGGTCCTACTAATCCACCATGCAAGTTAACACAAAGTAACTTCTTCCAATTTCTATACCATCCCCTCACCTCATCTCTCCCCCATTCTCCAATATGTTAGGTGCAAACCCTCAGAGTGGGCACACCAACCACAGAGAAGTGGATGGCAGTCTAACGGGCCCTGGAATGTGTACATCTGAAGCAGAATAAAATTAAGTCTGTTTCCTTCCCCTCATCAGCGGGGATGACCATCTGGGTTTGCCCTCTCTCCCACCCCTTTCTGCATTTTCCTGGGCTCAGTGTAAGCAAGGGGGCATCAAGACTACAAAGCAGCACACTATACTCTTGCCAGTTTAATATTTCACATTCTAGGTTGCAAACAAAAGAACAGTGACTGAGATCTTCTGCACTGTAAATGGGGCTGTTGCATATACAGTGATGTATGAAATTCTCTTCCTCCTTACCCACTGTGAGGATCCATTTCAGGGCAGAGATTCAGAATAGCATGGATGAGCTGCAGGATTAGGCACCCTGAAAAGCAGGAAGAATCGATTCAGTCTTCAGAGAGAACAGTTGTTGAGTTCAGAAGCAATAGGTACCATTACATTATAAAGTATAAATCCAAGTGCTCACTTAGCCATTTATAATGAAAGGGAAAAAAAACAGAGAAAGACACATTCTCTCTAGACTGAGTTCAACTTTGCTTCCCTTGAAGAGCTATCCTTACCAATTCGTTCTCTGACTCCATGGGAGTTATAGCGCCATTTGTGGTAGTTTGGTAACATTTCCTTCAGCACAAACACAATGCAGGGCATTAGCCCTTGGCTCTGGGTGCTGCCAAGTTGTCCCTAGAAAAAACAGCAACATTACAGTTCCGATTCTAATTCAAAGGTGTGAAATCTTTGGTTGGAAGACATTTAATGCTCACACTCCAAAGACAGAAATAGGGGCCAGAACAGTTCTGCCAGCAGTATTGCACAATGCAGCATGGGGACAGAAGTTTATGAGCAATTTCTATTCTCTTGCACTTCAAAGCAAGTGAAGATCAGATGTGTTAGGGAGGTAAACACACTTGGATCTCTAGAAGAGGAAAAGCAGCAAAGAGCTTTCCTTTCCTGCTTACACAGAGCAATGTTAATGGGTTTTGAAAGAGACTGAGCACTCCCACCACCCTGATTGGGGAGCGAGTGCAATTTGCCACTTGAAGATGATTGTTGGAAAGACCAAAACATGGGAAAAGCAGGAGCCCCAGCACAAAAGGCGGGTATGTTGTCAAGTGGATACCAGAGGCGGCCCACCCAAGGGAACCTAATACATTCAGTACACACCTTTACCTCATCTTCATCGTCCTCAGCTAGTAGTAATCTATTGCTGCCTGAAAATGTAGGAGCATTTCAGAAACACTTACACGGACAAGAGTTGTGACCAAGTGTAGGAAGGATATGGTGACACCATACTCGCCCTGAGGCTGTTCCACGCTCATCAACAGGTTTCCATAGCCCCCAGCATTCATTCCCTCTGCACTGTTGAAGGAGCAAGAGCATGCATTGTATGTACAATAGGAACCAAGCATGATGGAGAGGTGTGCACACATGTGCAGTGGGGAGGGGGATCCCATTAACTAATACACATGGGGGAATGATCCTGAGTAGAGAAAAGGTGACTCACCAAGCTCAGGACAAATCACCCTTCCACTTAAGAAGTATTTTACTTCTCCTTAAGGGCAGTATCTTGTATTTTATATGTCTGATTAATCTTGCTTCTGCTGCAAAGCTAAGCATATTTATGATCAGAGGGTGTGTCTAAATGTATTTTCTACTTATAGAAAATATAAGGAGCTCAAACACTTTATAGTCACATGTGATTCAGTGGAACTGAATTTAGAATAAGGATTTTGTCAGTTTATTATGTAAGAATGGAACATTAGGTGTCTGGATTTTAGAAGGTTTGGAATTCACACTAGTGAAACACTTACTCATAAGGCATATTATCAAGGAAAGCAAAGGCACAAGAGAAAACTGAATTACCTAATCATGTGACTCATAATGGAAACTGGATTGGCAACAAATGGTAAGAATCCTGTGTGGTGAAGGTCAGTCCAAACCTAGAAGAGGAGAGAGCAGTTTGAATATATCCCCATATATATATATATATATCCATTTCAAAAAAATCAGAAGGTATACCCTCACCTTAGCTGGCATGCGGGCAGCCAATACAGTCAAACAATTGACACAAGAAGCAATAACATCCACCGGGGGAGAGATCACACTTGTTAACCTAGGAAAAACCCAGAGTATTATAGATAAAATCTTCAGAACTTAGGTCTGGTCTACACAGTTTTTATACTGGTATAGAGAGGTTGTGATTTCTCCGAGGAAATAGTTAACTCTGTGCAACCCTTAGTGTGGACAGAGTTATATAGGTGCCTTATTCTGGTAAAGGGTATTCCCCTTCCCTTCAGGGATAGCTATATCAGGTGCCATTGCATCCACATTAGGGAGAGTTGTACTGTTATATCATTATAGTTAAAGCAATACAACGGTTGTGTGTAGGCAAGGTGGTCTAGTGGTCTAAGCACAGGACATGAAGGCAGGAACTCCAGAATTCTAATCCCAGCTCTGTGACAGACTTCCTAAATAGCCTTTGGTAAAATTTGTTGTTGACCATTTTTCTCATTTCTAGCAACTTTAGGGGTGCCTTAGCTATCACTGCTAGTCAGCTACTTACCTCTGTAACAGCATGTAGATCCGTGATGTGATCGGCAGAAGACAATCTGCTATCGACACATCAGTGCTGATGACCTTGTGAACCAGGTCAATGATTGGCTTGACCCTCTGGCAGTGCTGAATCACATCTGGATAAAGAAAACTAGTATTACAATCTGGAGAGATACAAAAGCAGCATTACTCTCTCTCTCTCCACTCCTTGGATGATCTACTATGATCTCTACAAGAGAGGTCCTAACCTTCAGTAAGTTACTTCTCAGATTACTCCATATCTCTAATGAAAGGAACGTCTACTTTCCAGGGTACAATACAGAAATTGATTAAACTGGGACCATGTCCCTCAAATGACCAATGACAGAAATGTGAGGGGGGGGGGTATATTTCATGCTCATTTTTCTCTCATCTTAAATATGTCCAGCTCCCTACAAGCGCTTACCACCTCCTGATATCTTTTACGAAAGCAGTATGATACAAAAAATGAAACCTTTCCACCTCCTGGAAAGGAGTATTTGACTCTCTCCTCTCTCTCCTACTTTCTTTCTCTCCTTTCTTCCTCCTCCTATCTCTCCAGTTCTCCTTACTCTTCTTCTCTAGTATTTGCTTCCCTCCCCTTGTCACAGTCACCAATGTGGTGTTAGACTCAGCCACAATGCCCTTCTGGAACATTCAGCGGCAGACTGTTCCAGTGGAAGTGGAGAATGTGCCTAGGACCTGTTTCAATCCCACTGAAATTACTCTTGATTTTTTTCATCTTATGTTAATGTTACTAATGTGTCACACTCCTCTCTCCCCCGTAACATCCGCCCCAATTCCCATCTTGCCTCACCCGCTGTCGATACAACATGGAGCAGCATCTCAATTTCGCAGGTGAACAACGTCCAGCTGCTGTAGGAATATTCCCATCGTACTAAGTATGCCCGGTCATCCAGCATCACCTGGCCCACTGTTCCCTGAGGTATTCGTAGGTTTGTCTGGCCCAGCCCTAAGGGAGGGGGAGGAAAAAGTGAAACAAAAACGAAGTCAGAAGCTTCCGAATGTGATCAGAAGCCAGTCTTCACAATTAAAACCTGCAAGCAATTTGGTCAATAAAAGACTAGATCTGAAAGTGTTCCAAGGGTGAATGAACCCACCATATTTCCTTACCCAGGGGATAGAGAAGCTTTGGCGCCTGCCTTCTCCAAAGGGTGCCATCTTCATGTGAGATCACATCAGGAGGCTTGTGTTTGTACAACTCAATGTAGAAGGACATTTTATCCAGGAAACTGTACACCTGCAAACGGAGAGAGCTACAGAATACAGCCAGAGAACTAGAGCATTCTAGGGAACTATTAAGCCAGGCCATTTCTAGGGATAGGTAAGTTTACTTGAAATGCATAGTCTGTTTCCAACATGCCAACTCTTACTGAAGCAGAAATAACACCATCCTGTCCCCATGGAATTGCCCAAATAACTCCTCTCTGAACTAGTGAATCAGGAAGACAGGAACTAATTACAAGTAAAGCACTAAAAGATAGCATCCTGACACAAGGGAATTGTCAGAATCTGTGAGTAGCGCTTCAGCTCTGGGTTCTGGCAAAGTGGCTCCCATAAAGTTGCAATGAAATCCTTGCTTCCCCGGTTTATCATCTGGTGTCTAAATTACTTGGAACTCTTGTATACTGATTGCACATCATAAAACAGCAACTGAGTTATACTCAGAACTTTGTTTTTTGTGTTAGCCTCCCTGAACCATCATATTAATCATCAGAGCAGGAGGTAGTTCCAAAGCATAAAATACGTTTGAGGCCCAAGCAACATTACCCTACAGTGCCACGTGGGAGACCTGGGCTCAGTTCCTATTATCTTGATCCCTAGGATTGTCCGTGCTATGAAGGCAGCAAGTTCAGTACTAGAGCGAGTGTGTGCCCTATATCATGCAACAGCAACCCTTCTGGCAGGCTCAGAAGAAAGTCCTGTCCAGACCTCTTTGGCCAAAAGGTTGATGGTTGTTACCCAAGGCATCAAGGATTGCATGTGTGTACAAAGCAAAAGGAGAGGGTCAGACACAATGTTCCTTTTCTGTCCAGATATAAACTGTCTTCCAGATTTCAGGCTAGTTCCATACCTTTTTTGCAGTAGATTTATCCGATACAAGGGCTTTGAGCAGCTGCAGAAGAGGAGAAAGAAGATGTGGGAACATCCCACACACACTGTCCAGGATAATACCCAGACCTGCGGTTGGCTCCTGGCCATGGAGACACAAAAGAAAAACTGTTACTAAACAAAAAATTATCAACATGATTCTTCTGCTGGGTCAATGCAGCAAAGCAACTTTAGCGAGGGATGTGCTTAGAGCTCCTGCTGCTGAAATATTCCTGTTGCATCTACAAATCCTAGCATTCAAAGGTTTAGAGAAAAAACAACACTCAACTATTTGTATCATTCATTGACCCTTAGTGGAAAGTTAAACTTCTCAAATTAACAAAGCAAATTCCCTGATCAGAGCAGGTGGCGATGAGAGATGCTTGGTTTCCATTATTTCCTGCCTCATGTTGTTAAACGTTAAGCAAATAGATCTATTCAAAAGACCACTAATTTCATCTCTATGGAACATACACCCACTATTAATCATGAACAAAAGCATCACTCCAGCCCTTAGTTTTGCTGTGATGGGCAACTAGTGTTAATGCCCCTGGGTGAGAGAGAGTGCAGGGTATAATGTAGGAAGGTGAAATGGAAATGGATGAGCAAATCTGTAATGAAGCATGATTAGAGGTTTTATGCAAGGGAAAGTGACTTAATCTCTGACACCACTACATCTCAGCCATTTCTGTCACAAGAGCAATATCAGCACACAGTGTTGTTCTAGCATTTAATTCTAATGTAGCTGGTTGCAATCGGAAGCAAAATGTTCACCCACACAATCCCAGCCATGCCTTAAATTACCATGTAAATTACGACTTGTTTCAGGATCAACAATGCAGCCACAGACTGTACCTTAACAAAATGGGGGGAGGGGCTAAGGACAAGCCATATAAGAGATGCAAATGGAAACTAGCTCTGCAAGCCCTGCTAGAAACTACAACCAAGGGAATATGAACACCCCATTTCTTTCTTAAAAGGGCATATTTCAACAGGGTATGACAGCAAGCAGGAAAGGCCAAAGAAGTCCCAAAGTACTCACAGTCCTCCAGAAGAGCTGGGGAATGCTGGAAGCCGCTAGAACTTCACAGGCTGCATCAATGATGTCCTTCAAAGGAAAGAGGGTGGGGAGAAATGAAAATTACTTTATACTGACAGTTTCCTTCCAAACCAAATCTTGTCACCTCTTTTGGAATCCAGGATTCAATACAGTAACATTTGTGATGCTGACAGACCAAGTGCTAGCTCATGCTAAACTCCCAGGCCAATTCACTTGTGTATTAGTGCAGATTAAAGTGGTTCTTAATTGTATAAGTATGTATTTGAGGTTTACACTTCATGAAAACTATGGGATGTTACATGTATTGTTTTCACTTATCTGTATCCTGTTATAATGTAATAGCAAACATTTACATTGTACATACTCCTGTAATTAAATAACCCATCAAATGAGAAAAAAGCTTTGTGTAATGCAGATGAAGAACTTTAGCAGGAAAGTACTAATCTGTGTGCATTTGAAGGCAAGTGGTCATTGTGTGTGATGATCAGAGATCAAAGATTCTAAATGCACTCGACTCTCTCCACCAATTAAAGAAAGAGCACACTGTCAGCTTATTTTCTGTGAGAAGAAGCTATAAGTATGGATTCAGGGAAAGAGCCGGGATCTCTGGACCGTTTGGACTATGACCCGGAATGGTACCTGATGCAAAGCAGTGATCCAGAGCAATATGGGTACCCTGAAAAGACTTTTGGGAAACTAGTAGTTTATTACATCTCTACCACCATTTGGAATTATAGACTGTGACTCACCTAAAACATATATTTCACCGGCTTTAGCCTCTCAATAGTGCATTTCCTTTTCTTAGCTAATAAACCTATAGTTAGTTTACTACAGAATTAGCTACTAGCATTGTCTTTGGTGTGAGAACTAGAATGCAACTTGACCTGAGTGAGTGACTGGTCTCTGGGGACTGGAAGTAACTTGGATATTTGTGATTTTTGACATAAAAGACCATATATCACTAAGTCCAGTTTGTCTGGGTGGCAAGATAGATTGTCTGTGACTTCACTATAAGACTGTTACAGTGATCCAAGAGTTCACATTTGGTACTGAGTTGATGCAATTTAATTACAGAACATACCACCAGTTTAGTGTCTGTGTTATTGTTAGTCTCTAAGATGCCACAAATACTCCTTTTCTTTTTTGCGAATACAGACTAACATGGCTGCTTCTTTGAAACCTGTCCTGCTTTTGACATTCAGCCCTGAGGTAGGCACTCACAGTTGTGAGCCACTCCAAACAGTGTGGCATCAGTCATTCCCTAAATTGGAACTGCACACCCTAAGCTAAATAGGAGGAAATATATAAGCCAATTTTACCTGAATACACATCAACTGTCTCTAAAAACCACACTCACTGCCAATGAACTGACTGGCATGGGATATGGTAAATCTGTTATGGAAGTAATAGAGAGTATACTGTCCTCCACACCCTAGGAGCTCAGTGCCATTATGTTATCTCTTATCCCCATTTCCTTCTGACCAGTACTCCAGCATTTGCTCTGAAACCATTGGCCCATCAAAATGTAAGAAACACTACTCTGTATCTTTAATCAGTACCCAGCAGAGATGTTGACAGTTTTCAGAGTTGGAAGAACCATAAAGTTTGTGTTATGCACTTGGAGTAAAACACAGTGGGCCACACTTTCAGAACGGTCTACCTAAATTGTGCAGTGGATACAATCCCAAACACAGAATTTGCACCCAGAGTACAGGTGGCCAGTTTTGAATGTTAGGTTATGGTAGGTTATAATAAATAAGATAAGGAACACAATAAGCCTTTGACACTTACCTGCTGATTGCCTAGTGTATGTAATTCCAGCGAGGTCAGAACAAAGGAAAGCAGCCCATAAATACACATGCAAGCTGTGCTGGCAGTACACTATAATGCAAAAGACAGGTCAGTGAGTGATAGTGGAGACTATAAATCCTATTCAAGAACCAGATATAGTTCATTACAGAACACATGCAACAGCCCTCAGTTTCCTTAGCACATCATGGACATGTGTCTCTGAGCCACTGTCCCTTTCTGCAGGTATATAAGAGAGGGGATCACCAGCTTCACAGCTCCCCACCTCGGACACTAGCCAATGTATCTATGGGAAGACAGCAGGTAGTGAAGTGCCACACAAAACCACCTACATTTTTATGAGTCAATCTGTCTAAAGCCACCTTGCCACCCCCACCCTGGCCGAGAATCCTCTTCAAAACAATTATATCAAGAAACACTCAATGGTCAGAAAAATGGGAGGGCTCTTCTTCCCCCAGTGTATGGCTGACTGACAGCTACTGGAGCTTTGAAATAGTTTGTTCTTGTAAACGACAGTGTCTAGTGAAACTGGAAAATGGTGTCAGAAGCCAAAAGCTGCAATTGCTGGTGCATCTGTGGAGTCAACTTAATAAACAACATAAGTATAATAGTACTGAACACTCATGAAGTTATAGAGTTTAGGGCCAGAAGGGACCACCAGATTATCCTCTTTGATCTTCCGTCTTTCAGTCCACTAAACACCACACAGCTACCTCCAAACTAACCCCAACAAACAGAATCAGACCAAAATATTACACAGTCCTTAGGAGACTAAGCAAAATTATTGTGTTCCACAGGCACAGAACAGGAGAGACCCAAGATGCATCAATTCACAAAGCTCTTGAAATGTTGAGACACACATACAGATATATATAAAGAGCAGATTTTCCAATCACTGGCCAGATCTGGACCTTCTCCGGCCAGATCTAGTCCCTAGCAGAATGACTTGGGGAAATACATTTTTAATTTACCTTCTAAACCTACAAACACTTCGTTTAACTTCCACTCTACACAGAAAAGAGCTGAAACAACAAAACTGATGTCACTTTCTGGCCAACACTTCTCCAAGCGCTCTATTCAGGGCTGGAATTGGACTTACAAAAAACAATGGCCTAACCTACCTACCGTCCCCCACATCTTCACACTACCAATACCATAGAGCCCCCTCACCCTGAAGAGACTACAAACATGACAATGAGAAACTTACATTCTTTCCCCCACTGCTAAGTGATCGGAGCAGCTTTGTGAGGTACTGGAATATATTCAGTTGGATAGCAGTACTTCCCATTCGCCTGATCACACTAGTCGACTCCTCTGGGGTTACTGTGTGACGGAGCAAAGCCCAGGCCAAGAGCACAGGGGCATGATGAGAGATGTCCCCTAAAGTCAGCAGCAGATGGTCCATTTCCTGCTCAGAAGAAAGGATACAAGCAAAGAAATCAAGATAGACTGAAAGAAGCCCTGACCCAGCAAGCACTCAGCTGACTGAGGCTTAGCTCCAATAATCACCTAAGTCATGCAGATAAATGTCTTGTATAAAAACAAGGATCTATAGAGTTGACCAAGTTGTACTTTCAGGAAGAAACTGCTTGGCATGTTTTTTCTGTCAGGCTGATTCATACACTTTGAGGAAGGAGGTGAGAGGGTCACAAAAATAAAGGACACACAACTCTAATGAAAATAATGGATAGCCCCTTGTTTAAATCGAAGTTTGTTGTTTTGTTATAAGTGTCAAAGTGAAATTATAACAAATGTGAAATTCCAGGTCACGTGTGCAAAGATCAGTCAGAGCACGAGCAAAACCAGTGGTTTCCTCCTTAACTTAATGACCTCTCTCTGCTTTTCTAGCTCCCACGTATTTTCTTCCCTGAAAACCTTTGAAATATACTACACCACAGATACTTAGTTTCTCCCCATTTTGATGTCCATGTGAAGACCATGTCTTAGCTCCTCCCTACCCTTCCCTAAAACCTTCAGGGAAACTCTGAAGATAAACCACTTTCTTATGAGATAAATAGAAATTAATAATTCATTTCCTTCTTACTTGCCCCATATTGTAATGTAGACGTTAGTTCAGTCGATCTGCAAACCCAGAATCTCACAGAAAAGTCCTGCCTACAGAGCTCCCGCAGCTCTACCTTGGGCAATCACAACCATCTTTAATTACAGAGGAGCTCAAAATGTCAAGAGACTTATTGAAGGTTTACCTGGTGCATACGCCCATTACTGGCAAATTTATGTTCCTCTGTCCTATCATCCAACACACGCTCATGCAGGGAGTCAATTTCCATGCCTTCCACCAGGATAAGAGCACTGAAGTAGCTGGAACGGGAGACAGGGGAAAGAAGCAAGAAAAAGAAACTCAATTTAAAGATTCAGTAGGAAAGAGGGAAGTAAAGGCTGGATAATGGAAAAGTCCATCAGCTTTACATTTACCTATTAATCCCTTGATAAAGCAAAAAATTATGTGAAATTAAGAGCAATAATCCAAAGAATATAAATTCTTGGATTTTGATGTGCCAACAAATGACAAGTTAGGTCTTCAAAATTATCCACTGCTGGTTGAATAGTCACAAAATAGGAAAGCTATTTATTCTGATTTGAAGATGGCCTCTCTTCCTCTGCCTATTTCTACCACCTTACATGCCACATGGCACGTTTTCAATGCCCAGATAGCCACTGGCTGATTCTCAGTCCAATCTGAAGAAACCTTTTATAAACTAAACCAAAGGTCATAAGCAGCCAAAGTTTACACAAATAGTGATTTTGGAGGGCACCATCATGAAATACATCTATATTCTGTACTGAACAAGAGATTTGTTCAATTGCACACTAATCCCATACATACACACAATACTTACCCAATACGATCTACCAGGTGATCCATGCTTTCATCCACCAAATGTCGGTTGGTCTGTCTAGAGCCAAATCCCTGTTCTTTGAAAAGCCTGGCAAAGGCCAGCAGCTCATCGGGTGCCATCTCAAAGTATGCATAGTAAAGGAAGATGACTTCTAGGAGCATGGATTGCTCGCGGAGGCACTGCACGAACCAGCGGGACACCTGGCGCTCTGTCTGTACAAGGAGGAGAGTCCTACCGTTATATATTGAAACTAGCATGTCAGTTGAAGCAACCTGAAATGAAGAGCGGCTGGGGCAAATCAGTCTGCTCCAAGAGTGAGAGAACCTGCTCTTACGTCACACTGGAAACGCTGTTTAAAAGTCATCCCCTCAATGGCAGTTGGTGCATCCCACAACATATAGCATTAAGGGATTAAGTAAAAATCAATGACATTGGGATTATGTGATCCTTATGCAGCCCACATAGCTGAAGACAGGAAAACCACCTACCCTATCCCAGGAGACACTACCCAAGTTGCCAGGATGCCAGGTGATTCAGTTTCACAATTCTGCAGGTTTTATTTAAAAATTAAATAAAACACTACTAAGAGTAAACAGAGTTGGCTGCTTAAAACAGATTATGCACCACTCCAAAACCCTGGTGGTCTAGTGACAGCTCAATGGGCTTTTAACAAAGGGGATCAGAATTCAGATCTCAAGATTAGAGCCTAGCCCCTGAAACTAAATGTGTTCAGAGTATTACCAAAGGGACACAATTTCCTTAAGTTCCTTAGAAGGCTGGAAATGTCCTTGTTAATTTCATTTAAGCATATTCACTTTGTACTAATTAGCCAACAATGTAGTGAAGAAAGAACGTATAACTCTGATAAAGGATAATTTTTGATAATTTTCAAAATACCATGAGATTTCCATGTGTTTCCCATGTAGGAGCTTCTGCTTTGTATAGATCTTCAAACTGTTTTCGGTAATTAGGAACCAGTTCCTTGTCCAGCTTCTCAACACACTGCGAGTATTGTGCCTTTCAAAAAATAACCCAAACATTACACATATACATATATAAGCTTTTTAGATACATAGACAGACAAACAGTGCGTCACTTAACAGTGAGATCAGATTCAGGAAAAGGTTCAAGTATTCACCATGTAGGGGTGCCTCTCATCCTGAAAATAAGTGAGTAGGTTGAGGACACAGCGCAGAATGCACATTCTTTCTTCATAGTAATAGTCAGCAAGCTGTGAAAACACAATGTCATCAGCATCACTTGCTGCTGTGTCTAACTCTCTCTTCCCTCCCCTTATCTCATCACTGATGCCTCCCACCAAACTGCAGTGACTATGCTTATAAACTTACGTCCATACACTACCTACAATGGACGCGTCAACATAATGGCTTGACTCAGTTAGATAGTTTAAGTCATCTGACAAAAGCATCCAGTTCACTCTTTTGCCTGTTCGCGCACACCCCCTTCATATATTAAAACAGGTTCTGTCATTCCTTTGCTAACTGAAAAAGAAAGGAACAAGATAGAGCAAACAAGGAGAGATGAGATTTCAATCTCTTTATCCTCTTGGATCCATAACTACATAGATGTGATCTTCAGTCCCCTTTCCAAAGTCATCTCTTAGGATGACAACTGAGCACATGAATGCAAAGCTGTGGATATCCTAGGAGTGCTTATTCCTTCATGGTCCAATTTCCGTCAACACAGCCAAAAGGTCCCTGTACAGAGTAACTGCTCATGCTGTTCTAGTCTATGGCCAGCCACTCTTCTGTAAAGCATTTTGAGATCTGCTGATGAACATCGCTATATAAAGAGCAAGGTATTACTACTACTTCACAGATGAATTAGACAAATCCCCCCAGATTTGCTCTTGACACTGAAGGGACACTTCAGCCATTCCCAGCTTTTCCTGACCAATAGCAAACAAAATTAGTTCATTGCCAATACCTCTTTTTAAAATGAAAATAAAAATGAAAACTACTGACCTTCAGCATCAGAGCCTGACTCTGTCTTTCATCCTGCAGGACAGTCTGCAATCAAAACACAACAGAATAAGGAAGTGGCCTTAATGCACCTACACTAGTCACCAAAAAATTCATACTAAAACCAATGAAAGGCATACAAGACATCATTTCTTGTGAGAGGACAGATTTCAGAGTTACAGAGCACAGATTCTCACTTGCAAGCATGAGTTTACTGCTCACTCCTTTCATTCTTTCCCCTTTTCACCCCTACCCCTCTCTCTTAGACACCTGTCAATACATTCCTATGGCTAAGATTCATAGATAGATTCATAGATACTAAGGTCAGAAGGGACCATTCTGATCATCTAGTCTGATCTCCTGCACAATGCAGGTCACAGAATCTCACCCAGCCACTCCTAAGAAAAACCTCACCTATGTCTGAGCTATTGAAGTCCTCAAATCATGGTTTAAAGACTTCAAGCAGAGAAGCCTCCCTCAAGTCAACCATGCCCCATGCTACAGAGGAAGGCGAAAAACCTCCAGGGCCTCTCCAATCTGCCCTGGAGGAAAATTCCTTCCCGACCCCAAATATGGCAATCAGCTAAACCCTGAGCATATGGGCAAGATTCACCAGCCAGATACTACAGAAAATTCTTTCCTGGGTAACTCAGATCCCACCCACCTAATATCCCATCTCAGGGGATTAGGCCTATTTACCCTGAATATTTAAAGATCAATTAATTACCAAAATCACATTATCCCATCATACTATCTCTCCATAAACTTATCGAGTTTAATCTTAAAGCCAGATAGATCTTTTGCCACCTTGGAAGGCTTCCCTTGGAAGGCTATTCCAAAACTATTCTACTCCTCTGATGGTTAGAAACCTTTGTCTAATTTCAAGTCTAAACTTCCTGGTGGCCAGTTTATACTCATTTGTTCTTGTGTCCACATTGGTACTGAGCTTAAATAATTCCTCTCCCTCTCCGGTATTTATCCCTCTGATATATTTAGAGAGAGCAATCATATCTCCCCTCAACCTTCTTTTAGTTAGGCTAAACAAGCCAAGCTCCTTGAGTCTCCTTTCATAAGACAAGTTTTCCATTCCTCGGATCATCCTAGTAGCCCTTCTCTGTACCTGTTCCAGTTTGAATTCATCCTTTTTAAACATGGGAGAACTGCACACAGTATTCCAGGTGAGGTCTCACCAATGCCTTGTATAACGGTACTAAAACCTCCTTATCCCTACTGGAAATACCTCTCCTGATGCATCCCAAAACAGCATTAGCTTTTTTCACAGCCATATCACATTGGCAGCTCATAGTCATCCTATGATCAACCAATACTCCAAAGTCCTTCTCCTCTTCCGTTACTTCTAATTGATGTGTCCCCAGCTTATAACTAAAATTCTTGTTATTAATCCCTAAATGCATAACCTTACACTTCTATTAAATTTCATCCTATTACTATTACTCCAGTTTACAAGGTCATTCAGATCCTCCTGTATGATATCCCGATCCTTCTCTGAATTGGCAATACCTCCCAGCTTTGTATCATCTGCAAACTTTATTAGCACACTCCCACTCTTTGTGCCAAGGTCAGTAATAAAAAGATTAAATAAGATTGGTCCCAAAACTGATCCCTGAGGAACTCCACTAGTAACCTCCCTCCAGTTCAAATAAATCTCAGACTCACACCAGGCAGGATATACTAGAAGATTGGACCTGGACCTCAGACACCTCATGTTCTGTAATGTACTGAACATCAGAAATTAAGGGGGAAAAAGTCCCAAAATAATTTCCAAATCTGGATTTCAGCATCATGCACAACCATGTGTGTCAATGAACCACTGGGGTTAAGGAGGAAAAGGGACAGTAGCATGATGCAGGCACCTACTACAGACCTTAAGTGAATCCCGGGTCCCTCTGTAATCCTCTTGAAGATAACACTGCAATAGCTGCACACTTTGCTCTTCATCCAGCCCCTGAAACAAGAGAGAGATGCAGAGAGGAATAAGACAAGGCAGCTAAGTTTACCAAAAGGTGTAAAGTCACTCCAAATATTCAGGCATCTCTTCCCTTTGGAATAAGGGGATAAATTTGGAATAAATTCTTCCAAAAAGTGTCACTAAACTGGTTTCCTCTGAAAGCAGAACATGTACGTTTTCAAATAATATAGATGTGGCTAGTTCAGCTCCAGCAGGAGTATAATGGATCAATTAAATACGGGTCCTATCATAAAGTGATCACCTTGTTCTACGTCTGATTAGAAGGAACCCAATTCTGCCGGTTATTAGTCAGGATTTTCCAACATGATATGGGATTTTGAGTGTCCAGTTTGAAATGCCTTAAAAAAAAAAAATCACGATTTTCAAAGGGTAAGCACTTCCTGAAAAACAGCTTTTTAGGTAGTCACAATTTAGGTACCAAATAGTAAGGAACCCAAACGTCACTAGTCACTTTGGAAAATTTTAGCTTACTGCCTCAGTTCTTGCTTATAACTTAGTTTAGAATAATCAGGATTGAAAATAGCCTTAAATTCACTTCTACTGAACATTAAAACAGCTTATTAAACTTAACTGAGCTTCAGAATTTAATACTTTTATTGTTTTAGTTAAATACCTGTGAGAAATATGACTTGACCTGACCAACTCTCACTGCACAAAAAAGTATGTGTCTAGCTGGGAATCGGAGAAGAAAAACTGCAGCAAAAGCCTCAGCATAGAGAAAGGTTTCAGAGTAGCAGCCGTGTTAGTCTGTATTCGCAAAAAGAAAAGGAGTACTTGTGGCACCTTAGAGACTAACAAATTTATTAGAGCATAAGCTTTCGTGAGCTACAGCTTTAGTCTCTAAGGTGCCACAAGTACTCCTTTTCTTTTTGCGAATACAGACTAACACGGCTGCTACTCTGAAACCTGTGATTATGCAAGGCACTGAATTTAGCCGTATAGAGTGGAAATCTGTCAACTTCATGAAAAAACTCGCACAGATACAGACAGACATCATCTTCCTCTCCAAATGCAAACAGATGGACATCATACCGAAAGGACTGAAGGTAAAAAATCCATTACAATCTACATACCACACAGACTATGCTGACAGCTTGTGCCACACACTCTCAAGGAAACTGCGGAACCACCTGATCAACATCCTCTACAGCAAACAGGGAAAGATTAAGAATGAGCTCTCAAAACTGGATACTCTCATAAAGAACCAACCTTCCACACAAACTTCCTCGTGGCTGGACTTTACAAAAACTAGACAAGCCATTTACAAAACACACTTTGATTCTCTACAAAAGAAAAAGGACACTAAGCTATCTAAACTACTATATGCCACAAGGGGCCACAACAATGGTTCCCGTAACCCACCCAGCAATATTGTTAATCTATCCAACTATACTCTTAGCCCAGCGGAAGAATCTGTCCTATCTCGGGGCCTCTCCTTTTGCCCCTCCACCCCCACGAACATGATACAGTTCTGTGGTGACCTAGAATCCTATTTTCGACGTCTCAGACTCAAGGAATATTTCCAACACACCTCTGACCAACATATTAACCCACAGAGACCTTCCTGCCAACACTACAAAAAGAAGGATTCTAGGTGGACTCCTCCTGAAGGTCGAAACAGCAGCCTGGATTTCTACATAGACTGCTTCCGCCGACATGCACGAGCTGAAATTGTGGAAAAGCAGCATCGCTTACCCCATAACCTCAGCCATGCAGAACACAGTGCCATCCACAGCCTCAGAAACAACTCTGACATCATAATCAAAAAGGCTGACAAAGGAGGTGCTGTCGTCATCATGAATAGGTCAGAGTATGAACAAGAGGCTACTAGGCAGCTCTCCAACACCACTTTCTACAAGCCATTACCCTCTGATCCCACTGAGAGTTACCAAAAGAAACTACAGCATTTGCTCAAGAAACTCCCTGAAAAAGCACAAGAACAAATCCGCACAGACACACCCCTGGAGCCAGGACCTGGGGTATTCTATCTGCTACCCAAGATCCATAAACCTGGAAATCCTGGACGCCCCATCATCTCAGGCATTGGCACCCTGACAGCAGGATTGTCTGGCTATGTAGACTCCCTCCTCAGGCCCTTTGTTACCAGCACTCCCAGCTATCTTCGAGACACCACCGATTTCCTGAGGAAACTACAGTCCATTGGTGATCTTCCTAAAAACACCATCCTAGCCACTATGGATATAGAAGCCCTCTACACCAACATTCCACACAAAGATGGACTACAAGCCGTCAGGAACAGTATCCCCGATACTGTCACGGCTAACCTGGTGGCAGAACTTTGTGACTTTGTCCTGACCCATAACTATTTCACATTTGGTGACAATGTATACCTTCAAATCAGCGGCACTGCGATGGGTACCCGCATGGCCCCACAGTATGCCAACATTTTTATGGCTGACTTAGAACAACGCTTCCTCAGCTCTCGTTCCCTAATGCCCCTACTCTACTTGCGCTACATTGATGACATCTTCATCATCTGGACCCATGGAAAAGAAGCTCTTGAGGAATTCCACCATGATTTCAACAATTTCCATCCCACCATCAACCTCAGCCTGGACCAGTCCACACAAGAGATCCACTTCCTGGACACTACGGTGCTAATAAGCGATGGTCACATAAACACCACCCTATATCGGAAACCTACTGACCGCTATTCCTACCTACATGCCTCTAGCTTTCATCCAGATCATACCACTCGATCCATTGTCTACAGCCAAGCGCTACGATATAACCGCATTTGCTCCAACCCCTCAGACAGAGACAAACACCTACAAGATCTCTATCATGCATTCCTACAACTACAGTACCCACCTGCTGAAGTGAAGAAACAGATTGACAGAGCCAGAAGAGTACCCAGAAGTCACCTACTACAGGACAGGCCCAACAAAGAAAACAACAGAACGCCACTAGCCATCACCTTCAGCCCCCAACTAAAACCCCTCCAACGCATCATCAAGGATCTACAACCTATCCTGAAGGACGAGCCATCGCTCTCTCAGATCTTGGGAGACAGACCAGTCCTTGCTTACAGACAGCCCCCCAATCTGAAGCAAATACTCACCAGCAACCACACACCACACAACAGAACCACTAACCCAGGAACCTATCCTTGCAACAAAGCCCGTTGCCAACTCTGTCCACATATCTATTCAGGGGATACCATCATAGGGCCTAATCACATCAGCCACACTATCAGAGGCTCGTTCACCTGCGCATCTACCAATGTGATATATGCCATCATGTGCCAGCAATGCCCCTCTGCCATGTACATTGGCCAAACTGGACAGTCTCTACGTAAAAGAATGAATGGACACAAATCAGACGTCAAGAATTATAACATTCAAAAACCAGTTGGAGAACACTTCAATCTCTCTGGTCACTCGATCACAGACCTAAGAGTGGCTATACTTCAACAAAAAAGCTTCAAAAACAGACTCCAACGAGAGACTGCTGAATTGGAATTAATTTGCAAACTGGATACAATTAACTTAGGCTTGAATAGAGACTGGGAATGGATGAGTCATTACACAAAGTAAAACTATTTCCCCATGGTATTTCTCCCTCCCACCCCACCCCCCACTGTTCCTCTGATATTCTTGTTAACTGCTGGAATTAGCCTACCTGCTTGTCACCATGAAAGGTTTTCCTCCTTCCCCCCCCTGCTGTTGGTGATGGCTTATCTTAAGTGATCACTCTCCTTACAGTGTGTATGATAAACCCATTGTTTCATGTTCTCTGTGTGTGTGTGTATATAAATCTCTCCTCTGTTTTTTCCACCAAATGCATCCGATGAAGTGAGCTGTAGCTCACGAAAGCTTATGCTCTAATAAATTTGTTAGTCTCTAAGGTGCCACAAGTACTCCTTTTCTTTTAGCATAGAGAAAGTAACTCTTTATACAGGTAGCAGAAGATAAATTAGAAAAGATTACACTTCAGTTATCTTTTTCAGAGATAAGATATACTATGTCAACAACAGAAAGCACAAACCCAATCTCTGGCTGCATTCTGAGTGTGAGGGCAGGAATTAAGCTGCCTTGGACCACTGCTCACCAAAAATTTGCTGATCCTCAGGCCCAGTTCCTTCAGTGGAGCAGCCACATCTTTATCAGCTTTTATTCTTTCGGCTGAACTTACACTAAAGAAAGAAAAAAATCCTTTTAGTCATGAAAATGCATTAAAGTCACAAAGAGGCAAAACAAAAAGGCTTAATTCCAAAATCCCCGGCTTTTGTCAGTTTAAAATCAGACTTTTCAGTGATTGTTCTGGCTTTTCTATATTTAATAGAAAGTGCAGGACTTGTTTGGCACATTTCACTTCATGTGCAATGCAAGGAACGGTTAGACCTTAGTCCATCCCATGCTTTGCTACACATTGGACTACTCACATTTGCCATCCTTGCCTGTCAACTGCCCTTCTCTCCAAATCTTCCCATTTCATGTTGAGGTGCTTGATGTCGTCCAGAACTATTCATGTCCATGTTATTCGCCATCTTCCTCTCTTTCTTCTTGCATTTTCTGGCTTCCATTCAAGGGCGGTATTTGGTAAGCGTTCTCAGCACGTCCCAGCCACTGATGTCTTCTTCTGTAGATTATTTATGAGACGGTGATTTGTCCAGTTATTTTTCTCACTTCTTCATTCATCTTCCTACCTCTGTATGTTATTCCCAATATTCTTCTCAGACATTTGTGATGAAATGCATCCAGCTTTTGCGTATCTTTCTTGGTAAGTTGCCATATCTCACTGCTATATGTTGTGACGGTTATAACAATTGCTTTGTTCAGTTTTGTGTTGAGGGAGATGTTTACGAGTTGCCAGATGTTTTTGAGTCTTCCAAATGCAGTGTTTGCCTTCCTGATTCTTCTTCTTATTTCCTCGGAACTAGGATCATCTTGGCTGTTGGTACTTCTAAGATACGTAAAACTGTTCACCTTCTCCAGTTTCTCTTCTTCAATTCTGATTTCTGTCCCTATAGTCCCCATAAACATGACTTTACATTTTTTTGCATTATATCTCAAACCTATCTTCTCCATTACAAAAAAAAAGCATTGCAGAAGCTGAAAAACAACACGGCATCTGGGTTGGATGGCATTCAGCCTGAAATGCTTAAATAGGGAGGCGAAGACGTGGAATCAGTCATCTGTTCGCTGTGCAACAAAATATGGACAGAGGAGAAAGTGCTGGAAGAATGGACCCTCAGTATCCTAATCAAGTTACCAAAGAAAAGCGATCTAAACAATTGTTCAAATTGGAGGGGAGTAACACTTTTATCTGTCACAGGAAAAGTATTAGCAGCAATCCTCCTGAACAGAATGAAAGGAAAGATGGATACCATCCTACGTGAACAACAATCTGGATTTAGACAAGGGAGATCATGCACAGATTCTATTTTCACCTTGAGATTGATTATTGAGAACACAGTTGAATTCCAAGGCAGTCTTGCCATCAATTCTGTGGACTTTCAAAAGGCATTCGATGATGTAAACAGAGAAACAATGTGGAAAATTGTGGAACAATATGGAATTCCAACAAAATTAATCAACATTATGAAGGCATTCTACGCCATGTCAAAATGCTAATTAAAACAGAAAATGGATTGAGTAAGCCATTCAGCATCAAGACAGATGTAAGGCAGGGGTGCATCCTGTCTTCATTTTTGTTTATGCTAGTCATCGACTATGGATTAAAACAATGCGACAGTTGTACACATGGCCTAAAATGGAATAATACAAGGCTATTTGATCTAGACTTTGCTGACGACATCGCTCTTATCAATGAAGATGCCAAGTGACTACAAAAATGCACAAACCAAGGTACAGTTACAGCTATAATAAACATAGATAGATAATCACTCTCACTCTTTCAATGTGAGAATCTGGATCTCATTTTGAGCAGACTCAGTATCAAGAGGAGTCGTTCCTCTGCATTGAAGCTTCATCTTTAGGTAACCTATAGAGGCTCTATTACTGCACTGTAGATTCTGATACACGATTATTGTAACTCAGCAAGAGGCTGGGATGAACAGGTATCTAACATAGGCTGGGAGAAGACAAGAACTTGTGTTATTTCTACACATGTTATTTTCATGCCAAAATAATATTAATTGCACTGAAGCACCCCTTCTAAACTTCTCCTCTCCATGTGAATAATGAACCCCCTGCAACATGGCAGTAATTGGCATATGAAGGGGGTAGAATATATTTTTGCTGCATCACTGGGAAATATTCAGCACGTTCTTCTACTAAGCAGTGCCTATTTATCTAATGCACCTATCACAGTAGTATCTAGGCGCCTATTATCAGATGCTAACATCAACCAATTACTGTACCTGGGAGGTTTGTAGTATGAAAGCCCCTCTAGCAGCCTCTGCCAATGTTTGTTCAATTCTGCTGCAATCTGAACCTAGAAGAGAATAAAACAACACTGAATGGACAAATCTCCTTATTCTGCCCAATATCAGATTTGTTCAATTTAAACTAAGCAATGAAATTCCAACACCACGCACAGAACAGGACAGCAACAACACAAGACCAGCGTGAAGAACATCTGTGATTCAGACTCTGATTCAAGGTGTAGATTTGTATGAGAAAGAACAGCTTGCTGCTTTGCCTAACTGTGGGAAGGAGAGGGGAAGGAAGAGACAGCAGGCTAGGCTCAGAAATGGATTTGGATTTCCAACCTCTGGGAACATTCTTGAAATCATGGACTCCATCCCAAGAGTAAGGAAGCAGGGTACTCCACTCATGAATACCCCAAGCCAGCCAGTCTGGAAAGCAGCATTTGTGTCTACTCCAGAAAGGGAACCACCTTTGCACATATACCATTCCAGTGCTGCAGCAGCTAACGAGAGAATAAACAAGGAATGGAAGTAGAGGAACAAAAAACTTACAGTAAGAATATTTTGGGGGTGAAGAGGGGGCAGAGCAGCAAAACATGATTCACTAGCATTCAGCCACTTTCACACAGCACAGAAGGGTTATCAGGGCACATGTCTGTTCAGTAACAAGTAAAGCTGCCTAGCAAGACCTCTACTTACAGGTTCCCTCAAAGCCGATCTGCCCAGCAGAATGGTCCAGAGTTCTCTGCTGCTCCTGTAAATAAAGAGAAAAAACAAAAGTTCTTGCTCTAATTTAAACATCACTCAAGGTTGATGTTCAGCCTACAAGCTTTTAAACTTGGTTTTCACTTAGAGCAGATAAAGTGGTAAGAGATAATGAGCAAACCTAAACCAAAGGGAAAGCACATTTATATCAGCTACTGTAATTGGTTCAATCCAGTTTTGCTACCTGGATGCCTATGGTTAGTATAAGGAAACCAAACTAAGCATAAAGAAAAGGAGTACTTGTGGCACCTTAGAGACTAACAAATTTATTAGAGCATAAGCTTTCGTGAGCTACAGCTCACTTCAAGCTTATGCTCTAATAAATTTGTTAGTCTCTAAGGTGCCACAAGTACTCCTTTTCTTTTTGCGAATACAGACTAACACGGCTGCTACTCTGAAACCTGTGATTATGCAAATTAAGCATGTAGAGATCTTTCATTCAGTTTTGTTCACTGCTGTTCATAGCTTCCTCCTTGGGTGGAACAATATCAAAGTAAGGTGAGAAATTCCACCAGTTTCCCAAAAGGCACAAACTTTGCCAGAACTACTCAGCATAGTTTAGCTAAACTAAGCCTCTTCTTTGTATCTGTGTCCCATTCACCCACTAAGAACACAGAAGAAAAGTCAATCAGTCTGTGTTAGGAAGTATTTCAGATCAAATCCTTATCCTACCAGATCTCAGAAAGGAAGGTGCAACTCTGCAAAATGTCATGAATAAAATCTATCTATTTAAAACAGCTGTGCAAACAGCAACCTCCAAAATACCGCTTTCTGGAGTTTAAGGAATTGATGTTCTGGTGGCAATGTAATCCAAGTCAGGAGCTAAACTAAGCAATAAAGCCTGCTATGCAAGGTCTGTCTAGAGATGAACAGGTTATGTGAAATATGCTCATCTGACAGTTTCTCAGATTACCCTCTAGAGAACCTAATCAGCAGATGAGCTCACAGGATATCTAGAATAACAGAGAATGAAAGTGGCAGCTCTGAAGTCATCTACACCTCCAGAGAAAGTACCAAAAGCCACCAGAGGCATTATTTTGTAAGACTTAAAGAATGAAATATCTGCAGCCTGATTTGCTACCATTCAAAACAGACCTGGGAAGTTAAGAGTCCTATTTTGAGTAAATTAAGGCAATGTTTACATGAACATTTACTGCATGGCAAGCTGGGGTGTTAATCTACAGCTCTCCAACATCCTGTGCACTAACTGTCCGTGTGGACCCTTCTGCTGAGTACTAAAGGTTCTCTACTGCACATTGACATACTGCTGTCAAATCGCAAAACGTCAATGTGCACAAGGGAACTTTTTGTGCACAGCAACACAATCCACACAGACAGTTCAAGCGTGGCACACTGGAGCACTACAGATTTATACGCCAGCTTGTTGTGCAGTAAGTGTTCATACAGACATGCCCTAAATCTGGAATTGCACTAGAATCCATTGCTAAAGAACATATCCTGATATGATTAAGCAACAAAATATGGGTGCAATCCCTCTGCTCTATGCAGAGAACTGAATGATCATAGAGTTCTCCCAAGAAAGGAATCTTTGTAATGCAGAACATCAATGTGGCTGAGCCAACTCCGTCTCATTTCCACTCCTGCCAAACCTTCTCTGTGATTAAAACAGGCCTCTGATTTGGGCAAATTTACTTATTTAGACTCTATGCTATTTGAGACACTGACTTTCTCTTACTATATATTTACATAGAGCAAAACAGTGGTTCTCTTCCAACTGGGGATTCAGCACTACAATAATCCAAATAACACAACAAAAATCTTACTTGGAGTCAGGCTTTCTTTCCATTGACTTTGGAGGTGTTACAGTACTCATTTCCAGTAAGACTCAAAAGCATTTCCAAAACAATGAGGACATCTTCTGTGCAAAGTGGCCCATGAGGCATCTTATTCAGAGCAAAAAAATCCTATGTATATTTCATAGACTTATGGAAATGTAGTGTTCATTTAAAAGGGCAAATCAGCTCCCAGAATATCACACTCATAAAACTATCCCTGTGATGTAAAAATCTGATCTCTGGCCTCAAGCCTTTGTAAACTTCTGGAAGTTAAAGCTCTAAGAACAGACTATACTGCATCACATTTTGCAAAGCAAAGTGAGTAACATAATTTTTTGTGTCTGTCATACACACAGGAATGTTGTGTATAGACATACAACAACTCAATCAACGTGTCCCCTTCTGGAGATGTGCAAACTTTGATGTAAATAGAGATTTCAAATTGGCAGCAAAACCCCTTTAAAGAGTAGTTCTATTTTTGTTAAATCATACTTGCACTTAGCCTTTTAAAAAAGGCAAGAGAACAAAAGAAACACAAAGCTTATGCTCATATAAATTTATTAGTCTCTAAGGTGCCACAAGTACTCCTTTTCTTTTTGCGAATACAGACTAACACGGCTGCTACTCTGAAACCTGTCACAAAGAAAATGTTAATTCACTGCTAATCCCTGTGCCATCTTCCCAAATAGTTCCTGTCACTTCTAAAGAACATATTACCTTTCCAAACATTTAAATCAGGAGGGATGAGGCAGATCTACACTTCATCAGCATCATTAATTATTGAAGTGTTTGCTCTCCGGTCCAGCTCATATCATAGCTGGATTGTAGTTTACTTGGGATTTTCATGTTAGGTGTTTACAAAAACTTGGTGATTGGTACCATCAGGCTCTCCCATACTCCATTCAGACAACTTAATCTTGAACCTCCGGGCCAGGTTCTCTTATGCCACCACTTCCACCTTCCGTTCAACTGTACATGCTCTAACTCATCAGACTAGGATCCAAGACTAAGATTTAGGGGAGCCCAAGGTCCAGAGAATAAGTGTCCACAGCCAAATGGGAGGTCTTGCTGGTATGGTTGGGATATTAAGGGTCTAATAAATTGCTGCAGTGGCCCTAAGAGATCAGGAACCACTTGTTTTATTACAGAGAGGAGGAAGGTGGAGAGGATTGCATGAAAACTGATATTCAACTTGGCCATGATCTGTTGTGGTAAAATGCTGAAATAGATTTGATGTTATTTTAGTAAAAATAGATCGTTTCCTGGAGCTCTACAACGACACCCCACCAGTCCCCCTTCACACACTCACTAAGCAGGAAAAGGTCTCAAACAGGGATGTGTTCATTACATCCTGAGGGGACAAATAAAAACCAAATAGAAGTAGGTTATACCCTAAGTACACCTGGGGTCTATAGTCCTCCTCAGCCCCCATACACCATTATTTCCAAGAGCTCCGCAATGGAATAAGTTCACAAAGTGCATATAGATTTCATGACCACACGGAGAACCCTCTGTTTTGATATTTGCAAACAGGACCGGAGGAAGTCCCTAGGCCAGCTCATCTAGACAGGTGAGAAACAGAGCAGGGATTTCCACTAGCAGAGCAGCCCTGCATGCGGGTCTCATTAGAGCCCAGTGGGATGCGGTAACAGGACCAGCCACGCAGCAGGCTGGGAGAAGGGATTCTGGTGCCAGGGCAGATTCCATCTTACGGGGGGCAGAGAACAGAGTCTGTGCCAATCTGAGGGCACCAACGAGGCCATCCAATCAGCGACCCCAACTTCTTAGAAAGGGCCAGCACATGACCCGATCCGCTCCCTGGGGCTTGGGTGCAGAGGCTCGGGGGTGCGTTTGCAGCAGCGGGTGAGCTCTGCTCCAGGGCAGGATTCGCCTCAGGTGAGAGGCGGTCACTGGAGTGGGAGGGGACTCTCGGAAGAGATGAGAGCTCCGTGGAAGTAGCCGCTAGAGCGGGTAACGGGGAGCGGCCTCTCCTGAGAAGGGCAGCTTGGGGAGCAGTTGAAAGGGGTCAGGATTGGGGGGGGGGTCACGGGGAGGAGCCTGTCGGATGGGCTGGGGGTCACGGGGAGGAGCCTCTTTTGGGGGGAAAACACCAGACTGGTGCACTGGGGAGGGGGCAGGACCTGCTCCCTCTCCCCCCTACCCCGGTTGCCGTTTAATTACGAGCTCCCCGGCCCGGCCCGGCCCGGCCCCCATCCCCGGTGTGTGCGGGTGGCGGGGAGTTCCCTCAGCGGCACCCGCGTTCCCCTACCTCGCGCACAGCCCGCCGGCCGCCATCTTCGCTCCCCTCTCACGTGACCCGCTACCCGTCGCACCAGCCTGGCGCCTGCATCACGTGACGGGGACCCGCTCTTCCCTCGCCCCAAGGGTCCCCCATCATGTGACAGACTCAGACCGCAAGATGGCGGCGTCCAGCGGGGTGAGTTAGTGAGGGAGCTGCCATAGACGGGGGTGGGGGAAGCTGTATGGCGACAACTCCAACAAGCCTCCCCTGTAGGGGCCAAGGGAAATGTAGCGTGGGGGTGGCTATAGGGGGCCCTGCTGTACGCGAATGTGCAGGACTCGAGATGGCTGCTATAGAGTCGTATAGGTGCAAAGCTCAGGGTAGCGCAGGGCTAGCGTGGAGCGAGATAGGGGCTAGGTGCGCTGCGGGGCTCCGTGGGGTGTCTGAGAGTAAGAGGAGTGCTCTGAGGGGGAGCGAGTCCGCTACAGGGGCAGATTGCGGGTGTTGTGTTATACATGGGCCCCCTGTGGGGTGCGAAGGTGAACAAGAGACGTATACCGGGGAGGTGAGCCTGTTATGGTGCAAGATCCTGAAGGGGTGGGGTCGCTTTGTCTGTTCTGCTCCGAGTCTTCTCCCTGACCCGTAGTTTGCTACTCACTTGGATTTTAATTCGGGTGAGCAGCTCGAGTTCAACCCCAAACTCCCCTGTAGGCTTGAACTCGACCTGCTTACCCGAGCGAAAATCCGAGCTGCTGTGCCTTCGCTACTATTTTAACCGGAGGTAGTTGGCGAACGTGAGTAAAGAACACCCCTCTTTTTGCGGGGAAGACATACCCCTAGTGAAACCCTATATAAGCCAGTGAGAAAAGACACACTATGGACTTTCCAACAGATGGGAAAGCTGAGTCTTGGGAGCTCAGTTATTTAATACAGTGATACTTTGTTTTATACCAGGTGGCCGTACCTTCCAGGTGGAGTGGATTATTTTTTATGCCGTTAGTTGCTTCATTGAACACATAAATACACTTCTGTTTTCCATAGTGTCTTCCGTATAGTGTCCCAAAGTACCATAGTAGGAGTTGAATAACGAAGTAGAAAGTGGAGAGAGAAAGAAATTGAGTAGTATGTCTAAGAATGAAATTGTTTTCTATTTTAGCTGATGTGTGAAGTGAGATGAATATCAAAGGTGCAGAGAGAAATTAAATCTGCTCTAGCTGTCAGGAACTGTAAAGAAGTCATGCAACTAAATGAAAGAAAAGGAGGCTTGTACTAACTGAAACAAATATAAAGAGGTAGGACCCATGAGGCAAATAGGGACAAGTCCGTAAAACAAAAAGTAGATGTTTGAATATGAGAATAACATGGTCTGTTCTGTATGTGAGCAAGTGGGACTCCCCCCCTCCCCCCCAGCATGCTGGAGTTCGAAGAGCTCATATTTGGAGAGATCATAGAGAGGGGAATGGCAACAGTTGAGACAAGAGGAGATAATGATAAAATTGCCCTCATTACACATCTACAGGCATGTAGTTTTCAAATTATGTTGTAGCTGCATTAAAATAGTAGACATGTAAATTCATACATGGGATTTCAGCCCTCTCAAGGTGCTTTCACCATCAGAACTAGTTACTTGCCCGTTTGGGTGCGGTAGTTAGGTGGTGGTGCTGTAGGGGCTGGAGCTCAATGTCCATGTTGGTCAATAACTGTTCCTCTGCCTCTGGTTTGCATATAGGGTTTTCCCTGCCCTCTCCCACTGACAGAAAACAGGGTAAGGACCTATTAAACAGACTGCTCAAAGCCAGTATTGGCCCTGTGTGAGGGAGAATTGTCACAGACTACTTCTCTTAACCTCAATCAACTATATGAAATTAATTTTCCTCCCACTGTTTCAAAACTGAAAAATGATTTGTTGGATTGGGGGAAAAATACGTTTAGTTTAGCTTGGCTGTATAGCAACAATAAAAATATATTGGTTGCCAAAAATTAAATTAATATTTCAGCCGGTTAATATAAATTCCAAAAACCTCTAGAGGAAACTCAAACAAGGATTATTAAACTTATAATGCTAAGATCAAATAAAACTCTGCATAAACCCACTCTGAAAAAAGGATTGTCAGTCATCGTCATCATCATCACCACTCCCATAACTGCATTGGTCGTTGGGGCACCATCACGGATGAGCAATCAACCAATTGTCTCCAACCATGATGACTGTGTGTCAGAGCTTGAGTCTCCATAAAGTTCATTCCTGTCCACTCTTTTATGTTGTCAATCCATCTCTTCTTCTGTCTACCTCTTCTCTTCCCCTGTCCTGTCCCGTCCCATGGAGGATGATCTTGGATAGGCCAGATGATCTTGTTACATGGCCATACCACTTCAGCTTGCGCTTCTTCACAGTTGTCAGGAGCTCTTCATATGACCCAGCACGTTGGGTGATGATGTTGCGGGCCTCTTCATTAGTGACATAGTCGAAGTAGGAGATGTCCAGGATTTTATGAAGTATCTCTTCTCTACTACCTCTATTTTCCGTTCAAGTTCTGCCATAAGAGTCCATGTCTTGCATGCATACAGAAAAATGGAGATGACCAGTGCATGCAGCAGTTTCAGTTTGGATTCAGGGAGATGTTCTTGTTCCTCCAAATTGACTTTAGCTTTGCTGTTGTTTGCAAAGTTCTTGCCAGAATTTCTGCCTTTGATCCTTCATCAGTAATGATTGTCCCCAAATACTTGAACTGTTTCCCTGTCTCCAGCTCTTGTCCACTGACAGAGATATGTGAGCTGATCCCATCATGTTTGTTTGGCATCAGCTTGGTTTTCTCTGCACTGATTTCCATGCCATATTTTGTGGAGGTTTCATCCAATCGTTTCACAAGGTTGGCAAGTTCATCTTCGCTATCTGCCAGGCCACCAATGTCATCAGCAAACCGAAGTTTTGAGATTGTTCACCCCCTAGTCCTGACTGTGCATACGTGATCTTCTAGGGCATCAGTCATTATGCGCTCCAAGTAGATGTTGAACAGTGTGGGCGAAAGAAGGCAGGCTTGCTGGGCTCCAAGAGTGGTGCGAAACCACTCTCCTATTGTGCCATTGATGAGAACTGCACTGCTGGCCTTGTCTTACAGTTGTTTAATGGTAATAATAAGCTTATGACCAACATTGTACTTCTTTGTGGTTGCCCAGAGAGCTTCATGCTATACTCTGTCAAACGCCTTCTTGAAGTCCACGAAGATGCGGTAGATGTCCTGCTGATGTAGTAAGTACTTCTCAAATAGAATACAAAGACTGAAGCTCTGTTCTCTGGTACTTCTACTAGAAGGAAAGCTAGCCTGTTCTTCCACGATGATATTCTCCACTTGTAGTTTTAATCTGTTCAATATGACTTTCAACATCACTTTGCTGGGATGGCTCATTAAGCTTATGGTCCAGTAATTTTGACACAATTGCAGGTTGCCTTTCTTTGGCAGAGTGATGATTAGTGACTGTGTCCATGTGGAAGGCCACTCACCAGTCTGCCAGTTCTTGTTGCAGATCTTGGTGAGTACATCTATTACTATTTCTCCTCTGAATTTCATCAGTTCAGCTGAAATTTTGTTAATACCTGTAGCCTTTTTGTTCTTGAGTGATTTCACAGCTGTCGCCACTTCTTCACGCAGTATTGGAAAGTCATCCTCCTCTATTGAATCTGGTGGTCTAGGACACTAGGATCTCCATTTGTCTGTTAGTTGTACAGATCAGAGCAGTAATTTGTCTACCTATTGATAATGTCCTTTTCTTCTGTAAGACTGTTCCCTTCTTTGTCTTGAATTGCGTTAGCTTTGGTCCATTTCCTTTGGCAGATCTCTTGCAATCTGGAAGGCTCCTTTGCTATTTTTATTATTGATGCACTTTTCAATTTTAGGCCACCTTCATTCCTTCCTTGATATTTCTGCCAATCACTCTGTATTTATCAGCTCCCTCGGGGCTGTTCTTGTCTCTCTTATGTTCCCTTCTAATGTCACACATTTGTAGTATTTCATTTGTGACCTAAGGTTTTGTCATCTTACGGTGTTTTCCAAGGATGCCCATTGCTGCTTCATTCATTACAGCATTGAAATTGTTGGTCATTGATTGTCAGTACCAAATGTAATAAAATATTATTGGATAGCTCAATTAAGATCACTTTCAGCCTGGTACCATGGTGACACCCATAAATACTAGATGGAAAAATCAGGATTGTAAATTGTTGGGTTTTGTTATTTTTTGTTACCTAAAAGATTTAAATGAACACAAGAGAAACAATCCAAATGTCATAATTACACCTCACATATGGAATTTGATACAGAAAAGAAGTAGCTCCTTTCCCCTCCCTACTTAAACTCATCAGAAGCAATCTAGAGTTTCAACTGAGGTTATCTAATCCAATCTATAATGTATGGGAGTGAAAAGGTCAACCCTTGGTCAGCTAATCCATAATGATAAAAATATGGAAATTAATACCATCAAAGAACTCGAGGAATATTAATATATCAGTCTTGACTTATTTGCAGCCATTATAGCATATCCCATGCAGGAAGCCCATTTTAGGAAACTGTTAAAGAGGGAGAAACATGAATTACAGGAAAAGGCCACTTTAAAGGGCCTGATCTCCTCATGGTATAACAAAATGTTACTGATGGATCTATGAGATAAGGCTACCTTTATGGAAAAATGGGAAAAGGATCTAAAAACAGATATTCCTTTGGAACAGTAGAAATAGAAAAGCAAAAACCTCAACTACTTTCCACTAAGGAAAACTATTACAAAATATTTTTTTCAATGGTACCTCACTCCATTTAAGCTCAAGAAAATATATATACATATATTTAAGACAAATGCTGGAGAGAATGTGAAGATATAGGAACCTTTCTGCATAGATGGTGGGAATGCCCTAAAATAATGGTATTTTGGAGGAAAGTAGCATATAGAATTTGCAAAATAACGAAAGTTAGGCTACCCACAGAACCTATAGCGATTCTATTAGGTTACGGTCCAAAAGAGGCCATTGAGTCAGGAAAGGCCCTACTGAGAACACCTTTGCTACTAGCAGCCAAATGCATGATAGCTTGTTCCTGAAAAAGGACAGATCTCCTAACACTAGTGACATGGAGAAATAAAGTATTGGAAATTCTTTCACTGCTAAAAAATGACAGAGCCTTATATAAGTAGATTTTTTTTTATAATCTGTGGTTACCATGTTTGAAATCTGAACAGACTTAAACACAGAGAAAGATATTAGCCAAACACAAATGGGTCTCTTAAAGGTAACAACTGCAGGTTATGAATAAGATTTGTTAATGCTTGGATGAAAAATTAATGTATGTTAATAATGACAAAAAGTATTGGTTTTGTTTAATCTCTGCAGAAGAGACTGACTAGCTAAGACTGTGAAACTCTAACCTTAAGCAAATGGGAAACAAGAATTGGAGAGGGAAAGAGGCTGAGGCAAAGCGTAGGGAGAGGATGAGCTGGATAGGAGCAAATGCCTCGCCTCAGAATTGTAATGATGCGTAAACCACTCCTTAAGCATCTAAATGTAAATTTACTCAGACTGAGTTGGAAGAATATGTATAAACTGTATCTCCAGAACATTTTCTAAAGTAAAATAGAACACTGTGGCCAGTTTTCAGGTTGAGTCTGAGCTGTGTTTTTAGATACATGCAAGCTGTCCCCTCTGTAACAAATGTGGCCCAGCAGTTCTTCTCTTTTAGAAACAAACAAAATTTATTAAGCAGCTTCATACAAAGGTACAGTGGACACTGTGTAGTCCCTTTGTAGACAGAAATATGTTGTATTTGGTCCTTAGCTACCACTAGACCTGCCAAGATCAACCAAGTTCCAAAAAACAGTGGAATCTGTCCAGTTTAGACCCATGTGACCACTTCTTTTTCTTTATGACTGTGATATCTTCTCCTGCACTCATATATTGAAAGCCTTATTGCTTATTTGAGAGAACAAACAGTGAGGTAAAGAAGGTGGTGCAATAAGTAAAGCAGTGAGTCATAAAGCTAATAGCAGATGGAAGGAGAGATACTCTGAAGCAAAGGTGGACAGATGTACATGAAGATGAGTGGAAGTTTGCACCATAGTCTGGAGTATTTAATGTCTTGTTCCATCACAGAGGCTTTTTCCTCCAAGTTTTGAGTTTTCTCCATTTGTTTAGGATCTTTTGCTAATACTTATAACTGAAGAGAAAGTATCAGCTTGGATAGAAATTCCAAGTTATTTAGTACTACTAAAGAACTTTAGTTAATCAGGGGAGAAAGGCCAGATGGGTTAAAATGCTGGAGAATTGCTATTTTAAAGGGACATTAGATTTGTCACATTTATGTCTGAATAATTTTACTTACCAAAATTAGAAATAACCCCTAAGATTACTATAACTTGAAAGATTTTGGAGAAAACATACCATCTCTCTTCAGTTTGTTTATATTATATATATGACTGTGTGCTTTGTGTAGCATTACTTTTCCCTTTTACACAGCAACACTGGGGAGAAAATATTTTTAAAAATAGGACAATGTGACTCTAAATCCTCAGAAAATCAGAAGAAAGGAGTTGGAGGCAAAGGGAAGACCTGAAGTGACCTTTAACTTTTTTTGTTTTTTAATTGACCAATTTTCAAGTTGACCTTGTCAATTCCTTTTTATATCATTTTTGCTTCTGATTTGTTTGTTTTGTGTTTCAGTTAATTTGAACTGTGGGTTTTTTTTTATTATGATTGGTATGTTTTAAAAGATCAACTGTTGCTTGTAGTAGAAACAGTATTGTCAGTTCTATCAATAACATGATTGCCTATGTAACATGCATATTTTCATCTCTTCTTTAATATTTATTTTATATAGCACCATAGCATGTGGGTGCATTAATTTCACTTAATTCTGTAACAAACTCATCACCAAGCTCTTCTGTCTTTATCTAACTTGCAGCGATGTCCAAGTGCCCTTTCCAATGCAGTTCTTGTGAGTGCTGCCACTTAGTATTTGTATACACTCCTTGCAGAATATAAAGCATTCCTTCTCTACTTTTAGGAGAGAGAGGAAAAATCTGGCACTGCAATAGAAGTATTTAGTATTTGCATGTGAATAAAAATACTGTGAGATTTGGCTATGGCATTGCAAGCTGAGTTTTCTGATTCTTGAAAGCAGTAGAAAATGCTGGGTGACTTATTTCCATCTTGATTTTATTTTTCTCATGACAGGAATCAAAGCTTTCAACTGAGCTTCAGAAAAAAAATAATGAGGAAGAGGCCACAGGTGTTCTAGTAGTTGCTTTAATTTTATTATTTTGTTTATCTTTATAGGCGTTGCAGTAGGATGAAAGTGAACGTTTACTAATGGATCAAGGACTGTATTGAAAATTTTGGAATCTGACAGTTGTAAAGATTCTGAAATCACAGGATGCCGCTGACTGGAACCATGTTAAACAAACCAGTGCTTTTGGAATCCCTGATCGTGTTCATCATTGTGTTGTGTGTGCACACAGTAGTTTGGGACCGGTATTCCTGGTGTGCTATTGCTCTTGCTGTTCAGGCTTTTTATGTCCAATTTAAATGGGACCGTCTACTCCGACTGGGTGGGGCCGTATTCCAGTTTCGGACGACAGCTAACAGTGGCTTCCTACCAGCTAGTATGGTCATCCCACTCCTGGGGATTGTGATGAAGGAGCGATGCAAGGCTGCCGGCATTGTGTACTTTGAACGTTTTGGCATAGTTGTGGCCTCCACGGGCATGGTGGTAGCCCTCTTCCTATCTGTTATAGCAGTTGGCATCACAAGGCCTGTGCCAACTAATACCTGCATATTTTCAGGCATTGCTGGCAGTATAATCCTCTATACCATGAAGTATTCTTTAACTGTTTCTGAAGTGATAGAGGTTCTGGAAGTGCTGCTTATTTTTGTCTACCTCAGTATGATCTTGCTTTATCTATTACCTCGATGTTTTACTCCTGGGGAGGCATTACTAGTCCTTGGGAGTATAAGTTTCATCCTCAAACAGCTCATTAAACGCTCACTGAACATGATAGAGGGCAGAGGGGATCCTGTAGACTTCGTCCTTCTAGTGGCAGTGGCTGGGGTGGTCCTTCTTGGGATTTTCTTCACTGCTCTATTCTTCTTCATGGATTCAGGAACCTGGACATCCTCCATGTTTTTCCACATGATGACAGCAGTGCTGGGACTGGGGGTCCTCATGCCTTGGCTTTACCATCTGATCCAAAGGAATCCCTTGGTCTGGCTGCTCCAGTTTCTGGTTCAGACACAGACAAGAGTTTACCTCCTTGTGTACTGGACCCTGTTGGCTGCCTCTGCGTGCATGGTGGTTCTTTACCAGAATTCCAAGAGATCATCTGAATCTAAAAAGCACCAAGCTTCAACCATAACCAGAAAATATTTCCACTTCATCGTAGTGGCTACTTACATCCCTGGGCTAATTTATGACCACCAGCTTCTCTACATTGCTGCAGTGCTGTGTCTGGTAGTCTTTATCCTTTTAGAGTACATACGATACTTCAGGATCAAGCCATTTGGCCAAACACTCAGGCACTTGCTCACTCTCTTTTTGGATGAACGAGATAGTGGACCTCTGATCTTGACTCACATTTACCTACTTGTTGGGATGTCCCTTCCAGTGTGGTTGTTCCCCAGGCCTTGTGCTCCGAAAGGTACCCTGTCTGGGGCAGGAGCGTTGGTTCCCTACTCTGGGGTACTGGCAGTAGGGGTGGGAGACACAATAGCCTCAATTTTTGGCAGTACAATAGGGGAAATCAAATGGCCTGGGACAAAGAAGACGTTTGAAGGGACAGTGACTGCCATCTTTGCTCAGATCATTGCTGTGGCTCTTATTCTGATATTTGATGGCAGAGTGAACCTGAACACCAGCTATGCCTGGATTTTGGGGTCTATCAGCTTAGTTTCCCTTTTGGAAGCCTACACTACCCAGATAGACAATCTGCTCTTACCTCTCTACCTCCAGATACTGCTCATGGCTTAGAGACTTTGCCAGGAACAGAGACTTCCTTTCTAGCTAGGGGTGGTAATGAGCCATGCATTCCTGCTGAAAGCTCAATAGAGCCAGTTTGGTATGAAATGCTATATTTGGTATAGCGGGTAGAACAGCTACTTTCAGAAAAGAAATAGTTCTTCAACTCCTAATTTACAATAAAAGTAAAGGCTTCTGTTTGTTTTTTGTTTGTTATTTAATAGCTAAAGCAGCACTAACTGTTGCATCCTCTCAGAGGAGTAACAGGAAACCATCCACGTGATACTGTGTTTCGTATAGCTGGTGATGCTGAATTAGATATACAGTCATAGTGATTTTATTTCCATTCCAGTCTCTTCTGGATGCACTGAAGCAGAAAGGGTGGGAAAGGTGAGTTCACTAGAAAGGAAGAGATGGGGTCATTGTATTTTCCTGGTTTTGCTACCTTAGAAGTTTGAAATAGACATGGTTCACCAGTTGTATGTAGTGGTGGTGTAGCCATATTGGTCCCAGGATGTTAGTGAGACAAGGTGGGTGAGGTAATATTTATTGGACCAACTTCTGTTGGTGAGAGAGACAAGCTTTCGAGCTACACAGAGCTCTTCTTCTGGTGACCTCAAGAAGAGCTCCATGTAGCTCCAAAACTTGTCTCTCTCACCAACAGAAGTTGGTCCAATAAATGATATTACCTCACCCACCTTGTCTCTCTGTTCACCAGCACAGGCTCCTACAAAGCTTGTGCACTGTATTGGCTTGCCACTGGGTTGAGTCCTGGTATCTTGTATTATTGCACATGTGAATTCTGCCTCTTTCAGTAAAAGCATGCTGTTGCAGTGAGGGTGTGCACTACCTGTAGCATAGGATCAAGTTGTATGAAGACTGCCACGTCATCTCTCGTTTCCTGATGCAAAATTAGAAGACCTCTGCCAACTAGAGTAAAAACAGCACTAATGCTTATTCTGTTTAAAGTAATTTCAAATACAGAAAGAAAAGGAGTACTTGTGGCACCTTAGAGACTAACAAATTATTCAAATACAGAGAATCTCAAACTTAGTTTATTGGAGGAGCATGGATAGATAGGCTTGCAGGGTGAAAACAATAGCCTTTGTGGCTAAAATTTTGATTTACTTGCCAGTTCTCTGGAATAAACCAAGTTCTACCTTTTTCATGCTCTTGATCTCTTGAAATTACATTGAACAAAACTTGCTTTATA
Source organism: Dermochelys coriacea (assembly GCF_009764565.3). NCBI lineage: Eukaryota > Metazoa > Chordata > Testudines > Dermochelyidae > Dermochelys > Dermochelys coriacea. The sequence continues at coordinate 13,278,232 of NC_050083.1, read as the reverse complement.
TGTGATCTTCTTTTTTTATTTAAAAAAAAGCTACATTAAAAAATTAATCTCCATTGAAAAGAGTCCCATTTCCAGATACAATTTAAAGAGAGGTTAGGTTAAAACTAATTTAAAATCCTTTCTTGTATTACTAGTAATATTAAATTATTAAAACAAAGTATTTTAACAATCCAATGTGCTTCTCTGCTACTCATACAATTTGATTTACTTCTTGCATTTCTCTCAGCTTGAACAAAGAAAATCACCTGAAGTCAGTTTCACAGCTGTATATAAAAAAAAAGAAAAGCAGTACTTGTGGCACCTTAGAGACTAACAAATTTATTTGAGCATAAGCTGTAGCTCACGAAAACTTATGCTCAAATAAATTTGTTAGTCTCTAAGGTGCCACAAGTACTCCCTTTTTCTTTTTTTGCGAAGACAGACTAACACGGCTGCTACTCTGACAGCTGTTTATAGTAAGTAATGTTCTGGTTTTCATATATGCACTAGTACAGGGTACATTGTTTGGTCTGTAAATCATAAGGAGGGAGAGGGGGGACATTTAAATCCAGACAAATGGTTTTCATTAAAAATCATCCATGAAAGCATTTCTATTAAAATGTAAAACTACCTGCTGCTGCCCCTTTAATTAGGATTATAACTCAGTATACCTAAAACAATTCACTGTTTATAGTCAAACCTTTCCATTTCTGTATATTTAATCCTTTGAAACATTTTTACTTCTAGGAGTCCTCTCTCATTAGCATGCAAAATTTCCATTAGGACCAGATTAAGCTGATTTATATCCTGCCTCTTCCACCCTCCCATAGAGTACCTGGTAGGGTGTTTGCTTGCAAGAATTCTTGTCCAGGGAAGTTGATTCTGGTCCCTACTACAGCATCTTTATGGCATTTCTGCTGTGTAAAGAGGCCACACTGGTTCCCTGGGGTAGAACCCCAGCCATAGGGCAACATGGGGCAAACTAGGCAGCTTAGCACCATCCTGTGTGGCCCCAAGTTTGGGCCTGGGAGTGTGCTGGTGTTAGCAGGAGGATTGCCCAGAGAGCACTCTGTGCTCTGGTTATTCTCTGCTGCAGAGTCAGACCACCTCCAATCATGCTGGGATGCACTGGCCCCTGGAACAACCCAGAGAGTATCACATTTGCCCACCCTCCAACTCCCTGGGCCTTCTCTTTCTGGACCATGCCTCCTGAGACACACAGCACAGAATCTCTCCTAGGACTTTAAGAACAGTCAGAAAATGACTGTGATTAACTGAGCAATAGGCTGTGAGGCACTGCTCCAAGGAAACAGCCCTGGAGAGATGGATGGTGCAAGAGTACAGTGACCTTTAGGAACAGTGAATCCAACATGCTGCACAGCTTAGTAATTCTCACGTTCCAGCTGTGAGACAGAGTAGGACATTCTTTCTACATCTGTCTTCAAATCACATTGAGCAGAGCACAGAAGGGAAAAGAGAGATGAACTGAAGATTACTCTGTCCCCTGCTTATTGACATCAAAACAAGGTCTGAAAAAGGTAGGAAAGATCAGACTCTTGTTTCTAATAGAATCTGAGCAAGATTACCACTGTTATCCCTACCCAGCATACTCATTCCTGCTACTGCAGTGATTTCAGATGCATCAAAAAATCCTGTTTGACCTACAGAACCTTTTTTAGCTGCTCAGTTTAAAACTAGCATTCTTGTTCCACCCAGCAAAGTCCCAGCCATTACTTAAGAGCCATTTTTACCATAAATAAACTCAAGAATTTAATCTATTTCTTCGTTGCAACTGGTATTTGAGACAAATACCAGAGGCAGGCATCATGCTTAGAAAAAGTAATGTAGCAATAAGGCTTGGAGCCGTGTGTCGCAGAAATCCATTTCTAACCTGCTTTAATCTGATACAGAGCCTGAGACAATAGGATGTCTTAGGTCACTCAGTACATTCCACCTGCAACAATGCAAGATCATCTGCACTATTTTGTTTTCATCTAGTTTATGAACACCATTGAGGGTGTCTGTTCTGTTGACAGATTATTCTATTCAAGTGACCTCTTAGAAACTGTCTGAAGTTCTTCTGTGTATTTTCCCAAGTGTATTAAATATCAGTCCAGAGATATATTTGCATAGGAACCCCATATAGTCAGGTACAGCTGTCTCTCTTTTTTTCTTTTTTTTAAGGTAAATGGCTTTCACCAATTAGAAATGCTAATGCTATTTAAAATAAGCAAAATATCTAGTTTTCATTTAAGATAAAGGCTTAACATTAATTTCTATAGATGACTTTAAAACTTTTAAATCAAGTTGAAATGATGAAGATACTGCTGGGCTCTATGCATTAATTTTAGCAATAAAACCCTTGATGTTAAGGGTTTAAACTGATCCACAATACATGCTCTTGCAATTTCTCTGAACACAAAATTCACCCATGGAGACTAATTATTAATAAAATTTACTACTGCTACTCAGTCTTTTTTCCTGTTTTTGTTATATTTGCATATGTTTCTAGAGCTCGTGCTGCCTATATAATCCCATTTATAATGTTGCCACCAGTTTTATCCACCTTCCAATCCCTCCTTCCTCTAATTTGCATGTTGCTTCTATTGTCTTAATGTTTGATAGCTCAGCTTTAAAATAAAAACTGATATTATGCATTCAAAGGATAATAAATAGGAGGGAATATTGTTTAGAGGGTAGAACATAAGAATCAGGACTCCGGGGGTTTTGTTCCCAAGCCTGCTGTGTGATCTGGGGTAAGTCACTGAGAGCTAAATAGTGAAGCCCTTGTTCATGTTAGTGAGCACTTACTCAAGTAATTGGGACTTCTCCCACGAGTAAGGGCTCCACAATCAGACCTACTCCCACTTTGTGCCTCAATTTGCCCATCTGTAAAACTAGGATAATACCTCCATGGGGTGTTGTAAAGATTCATTATTTAGTGTTTGTAAAGCATTCAGATCTGTGGTGGGAAAGTACTAGATAAGTGTGAAATATTATTGTTCCCTGTCACAGTGAATTCGATAACTATGAACTATATTACTTGAGCATCCCTGTAATGAGCTTGGAAGTTGGCTTTTGTGGGTATGTCAATTATATAATATACTGGTGATGTGAAAATTTATGAAGCATATTTCCAGTCTTGTGTATGGGTACTTCAAAGAGTAGCTGTTCTTTCCGTATATATTTTAAAAAAAAAAATACGTAACTGCATCCTTCGTTATTTGTTATAAAATATATTCCACCACAACTGAAACTGTGAAGAAAAGTCCTGTCTCTCTTCATTTAGTAACTCTTCATAGATTTGCTGAAAAAAGCTAAAGTTTGACTATTCAGTGATAGTACTAGAAGGGTACGTAGGAACATAAAATGGACTCTGTCACTTTGTTTAAATGAGTTTTTTTTATTTAGAATATTCAGATTGATGTAATGCAGCCCATATATGATACTTCCTAGAAGGGTGACATTATGTGCTCTTTGCTAGCATCTGTTCTGCATGCTGTGAGTTAAAAGCATAATCACTGTATATCTTTACCCTTATGTGTTGTGGTCTAACACTTTTTGAAGGTTTCAGGGACTATCATCTTCAAACAGAGAAATTGTTTGTATTTTTATTCTTGATATTCCCACATCTCATTAACTTCAATATGCATCAAAAGTTACTCAGTTCTCCTTGAAAATGTATGGAGTAAAGGTTTACAAGTCTAGGGATTGTGTTATCTCCTCACATACCACTCCCCAGTAACTCTTACTTAGCATTTTAAAAGGAAAAATAAGAAATTTAGGCTCCCTGCTTTGGTCTACCCATTCTAGACTTTTCTTTTAATCTATTGCTATTGCAGCAGGGTAGGTTTTAACTTTTTTGTGGTACAACAAAACCCCTCTACATAACCTCCAAAAGACTCTGTACACCTGAGGGTAATACAACAGAGATGGAATAAACATAATAGAAATCTTCCTGGCTTAGGTTGTACAAGGGGAAAATACTGAGATTTTGAGTATCCTGAAAAGGAGGTGCCTCTTGGCGGGTCCCAGAGTTGAGGTACAGTTGCTTCTTAATAGTTCATATGATTAAAGAGATTTCCCAATCAAAAGTGGTTTTTAGGTGACTGTTCTCCCTATGAGTAGTGTACACGTAGCAGAGATGCTCTGAGTAAGGCCAGCGCTGGACGGGTGTGGGTGAAGATTCTTCTGTCATGCACACAGGCTGAAGCTACTCCTTCTGCGCTGAGGACAAATGAATATTGGGAGATGAGAGCAGGGGGTGAAGTATCTGAAGAGAACAGCATCAGGTGGCTGAGAAAGATGAATGGAATCTACTTGCTAATCAACCATTTGACTCCAATGGCCAACGTTAGCTTCAGGTGTAGAGAGCTGAAAAAGGCAGTTCAGGAGTTGGCTGAAGCCTGACAAGAGAAGAGAAAACACTTAAGTAAAAACAGAATTCCAGAATCAGTCTCAGGTCTACCTGACACAGAATCAGTTCTAGCTTGGGTACCACTGATGCAAAAATGAACAGTTCTGATGGGAAGTCTTTAACAGGCACTTCCTCAGATCCAATCCAGTATGTTCAGTCCCTTGCTACACGAGGAAACTCTACAAAACTCTTAACGTCCCTAAGCCGAGATTCACGTCTTGGTTTTCCATCTGCATTCATCACCTTTTACTCTAAGAAATCATTACCTCTTTCCCCAGTGTGTTTGTTTAATTACTTTTTTCTAATCTAACTCTGTACCCAGAAGGTGCTTCAGACATAGGTTGCATACTTCTGTAAGGAGAATGGGTTTTGTGATCAAGACAGGACCAGAATCTGGGTTCCATTTCCAGCTATGCTACAGATATCATGTATGACCCTGAATAAGTCATTTAATCTCTGTCAGATGTATGCATTTTCATGCTTTCATCAGTATACTCGTTATGAAAGCTTCAGTTTAGGCTGGGAGGATCATATTCTTCATTGTTTATGCTACTTTCTTAAAAGGGATTGTTCTCCCATGCTGGCCTCCAGGAGATCCTTGCCTGTCATTCTGCAACTCTATTACTGGGAGAAGACTTGCACAAAGAGAGAGTCTCTGTATGTGGCAGGAATCAAGCTGATCCTGTTCTGTGGCAGTGGGTAATTTCACAGTTACTACAGATATTAGTATTTATCCTCCCTGAAGGGGTGTTATGAGCTTAATGAATGGTTGTAAGACTCTCTACTGCACCTTTGCTGGAGGACCTTAGAGCTCTGTTATAACATGGCTAGCAGAAAAACAATCCTTGGCTACACAGGCCAGGGAAATTGTCCTGGGAAACTGCTATTGACACTGGTGTTCAAAGGTGCAGCTAGCACAGTTCTGAGCCATATAGAGGGAACCTAGTTGTGTGTATCACCCTGTAGGTGTAACACAAAAATGGGGTGATAAGAGCTGGGGTTGTTGAGTGGGGAAAAAAAGCTTCTTAAATGGTTACAGCTTTAAAAAGCCTCCCATGCCCAGCAGGTTTTTTTTGCTACTCAAGGATCTCTGTATACCAGTTTTCTTTGCTCCAGGTGGTGTCTTTGGCCTCCATCAGATGGAAAGTGTACGCATGGCGGGACCACTCTGACCTGTTCATCTCACTCTTGTGGACAACTTCTCCATGGATAAGAATGAGGCCACCTGTTTGAAATAAACACACATCTGTCTTTCATTTTGAATGTCTCCTTCCTCTGTGCCATACAAGAGGAGCTGTTGCTGTCTTTGAAAGGTTCGTCATGATAACGAGACAAAAGTCAGACTTGGGAATACAGCCCATTGATTCCTATGGTAAGAATTTGTTTGGGAAGACTCCAGGAATGTATCATACTGTTGCTTTGGTTCTACGAGATCCATTTCTTTCATTGTGGACTCTTCACGTAACCCTTTGGCAGCAGCTGGGGCATCAGGTCTGCACTGGCAATACATCATTGCATTCCCTCTGGGCCTGTGGTTTAAAACTGAACGTGTGTCACTGCATCTATCTCTCTTGCATTTTCACTGGTTCTACAGATGAATCTTTACCTTTGTGGATGGGCACAGGAATAAACTGGCTATCTTGATAAGTCTGCTCAGAGCCGATGAACTGTGTGCATGGTATGGTGCCCGGCGGGGCTCGGACCATTCTACGTGTGATGCCATCTGCAATTCCACAGTAGACAAAACTTTTTAAAAAAAAATAATCATCATTTAACCTGACAGTAAATAAACCCGTGTTAAGATTCAATTTTAGACTATCTAATCCATCAAATAACAAAAGCTTGATCAAGTTTAATAATCAAAGATTAATCAGCACAATACAAACAGGAAAGAGTTAATACTTTACCAGTCTAGAAATCATGCTTTGGAGAAAGGACATCTTTGCTCTGTTCCAAAGCATTAACTCACTTCTCCTTATATTTATACCCCATTTGTCATGCACAGGAAACTCTCTAAATGCCTTTATTTCATGATGATCCCTACTTTTCCTTTCCTATGCATTTTGCACCTACTGTGTGAGGTTCTTGGGCATCTGCACCTAATTAGTTTAACAATCTTGCATCAATTGTAATAGTTGCTTATTACTTTAACAAAGCTCAGCATAATATTATTTTGTGCTTAATAATCTCTGCATACGCCAAGAATAAAAGCTTACACACAGCTTTTTATATATATATATATATTTTAGTATAGAGTTTTCTGGGAGGGCTTCTTCAGTTAGCAGATCCTATAAAATGTGTAATATCTACTAAATACTGTTAGCTACCAATACTTTCTGGTTAACCTCTGCAATCATAGCCTCTGCACTGAATGGAAAATTTAAACCTCTCATTTCATTGTATATACCCTCCATCATTTCACTAATGAAAATTCTTTCCTTGCTCATTTTCTCTTTTCATTGAAAAAAAGATTAAGGTTTATCTGGCAGTACAGAAACTAACACTGCTGTCTTTTGTCTGCTTTCTCATCTGTGCCCTGGCACGTTAACAAGTGCTAGCCTTATCTGCAAAAACATGCAGTGCTTTCTGAGCAGAGTCCTCCACTTAAGCAAAACGCATCTTTGGCATCGCTCTCCTTTCTGTAACAGTACAGATGTTTAACTGCAGCTACAGAGCCTTATGCTGAGTTTAGGCACAAATTGTGATGTACAACAAAGTGCAAAGCTTTATGATTTCTCAGGGAAGAATGTCTTTTGCTTGATTTTTTTTTTTTTAAATTTATGTATTTTTAAGAGAGACCTGAGGATTGTACCTGTTTTAAGGCACATTAAAGTTTGAAATGAAATGGATAAACAGTGCTCCTGGAGCTAATTAGTTCCCATGCTAGACATATACAAAATATACTAAGTGTAAAATGTGCACCAATAGTTAGAAGCCCATGGCAACTTCCATCTGTCGAGAGAGAGCGGAAACACAGATCTTATTTTGATTTTGGCCTCATCTATGTGTTGCCATAGTCCACTGGTTGTTCTCTGATCTCATGTATGCTATCCAATTCATTCTTGTTTTGCATGTTTGATGAATTTTAGACCAGTGTTGAGGGGGTAAGTGCAAGGTTTTTATTCTTCCTCCTCTTACACAGAGCAAGCTGGGGTAGCAATATTCTTAGACTTGACCCAGGACAACAGAAAAGGTTAATGGGTATATATCCTGAAGGGATCTGTGTTTAAAGCTGGGGGGTGGGTCATGGGGGTGTCAATATAAATAATTTAGTGCAGCATCAAAGTTTTATTAAAGAAACAAAAATAAGCAAAATGGTTTCACTGTCCTTATCCCTAACCTGAGGGAACCTGGAGAAACTGCTCCTTCCAGCCCAGGTCAGGGTGGAGAAGCATTTTCAAGGCTGCTGTAGGAAGCTCTGGAATGAAGTAAGGGTCTGTAGCACTGCAAAGAAGACATTCTTTGGAAGGATCAAAGAGTAGTTGTGAAGGGCTCAAATCTTGTTGAACAAGGAAGGGTCAGATACTTGCTGAAGGAAGTTACTCAGTAATACTAAATTGAAAAGATTTCAGGAACACCAGCAGTGGATCCTAACGTTGCAAGGTCTGGATTTAATAAGTAAAAATTGAATAATATTGTGGGTACCACTGTCTCTGTACTTTAAGTAGATTGTATGGGTATAGTACAGCATTAAACTTGGGCATTTGGTGTCAGAGTCAGAAATAATGTCAAGTTTTGATTTCCAGGAATGTTTTTGGATTTAAATCGCAGATCATTGGTCTAGTGACCAGCAGCAAAGGAAATGAGTCATTTGAGCCAGCCTGCTAAAAATGGGATTATGAATTTGGCCCCTAAAAGTACAAAAGGAATGATGTTGCTTTAAACAAAGGTTCCCTGAACCATGATGGTGGCCCCACTAGCTGGATGTGGTCACGTAACCACTGTATGATTCAGAGGACACAGTACAATCTGTGCTACTTTCCACCTTTAACCAGGAGACTAGGGTGCGTTTCACTGTATGGCAGAGTAATATGAATCTTACTGGTGTGAGAGCCAGGGATGAACCAGAGACAGCTGTTCTCCTGCGTGGCGTTCTCCAGAGCTAACCAGAGGCCCAGAACCCTGCCCAGCGGCTCTGTGTACAGAAATGTGGCATCCTGGTGTGGTCTCACTGAAACCAACAGACACCTGGTTACCTTACATTTTAAAGACTGTTGAATTAAGAGTAATGGAAGGTCTCTGGGGCTTTTCTGCCTTTCCTTTCTCTGCCCTCTTGTGACTGCAGTATGAATTCTGTTAGAAGTGACAACAGTGAGTATGCACGCTCCTGACAGCGCTGGCTTCCATTTCAGCCAAGTCACAGGGATGCAGAAGTTCACTGGCTGCGTGCCTGCTATCGCCACCAGCCTCCACAGACCGACAGACAAACACCATCACCTGGAGAATCTCACCTCTGTAGAGGTGGGGGGTGGGTGAGTATATCTAATGATAGTGTGCAGGGAGAGACTGATACTGTCCCCTTCCCAATAAGTTCTCAGCTCATGTCCCATTTATTCTAAGGGGAGTACTGCAAGGATAACATATTCCAAGTCAAATTTGAGGCTTATGGGAATTGCTTTTGGTTTACAGCAATCCCTGAAAGACAAGGAAACTGGACATACAGTTAGGAAATTCCTTCAATCACTTGTCCTTTCCCATCTTCCTGACATCTTACTACTTTAGAAATCTCAAGTGTGTTGCGAGAGTCGCCCCCACTGCAATCATAACACATGAGAGTGGGTCACCTTTCAACCTGGTGAGGATGTAAGTTAGCCCTTTGCCTGCCCATACAGAAACAGAAAGGAACCCTGGGTGAGATTTTCACACCCCATTCCCAGTAATTTTTAACAGGAACTGGGCATCCAAACCTTTAGGCAGCTTTGAAAAATCTCACTGAATGACTAGTTTGTGCCACCTCTCCTATTAATTGAATTCCCTTCCTCCAAACCTTGGTATCTGTACATAATATCTGCAGCCTCGTACAGATGTAGTATGAATTTTACCTTCACCACCAATGCCAGGTTGCTGGAAGAGGACAAATAGAGAGAAGAGGAGAATGTTAAACTGGAAAATATGAAAATGGCTTCTTTCATGAGTAAATAGGAGATTGGGGTTACTGTACCTTGAAGATATACATGCTCTGGACAACTACTGGTTTCTCAAAGCCCAGTTTTCTTCCCAACTCCTGTGGAATATCCCAAAGTTATAACACCGCAGTTCTCTGCTCAGTATTTAACAAATGCTTGCTAAGAATTTTTATAAATCCTTTCAGGGGGAGAGGGCTCATCATACAGTTTTTAAACTAAACTATCACATAGTTGAGTTCTTTCAAGTGACTCAAGCTACTACTCACCTGCACTTTGGAGGAGTGAGTGATTTGCTTGAAGATGGGATCGTAAACATGCAAAGCTGAGGAAAAGAAGTTGTCACTTAGTGAAAATCCTAGAACTGCTTTCCAGAAGGGACCCTTTAAACTCTGAGGAAGCACAATGACAGGTATTACGTTCTGAAGGGGAAGACTGCAGTCGGTCCGGCTCAAACTGCATCCCTTTCAGGAATCAGTTTAGTGTGCACAGTGCCCATCATGTCTGCCCTGTTCCTTTTGCTAAAATGTCTGGGTTAGACAAATTCCTTTTGTTTCAAGCTTTTTATATGGATTGTAAATTAGGCAAAATATTTCATCAGATGGAGATAACACATAAGTGCTGTTGACATTTGCAAATCATATAATGAATTTCTTTAGAGGACAGAGATATACGGTAATCAGTCCTTTACAACAAACTACGGCTACATGAAAATAATGGTCTATGACCAAAAAAATAACTTGGAAGAGATTTCTGGGGTATATTCTGAAGGAAAACCAAATAGATTATACAGAGCTCCAGATACTAAGAGCTTAGATATTAGGATGGGGAGCACTATACACAACCCTAAGATAAATGAATACTACTAAGGGGTTGCACAATTTGTTGCTTCTATAGGCTGAACTCAGTGCACGCTCCAGGCATCTCTGCATTCTATCTGCAAGCTCCTTGTGTGATGCTCTCCCATCCCCTTCTATTTCAGGCCTTCCCTGCAACACCCCTCCAATCTCCCTCCTGTCAGGGTTTCTGAGTGGCCTCCATTTTCCCCTCTTCTCCCATATCAGGGTCCTCCATTCTCCTCGCATGCCATCAGTTATTTTTGCAATCCAGTCCCACTTACACTATGCCAGTGGCTCTGTGTGCTCCAATTCCCACCTTCCCCTCCATGCCAGGGTCCCCCAGTCTCCCACACCAGGGGTTGTATGGTCCCCACTCCTCTTCCCACCAATGGCAGTGGCTGTGAGCCCTCTATCTCCCCTTCCTTCCATACAAGGGTCCCCTAATTTTCCCTCCAGCAGGGGTTCTGTGAGCCCCTTATATCAGGATCCCCCATTATTCCTCCCAGGCCTGGCACTGTGTTCTTGCTCCCCTTTCCCTCTACACACCATTATTATTTGTCTGGGAGAGAAGTCTGTCAGCTTGTCAGCATGTTGAACTATAGGGAGAATGGGCACAGTGACAGATGAAACAGACTTGTTATGGCTGAAGGCATTAGTGGGTGCCAACAATCCATTGTTTGATCTATAGACAATATCAGAAGTGCTTGAAGTTGTAATTATGCTAAAGAGATGGCAGGGGCTCCATCTATGCATTTTCCCCCTTTCAGTTTTCCGATTGTCCTCCAAATCAGTAGGGTTCTGGCAGTGGAAGCCTAGAACGTTCCTGGAAACTTTGGAATTGATCAGTTGTTGCATTCAAAACTTGTCCCATTACAGACAGACAGAAATGCCACCAAGTTGAGCATTGAGCCTCACAAGCTCAGTCAATTATCTGAATGTGTCCTTCAGAGTATTACAGTTCTTAGAATTTGAATATAGCATGATGAGAAAACTCTGCATAGATGAAACGTAGGGCATCAAATTTTCATCATATGTAAAATTAAGAACTGGGAGCACAAATTCGGTGCTCTTTGAATGCCTTAACTTGCCCTAGCGTTTTTAACTTGGAAACAAATGCTTTGGATTCAGGATCACTCTTAAAGATGACAGAATTTGCTAGTCAGCTTACTCAACCCAGCAGAGACTGCTACAGAGCAAGAAAGTGGCTAGACAGAAAATAAGTGGATAAATTGCAGAAAAATAGGTCAAAATGAATCCTCCTCTTGGAATTGCTGTTGAGCCTGAGTGAGGAGGATGCTATTTTTGTTTTCTGTTTCCTCTTGAAGGAGCACTTCCAGTACAGCAAAGGACAAAGAGAGGGTGGGAAGAGTTGTGTGTTTTTTGTTTTGTTTTTTTTAGGGACACTGTTTTCCCTATAGAGACTGCAGGACTGTGATATCAGATACTGGATTTTCAAGTTTTAATGGAGAAAGATCTGGGCAAGGTTCCTGCATTTGTGAGATAAAAATGCTGAACCCCGTTATGTTTTCTCTGGGTATTGTTTGAAAACAAAAGGGATACGGCTAGTTCTTTAGCAGCTGGAAGAGGGGAAATAGGACACATTGGAAACCTGTAAGATTGAGAAACTGCTGGCAATGTCACAGTGAAGAATCCCAGCTTGTTGGGCGCCAGCAGTGTGCTCAGAACAGAGAAGATACAGTCTGTTCTAAGGATCTTAACAACCTAGACTGGACACAAACAAAACAGCTCAAACAATCTGTTGCATAAGAGATTCGCAAGTTTGAACTTCAGCCAATATAGGTCAATGATTCTTTTTAAAAACTATAAAAGCCTTGTGGAACAAGTGGCTTTTGAAAAGAGATTTAAATGGGAAATGAGAGGCCTTTTGGCAAAGGACAGGGCGGTTTCCTAGCATGGGGTAACACAGAAGGAAGCACAAATACAAGAGTGGAAGGATTCAAAAGGGGCACAGGAAGAAGCAAACTGGTATGTGGGCAGGGTGAAGCTGAGCAGAGGCTTAGAGTTAAATCTGATGAACCTGAACCTGATGCTGGTGAGGGAAAGAGACAGAGCAAGGTGGCAAAGAGGGGAGGCCACAGTGGGAGGAGAGGATTTTTCAATAATTTTCAGTGGACTGGGGCATGGCAAAAGCAATAGAACAGAGAGGAGGAGGCTATAGTCAAGGCAAGAGAATTTACATCTACATGTCTTGTTTTAGTGGTAAAATACCATAGGCAGAATCCATGTTTAGCTAGAACATTAACTCAGGAGAACAGTTTCTTTGTAATGTGCTGACATTATTCACAATAGCCAAGTCTGAAAGAATGCTTAGTTCTGGAAAATACACCCCATATTTTCTCTCCAAAAGCATCACAGCTCATCCATACCGTGGCCAATCTTGTTTATAGATTTCTCCTTTGGAACAAGAAAGTCACCTAAGAAACAAAGTGCTGAATTAAAGAGGATGCAACAAAACAAAGAGTAAACAATAGCGCCTAGAACTCCCCTCTCTCCCAAATAGTCATTCAGCCACCTTATCCCTTTAAGAAAGTTCCTGGCTCACTAGCAGATTGCTTACATTTCTTCCCATCCACCCCCAAGCCCATTACAGCCGATGGTAGGTAACTTTTACCTTTTTCGTCAAAAACTCCTTTTTCAAAGAAGAATCTGATCTTGTCTCCACTGGTTAGAAAATAATCTGCACTGCCCTGTCGGAGACAAGAGAGACCCACCAATGGTAATATCCTAGAGAGTATATCTCGGTGAACACTTCCAGCAAGGAGCTAGTACTTTCCTACATCTTCTCCCCATTAAGAGAGCAGGAAGAATAAAGTAGAATAAAGACATTAGTAATTCACACAGAGGCTTTTCACTGTGCTAAACTTCTTGGGCTCCAGCTTGCCTTTTGCAGGCACCCAATATAGGGTGAACAGAAGGGTTTTGGTTTGTGAGAAGTGTTGATTTGACAGCCCTGGAGACTGAGATATTCTTTAACCATGGAACCAGTATAGTATAGGTAGTAACAATAGAGGCTTTCACACATTCAGCCATTTTCTGCAGGAACTCTTCACGTTCAGCCTCTGTGACCCATTCCTCTCTTGGCCTTCCCTGAGACCACCAACAAAATGTTGCCCAAGGCACCAGAGAGGGTGGTCGTCAGAGGCAAGATTGTAGTTCAGCAGTACCTAGCTCTCAGCCACCTGCTCAGATATGCCTCCTTGCAAGAACAAAACCCTTTTTCCTGAACTGCCTAGTGTTACAAACTAGCCCTTTGCTAACCACCTCAGGAGTAATTTGAGATTTAGATTGCCCTTTCTCACCTCTATCTGAAGCACCTATCTGTACCTGTGCCTGGAGCTGTTCCTCTTCACCAGTGGAAAACTCTGTACGGCAGTGGGGTGGCACATCCATCTTGGCTATAATCTTATGTATTTGCTCCCTCATGGCATCACATTCTTCTGTGGTGAAAAACTCTTCCAAAACAAGGAAACCATCTTCATGGAACTAGAAGAGAACACTAGAGTTTAGGTGGGGACAGTGTGGCTAGCATTCTGTGGTACACTTAGTAGACAGCAGGTATATTCAATAAAGGTGCACCTCCTGGCTGTCAGTCTTCTTCAGTTTGATGTAATGCACCTTTTCTTGGGCTTTGCGTCCAGATGCTAGATCAGACTTACATTCATGGAGATCCTCTCTGCTAGTGGAGATGCAGTAGAGCAAGGTGCATTTTTCATACACTGTACTTCGTATCATGGACTTCTTTTAATACGCATCTAATAATCTGCATTATTGCCTGACCCTCCAATCCCACACAAACCAGCCTTTCTCATTATACAAGTTTTTTACAGATTCATTTTAATAATTTCCTTAATGAGTAATGTTTGTATTCTCACTTTTTTTAAAAAAGGAGATTTCTACTGGAAAAAAACAAATAATTCAGTAAGAGATTCACAAGACTGCAGTTAGGGAGAAAGTGATTACAACTCCTACATGCAGCAGGCTCCAGAAACCAAATGAAATATGCATTTGTTACTGTCCTCATGGCTTAAAATTCTGTTCCCCAAAGGAGGAAATTAAGTAACTGCTAAACACAAACTTTACCAAAATGAACAACGCAGTTTTGTTCTGTTTCAGGATTAGAACAAGATTACTGAGAAGTTGGAAAAAGTACTTGTTCTAAATTTAACTAAGAATGTGTGCTGATTTCTTATGGTGATTGATCAATCCCTTATGAAATGAAATTAGCTCTCTGGACATTGCAGACTTGAACCGTTGCCCCTTTATTTAAAAAAACAAAACAAAAAACAGCAGGTTATCCTCTGACAGCCTTATTCTTAAAGTTGAAATTTGCCTCATAGTTGAGAGAGAGTGAGAAAGAAAGTAACTCTTCAAATAGGAACTCTGTAGGACAAACCACGTTTCTGGAGCCACTTGTAGTCCTAAATAAGTGCTCAGTCTACTCCATTTTTATATACTGTATTAGCTATCACCGGTTCCCAAAGCAAAACTTTGCTAAACACAAGTGCTGGTTAACTGGACAGGAATGTGGGTTAGTGAAATCTGTTCCCTTCTCACAAGTACAGCACTGTCAGCCTGCTTCTCTCACACACACACCCCACCTCCCTCGCTGGATGCAGTACTTCCTTGCTCTCCTCCCTTACCTGTTGGATCTGTTCTTCGGTTACAAACGCCATTACAGATTCAGACCCAGAATGAAAAGGAGGACTTGTGGCACCTTAGAGACTAACAAATTTATTAGAGCATAAGCTTTTGATTACATCAGTACGAAGTAATTCCTCCAGCGCCCTGGCCAGCTAACTTCCCCCGCTCCACGTGATCCTTTCAACAGCATGTGATGAAGCAGGGGCGGGCAAACTTTGTGGCCTGACGGCCACATCAGGTTTCTGAAATTGTATAGAGGGCTGGTTAGGGGGGGCTGCGCCTCCCCAAACAGCCAGGCGTGGCCCGTCCCCCATCCCCTCCAACCCTCCCCACCCCCCATTTCTCGCCTCCTAACGTCCCCCCTGGGACTCCTGCCCTATCCAACCCTCCCTGTCCCCTGATGCCCCCCCCAGGACCCCTGCCTCACCCACTCCTCCAACTCCCTGTCCCCTGACTGCCCCCTGCCGCCCCATCCAATCGCTCCTCTCATTCCTGACTACCCCCCCCCGGGACCCCTGCCCCATCCAACCACCCCTCCTGCCCCATCCAAACCCCCCCTTCCTGACTGCCTCCCCGGACCCCTGCCCCCATTCAACCCCCCTATTCCCTGCCCTCTGACCGCCCTGACCCCTATCCACACCCCCAAACTCCCCTGCCCTCTATCCAACCCCCCCTGCTCCCTGCCCCCTTACCTTGCTGCCTGGAGCACTGATGGCTGGCGGCACTACAGCCGCGCCGCCCAGAGCACCAAGACAGGCAGCCACGCCACAGTGCAGCACAGAGCACCGGGTCAGGCCGCAGCTCTGCAGCTGTGCTGAACAGCAAGAGCTCGCAGCCCTGCCACCCAGAGCATTGCAAGTGAGCTGAGGCTGCGGGGGTGGGGGACCAGCAGGGAAGGGGCCAGAGGCTAGCCTCCTGGGCCAGGAGCTCAAGGGCCAGGCAGGAGGGTCCCGGAGGCCGGATGTGGCCCGTGGGCCATAGTTTGCCCACCTCTGTGATAGAGAATACTTGGGAACCAGATTGCTATCCAAACAATCAGGGATTTCCCTTCCTTCTCCTCCCCCTGCCCCCCGCCGCTTAGTTCTTTGCCCAGCTCTGCTCCTAACTTTCATTGAAATCAATATTTGCTGAGGTG
Source organism: Dermochelys coriacea (assembly GCF_009764565.3). Classification (NCBI taxonomy): domain Eukaryota; kingdom Metazoa; phylum Chordata; order Testudines; family Dermochelyidae; genus Dermochelys; species Dermochelys coriacea. Next base: position 13,262,077 of record NC_050083.1, on the reverse strand, counting down.
ACATAGCCATGTTGGTCCCAGGATATAAGAGACACGGTGGGTGAAGTAATATCTTTTATTGGACCAACTTCTGTTGGTGAAAGAGACAAGCTTCTTCAGGCCTGAAGAAGAGCTCTGAGAAAGGCTGTAACAGAGACTTGGTGGGATAACTCGCATGACTGAAGTACTGTCATGGATGGATATAAACTGTTCAGCAAGGACAGGCAGGGCAGAAAAGGTGGGGGAGTTGCATTGTATGTAAGAGAGCAGTATGACTGCTCAGAACTCCGGTATGAAACCGTAGAAAAACCTGAGTGTGTCTGGATTAAGTTTAGAATCATGAGCAACAAGGATGATGTTGTGGTGGGAGTCTGCTATAGACCACCGGACCAGGGGGATGAGGTAGACAAGGCTTTCTTCTGGCAACTAACGGAAGTTACTAGGTCGCAGGCCCTGGTTCTTATAGGAGACTTCAATCACCCTAATATCTGCTGGGAGAGCAATGCAGCGGTGCATAGACAATCCAGGAAGTTTTTGGAAAGGGTAGGGGACAATTTCCTGGTGCAAGTGCTGGAGGAACCAACTAGGGGCAGAGCTCTTCTTGACCTGCTGCTCACAAACTGGGAAGAATTAGTAGGGGAAGCAAAAGTGGATGGGAACCTGGGAGGCAGTGACCATGAGATGGTCGAGTTCAGGATCCTGACACAGGGAAGAAAGGAGAGCAGCAGAATACGGACCCTGGACTTCAGAAAAGCAGAATTTGACAACCTCAGGGAACTGATGGGCAGGATCCCCTGGGAGAATAACTTGAGGGGGAAAGGAGTCCAGGAGAGCTGGCTGTATTTTAAAGAATCCTTATTGAGGTTACAGGAATAAACATCCCAATGTGTAGAAAGAATAGTAAATATGGCAGGCGACCAGCTTGGCTTAACAGTGAAATCCTTGCTGATCTTAAACACAAAAAAGAAGCTTACAAGAAGTGGAAGATTGGACAAATGACCAGGGAAGAATATAAAAATATTGCTCGGGCATGCAGGAGTGAAATCAGGAAGGCCAAATCACACCTGGAGTTGCAGCTAGCAAGAGATGTTAAGAGTAACAAGAAGGGTTTCTTCAGGTATGTTAGCAACAAGAAGAAAGTCAAGGAAAGTGTGGGCCCCTTACTGAACGACGGAGGCAACCTAGTGACAGAGGATGTCGAAAAAGCTATTGTACTCAATGCTTTTTTGGCCTCTGTCTTCACGAACAAGGTCAGCTCCCAGACTGCTGCACTGGGCAGCACAGCATGGGGAGGAGGTGACCAGCCCTCTTTGAAGAAAGGAGTATTTCGGGACTATTTAGAAAAGCTGGACGAGTACAAGTCCATGGAGCCGGATGCGCTGCATCCGAGAGTGGTAAAGGTGTTGGTGGATGTGATTGCAGAGCCATTGGCCAAACTCATGGCGACCGGGGAGGTCCCAGACTACTGGAAAAAGGCTAATGTAGTGCCCATCTTTAAAACAGGGAAGGAGGATGATCCTGGGAACTACAGGCCAGTCAATCTCACCTCAGTCCCTGGAAAAATCATGGAGCAGGTCCTCAAGGAATCAATTCTGAAGCAATTAGAGGAGAGGAAAGTGATCAGGAACAGTCAGCATGGATTCACCAAGGGCAAGTCATGCCTGACTAATCTAATCGCCTTCTATGATGAGATAACTGGCTCTGTGGATGAAGGGAAAGCAGTGGATGTGTTGTTCCTTGACTTTAGCAAAGCTTTTGACACAGTCTCCCACAGTATTCTTGCCAGCAAATTAAAGAAGTATGGGCTGGATGAATGGACTATAAGGTGGATAGAAAGCTGGCTAGATTGTCAGGCTCAACGGGTAGTGATCAATGGCTCCATGTCTAGTTGGCAGCCAATATCAAGTGGAGTGCCCCAAGGGTCTGTCCTGGAGCCTGTTTTGTTCAATATCTTCATAAATGATCTGGAGGATGGTGAGGATTGCACCCTCAGCAAGTTTGCAGATGACACTAAACTGGGAGGAGAGGTAGATACGCTGGAGCATAGGGATAGGATACAGAGAGCCCTAGACAAATTAGAGGATTGGACCAAAAGAAATCTGATGAGGTTCAATAAGGACAAGTGCAGAGTCCGGCACTTAGGATGGAAGAATCCCATGCACCGGTACAGACTAGGGACCGAATGGCTCGGCAGCAATTCTGCAGAAAAGGACCTAGGGGTTACAGTGGATGAGAAGCTGGATATAAGTCATCAGTGTGCCGTTGTTGCCAAGAAGGCCAATGGCATTTTGGGATGCATAAGTAGGGGCATTGCCAGCAGATCAAGGGACACGATCGTTCCCCTCTATTTGACATTGGTGAGGTCTCATCTGGAGTACTGTGTCCAGTTTTGAGCCCCACACTACCAGAAGGTTATGGAAAAATTGGAGAGAGTCCAGCAGAGGGCAACAAAAATGATTAGGGGACTGGAACACATGACTTATGAGGAGAGGCTGAGGGAACTGGGATTGTTTAGTCTGCGGAAGAGAAGAATGAGGGGGGATTTGATAGCTGCTTTCAACTACCTGAAAGGGGGTTCCAAAGAGGATGGATCTAGACTGTTGTCAGTGGTAGCAGATGACAGGAAGAGGAGTAATGGTCTCAAGTGCAGTGGGGGAGGTTTAGGTTGGATATTAAGAAAAACTTTTTCACTAGGAGGGTGGTGAAACACTGGAATGCGTTACCTAGGGAGGTGATGGAATCTCCTTCCTTTGAAGTTTTTAAGGTCAGGCTTGACAAAGCCCTGGATGGGATGATTTAGTTGGGGATTGGTCCTGCTTTGAGCAAGGGGTTGAACTAGATGACCTCCTGAGGTCCCTTCCAACCCTGATATTCTATGATTCTATGATTAGAGACCTTACAGCGGCACAGCTGTATCGATGCAGCTGTGCTGCTGTAAGATTTCTTGTGTAGCCATCTATGCCGACAGGAGAGAGCTCTCCCTTTGACATAATTAAAGCCCCCCATTGAGAGGCGGTAGCTATATGCCGACATAGCGCTGTGCACACTGCCACTTATGCTGCCAAAACTTATGTCACTCAGAGGGGTGGTTTTTTTAACACTCCCGAAGACATAACTTTTGACAACATAAGTGGTAGTGTAGACATGGCCTTTCAAGTCTCTCTTTCACCACAGAAGTTGGCCTACTAAAAGATATTATCTCACCCATCTTGTCTCATTGAACTCAAGGGAAATTAGGAGCCTAAATACTTGTGTGGATCTGGGCTTTTGTGCAGTTCAGAAATAAGGCGTATACAAAAGTTTGTCTTTTAATGGGAAGAAAAACAGCATAAGCATAATGAGAAACTCAATTCAGCTCTTAGATTCAGGGAGAGTCACAGAGCTTTAATGCGTCAAACAGAATCTACAGCAGTTGGGAGGTGACAAATACAGATTCAGTTCTAGGTGCAACAGACATTGATGGGGAATAGGATGAAGAGAACTAAAGTCCACTGAAGAGCTGGATAGTGGATTTAAGTGAGTGGAAATCCAAGCCCTTTAAAGAGTTTTCTTTCCTCCTAGTGTAGTGCACATAGCACTAAAATGCACTTAGGCAGTGAAGTTCAACACTACAAAGCTTAAACTGAGGGGCTAATGCTGAGGGGCTGTTATTGAAGATTCAACAGGCTTCTTGGTAGACAAGTGTGGCATCTTCATTCACAGCTGCTCTTTGGCTGTTTTAGTTTGTTGCTTGATGCACAGCCCTTCAGTGTCAGCTGTATAGGAGTAGTCATTTTAGGCAGGCCACAGAGGCTGAAACAAAGTGTGAGAGAAATATTAACTACTTCTGAGAGATACAAGAGACCCAGCATAGACATTCACCATCAGTTTTCAGAGTAGCAGCCGTGTTAGTCTGTATTCGCAGAAAGAAAAGGAGGGCTTGTGGCACATTAGAGACTAACAAATTTATTTGAGCATAAGCTTTTGTGAGCTACAGCTCACTTCATCGGATGCATTTGGTGGAAAATACAGTGGGGAGATTGATATATACACACAGAGAGAACATGAAACAATGGGTTTTATCATACTCTAAAGTGCCACAAGTACTCCTTTTCTTTATTCACCATCAGTGCATCCTTCACTATGTAATGGGTGTCCTTTTGGTGCAGAAAGGGAGATCTTAAGCCTTTTATCTAGAGAAAAATATATTTGACTCTTCTAGAAAACATTCAAGACTTTCACTGAAAGAACCTGTAACTTACTCGCCCCGAAATGCTGCTTGCAGCACCATCTAATAAAGGACAAAATACAGGGAAGCGTGAACTAGAAAATGAGGGAGTGTGAAAAGCTTATATGAAGATGGGCCTTTGCCTTCAAATTTTTTTGTTCTGTTCTTAAAAGGACACCATCAATATGAATTTTTTAAAACTAATTTAGAAGGGAAGTACTTTCTGATAGAGGAGGCCTTTAAGGACCATGCCTCTTTAAAATTCCTTTTAAAAAGAATGCGGGGAGAGGGGTTAGTTTTTATTTTCTTCCCTTTTGATGTTTATAAAGGACTCTTCAGCTAGGGGGAAGTGCACAAAGTACATAAGCTGAAAAAGAAAAATGTCGTCTTTGCTGACTCCTTTCAGTTAAGTTTAGTTGTTAACTTTAATTAAGGGAGAAACAAAAAAGGATACAGGTAGAAATTAGTGGTTTTGTTTTTGTTTTTTTGCTCTTTTCAAGTTGTCAGTATCCCTTTCATTCTTTTAGCAGATGTGAGGGCAAAGGGGACACCAGGAGTAGAGTTCTTGGGGAGAGGGGGGGGGAAGAGTTAAATGTGGATTTCACAGTGATTAAAGGGACAGTTTCCTCTCCCAGCAGTCTAACACTCGAGGCAGTGGCTGATGGAAGCTGGCTGGCCTCATTAAGCCCCCAATCCTGCAATTGATATGTGTGGGCAGACCCCTAGCCTCATGGCCCAGGGGCAATTGGATCCAGTTGCTCCCTTGGATCCAATTGCAGAACCTTGCACCATTTCCTCTCACTATACTCCCACACCCATGAAAAGAAATAACAGTTTGCACTAATATCGTCCCCTCCATCTGAGGCTTTCAAAGCACTTTAATTAAGGCTCACAGCAACCCTGGGAGGGAGGAATGATCCCATTTTTATAGCTGGGGGAGGCCCAGTGACTCCTGTAGTATGAACAATCTAGCAGTAGGTCAGGCATGAACATTTCAAATGCCTTTTTGACTGAAGTGATTATACTAATTTCCTCTCTGTTACAATAATAATTCCTCTTGATACCACTGGGAGGAAAGCCAATTAAACTGGCTGAGGGGAGCTTGCTAAGCTGCTCAGAGCTCTGGCAGACATTGCTGCTGTTTGGACTGCCAGGAGTCTTGGGGTAAGCAGAGTGAAAACTACAGGAATAGGCTACTAGACTTTAAGGTCAGACGGGACCATCCTGATCATCTAGTCTGACCTTCTGCACATCACAGGCCACAGACCCACCCACTCCTGTAATAGACCCCTAACCTCTGGATGAGTTACTGAAGTCCTCAGATCATGATTTAAAGACTTCAAGGAACAGAAAATCCACCATTTACTCCAGTTCAAACCAGCAAGTGACCCATGCCCCACAATGCAGATGAAGGCAGGAAAAAAAACAAAACCCCAGGGTCTCTGCCCATTTGACCTGGGAAAATTCCTTCCCAACCCCAAATATGGAGATCACTCAGACCCGGAGCAGGTCAGTGAGACGCACCAGCCAGACACCTGGGAAAGAATTAACTGTAGTAACTCAGAGCCCTCTCCATCTAGCATTCGATCTCTGGTTGTTAGAGATATTTGCTACCAGCATTCGCAGATGGGCCACATGCCATTGTAGGTCATCTCATCATACCATCCCTTCCATAAACTCATCAACCTCAGTCTTGAAGCCAGTTAGATTTTTTGCCCCCGCTGCTCCGCTTGGAAGGCTATTCCAGAACTTCACTCCTCTGATAGTTAGAAACCTATGTCTAATTTCAAGCCTAAAGTAGTTGTTGGACAGTTTATATCCATTTGTTTTTGTGCCAACATTGGCACTTAACTTAAAGAACTCCTCTTCCTCCCTGGTGTTTATCCCTCTGATGTATTTATAGAGAGTAATATCTCCCCTCAACCTTTATTTGGTTAGGCTAACCAAGCCAAGCTCCATATGTCTCCTCTGTAAGGTAGGGTCTCCATTCCTCTGATCACCCTACTTACCCTCCTCTGCTGCCTGTTCCAGTTTGAATTCATCTTTCTTAAACATGAGAGACCAGAACTGCACATAGTATTCTGGATGAGATCTCACCAGAACCTTACAGAATGGTAATAACACTTTTCTACCTCTACTGGAAATACCTCACCTGATGAATCCTAGGATTTTATTATTAGCTTTTTCATGGCCACATCACAGTGATGGCTCATGGTCATCCTGTGGTTGACCAGTCCATCCAGCTCTTTCTCCTCCTCTGGCACTTCTAAATGACATATGTTCAGCTTATAGCAAACAATTCTTCTTATTAGTCCCTAAGTGCATGACCTTGCACTATTAAATTTCATCCCATTTCTATTATTCCAGTTTTCAAGGTCATCCAGATCTTCTTGTATCATATTCCAGTCCTCCTCCACATTGGCAATACCTCCCAACTTTGTCTCATCCACAAGTTTTATTAGCACACTCCCACTTTGTGCCAAGGTCATTAATGAAAATGTTAAATGAGATTGGTCCCAAGGCCACTTTCTGAGGAACTCTACTAGTAACCACCCTCGAGCCCGATGATTCACCTTTCGGTATGGCCTATTGAAGTCTCCCCTTTAACCATTTCCTTACCCTTATCTTTTAATTCTTGTATTAATCCCCATCTTCTCCAATTTAACTTTAATTTCCCCTGTGGAACTGTATCAAAATCCTTAATGAAATCCAGGTAGATTAGAGCTATTGCATTTCTTTATATAGAAAATTGGTTACATTCTCAAAGAAAGATATGTTGGTATAGCACAATCTACCTTTTGTAAAACCATGTTATAATTTATCTCAATTACTGTTCACCCGTATATCCTTAACTACTTCCTCTTTCAAAATTTGTTCCAAGACCTTGCATACAAGTGGGGTCATTAGCAACCATAGGAAGCAGGAGCATAGAACCTGGATGTGATCACGAACAAGTTATGGGGAGAGGGGATGATGGGGAGAACAACAATGGGGGGAGGTGGTAATATGGGTCTGGAAATGTGCAAAGTTACAAAGAATTTAGTTCGAGTTTTGTTTTTAAACAAGTGTAAGCATTTGAATAGGTGTATTTGCAAGCTTCAGTAGCTGCACAGCCCATGCTGTCTTTACTGCACCAAAGGTGATTTTATACTGAGATAACTGTCTTAATGTAAAATTGTAGTGGAGACAGGAACAACTAATTTTTACCTCCTCATAGCTAGCTGATCTAAACTTCAGCTGGTGTGAGTATTAGGTTGACCTTGACTAGCTTCAGTAAGATTAAAGCCTGCCTGTGGCCTTGCGTCCACTAGATTTTTTACAATGAGATAGTTATCTAGAGGTAAAAACGAAATACTTTTTTGCAGTGAAGATATTACTTCAGGTTTCCCTAAGACTCCCCACCTCACTTCAGTGCAACCCTCCTACACTCCTGCTAGCAGAAGTTGTTTTCGTACCCGTCATGTTTTGTTTTTTTAACTTTTCTCCCCCTCAATCATTCAAAGTTGTAGAGAGCTAGTGAATAAAGATAATCACTGCCAAAAGTAAAACTATTTCCCCATGAAGAAAAGGAGTACTGGTGGCACCTTAGAGACTAACAAATTTATTAGAGCATAAGCTTTCGTGAGCTACAGCTCACTTCATCGGATGCATTTGGTGGAAAAAACAGAGGAGAGATTTATATACACACACACAGAGAACATGAAACAGGTTGTTTCATGTTCTCTGTGTGTGTGTGTATATAAATCTCTCCTATGTTTTTTCCACCAAATGCATCCGATGAAGTGAGCTGTAGCTCACGAAAGCTTATGCTCTAATAAATTTGTTAGTCTCTAAGGTGCCACCAGTACTCCTTTTCTTTTTGCGAATACAGACTAACATGGCTGCTACTCTGAAACCTATTTCCCCATGGTATTTCTCCCTCCCACCCCACCCCCCACTGTTCCTCTGATATTCTTGTTAACTGCTGGAATTAGCCTACCTTGCTTGTCACCATGAAAGGTTTTCCTCCTTTCCCCCCCTGCTGCTGGTGATGGCTTATCTTAAGTGATCACTCTCCTTATAGTGTGTATGATAAACCCATTGTTTCATGTTCTCTGTGTGTGTGTGTATATAAATCTCTCCTCTGTTTTTTCCACCAAATGCATCCGATGAAGTGAGCTGTAGCTCACGAAAGCTTATGCTCTAATAAATTTGTTAGTCTCTAAGGTGCCACAAGTACTCCTTTTCTTTTTGCGAATACAGACTAACACGGCTGCTACTCTGAAACCTGTCATTATGCAAGGCACTGAATTTAGCCGTATAGAGTGGAAATCTGTCAACTTCATGAAAAAACTCGCACAGATACAGACAGACATCATCTTCCTCTCCAAATGCAAACAGATGGACATCATACCGAAAGGACTGAAGGTAAAAAATCCATTACAATCTACATACCATACAGACTATGCTGACAGCTTGTGCCACACACTCTCAAAGAAACTGCGGAACCACCTGATCAACATCCTCTACAGCAAACAGGGAAAGATTAAGAATGAGCTCTCAAAACTGGATACTCTCATAAAGAACCAACCTTCCACACAAACTTCCTCGTGGCTGGACTTTACAAAAACTAGACAAGCCATTTACAACACACACTTTGCTTCTCTACAAAAGAAAAAGGACACTAAGCTATCTAAACTACTATATGCCACAAGGGGCCACAACAATGGTTCCCGTAACCCACCCAGCAATATTGTTAATCTATCCAACTATACTCTTAGCCCAGCAGAAGAATCTGTCCTATCTCGGGGCCTCTCCTTTTGCCCCTCCACCCCCACGAACATGATACAGTTCTGTGGTGACCTAGAATCCTATTTTCGACGTCTCAGACTCAAGGAATATTTCCAACACACCTCTGACCAACATATTAACCCACAGAGACCTTCCTGCCAACACTACAAAAAGAAGGATTCTGGGTGGACTCCTCCTGAAGGTCGAAACAGCAGCCTGGATTTCTACATAGACTGCTTCCGCCGACGTGCACGAGCTGAAATTGTGGAAAAGCAGCATCGCTTACCCCATAACCTCAGCCATGCAGAACACAGTGCCATCCACAGCCTCAGAAACAACTCTGACATCATAATCAAAAAGGCTGACGAGGTGCTGTCGTCATCATGAATAGGTCGGAGTATGGACAAGAGGCTACTAGGCAGCTCTCCAACACCACTTTCTACAAGCCATTACCCTCTGATCCCACTGAGAGTTACCAAAAGAAACTACAGCATTTGCTCAAGAAACTCCCTGAAAAAGCACAAGAACAAATCCGCACAGACACACCCCTGGAGCCCCGACCTGGGGTATTCTATCTGCTACCCAAGATCCATAAACCTGGAAATCCTGGACGCCCCATCATCTCAGGCATTGGCACCCTGACAGCAGGATTGTCTGGCTATGTAGACTCCCTCCTCAGGCCCTTCGTTACCAGCACTCCCAGCTATCTTCGAGACACCACTGACTTCCTGAGGAAACTACAGTCCATTGCTGATCTTCCTAAAAACACCATCCTGGCCACTATGGATGTAGAAGCCCTCTACACCAACATTTCACACAAAGATGGACTACAAGCCGTCAGGAACAGTATCCCCGATACTGTCACGGCTAACCTGGTGGCTGAACTTTGTGACTTTGTCCTGACCCATAACTATTTCACATTTGGTGACAATGTATACCTTCAAATCAGCGGCACTGCGATGGGTACCCGCATGGCCCCACAGTATGCCAACATTTTTATGGCTGACTTAGAACAACGCTTCCTCAGCTCTCGTCCCCTAGTGCCCCTACTCTACTTGCATTACATTGATGACATCTTCATCATCTGGACCCATGGAAAAGAAGCTCTTGAGGAATTCCACCATGATTTCAACAATTTCCATCCCACCATCAACCTCAGCCTGGACCAGTCCACACAAGAGATCCACTTCCTGGACACTACAGTGCTAATAAGCGATGGTCACATAAACACCACCCTATATCGGAAACCTACTGACCGCTATTCCTACTTACCTGCCTCTAGCTTTCATCAAGATCATACCACTCGATCCATTGTCTACAGCCAAGCGCTACGATATAACCGCATTTGCTCCAACCCCTCAGACAGAGACAAACACCTACAAGATCTCTATCATGCATTCCTACAACTACAATACCCACCTGCTGAAGTGAAGAAACAGATTGACAGAGCCAGAAGAGTACCCAGAAGTCACCTACTACAGGACAGGCCCAACAAAGAAAACAACAGAACGCCACTAGCCATCACCTTCAGCCCCCAACTAAAACCTCTCCAACGCATCATCAAGGATCTACAACCTATCCTGAAGGACGACCCTGATCACAGATCTTGGGAGACAGACCAGTCCTTGCTTACAGACAGCCCCCCAATCTGAAGCAAATACTCACCAGCAACCACACACCACACAACAGAACCACTAACCCAGGAACCTATCCTTGCAACAAAGCCCGTTGCCAACTCTGTCCACATATCTATTCAGGGGATACCATCATAGGGCCTAATCACATCAGCCACACAATCAGAGGCTCGTTCACCTGCGCATCTACCAATGTGATATATGCCATCATGTGCCAGCAATACCCCTCTGCCATGTACATTGGCCAAACTGGACAGTCTCTACGCAAAAGAATGAATGGACACAAATCAGACGTCAAGAATTATAACATTCAAAAACCAGTTGGAGAACACTTCAATCTCTCTGGTCACTCGATCACAGACCTAAGAGTGGCTATACTTCAACAAAAAAGCTTCAAAAACAGACTCCAACGAGAGACTGCTGAATTGGAATTAATTTGCAAACTGGATACAATTAACTTAGGCTTGAATAGAGACTGGGAATGGATGAGTCATTACACAAAGTAAAACTATTTCCCCATGGTATTTCTCCCCCCCACCCCGCCCCCCACTGTTCCTCTGATATTCTTGTTAACTGCTGGAATTAGCCTACCTTGCTTGTCACCATGAAAGGTTTTCCTCCTTTCCCCCCCCCCCGCTGCTGGTGATGGCTTATCTTAAGTGATCACTCTCCTTACAGTGTGTATGATAAACCCATTGTTTCATGTTCTCTGTGTGTGTGTATATAAATCTCTCCTCTGCTTTTTCCACCAAATGCATCCGATGAAGTGAGCTGTAGCTCACGAAAGCTTATGCTCTAATAAATTTGTTAGTCTCTAAGGTGCCACAAGTACTCCTTTTCTTTTTGCGAATACAGACTAACAGGGCTGCTACTCTGAAAACTGCCAAAGGGGTTCTGAAGCCCCATTGAGCTTTATATGACAAAGAGCCATCTTTGTTCTCCCCTTTCTCAGCTCAGTTCTGCTACTAAAAGCATTTGGTTAAAACCCAGCTATGCTGCTGAATAAGATGAGTTTTCATTCCAACACATTTCCCAAAAGATCTACATCCGCCCCTGAAATGGGGCCAGTAGCATACTAGTCAACAATTTCCCTTGCTTGTAAAAATGCAACAGGGCAAAACCCATTACTTTTACAAACATAACAGAAGAGGATATTTATTACACACACCCAGTACTCACTTTAATTCTCAGAAAGATATGGGCTGAATTTATTGTCTAGTTCTAATGTATTCCAAAATATGTTCAGCTGTTAAAGTGACGTCTACTGCTTTTGAAGCCATCAGAAAGAGTGGAAGATTATATCCAATGGTGCTGGAACAACTGTTATACAGGGCATGCTGAGAGCTATTGAACCAAACTGTAAATCCTGTATATAATGGAAACCACTTCAAGCCAGGGAGTGTAGCAGCACCCAAGTTCCTGTGTGTGTGTGTGCATGCATGCGTGCGTACATCAGTTTAGGCAGGTAGATGTGCTGCATGCTGAGGTATACAGTTAATTGGGTAGGAGCAATATTTGTACGCTGACTGGCAGAAGTTTTTTGTTTGTTCTGCAGACCTTTCCTCTGAAAGGGTCAGGGAATGAAGTCAATGGGAAAAGAACAGAGTGCTTTTAGAAATCCTCTCCCTAAAAAAATCCAAGTCAGCGCTATAGGATGCCACTAATAGACTGCACTCACCAATTCTACATTCACTGTAATATCAGTGATCCAACTATTTATATTACTTTCTGCCTATCATTTAGAAACAAAGGGAAAGTATGTAAGGGACTGTGTAGTCATCCCACTCCAACCATTCATTGTATAGTCATGTGAAGTCTGCTCTTAGATTTTCTTTTTCCAGTACCTGGAATGAGTCCCCCAATCCACAAGGGCTCATTTACTGCAGGGGGAAGTAGGGAACAATCATTCCTAAACAATAGCAGGAGTCATATCTTGGAACATTAAATGCTGTATTTGCCAAAGTACTTTAGAGGAACAAAAATAAAGGGAAAATGGAAATAAAAAGTTAAAATTTTTATTTTGTTAAAGTGTCCAATCTTACAAGTCTTTCAGTGAAAGCATAGCAGCCTTCAGTACTTGAGGTGCTGTTACCTGCCTAAACATAATCCAACATACTTAAGGCTTAACTCACAATTCTGAAATGCCATACAGGGTGTGGGGGACACCAAACCACAACTGTGAGAGTACTTTTATAAGCTGTGTGAAATGTTTAAGACATGAGTTATGCTCTGAGGAAGGGGACATATCAGCTGTACAGACACTCTTAATGTGAGGTCCTGTCATGTTTTGTTTTTTTCACACAGCCCATAGTGTGATATGTCCCCTGTGTGACATATCACACAGGGGACATATCAGCTGTACAGACACTCTTAATGTGAGGTCCTGTCATGTTTTGTTTTTTTTCCACACAGCCCACACTAGTTTGCTCTAGACAAGAGCAATTAGCACAGCTCACCATTTGTTCATAGGACTTCCTGAAAGAGCAGAACAGGGGAGAATGTGGGATTTCTAGAAATCCCACATTCAACTTTTCTTGCCAGTCAGCTTTACTCCATCTTGACATGCTAGACCCCACTTTCAGCTAGGGCTATATATAGCTACCTGCTATTTTTAAACAGCAAGTTAATGAGTCAAATTTCAGAAGTGTTTCAAAGCAATATATATTAGTCTCCAGCTGGAGAAAGTGGGGAGGGAATGTGCACTTCCCCCTGATATTACTTGCCAAATTGGTGCTCAACTCCATGCAGATAGGATAGACAGAACCCATTTTCTTTTGTCAGATCTAGCATTTTTTAAACTGGATGGTTGCCAGCAAGATTGCAGCATCCAGGGTGTAGCCAAAGGTTTCTGAACAGTACTAAATGAGATTAAAGCCTATGTTAGTACTTGAAGTTTTCAATCTCTTGCAAATGCTGAGTAACATCTCAGCACAGGGGATGTTACAATTTAAGGCATATGACCATTTTGTTCTCCGGTGAAGAGAATAGAAATCATACTAACATTTTAAAGATTGTTGTTGGAAAAGAACAGAGCCAATAAGAACAGCTGGCCACATGAATAACTCTAGTATGAGTAAACTCATCACTAGAGTAATCATCCTATTGCATCTCTAAAGCAGGCACCCCACATATTCAAAAGATTCATCCTACCTCAGAAGAGCTGGAAGAGAATGGAAATCAGAGACTAAATGAGCTTTCAAAATATTTATTCACTCAAGTCCCTTTCACAAAAGGAAGTGGCTGAAATGGAAAAGGCTTAACCCCCTCACCACTGTTCAATCCAATAAGATTTTGGAGCCCATTTTCCCCATACCTCATCTGCTGCAAAACATGAATATATCTTCCAGTTTCCTACTCTCATCTGTTAGAACAAAACCTGAGGACCTAAACGTGGTTCAGAGACTGAAAGTGATCTTAAAAGGTTGTCCATGCTGATAAACATCAAGAGTTTGGTTTTGTTAAAATTAAGACATGAAAGTGAGCACAGAACAAGTGGTGGAGAAAAAGGTTCTGAGGTAGGATGCTACAGGGGAGCGACAAAGTAGTTAATACAATGTAGAAATAAAAATAATGAAGAATACCTACAACACCGATGAAACAGTTTAGAGTGGCACAGTAAATTAGTTCCACCTGTGGGTTAACAGTGGACCAACTGGTAAGTTCAACAGAAGAAAAAAAACAAAACCCAAAACCACAACTGACATTCCAGTGCATTGTTTCAAAGCACAGCAAGATTTAACACATTCAGCTTCTGCTACCTTGGTTGGTTCAAATTTATTAGTTGCAACTTAAACATCAGGCCACTTACCATAACTGCTAGAATTCAGTTTACCAAAAAGCTTAGAACTGTGGTTCCTATTGTGGCACAAGTGTACCTGGGATAAATAGAGGCCCCCAAGAACTAGTTCAACTCAGTAGTGCTGTTAGGAGACATTTGGCTTTAATTCAAGTTCTGTTTTTAGTTTAGCAGCTAACACAGATGATCTTGGTTATTACTATTAGAATCCTTTGAGAAGACTGCCACTAACCAGCTCCTCACTGGTCTATGTAACCTGAACAGGATTCCTAGGATAGTACACAGGTCAGTCTCAGCCCAACTCAGCTTCTACACGACCGCCCACTTTAAAAAAAAAAAAATGGAGCATTGATTGATGTGCCTATAACTGGGAAAGAATGTTTGCTATGTCACTCAAGGGTTGAGTGATCAGGAAGAGGAAGGGAAGTATACTGGAAATGAGAACTTGTCCTGTTATGGGCCAAGTTCTGGAGAAGTATTGAGCAACTGTAGTAGGTGCACAGCAGCTCAGGTTTTGACCCTATACTTAAAATTCTCAAGCTTTCTCCACCTCATGCCTCCGAGATCTGCTAGTGTAGGTCCAACATCTGCTTGAAGGAAGAGGAAAAGTGCATCTCAGCCAGTTCACCAATTCATGATGAGGCATTTCAATATAACCTTGGTTTCTATTATGACAAGTTTTCAAAAACTCTTTATTCATTTTGATTTTTCCCGATGGGGGAAGCTATCTAGACCTCTTGTAACAGTCCTGGTTGAAATATTTAAAGTGCAGCAAGCAGCTCATGTTTCCATGCATGATCAATACTGGTCTTACATTTGCTTTGTGGAGCTGGATCAAACATAGGCAGATACTTATTTTTCAAAAACAGTAGGAAATAAAACTCTAAAAAGAGGAAGTCTCCTCCCTCTAGCAGGATGGTGGTTTGTCCTAAGGATGAGCTATATAGCAGTTCAGGAGGCCTGCATATTACCATGCAGATTTCTAGACACTTTATAGCATACTTTCCAGAGTTCAGTATGACTATTTATACAAACACTTCAGGACCTAAATATAACTAAGAGCCCACCTTCACTACAGCCAGAAGAGCCAGGTAAGCCAGGTGTGGACCCTTAGCCCACTTTCCATAAGCAATGTTATATCTCTGCACAGTCCAAGGACCAGTTAGGTCTGTGTAAGCTACAACTAGCTAGGTACCATGACTGCTGTAGGGTAGATGGGTCCTAATCATACAGTCCCAGAACTGGTTCAGGGCTCAGTAAAGAATTGCAGACACCAGATTTCATCTGGCAGAGTAGGAAAGACAGACTTCCTCCCCAATCTGAAAGGTCTTTACTCTGACCATGGAGTGTTAGTTCAAAGCAGCCTTTGTACTGCATCTTGAAACAGCTCATTTTTTCTGAGTAAGTCTCAAGTCCCCCCAGCAGGTTCGCTGCCCTCCTTGTTAATACAAAACCCTAGCATGACTGGTAAATCCCACACTGCAAATTATCAGTATCACACTTCTAAATCCCAGTTTGATCTCTGATACGGTACATTTTGAAATACCCAGATCTCTTCCTTTCACCAATAGCCCCATCTCTGTTGTAATTTCAACACACACTAATATGGTTAGAAATGTGAACCTGTCATCCAGAAGAACTTTTACAGCACCTTTTCCTCTGGAAAGAGTCAGAGCTGGGAAAACATGCAAACAAGAGTTGATTGTGTTATCCCTTTGGATTGTTTGAGTTTTCATGATGAATGGACTAAGGGAGGCAGATTTTATACCCTTCTTAGAAGCATTTCTATAAACAAGCTAAAATTTTCCTAGCTTTCAATGTAGCTTTATTTAAACATCTGAGCATCAACAAATCCAGAGCCTAGTTAACATATTGTTTCAGCATTTCTAGTGTGCGTATCTTGTATATTACATCTAATGCAGAAAGGGAAGCTGTAGTGTTTGTTATTGCCCGGAATATCTGAGAGAGAGAGAAAGAGAGAGAGTGTGTCTATGCTTTGCCCAACGCAGGGCTTCAGTAGCAGCTTGCCAGGACCCAGATGAACACAGTGTCCCCCCCCCACCCCCCTTTTTAATATGTAGGTAATGCCTTCAAATACTACACATCTCAGCAGGCAGGGCCTGCAAATACTACATATCTCAACAGGCAGGGTTCCAGTCTTGGAGGATCCAAGCAGCTGGGCAAGGTGGAGCACTGCATTACAGGAGGTGTAGGGTCTATAGGCTTCCCCTTCTAATGAACACAAGGTGGCTTTGGGGTGACTGGTAGAAATGTAAGCCACACTTTAACCACCCTGGTTTGAGGACATGATTATGAGTAGCTATCGCTAAGCTAAGGCTGCCTCTGCAAATGCAGAAGGGGATTTGTTGAAGTCATAAATTAGCCTTGTTTCAACACAGATTCCTCTCCCCTCACTGTGGGGCCTCCCCTCCCAGGGGGCTGGAGGAACCCAGTCCAGGGAGGATTCTTATGCTCTTTCTTAACGGGGGGCAGAGAGAAGAACAGGGTTACCATCCCAAGCACCAAGTTCAATCAGCATTAGCCTCTTGTGATCACATAGGCCAAGAGGAGCAGCAAGAATGACAGCTGCTGAAAATCAAGAGCTGAACAGACCGGAACAAAAACAAGCAGCGTTGTAGATTTTATTTATAAAAAGATGCTGGCAAAAACCTCAAAAAAAAATCCACAGCAAGGGTAGGGAAGAAGCATGTTGAATATTTCTCTCTGCTACAGGCACCATCTCCTCTATTTTGAGTTGTACTTAACACTGGCTAACAGTGTGTTTGTATTTTTAAACACCCCAGACAAAATGCTGAGGGGTGGTGGGGGTGGGGAACAAAAAAAGTAGTTCAAAGACTTTAGATTTTAAGAAGTGTTTTAAGTACCTCAGTGCTTCTTGCAGAAAACAGTCTTACTGCTTTCCACCCACGTCTTATCTGATGCATTGAGCTGCATCCTTCCTGTCCCATTTACTAAACAGAACTGGAATTCAGCCTACAGATAGCCCAATCTAGGTAACACTCTGGAACTGCTCATTTAGGCAATACCTCCAGTAATACCAGCTAGGGAAGCAGGCTATGTGATCTACTGGTCAGCAAAAAGGATTGGAATCTGAAAAGACTGTGCAACCTCAAGCCAGCAGATGGAAACTGGGTTAAAAAAAAAACTTTAGTCCTGAATCCAAGTTGATATTTGAGGTAAAATTACCAAAAAAAAATACCAGCATCTTTCAAAATAAATAAAATAAATAAATAAAAAAGCTGTGCCATCCCCACTGCCCTCAAAGAGAAGCCCCAACTGATCAAATCAGCAAGTAGTGTGGAACTATACAAAGTGTCACAGCAAAGTAAAGTAGAGTTGGAGTTTAAAGAGGCTCCCTGGACTTTTGTCCTTTGACTCTAAGACATCCTCAGGCCCTGATGCATGTAAGAGCCCTATCTAGGGCGATGCAGCAGTGTAACTGGATCAGCACATTTTTCTCCCCGATAGTCAGAGGCAGTTACTCTGAACTAAGTTGGCTCCACCAGCAGTTCTGGTTAACTCCATGGCAGCTTTGGCATTATCCCACTTCTCGTCTTGCAGAACAGCAGCACCTCTTCTGTTCCTGCTGTTGTAGAGGAGCCACCCACTCTGCCTTGGTCACCCCCTACCTCCAAACCTCCCCCATCCTGCATCCAAGGGAGCAAGCAGCCTTGTTCCCAGTCACATTGGTTATTCAAGGATCTCCTTAGCTAGTCTGGTGTTGACTGGGGCGGTTGGGAGATGGAATTGGAATGGAATGGCCTTTTGTTTCCTGTCTAGTTGATCAGAGGTTTCCCTGCCTTCCTGTCAGCAGCTCAGGCTTGCTCTTTGTCTGCCCTCCACAGCCGCTCCTTGACCTCCAGAGGCAGGGTGTTGAACAGGTCCTCCTCCACCACCAGCCCACTGCGTTTCAGCAGAGGACACTCCCCCAGCTCCACTGGCAGGCACTCCAGGCGGTTCCCTCGCAGCTCTATCTGGGACAGGTTGGTCAGCTCGCCCACCCGAGATGGCAGTGATTGCAGCACATTGTTTCCCAGATTCAAGGTCCGCAGCTTCCTGCACTGGAAGAGCTCAGGTGGGAGACTCTCAATCTGAAAGGAGAAACCAGAGAGATACAAATGTGATGTGCTCATCCAAGGCAAGGCAAGGCAAGCAGATGAGATTCATAGAGATTAAAGGTCAGAAGGGACCATTATGATCATCTAGTCTGACCTCCTGCACAATGCAGGCCACAGAATCTCACCCACCCACTCCTGCAATAAACCTCTCACCTACGTCTGAGCTATTGAAGTCCTCAAATCATGGTTTAAAGACTTCAAGGTGCAGAGAATCCTCCAGCAAGCGACCCGTGCCCATGCTACAGAGGAAGGCGAAAAAACCCCAGGGCCTCTTCCAGTCTGCTCTGGAGGAAAATTCCTTTCCGACCCCAAATATGGTGATTAGCTGAACCCTGAGCATGTAGGCAAGATTCACCAGCCATATACCCAGGAAAGAATTTCTGTAGTAACTCAGTTCCCACCCCATCTAACATCCCACCACAGGCCATTGGGCCCATTTACCAGGAATAAAGATCAATTAATTGCCAAAATCATGTTATACCATGATGTAGCCAAACAGAGCACCAGCCTCAAATACATTTCTGCTTTCTTCTATGCTGACCTTTATGCATGCAATGCTTTCCCCAAGATACAGTAAAGCTACTACCTTGTCCTCATGCAAATCCTCTTCTACCATACTATTTACAGTAACCTGCCACATGAAAATGGCTAGGCCAGAGCCGAATAGATTACTGACAGAAGCAGGGGAGATCTGAAACCCACCTCACAGCTAGTCTGTACAGCCATGCGTTCCCATCAGTGTTTCTTTTGTCCCCTCCCAGAATCCATTCATCTATTATTGGTTCTCCCACTTGGAGTTTAAGCTCTTCACATTGACAGCCCTTCCATGTTTGTATGACACCTAGCACCGTAAGGCTCTGATCCTGATCAGGGCCATAGGGTGCTAGTATAATAAAAGTAAAATGACAGATTACTAAACTTTAAAAATGGAGTCAATTAACCACCTGCAAAAAAACACCACCACCTCGCTATTCCCAACACAAGTCAGGCTATTCCCTACATGGTTCAGTTATGATCTGCAGCACGCACATCCCTCCATCCCCTGGTTATAATCCAGTTTCATAACCACATCTCAGTGCTTTCCACAGTACCCCTAACTACTGCAATTACTGATCGTGCCAAGTATTTGAACAGCTCACCACTCTGTAGTTCTCCTACAGAATTAGAGACCAATGTAGCTCTCTCTCTCTCTCTAATGGAGGACTCTTGCTCTCCCAGCTTTCCCCCTTCCCTGCCCCCAGAACTTAACTGGCACAGCTTTGTCAGTTCCGAAAGACTGACCCAACTTTCACCTTGAAACATCTGAGGTAGTTTGAGCCTGCCAGTTCTGTCCTCTAAAGAAGGAAATGTAAGTGACCTCTTATCTTTCTAGCTGCTCCAAAGTAAACAGCCTGGGGAGCCCTGCCTTATGTTATCTGGACAGTTGTAATACACAGGGAGCCCTTCCCCACCACTCATTTTCTATCTACAAGATCAGAGGCAAGCAAAAAGGCACCAAGTGTACTATATGGACACACATTGCTAGGGTCCTCCTCCTAGCCCCTCTCTCTCTCTCTCTCTCTCTCTCTCTCTCTCACTGGAGCACCTACCCTGCAAGAACAGAGATCATTTGCATTGTAACTGAGGCAGAGAACAGGTCTTATTCTTCTGTGTAGCACATAGGTCCAAACAATAATTCAGGTGGCCAATGAGCTTCTCCTTCAAACATCTGCTCCCTCAGGTCATGGAAGCATTAGTACTCTGATCCCACTGCTAGTATGGGAGGCAACATTCTGCTTCTTCCTTGAGCTGTCCCGCTCTAATCCTGAGGATGGGCTGCAAACAGTCTCCTCCCCTTAAAAGCCTGGCAGAAACAGGGTGACAGCATTTTTGTCTTCTTCTGAAGTATCAAGTATTGTCCCTGGATGGGAAATTAGGAACTTCACTAAATGGAATGGTAGCAGAATTTGATATGGTGAGTTGTGTTCCTAGGAGTGATTTACTAATGGAGAACAGCAGGCTAGTGGTTTGTGAGCATTTAAGTGGCTATAGAGCCATTAAAAGAAATGGATGATGGGAATTCAGTGTAATATTTGATTTTGACCTGTACAGCCCATCTTTGATCCACAGTATGCTAGAGAAGGAGGGGAGAAGCCATGCATTAGGTTTTCCAGTCATATACATATTCTAGTGTCTATTTGGAATGCTAGATTTTTATGCTTCCCAGTCTGTTGTATCCCTCTATTCCTTCATTTTACTTAGAAGGAAAGCTCTTTGGGCAAGCACTATGCTTTCATTGTGTGCATGCGCAGCACCTAGTATAATGGGGCCCTGATCAGGGACCTTCTAGGCACTACCACAATACTCAACTTTTTGACAGGGTCAAAACACAAGAGAAATTTAATACCCAGCACGACTGGCTCCCCCCGACTTGTGCACTGATAGCCAAGTATCAGACAGGAAGATTACTAATCCAATCAGACTGTCATGGTATTGTAGTCTGACGACACTATAGTAGACTTTTTTTTTTTAAATCAGCCATGCTTTCTTCCAGCAAGATTTCTAGCAATAGAAATATAAAAGCTTATGAGGTTTGGTTCAATAGATTCAGGCATCAATTCATGACCTTCCCCTTTATTCAGTGAAAGTCTCAGCCTATCCTTTGTTTAAAAACATAATTGCACTCTTATTTTAACTTTAATTATGCACACAAGATCTGCCTGGAGCAGTCATTGGCTACAGAGAGGCTTTAACAAACAGCCAAAGTTCTGAATAAGTTAGAGCCAATGGAACGGCAACAGCAACAAACAGCAGCTTTATTCAGCCATTGTTATTTAGAACCATTGTTCTGTACAAGCTGCAAAATTCAGCCTGGTAGTCATAGAACTAATAAGACGCAATCACTTGTTTTCAAGTGACAGGAGTGGACTTTATCAAAGAAGGAAGTTCTGTTACAACTGGACCAGATTCCCAGAAAGACCGAGTTGTCCTAGTCAGCTCCAGAAGTAGCTATTTACTAGGGCTGCTGGGCTAGCAGGGGACCTTTGAGATAGAATTCTTAGGGTCAGGAAATGCCACTCTATCAGCACTTGCATTTTCTGCTGCTGCCTGTAAATAACCAGGCTTCCTGAGCCCAAGGGTAATTGTGGCCTTGCCTGCATGTCTGCAGGGAACAAGAGTTGAGTAGCTGTTCCACTGGATCTCCAGGAGACAGGGGGCTAGGCAGAAAAGAGAATGCTGCTTCTAGCCTTCATGTTGCATTAGTGTCTTTGGAAGAGCAAGATGGGTGGTTCCACATTTTATTGCAAAAACAAAGCTGCCTCAAGCTTCTTTTCATCCAAAAGAGAAGCTCCACCCCCAGACTGCAGAGGATGCACATCTTGTCTTATCCCTGTGTGACCTGGGCTGTTGAACAATTACCAAAAAAATAGTACCGTTCAAAACCTGTATAGTTCACCTTAAAATAGAGCCTTAAAAGCTTCCTTCACTTTGCTTAGTGTGGCATCCAGCAAGCATCAGATGACAGAAGCTACACTGAAGCCTCCTACTCACGGAGGAGGATTTTAGTTTTTAAACCTATCGCTGAAATGTGACTGGCTATACAATGCCTCACACCTTCCCCAATGCCAGGGATGGTGGGTTAGCCACAGCTTAACCTGGCGTTAAGGATGGTTTAACAGACAGAATGGCTTCTTAAACACTAGCTCTTTAGCTTAATTTTTCTGAAGGGTAGAGATCAAAGTTAATGCAGAATGGGCACCACTTGTCTGGCTCCAGGGCTGCAATGTCACTTTTAGAAGCAAGGTGTCTACTGAAAAACCACCAAAAGCTAGTGGGAATTTTAGAAGCTCCCTTTACAATTTAAAATACAATTGTAAGTGGTTTTGCCTCCAGAGTTCTCCCTATAAAAGACTTTTTTGGTAACATCAATTAGACAGTATTGACTTGTCAAGTTGTATCTAAAGCCTTAGAGGCCTTATTTCAGACTGGAAAAATCTAGGTATCCTCATAAGAGACAGGATTTTGCTGCATATTTCCATCTGAATTCATAATCCTGCATCTCGGCTGGTTGCTCTTTGTGCAATTATGTTACCAGACTTCTTTGTGACTTCCGGTGGGAATAAATAATCCAATGGATTTTTAAAGCTGCAAAATATTTTGTTCTCATGGCCCTAGCAACAAAGCCTCCTTGGTTTTGTGGACAGAAAGAAACGAGTATTTTTAGTTTCTATAACGCATCAGTGGATCTTCAAAATATAAATAAGCCAAATGCAGCCTTTAATTCAACATATATAAAATACTGTAAATTGCTTATAAAGTAACCCAGGTTCAGAACTACAGGATAATCCACTGGGAGGAGTTACTGAAGTGAAAGTATGTCATAGCAACATCAAGCAGCACGTCACAATCGGATCATCTCTTCCAAGTTTTGCTGCTCCTAAGCAATTAAGTGGAAGCTCATTAGGACCAAGGTAACTTCCTGATCCCATATTGCAATACATTTTCTGCTTGCAAGTTAGAAAGAAAAACTGCAACTGTGTTAAACCAGAGCCTGGATTTACATGAGGAGATGACATCACATTTGCTGTAGTCTGAAGGTACACATGCACTTGTATCAGTCAGAGATTAGTCAGGTTAAGATCTGACCTGCCCTCAGGCCTTTAACGCTGCAGTGCCGCTGTAGCGCTTCAGTGAAGATGCTGCTACGCTGATGAGAGCGCCGCTCCTGTCAGCATAGCAACTGCCTCTCCCGGAGGTGGATTAACAATGCTGCCAGGAAAAGAGCCCCTTATCAAAATAGGCTGACCTAAGACCTGGTGCAGACAGCACTACAGCAGGGCCCTGGTATATGTTGGGGTTGTGTTCTTGAAGAGGGCGACGGATCCAAAATGACACATACTGGGGACCTGCTGGTACAGCAGTGGCGTAGGTAGCAGGGGACACTTGGGTGGGTGGGCAGTGATGGGGGGGGATGGAGGAGTAGGAGCGATCCATCTGCCTTTCTCCCTCCGCTCCAGCTGGCCTTGCAGGGGCAGGGGCATAGATGCTCTGGCCAGGGGTTCCCAGAAAAATGGGGTGCCCCATAAAAACATGCACACCTGAACTCCCACCCACTCTGTCCAGCACGCCTGCTGGGGCAATGGGAATCAGGGGCTTGCACCTTTTCCACACCCCTGAGAGATGTACTTATACTAATATAAGTTTGTACTGTAGACCCGGCCTGACTGAGTGCACGATACAGGTTAAGGACAGTGCACCAACCCAGCTATTTCAGTTCCGAGTTTGCTTATGGTACTACACACAAAAGGTCTTTTAAAGTGGTAGTTAGAGAAAAGGCTAAACAGAATAAGTGTCTCTAATTGTACAAGACACTAGAAGGGCTCCTTCAGAGTCCGACTACTTGTCAACAGGTGGTTCTACACCGTGAGCTGTGTGGATAGGAGCAGCCATAAGCCAACATGTATAAACAGCATCTACTGGGTTTGTAATTTACAAAGCAATTGCTGCATGTCTGTCAGTTTTTTTTAAGATCATGCACATACCAGTTTCCAAAGCGCTGTTACCTGCCCAGTGAGTAACTAATGAACAAACAGTTATCTACAGGAAATTCCTATGGGATTAATATTAGAGAGTTACATGATAAGAAATGGATCAAGGTCTTTGTAGCATACCACACCTTTAAGTCTCTACACAGCTCCACCTTTACCTATTTTCTTTTGCAAAATACAGGCAGCTAGTTACATCCCACGTCCCCTTATTTCCTATGCTGCTCTTTCGCATTAAGTGTTCCATTTGCATTGTCCTCCCACTCTCAGCTTTCTACCTGTATTCATGTTGCCCCCTATTCTTGAAACAGTCACTTCCTGGGCAATAGGTAGCCCAGTGCTGTGTGGCAAGCCACTTTTCACAAAGCCTCCTATATGCTGATCTCCCAAGCAAGCTTCTCATGGAGGAAGTATTTGATATTAGATTGCGAACTCTTCAAGGAAGGTCCTGTCTCAATGTGTTCTGTAGAGACTATGTACACTTATAGTACCATACAAACACCCTGACATCAGTCCTGTGCAGACACACATGGGTGGCTAATTGCCTCATTTTATATTACAAATGCAAATGGTTTAAGTCCATAGTGCTGCATTCTTAAGTGTAATTTCTCAGTTCTCTATTCTAAGTCTAAAGTCCCATGTCAATCCAAAGACTAAAAATCTACATTAAATAAACCACAAGAAAAGGCCAGGATTTATGAAACAAACTAAGTTGTCTTTTAAAAGCCATTTCAGTTAAACCAGAGAAGGGGAAAAACTGCTGAAGAGCAGTCAAAACAGCTGTGTTTGCAATTTACCCAACAGTGAAAAGAGAACCGAATTGAAGATTTGGGTTTGTTTTGCAAAGTTTCATCCTAAGAAAAGTGTACAGACAAGGAACAAAGGTTAAGTATAGTGGTAGTGACAAGATATTGCACACCCCATTGTAGCAGTTAAATGCTTCCAATACATGTCATAGCAGGCAGCAGGAATCTTAGAATGCAGCCTTATCCAATCCATGCATCTCCACCACACTCCCTCCTCACTTACCCTGTTAGCTGTCACAGCTAGGTTCTGCAGGTTCTGCAGTAGCCCAATGTCTGCTGGTATGGAAGTCAAGTTATTGTGGCTGAGATCCAAGTACCGCAGCTTCCGGCAATAGAAAAGCTGGGTGGGTATCTTTTCTATCTTGTTACGGTTAAGGTAAAGGCGCTCCAAGTTTGTGAGGTTGCCGATTTGCATGGGGATGTAGGCGATATGGTTGTACCACAGCTTAAGGCAAGTGAGACGGTGTAGGTGCTGGAAGCTGATGATCTCCTCAATGGTCTTGAGGTTATTGTCCTTCAGGTCGATCTCTTGGAGGTTGTGGAGACTAAAGATAGAGTGTGGGATGCGTTCCAGGTCGCAGCGGATCAGCTCCAGCTCTGTCAGGTTGACCATCTTCTTAAGGCTGTTGAGGACGATGAGCTTGGTTCCCTCATTGTTGATAGAGAGCTTCTGGAGGTGCACACCAACGTCCGTCACCACTTGCGGCAGCTTGGTGAGGTTGCTCTTTAGCCGAAGCACCTTGAGCCGCTTCAGTTCCCTTAGTCCGTCAATCACAATGTAACGGTTGTTCTCTGCACTCAGGTTCCCTGTCAGGTGGAGCTCCTCCAAGGTCTTTAGGCTATAAATCCACAGAGGGATTTCCTTGATGTCTGTGAACTTAATGTGCAAAGATTTCAGGTTCTCCCTCAAGAAGGCAAGGGCTGGGGCCTCAATTTTGGCAGCCGTGTGGTAGAGCCATAGCTCCTTAAGGCTGGTGAGCTGAGCAATGCTTGGTGGGATAGTAACGTCAGGGATGAGCTCCAACTTCAACACCTCCAACTCGATAAGGTCAAAGACTGTGTCAGGGATGCCACTCAGCATGAAGAGGTGCAGCTCCAGCTTGTCCTGAGAGTTCTTTGTGATCCTCTGGCGCAGCTTCTCCAAGGTCCACTCATTGTTAAGGTTCAGCTGCCGCAGCTTGTTCTCACTCACCTCAGACAGAAAGACAGCGAATCGCTTGGAGTAGAGGGGGTCGTACTGGTCGATCAGGTGCAGCATGAAAGCAAAGTCATTCTTGACATCAGGGATGTCACTGTAGCTGCTCTCCTCCCGGATGGACTCAAAGGAGTATTTCTTGAGGGATCGCCTCAGCATCCACCAAAGTGTGTACATGCAGATCAGTCCATAGAAGATCACCAGGCTAATGTAGAAAGAGGCCAGGATTTTGAAGAGAGTGGCAAGAGGGTGAGCACAGCGGTACATGCGGTAACCTGTCAGGCTCTCGATGTCCACCTTGCAGTCAATGTCAAACGTGATGTTGTTGACATAGTAGACAGTGTAGCAGATGATCAGGATGAACTTGATCACCTTGATGATGGTTTGTCTCATGTAGAGGCGATAGACTATGTCTCCCTCCTCCACATGTGTGCGGAACTTTTTAACTTTCTCAAAAAGCGCTTTGGCCTGTTCCCCTTCTTTCTTGTCCAAGACGCCCGTCTCAGAGCGATCAACGATCCCTTGCTCAATCCGCGACTTTGTTCTCTGTAGCATGGGGACAGTGGCTTCAACATCCTCACTGACTGTGGAAGATTTCTTGTCCATGGAGCCATTCATCTTCCCAAAGGCAGGCTTGGGATCACTCTCCTCCACCACTGTCTCAGAGAGTGCTCTTGTTGTCCAGGGAGAGTCAAAACACTTCAGCAGAATAGACACAAAATGCTCCAGCTTTGAGCTGGTCCGTGGGAATTTGAACCAGAAATTGCTGCAAGCCAAGAAGATCAGAGTGTGTAGCAGCACCAGGTAAGGGAAATACTTGGCAAACCAGTGAAGGCGATTCTCATAGCACACTGCATCCACATAGTTATACTGGTGCCGGTCTAGGTCATATCGGATCCCTGTAGGCCCAGTGTCCTGAGATGGGACAAAACTAGAGTTATAGTAAGTGGGGTCTGGAGTTGCAGCTGTCCAACCTCTGAAAGAGTCATTGCAGGAGTCTTTGGTAACCCATTTGCAGGGCAAGCAGATCATTTTGTCCTGGGTGACCTGAAGCGTCCCTCCAAACACTGCAATCATCAGCATGACTATGGAAATGTAGTCTGTGAAGACATCCCACCATGGTTTCAGGATGCGGTATGCTGGCTGGGTATCGGCAAAATAGCGCAGTTCAGTGACAGGAATCATGGTTCACCTAAAAAGAAGCCACAGGCAGATGTTACTAGAAGAAAACAGTTTGTTTTTAAAGTGAAGACAAGGAAAGCAGGGAGATCAGATTATATAAAGAAGGTATCTGCTGGCTCAGTCAAAAAACCCCCACACAATTTCAAGTCCAATTTTGAGATAAATAAATGAAGTTCCATAATGAGCAAAAGCAGTTAGCTGCTTAGAGGTTTGTGTGAAGTTAGTATGTGGTCTTAATTCCTGACAAATTGGTATCCATCATAAGCCACCACAACTGCATCCTTAATTAACAGTCTGAGGGACCAAGGACTCTCTCTCCTCTAGAGATAGTCACCAGGACCATGTTTAGCTATGTTGATAGTCTGGCATGTAGAGGCTTGCCCTACTATTACACCAATTCCATGGCTAAGAAATGCAGTTTCTAGATGGTGAGCCTGCCACCTTTCAGAAGCACTATGTTCACACTATGTTCCGAGTGCACGAACATGCTGGAAAAAAAAAAAAATCAATTCTGCATGAGTGCTGCTGTCCCACAAGCTTGGAAAGGTGAGTTGTCTGAAACTGCATGGAAAATAGAGAACTATTTGCCAGGATTGCCTCACTAAGGAAGTTCACTATCATCTTTGAGGAAACAGAGGAGAGAGAAAACAGGGACAGTGGGAAAGGCTGGATGTCATGCTTTTCCCCTCCAGTTAGCAGGACTTTGCACTTTTCTATACACTAATCCCTGCAAAAGGATTGAGTTATTTGTTCTGTGTGGGATGCAGTTACAAGATTCCAATGTATATTTTCTCTACATTTTCTTGTATTGCCATTAACTTGATGAGGAAGGGAGGAGGATTAACAGAGAATTAAATTAAGTTCTCCAGTCAGCCATTCCTACCTGACAGGACACATCTTCATGGGGTTTAAGCATCACATGGGAACACAAGTTCTGGGAAGCAGAGACATTAGTATGCAGCTTACACTGTAGTTCAGTGATGTAGAGGGTTTTTGATTGAATTTTAAGCCTGTAAACTACAAAAAACCCTGAAGATGCCCCAGGACCAGCCTGGGTAACATTGAACTCACTATAATGCCTCCTGGTCCATCACTCAGGAGCTTTCATTGAGCTCCTAGCATCATGCTCAGTTCTAGGTGTAAGGGGAAAGCAGTGGTACAGCCACAAAATAGCTGGAAACAAGCAAAGATCAGGAGTGACAAAGCACTAATCTTTCAGCCACTTTGAGGGAAACTAAATAGTAAAGATATTGGAGACAGGGACCCAGCCCCTTCATTCCTCCCACCAGTGAAGGCACCTTTACAAGAAGAATATTTTCTCAGAGGATCTTTATCACAGGTGCTGGGGGGGGGGGGGGGAGAACCCAAAAGCCTCCAGTGGCAAGTTGGAAACATTCTGATTAATGGAGCATGGAAGCGATCCATTTCTGAATTTAAGTTTGCATTTTAGAAGCGTTTTCAACCCAGAGAGCTGCAAAGTAAGCCTTCCAAAAGTAAACTGATACAGCACGGTTTTCCTGAGTCTGCAGGTAGAACTCTTTAGCACCTGGTTTGCGGCTCATATCTTTCCAGAACAATAGATGGTAAGATGCCAATTTTGATTTGTTGCTGCTTGGGAAAGCTACAAGCAGGAGCTGCAGGCTTTACCGGACCACCCTTGAAGTGCAGATTCTAGGGAAGATGGGAGAGTAACATATGACCCCCTTCCCCTCAGGTGGCTTTGGGATGGGAGGGATTGGGCAAAAAGACAATCCCATTTTGTTTCAAGGGCTCTACTCGCTGTTGTCATTGTGGTGTGACTCATGTTACATTTCAGCCTTCTTTCCTGGATTTGATCATCTATTTTGCATCGGGGTTTGATATCTAGTAGACAGGCTATGAGAAGCTAGGACATAGCAATCAACGGCCACCAAAGTTGAATGACTCCCTCTATTGGAACAAAGATTTCTACTGGTAGGGCCATTGACTTTAAATGGCATTACATGGAAGTGGAGGGGGAGCTAAAGCCTGGAATTTCCACAGCTGAAGCACATGGGCAAGAGATGGACAGTTTTAAAACTGGGGTGCTTTTCTAAGCCAAGTCAGTTCACTGCCTTTTTTTTTTATTTTAAAAAAGGTTGGAGGAGAAGGAAGCTGCCTAGCCTAAGGATGCTGATCAAACTCAGGACTCAAGGGAGGGTTGAGATCAGACCTAGGGGCTGCATTCAGGACTTATTTTCCAAATGTCTGTAGCTGTATGGCATGCTGTTAGAAGTAATTCCTTTGCTAAGCCAGTGTTCTGTGATTTCCTGCCACAATCCTTAAGGGGTTAACTGAGAAACCAGAGCTCTCACAGCTAGGGGGAGATCTGGGAATTTGTCTAAGCAACTGGGGCTCAGGAGAAATGGAGCACTGGTTTCAGGGTCTAAGGTAACTGGACTGTGGGGTGCCACTGCTCAAGAAGGGTGTCAGACGACATGGGGGTTGCACCTAGGAGATTGCCTGAGAGACCCAGAGCTAGGACCAGTGACTAGTCATTACCCAGACCCAGGGGCTGAGAAGCAGATGGGATCCAGCAGTTGAGTACACTCAGACTGGCATCAGCCTAGAGAGGTAAAGTGGGGCAGGTTGTGACAGTTCCAGCGGCAACATTCAGGATATATAGCTAGAGAGGATCTGAGTGTTAATGGCACCAAACAGCCTCTTATCTCATGCACTTAAAGACTGTGGATGTGAATTCTCCAGGCCACTCCACAATCCATGTGACAGAGCCTTGACAGCCTCAATCTGGGAAGAGATAATTAAGGATTTAAGGACAGGTTTCAGTTGTCTCATTAGAGATGGGGGAGAAGTAAATACCAGTGGCAAGTCTACTGATGCAAGACGAGTGTGCCCTCCCTGTACATCTCCAGTTGCAGAAGCTTCTCAGTCTAAGAGCTGAGAAACGGGGCACTTACACCATTGTGAGCTCTGCTGATGGAGGCTAAGGGAAGTAGTAAAGTGATCTCTAGAAAGTTAGTTTAATTCACGTTTAAAGTCAAATTAGTCTTCACTGTGCTTGCAAACTCACAGCTGGCTTGGACCCACTAGATGTCTGGTCCTTCACGTATCAGAAACAAAGGAAAGAAACCTTTTGGCTGTAGTAGTATATATGCAAGGCAGGCTGTGGAAACAGCATACATTGGAGAGGGAAATAATCTCACAAGGGTAATCTGCCTCAAAGCTGCTTTTTTGTTTTAATTCTTCATAGTACTGCAGCATTCCCCTTGTCCCCCCAGTAACCTTTTCCAAAGGAACAGGCTACTTCTTTGACAGCTCCAAGCGTATTTTGGTTGCTGCTATTGCTCACTCAATGCCACCTCACAGATTGTTTCCAGGATACGCAGCTCTCCTGCTTCTACTAAGGTAGGGGAAAGGCTGCAGACTACATCCTCACTCAAGTGTAAGCACACAACAAGACTAATAATCCACATGCCAGCCCACCCCATAAATCTACCCCTTCCTAGGGTCCCTACATCACCATCAGCCTCCAAATTTAGATGAAAGAGCACCTTTTGCTATGGAGTCTTTTTAGCCCTCACAAGTTCATCTGAATGTGGTGTCCTGATCCATCATATTCACCTCTCTAACCAATTGGCTGTGGAAACATTTCATTTCCTTTACTAAACATTGCATTTACAATAATCATTCTAAATCTTTTAGTAAGAACTTACAGTGCACCAGCCTATGATGTGTAGAAGATTCACAGAGCTGTATGGATAGTGCTACACTGGCTACTATGACATGGGTTCAGCAAAAATGGATTTTCACAACTGGTTTGCCATACCACAGGGATCACTGCAGACACAAGTGTCACCAAATGCCACTGCCATCTCTTATCCAGAGACGCACAGCAAGGCATTTATCATGGAGGACAAGAGCTGGGATGCCCTGGGCAAGTAGACTCAGTCAGTATCAACTGAAACAAAAACCCACAACACACTGCACATCTGAAGCTCTGGGTGTCTCAGGCCCTACAAAGCAGCACGTAGCTAGCCTTGATTCAAGCTGACTGTGTTCCTTGGAGGATGTGTTCAGCAAACTAGTGAGATAAGCTGGCTCATTATCTGACCCTTCACTTGACCAGACTCACTCCCTGGTTACAGCTATGTAACCACAAGAAAAATGCTGTGACTACAGACCAGAGAGCCAGGATGTCCTTGGATAAGTCACCTTAAATTTCCTAGGCTGTCTCTTCCAGGAACCCTTAAATCCTAGCAGGTCCTAACCCTTAAAGATGCAGCATACAATACAGGAACCCAGCTTGCACTGCAATCATATCTGCCTCTCTGCCCTTGCAATAATTCAGTTCCATCTTTAGCCCATTTTGAATATACTCATAATGTAAGGTGCTCTCCTCCCAAAACGTGGGCTGGAAACTAGAAGTGAACAGCTGCCCCATAGGATTACTTACCTCCAAGAAGAGAAACAGAGATATAAAGATTGATTGTGCCTGGGTCTGAACCAGAGAAAGGATGTATTCCTCTTAAGAGTACAGCTCTTCCTGCTGGTGAGCCACAGACCTGTTACAAGAAATAGTCAGCAGAGCACAGCTTCTCTTCCCTTCCTACCGCTTCTTCACCTCCCCAAAATCTTGAGGACAGCAGCACAAAGCCCCTTTTGTTCAGACACCAGAGTCCAATTAAAAAAAAAAACCTCCTCAGGCCAGAAGCAGGATTGGAGATTTCCCACCACCACATGTTTAGTTGCCCCAGAGTTAAAAGAAAAAAGGAGCTGGAAGCAGCTCCAAGTTTCCAGCCATCTTTCAGAAAAGCTTTCCAAGCAGAAGGATAGCAGTGAGCCCAGCTGGAGAAGCCTGAAAACTGGCAGCAGAGGAGACCAACTAAGTAACGTAATCCATCCTGTCTCGGAGCACTTTAAAAAATGAAGGATGCTTAAAGCAGCAGGAGATAAATAGCCTCCTCCACCCTTCCAATTGAGACAAAAATAGACAATTCCTTCAATAACACAAGTTCTGGAGGCTCCTTATCACCCTTCATTCCAGCTAAAATGAGAGGTTTAAAATGGAGCATTTTGAATTAGATGTTTCAGAGTAGCAGCCGTGTTAGTCTGTATTCGCAAAAAGAAAAGGAGTACTTGTGGCACCTTAGAGACTAAAATTTGAGCATAAGCTTTCGTGAGCTACAGCTTATGCTCAAATAAATTTGTTAGTCTAAGGTGCCACAAGTACTCCTTTTCTTTTTTTGAATTAGAGCGACTCTATTCCAAAGAGTTAGTGTTACACCAACAGCCAGGAAAAGTAAAGCATTAACACAGATATTCCATTTTCAAACTCAAGGGTGCAGACCGAAGGTAGCAAGTCAGCCTTCTGCTTGAAGATCCTGGGTTTTCCCTTTGAGGATGACACCAGGTGCCAAATTTGAGCCCAGAATGATATTAAATTAATCCCCTGGACTTTTGTGTTTTACACTGTGGGAATGACAGATCCTTAGCTACAGCAACACAAGCCAGCCAGGTTAAAATGCAGCATTCATCTTCCCAACCACATAATCACCATTTCTGAATCACATAGATAAACTGCCCTTACTAAGCAGTGGCTGCAGACACAGTATTTGCATTTTTCACAGGAGTCCTACTGCCAAGTGAAGTCCAGATGCTGAAAGCCAGATGGGTAGATTCTCATGCAGCCTGTCACCGATGGCATGGAACATTCAGCAGTTCCTGAGTTGCTGGTATGGTGGGTAGGAAACGGGTTGACTGAGGAGTTGTATTTCCCTGTAGGACTGGGGAGGAGAGGAATAATCCCAATCCAGTCCCAGAGAGTATTTGCCTAAGTGTTTCAGCAAGACAGTTCCCTCAAGAGTCAGCACTGGCAGCAAGTTCTTGTTTCAGCAGCATGTGACTCATGGTTGACTCAGCACACAAGCAAGCCTGCCCTGACAAGTACAGCGAAGAACATCTGCAGGAGAACAGAGAAAATTCAGGTTGGAGCTTTGATCACATGACCTGATTTATGCCTTTCAGAGGCATTCCACCCCATCCTGGAAGGAAGTGAGCCATGGAATTGGTGATAAGAGTGCAGTCCAAACTGGAGCAACAATCATATCAGCATGATGCAGAGCTGCACAAACAAGGGTGACTTCTGATGACTTACTAGAATGATGCAAGCCAAAGAGACAAGCGCTAGATTGTGTGAGCTTATGAATTATAAATATACAAATCAGTGACTGAAGCAGGCTATCCAGAGCTGGTCTTTTCTTTTAGCTATGGGGATTACAAGTGCTTCAAGGGCAGTGGAATTTTTCAACCATCTTATTCCAGCAGGATACTACGTGTGCTTTGGCAGAGAAGTGATCTCTGCATTACTTTGAGGCTTTCAAGCACCACAGAGAAGTTTAAATATAAACCTCTCAGTTTAAACCCCATGTTGTAACAAATTCAGAGTAAGATTCACAAGGTTTATCATCTCCATCCTCCATATAAATCATACACCCAAGAAGCAGGCAGGGGAACCTTGGACTGGTGTAATGTCAACCAACGTTCAAAAGCACCAGGCAAAATTGTGATTTGTGCTGTTCAGATACCTAGACAGCCCTTAAGTCTCCTTTTCCTGACCACTCGGAATAACTGAATGAAGAGAACCGACTGGCACTGTGTGACTAACTTCTAGGTAAAGGACAGGATCACTAAATTGGAATAGGAAGCCTCAAGTATCAAACTTTGAGATGGCATCTCCAAGCAGTCATTGAGTGAGACTATTCAGATCTCATAGTTCGACCATGGAGATGAATGCAATGAGAAGGAAAGCAAGAGTGCAACAGATTTTTTAAACTATAAGCAGAGAAAACAAGCAAAAATCTCTCTTGGTTGATAGATAACATGACCAGAGATCCACTCAGGATGGATAACCAGTGGTAAACTCAAGAAAGGCTGCTACAACAGGCATGGACAGACAGCAGCAGTGGAAAGAGAAATAAGACACCAGCTATCCTGTGATACGTAACCTCAGTCTTTCAAAAAAGGAGGAGGAATAATCATATGATCACCTATTTGTCCTACAAGTCTTGCATTCAGGATATGGGTATTCCAGAACACAGATTCCAAGTATTCTAAATCCAGCAACTGACACCAAATTCTGACCACCACCAAACCTGTTCTCATTAGTGAGAAGCTATCAGAGTTCTGAACTGCCCCACATGGATCACCCAGAAGTCAATGAGGACAAAAGTGTAAAAGAGAGCATCTTACCAAGGCCAGTATCAATGCCTTGCTATGCACAGAGCCTGGGTCTTGAGGAAAAGCAACTAGCACAGGGGCGGGCAAACTTTTTGGCCTGAGGGCCACATCAGGTTTCCAAAATTTTATGGAGAGCCAGTTAGGGGACACTGTGCCTCCCCAAACAGCCAGGCATGGCCTGGCCCCCAACCCCTATCTGACCCCCCTGCTTCTTGGCCCCTGACAGCCTCCCAGGGACTCCTACCCCATCCAACCTCCCCTGTTCCCAGGACTCCTGCCCCATCCACCACCCCCTGCTCCCTGTACCCTGAGTGCCCACCGGCCCATCTAACACCTCCTCTCATTCCTGATTGCCCCCCCCCAGGACTCCTGCCCCATCCAACCACCCCTCTTCCCTGTCCCCTAACTGCCCCCAGAACCCCTGCCCACCCCCCACCCCATCCAACCCCCTCCCTCCTTCCTGACTGCTCCCCCAGGACCCCTGCCCCCATTCAGCCCCCCTGTTCCCTGCTCTCTGACCGCCCTGACTCCTGTCCACATCCCCACCCCCTGACCACCACCCTGAACTCCCCTGCCCTCTATCCAACCCCTGCTGCTCCCTTACCGTGCTGCTTGGAGCACAGGTGGCTGGTGGTGCTACAGCCACGCTGCCCAGAGCGCCAAGTCAGGCTGCAGCTCTGCAGCTGTGCTGCCTGGCTGCCCAGAACATTGCGCTGGTGGCGTGGCTGCGGGGGAGGGGCACAGCAGGGGAGGAGCTGGGGGCTAGCCTCCCAGGCTAAGAGCTCAGGGGCCAGGCAGAAGAGTTGCACGGGCCGGATGTGGCCTGCGGGCCGTAGTTTGCTCACCTCTGAACTAGCACTACATGCAATATGTAAAGTTAATTTTGCAGTGAACGTTGATGCTCAGTATGTAAAAATAGCACCTATTCCTTACAACAGGGTGGGCATGGTAGAGTAATTTTTAGTCTCAAACAATTTGATACCAACAAGAACTAAAAAGGGTTGCACAGCCTAGCTAGCTCAGTTGGATTCCGAGTCACAATACAAACTATACACAAAATAGTTTAAAAGTGTCCCAAAAGTTTTTGATAGGCTCTGCCTCCTTCCTATAAAGAAGGACGGTCATAAATCTGACTTGATAACAGTTTGTACTTATTAAGCCTGTGCTACACCTCAACTGACTCATTTGGAGAGATGTTATGCAATCAAGAGGCTCACTACATTGCCTCCAGTTACCCATTCTATAAGGTGCTAGCTGAGCTGGTGATCTGTATCTGGTGTTTGTTTTTTTAAAAACCATGGGGCAAACAAAAAATGTTACTTATGTACAACTTCTATAAACTTTACTACCTATACTGCAGTGCTCCCTTCGTATCCTTTTCCGAGTCCACCTTTTATGCTTGGAACACTTCCCTCAAGTGCCAAACCAATTCTCTTCATTCAATGCCCCTTTTAACAAAATCCATCCACAAAGCCCAACAAGCCACTGAAGGAGAAGAAAGAAAGCTCTCCAGTGCAGTGCTCCAAGATTGGATGACATGATGGCCACCCTGTAATTTGTTCATCTGAACTATACTGTAATTTACTGGGCAAGGGATCATCTCACAGATTTTTAGTCCGTCAACACCCAGTGCTCAATATAATATTAGAAGTCCATAGTCCAGAACATGGTTATCACACCCTCAGCCTTTAGCAGGATTAATTAAGCAACTGTTTAATGCAGATTATTGGTAACAGTTAAAAATAAGGGTTAAGGACTTTGAGTGCCATGATGGTATTTATGGTTTATTCAGAAAGAAGCTACATGCATTTTGATAACTAGGGTCAGTGGAACATCAGATACATCACTTAGAGATGCTGTGCATCTCCTACAAAATCGCATAGTCCCTAACAGCTCAGAACATGATCAACATATGCAGAGGATTTTGCATTCGCTCTCATGGATGAAGAGGATTAGACATTCCCTGACTGACCACAGAGTTTGCTTGCTAAGCTGCATGGAACCATTCATACCAGAGTGGAAAGCATGCCATTGCCACAGCAGCCTCAATTCATGCCTCCACATGGAGTGCATTACCAGGAATGGACCAAGAGATGCCTGTATGGTAATGCAGTGGTTCAACACCGTTCTGCCTATAGACATCTACTCGATTAGTCTGAGGATAGGTTCAGGTTCCTATGACTGTGAGGTGGACACTTAGTTAAACGTAGCAATCAAGTTGTAACTTGAATGGTGTTCAGTTCCATTACTCTTTCCATCTTCAAGCAGTGCCTAATGGGTAACAAGCCTATAATCAGCCCACTACTACGGTCTCCATCACCATCTGGCCCGCACATCATTTCCATTTGGTCTCATGCCAGGCATGTCATCTCTGCACTCATATTTTGAAACTTCACTTGGACAGTCAACATTCAACTGGTGCCACCAGGAATTTCATATGACTACAACTCCCCACTTAGGAACTAGGCCGTAATCTTACCCTGTGGCTGGGTTCTGCTATCTGCACTTCAGTTCTCTGTGCTGGAAGAAGATGATGTCCATATGTGCTGGATCCTGACAGAGCACAGAAACACTGCATTCCCCAAGCGCCATGGGAGCAGCTTCCCTGAAATTAAACAAAGTCTTATCAGCAGAGAAAGTACCAGTGTCTAAGAGGCCCCAAGGTTAACTCTGATAAGACCTTGAGAAAGGGTATCTAGTATGTCAGTATTTAAGTGCTTTAAAGTGGTCACAGAGATCCAGGAAGAGACCCTCTAAGAAAGCTGGAAATATCAGCGTCAAGTAGAAATTTAGGAGGTGGCAACTTGGCTAGCTATCAGGAAGGATCCTCTCCAAGCTCTATTAGAATATAACAGAGAAAGCAGGTATTACAAGCACGTTTAAGAAAATCCTGGATGTTTACTAGCATCCCACAACCTAATTGAGTCTAGTTGATGCTAAGAGGTTCACCTCTTTCCAGCAGCATTGACTTTGTTCTTTTCATTATAAATATTCTAGGTCTCTTTACCATGAAACTAGTGTAGTTATTTCTGAGCTACAAATGTTAAGGCCTTGTAGAGGAGGAACAGGATTCCTCACCATATCAGCCTCTCTGCCTGCTAAGGTTCTTTTCAGCCAGCCAACTTTGAAGCCACTCTGAACACCACTATTTGACAAATCTTTGTAAGAGTTCACACTCTTTTTACTGTCCTTGTTTCCAGGTACAAGTGTTCAGTAACAAATCCACTTGCTTTAGTTGAGTAGCTACAAAAAGGATTATACTTCTATTACTCCAACCAAAATGGGGGTTGGATCAATGATTGCAACTTGCCACCACTTACAAAAATCAGAGTGAGATTTTTAGCTTTTTTTGCTTGTGGGAAGCAGGGGTGGAACCATAGGCAAGGAGGTGGACTTAGCTTTCAGGAGCTGATCTTCAACACATTACTGCAGTGACAAAACAGAAAAGGAGTTGGGGGGAGGGATAGCTCAGTGGTTTGAGCATTGGCGTGCTAAACCCAGAGTTGTGAGTTCAATCCTTGAGGGGGCCACTTAGGGATCTGGGGCAAAAATTGGGGATTGGTCCTGCTTTGAGCAGGGGTTGGACTAGATGATCTCCTGAGGTCCCTTCCAACCCTGATATTCTATGACTTCAGAGCATGTCCAGCTCAAGAAGAGAGGGCATACAATCCAGGGCTGGAAGAGGCCTGATGGTGAGGAATCAGATTGAAGGAGGAAATGGGGAAGATACTCAAGAATCCAAGGATTATGTCCTGAGGAGTCTCCCTATTTCTATTCCTCAAATTTATTTTAAGAAATTCAATAATATTTTCAGAACATTTCTAGGGGTGCAGGTAAGAAACCTAGACTGGTTCAGAACAAATCAGAGCGCCTCCTATCTCTGGAGTTATTTAATTTTTCTACCTTGAAAAATTCTCTTATTAAACCAGGCATCTTTGTGGCTGTTAGATATGACTGCACAGACCCCAACTTGGATTCAGACTGAATGAGCATTAATATATCCTTTCCCTTTTTCAGGCACTGTATTGTCAAATTAGTATAAATTCAATGGCTCCAGAGCTCCCACAATAATAGGTGTGAAGCAAGCTTGGTCAAACTTGGCTAGAAAGCTCTGCTTCCATTCATGGTAAAATGCACCTATGGAGCAGTGCTATCCTTAATTAACGGCAAAACCTTGATGTGGAGGCATTGGATGGAGTGAGGAATGATAACTGCGATGCAGCTAATTGACAGCAATAAATTTAAACCATTTGTGGGTCTTCAGCAACAATTTTGCCTGCCCTGCTTCAGATCTAGAAATAAATAAATTTAATTGGATCTAATTTACAAACATATTTGGGCTGGATGCATTGGGAGCTCCAGAACTTTTATTATGTTGGAGGAAACTTCCTGGATTTATTTGGCCAGCGATATCCTTTTACAACTGTCTAGCCCCAAAAAACTCAGCTAAAGATTGATAATTTCAGAGTTGCTTAGAACAGAGATTTTTGATACACAGCTCTCTGACCCAATGGAATACAATCATATCTAATGTTACAAAAGCAACTATAGACCTGAGACTACATCTTATTCACAAAAAAGATGTTTTCAAATATGCTGGTCCCTCCATAGGTTAATAGTAATGGGCCTCAAATGCTGACTGCTGTTGGAAATGTAATTCCCTTGGTGCTACTTTAGTTCATATGTTTTGGGAATGCCCCGTATCAAGAATTTGTAGTACGAGATGGATCAAAGGATCAATTTGATATTGGACACTAAATTGGAGCCCTCCCCATTAAGTTTCTTTATTCGATATATTCCTGATACCTGGTGGTTATTTGATAACAAGGCAGCATGGTTCCAATGTGCAGCTTTGGTTGCTAAAAAATTAATCCTGCAAAAATGGAATAGTTGATCCCCACCAAACATTGATGCTTGACTCAGTGATATGGCTGCCCTGACTGCTAATAGACAACAGAAATTCTGCAGAAAGGGAATGCCTGGAAAATTCAGAGCCATTTGGGCTGACGTTTTAGACGTCTATGATTATCTTTAGGGTCTGCGTTAGCTATGTTGCTTCCCCTCCCTTCCTTAATCCAAATCATTTTTCTTTATCCTGTGCATTATGATTAATCTGGTATTTTGTCGTAGTTGGAAAAATGTTATTTAAAAGAT
The DNA here is from genome assembly GCF_009764565.3 of Dermochelys coriacea. NCBI lineage: Eukaryota > Metazoa > Chordata > Testudines > Dermochelyidae > Dermochelys > Dermochelys coriacea. Next base: position 13,222,475 of record NC_050083.1, on the reverse strand, counting down.
AATCCAACAATGCATTTCCTGATCCCAATTCACATAAAGTACAATCATCTATCTATAGCAGGGGTCAGCAACCTATGGCATGCGTGCCAAAGACAGCACGCAAGCCGATTTTTAATGGCGCACTGCTGCCTGCCGGGTCCCAGCCGCTGGCCCCACTTAGCCCGCTGCCAAACCCAGACTGGCAGCAGGCTGAGCATGGCCAGGGCCAGGCCCCTGGCAGGCAGCAGCATGTCATTAAAAATCCTGCCCGCCCCAGCCCGCTCTTCTCCACCCCCGATCCCAGCAGGGGCAAGGTGAAGAAGCTTGGTCCTGCTGGCTGCTACTGCAGGGCAGGCAAGTTCCCCCTCCCCCGCCTCTTCCCCCAGCATGCTGGATTCCTGCCCCTTCTCTCCCTCCCTGCCACCGATCAGCTGATGGCCCTTGCCAGGGAGGAGGAGAAGCAGAGCCACTTGCTGCTCTGGGGAAGGAGACGGAGAAGAGGTGGGGACGGGGCCTTGGGGAAGGGGGTTGGAATCAGGGCTCATCTCCTCCAGCCCCTTGCCGTGAGCCGCTCTAGGCGGGGAGCTGGAGCACTCCCACGACCCTAGCCCACATCCCCTGCCCTGACCACTGCACTCCCCACACACACTCCCAGCCCTCTGCCCCGATTCCAACACCACCTCCCACACTCCATGCCCTGACTCCTGCACCCTCCTCACAAACCCCCAGCCCTGACTTCTGCACCCCCCACATATACCCAGCCCTCTGCCCTGACTCCTCCGCCCCCCACATATACCCAGCCCCCCCACCCCATGCCCTGACTCTTGCATCCCCCCACACACCCCCAGCCCTGACTCCTGCACCCCCCACATTCCCACCCCCACCCTCAGCACCAAATGGGAGCTGCCCAGGTAAGCACTCCACACCCAAACCTCCTGCCCCAACCCTGAGCCCCCTCCCTCATTCTAGCTCCTGGCCAGACCCTGCACCCCAAACTGTTCCTTCACCCCCAGCCCTGTGCTCAGTGCACCCCCACCCTCAGCTCAGTGCAGAGAGAAAGAGAATGGGCTAGAACCAGGGAGAAGGTAGGTACCCACTCTACATGGGCAGGGCTGGGATCCCAGACTGGCAGCAGGCTGAGTGGGGCCAGCAGCCGGGACCCTGGCTGGCAGGCAGGAGCCAGCGGACGGAACCCCAGACTGGCAGCAGGGTGAGTGGCAGCAGGCTGAGCTGCTCAGTCTACTGCCAGTCTGGGATCCTGGCCACAGGCCCCACTCAGCACGCTACCAGTCTGGGGTTCTGACTGCCGGCCCCTTGCTAGCCGGGATCCCGGCCACAGGCCCTGCTCAGCCTGCTGCCGGCCTAGGTGATTGGAACCCCAGGCTGAGCAGGCCAGCGGCATAAGATCAGCATTTTAATTTAATTTTAAAAGGAAGGTTCTTAAACATTTTGAAAACCTTGTTTACTTTACATATGACAATAGTTTAGTTATACAATATATAGACAGAAAGAGACCTTCTAAAAAACGTTAATGTATTACTGGCACGCAAAACCTTAAATTAAAGTGAATAAATGAAGACTCGGCACACCATTTCTGAAAGGTTGCCAACCCCTGATCTACAGTATGTTATTTTAATGTGGGTGTAGGCCATAAATGTGGTTGCTCCTATAAAATCATTAAAAGGAATCCTCCAAAGTCTTCACCCCATAGTTTCTTGCATTTCTTAAGCTTCTCAATTTCAGCTATGACTGGCTACTTCAAATATTTTAAAGTGTTTTACTGACCTCCATTTAGAGCATCTCCTCCCGCAAAAAAAGACTAGTATTACCCCAGCATAGTTGGCAGGTGCAGCAACAGGGCACCTTGTTATTGTCATTGAGCTCTCTGCTTTGAGTACATATGATGCGCAGTCCACACAGCGCCCTACTCTGCTTATTATAAGCTACTATAGCAACCCCACCTCCCAATTCTGAGAGCTGGTCTCTACAAAGCAGGTTGGAAAAGCAACACAGTCAAGCTCTTGATGCCAGTATTGCCAAGAGAGATGTGGAGAACAGACTTCCTTCCCTCACCAAGGGGTCTTTCAAAGCCCAGGCTAAACATTAAGACTAACAGCCACCTATACGCATTTGAATTCTCATTTGCTTAACCCTATAAATACAGACTTTCCCAGTTATTTCGCTTCCCTTTTCCAGTTTACCACCACCTAATAAACTCTAGCTTTCACAAGAGCCTGACATAGAAACCATATAAACAAGGGGGAAACAAATTAATTATCTGATTAGTCAGCCATTTTCCCCCTCTAACCCTGACAGTCATGACCTCAGCTATAATGCAATGGAATTTAGCCACACTGCATATTTCACCTCCTTTTCTGGTGCAAGGACCCACCCAGCCATGTCTTTGAACATTTTTCAGACAGCTTCCTGCTCCCTCCCTTCTCTCCCCCACCCCTAAACACATCAGCGGTCATTTCACCCACCCAGCACCCAGATCCGCACATGGCCCTAGGTGCCCCCCTGACGGTGCTGGAGTCCACTCCCCCACTCACAACCCTACAGCAGCTAGCGGGAGGGCGTGTCGCCAGTCACCCCCACACCAATACAAGATCCTCAACAGCTAGCAGCGCAGGTTTCCAGGTAGGGACAGCTTCGGGGTGAGATTGCCCAGTAAGCCGCAGAGCGTTTACACAGCAACCGGCTCCTAAAGAACAGCCTTACAGGTAAGTCAAACCCAGAGGAGAGGGGGACTCTGCAAACTGTAGCCCCCAAATCCTCCTCCCCCCAGGTCCCCTTCTTCCCCTGGCCCCAGGGTCCCGACCTCCCCTTCTTCCCCTGGCCCCAGGGTCCCGACCCCTCCTTCAGGTCACCTCTCTCCCTTGCCTCAGTTTCCTTTCCTCTCCGTCACCTCCTCCCGTTTTCTCGCCTCCTTTCCTCTCCCATCCCCCTTAACCCCGCTCTTTGCCCACCCCCTTACGCCGCTCCCCGGGAGCCGGGCTCCTCTCCGGGCTGCGCGGAAGGGGAGCCCAGCCCAGCCCCGGGGGCGCGCCGCAGGAGCCCGGCCGCTGTCGAGCGGAGGAGCCCTCGTCCTCCGTCCGCACCCACCTGGCAGCGCCAGACCGGCTTCGGCCTCTTCGCTCCAGCTCCTTTTGTTTGTCCCTGACTGCACCACTCGAGCTGCTCCGCCCCGGAACTGACCTCACCCGGCCGGCCGGCAAAGGCGCCTCCCGCGCGCCCTGAACCAGGTCTGGGCGGGGGAGGAAGGAGGGATGGGGCGGCGCCATCTTTATGCAGGGCCCTTGGTGGCGTGCTCGGGCTGTGCAGCCATCTTTGTGCAGGGCGCGTTGATTAAGCCGCGGGCGCCATGTTTGTAGAGGGCGCGTCTTATTGTTGGCTGCGGAGGGGCTTGGGTGTAGCCATTTTTGTGAAGGGCAGCGCCATCTTTACGTCGGTCGTGGCGGCTTAAAGGGACAGTGACTCAATTCTTCGAAACAACAAGTCCAGGTAGATCCCAGGGACGCCTCCACTTTCCCAAGACCTTGAGCCAAAGGTTCTGAGTGTCCTGGGCCTGCACTCGCAGTAAGTGCAACAGGGACTATTTTTAAGGCCATAAAGACTGGGTTGTGTGGGTCAGTGGAGTCCTATAAGGGGAGAGGCTCAGGGTTCAAATATCATGGGTTCAAATCCTCCCAGGGCCAACTCAGCCCTTCATCCTTCCAAGGTGGATGAACCAGGTATCCTATGGCTCACCAAGTGCAAGTATTTCGGATAAGAGAATCAAGGTTGTGATCTACATGGATCCCAGGGCAGCTTTCAGAAGAGCCAGGGTTTGCAGCAACACCCTTGGCTGAAATATTTTCTCTTCTGTATGCCCGCTGCTGCCCTTCTTCCCAGAAGTGGCTGCATTTCACTGGTGCTGTACACAGGTAGGAACAAATTAATTCTTGGTGTTACTCTCTTGACTTCAGAGCCACTGCAATGACTTCTGCAATGTCACACCAGGGATGATTGTGGCCCTATAATTTGTAAAGTATTTTATGATTAAAAAGCGCTCTATCAGTGTTAAATGTTACTATCTAGTCATAATCTGGTTTGTTACAATGATCTAATTTAATTCTAAGTGTAAGCAAATCAGGGTTAAAGCATGTACGTCTGATAAGTGGGGGATGGTGCCCAGTGACTAACAGTATATGCCAGTTTAACTCGTCATCTTTCAAAGAGGAAAAGTAGGAAACAAAGACAGGAGGACCCAAGGACAACCTCAGAGTTTTGTTCAGACTTCTGTGACTTATGTGACATTAAGGAGGAGCTCACATACCATAGAAAACGCAGATGCAGTTGTATTATTATTTATTTGTTTGTTTGTTTGTTTGATTTGTTAAGTGTTCACAGCATGCTCAGTGCTGTATAAGACACAAGGAAACGGACCCTACCCTGAAGAGTAACCTGTTTATCTGGCTGATTTTGTCTTGCTTCCTCTTCAAATTGGTAGATGTGAGGATGCTGCATAGTTCCCATTATGAGATCTAATGGCTTCTTGGTAAATCTGTTCTTTATTGGTTTTGATTTAGGGCTAGGTTGTGTTCCCTTTGAAATCAATGGAAGTTTTGCAGTTTACATCAGCCTTGGTTCCTTCATGAGCTCTAGACGAAATCCAAAGTGCAGCTCATTGGTGGAGGCAAACACTTACTTATTCTGAACTTTCATAGGGTAATATTTCTTATAGCACAAAAACGTTTTTGTTCTTTATCAGCCCATTTCTTCGCAAACTGTTAGATGTCTAAAACTAACTGTATCTCTTTTATTAGTGATCATGCTTTAGACAATAGCTTGGCTAACTTGGGAGAGTATGCTACACTCTCTGGACCTGATTATCTGCTGTCTTGCACCATGTACACTCATTTGCACCAGCACAAAGTGAATAACAAATCACTACCATTCTGATCTGGTAGCATTTTACTCCCACTTTCCCCATCCACTTTGCACTGGTGTAAATAACTGCACAAAGTGCAGGGCAGTGGATAATCAGGACCAGAGACTCCCAAGTGAGATAAACTATTGCATGCAGCATGATCACTAATAAAATAGATGGATATACAGTATGTGTGAGACAAGGTGGGTGAGGCAATATCTTTTAGTGGACCAGCTTCTATTGGTGAGAGAGACAAGCTTTCGAGCTTACACAGAGCTCTTCTTCAGCTCAGAAGGTTGTCTCTCTCACCAACAGAAGTTGGTCCAAAATAGATTATCTTGCCCACCTTGTCTCTCTAATATCCTGAGACCAACACAGCTACAACAACACTACATACAACAGTGTATGTGTGTCAGTTACCAGTAGCTAGAGTAACACTAGTTGGTATTGTCATATAAATGGGTTTCAAAATACAAAGTTGGTAAAATGAGTGTTTTTTAAAGAGAGTTTGCAGTAATAAAGAGGAATTAATTTAAGATGTAGATTCTATAGCTTTTCCCTCTGGACCATATAAAGACTAATCTACATCCATTTACAAAATGGAACATTGCTAAAACCCCACTATATTTCCATTACAATAGCTCGCCACTGTCAGGCCACTTGGTAACGTAACATTTGTTGTACTGCACCCTGAATAGTAACACGATTGCTGAATTGCAATTATGTCCTATGGTAATTTTGTAACATCAGTAGAAGCAGGCTTCTAGGCACAGTACTTGATTCACTGAGGTTTATTTTAACTAGACTGACTCATTTTAGAATATTGATCTGCATAGTAATTTTTTAAAAAATTCATAAAGGAAAGATGAAAGGTATTCATTATAATCTTATTAGTGCAAAAGATGAAATTTGGAGTGGTTAAGGGTTTGAGAGTAGTAGATATTAACTGGTTTATGCCAGCTATTATTTCCATAATAAAATATAACAAATCTGTAGCTTTTTAGGATCTTTCATTTGTCACTGTGTTATACCAATAAAATAAAAACCAGCAGGATCTTATTAAAGGGGAAAAGGCAAAATACCATATTTATTGTAAATAGAGAAAGAATCATAGTAAGCCGTTAGTTATAGCTATAACATTCCATTCAATCTCATATCTCTCTCTCTCACACACACACACACACACACACACACACATTCTGCAGGATTGTTATCATAGTTACCAGCCTTAGAGTTGCTCATGCCAAGCCACTGGCCAAGTGGCCTGGACATGAGGAGGGAGCAGGGCCTTGTCAGATGCACATCTGATGCTCCTGGAAGTTGGTTTGCAGAATCAGACCCCAAAGTTCTCACTTTCTAGAGTCCATTTTTATAGGAATTTCTTCCTAGGCCAGTCTATGGGAATTGCTTCATCATGCTGTTGCTGAATCAATCAGCAGATGGCACATTCCTGACGACTCCGTGCTGCCAGATGTTATCTTGTTCTTTGGTTCTCCCGTTCTTGAGGCTGTTGGGTGGATTCCAGTCTGCCCTCCGGGGGTCCTCTGGTTATTTCCACTTGACACCTTCTTCAGCCCATGGACACTGGATTCTTAGGCTGGCACCTCCCTGATCATTCAATTATTATCCACACCAAGCATCCATCCACATACATCCTCTATCTCTATTTTAATCAAAATTGTTAACAAAGCGAGATGAATTCAACAAAAGGGCGGGGCGTCTCTGGGTGCTGTTTCTATTGTTACAGAGTATTGCTTTGAGTCTCTCTCTGCGTGAATAGTTGTTGTTACAAAAAATTGCTTTGAGAACAGATTGTCTTAGAATCTACTAACACAATTAACAGCTTGCAAGTTTCACACAGAGGGAGAGAAACAGTATCAAAAACCAAGAAACCTCTTAATTAGTAATACCCTGGAATTTAAACTATGGGGAATCAAACTAATTTGTGATTTTAATACAGAACTTCTTTAATATGATCCAACAACTGTGCTGCGCTAGCAGTTAGCTTTATGGGTGCTAGGATGTGCATTTGAGTAGTTATTATTCTATCCAATAGAAGGCAGTGGTGCACAGGCATACGAGTAAGTTCCTTGGTATTTATATCTATATCTTGTTCAAATATGACATTATGAGGAGGAATTGTTTGTGTCCTCTTTGTTTCTTTATGATGAAGCCCTGAAAATATATTGTTGTTTTTCTAATTTTGCTTATTTGTTGTTGTTTTTTAACCTGACAAACTCCTGGAATGCCAAATATTGTCTTCCTTCCTGTACATGTTCTTGGAGGGCCTACTTATAAAGCAGAGTATTCTGTAGTAAAATTACTTTTATTCTGGAATAGAGTGCATACACCCAGGGATTTATAATTATTCCAGGATAGCTATGCCAGGAAATTTCGCTGTGCAGACAGACAAGCACTTAGGCACTTAACAGCCCAAGGCTCCTAATCATTTTGGAAAATGAGACTTTGGCTTCTAAGCCACATTGGCACTTTTGAAATGTTCCCTCAGATCTTTTTGCTCCTGAAAGATTTCCCCCACTTAATTCTGCCTCTGCTTCTGCCCTTCTGCAGCATTTCCCAACAGCGCTCCAGACCTCAGCTCCTCCCAGGAAGTCACAAGAGGAGCTGAAGCAATCAGAAAGTGGGGGTGGAGAGTGGGGAATGAGAATGAAAGAAGACTAGACTTGTGCTTATGTACTGAACTGTGCAGAGTAAGACTGGAGTAAGTGGATTTACCTTTCCCATTCTAAGAGCTGCTTTGTATTAGACTGTCGGTCTGTATGTGTTGGCTGCTTCTCCGTGTTTCCTTCTTCATCTTACGGTAAAGACGTTTACCCTGCTGCTTCTCAGGGGATAGGAAATCATGGGGACTGAGTCCCTCATGCTGGGTTATTTTTAGAGCAGGAGTTACTACAGCGCTATTTTTTACTTTTTGCTGATTCACTGGTGCAAAGAAGGAGCACAAGAAACAGAAGGACAAAGGAGCAATAGGAAATAATAATGACCTCTTTCTGTGGCAGGTTTCAGAGTAGCAGCCGTGTTAGTCTGTATTCGCAAAAAGAAAAGGAGTACTTGTGGCACCTTAGAGACTAACAAATTTATTTGAGCATAAGCTTTCGTGAGCTACAGCTCACTTCATCGGATGCATTTGGTGGAAAATACAGTGGGGAAAATCCACCAAATGCATCCGATGAAGTGAGCTGTAGCTCACGAAAGCTTATGCTCAAATAAATTTGTTAGTCTCTAAGGTGCCACAAGTACTCCTTTTCTTTCTGTGGGTGACCTTATTAGGCTGTGGGCTGCTATAACATAACCCCTTTGTGTGCAGCTTCCCAGCTCAGATTTGCACTGCTTCACAATGATAGAGGAGTCCCGTGCCTGCTTCATTCTTCTTTGGGAGCTAAGCTGACTCTCTGGTTGAATAAAATATGCCTAAATTAAAGGGGAATCCTGAGTCTTCACCCACCTAAGTAGCCTTTCCCTCTCCTCCTTTTTCACTGTCTGAGCACGGAGTAGGTTACTGGAGAGCCTCAAAATTGTGTGACAATAGTGTAACCCAGTCCTCTGAATCTTTCTCCACCCTGATTTCAGCATCCCAGACCTGTACTAACTTGAAAAAACTGGATCCTCAATGATATCTTTAAGTCTTTGCACACCATCTATAACAGGAAGGGAGAGTGCGGAGATCTGTAGACACATCTTGGACCAGATCCTCAGGTGGCATGAACTGCATAGCTCCATTTATTACCATGACATTAGACCAGCTTGCATCATCTGAAGCTGTAGCACCTTAATGATTATGTCTAATATATAGTTCATCTTAACCCAAAGTGTCTCTCTCTTTCTCACTCCCCCCCCCCCACCGGAAATCCAAACACTCTCTGCAGAGAGATAAAGCAGCCATTTAACAGTCCCCAGCAATGCTATGCAACATTGTTGTCCTGAATGTCTTGGGCGAAGTGAGTGTACAATGCTACTGTTCTTATTTGATAGCAATCTGTACCCACCTTGCAGTTGTGTCAATGATAACGTAAGGTGGGAAAGCAGTGGAGACTCCTGTCCTATCTTTAGGACAGAAAATGATTCTATTTGTAATTTCAAGTTAATTCCTCATCTTGAAATCCCTGATTTAGTGTACTGTTTAAGAGCTATGTGAATTAATCTGCATTGTATCAGTATAAAGGAACTTGTATTTTCTGAACAGAAGCAACCCATTTTATTTGGACTGGACTTAAATTAATTTGCCAAACCAGTGAGCCAGCCAAGGTTATATTAGTTCATCAGTATCGTACACTTAAGACTGCTGTACAACAGAAGAGGAGATCTGACATAAAGGAACATCAGAAATGAAAATTAATTTGTTTGAGGTTTTGAGTTGAATCTAAATATTGAAACCACTGGAGCAGGAAGCAGATTTCCTATTAAATGGGATAGAAATTGGAATTGAATAGCTAAGAGCTGTGGCAGCTGGGGTGATGGGGGTTTCTCAGAAATGGTAGGGCTACGGCCATGATTTTGTCCTTAACTAGTAGGAAGGAAGAGAAAAGGATGGGTTGAAGTAGAGGAAGAAGCATCAAGATCTGGTGAGAGCATAGAATTGGTGGGGGAAAAAGGGAGAGGAGTAAGTGGCTAAGCTTTACTATGTGATCCTGGCTTTGCATGTGTCACAGAACCAGAGAGCAATCTTGTGTTTGTCTTTAAAGTGTAAAGTGAAGAAGTGTTAAGCATCTCCTTCCTGCCAGGTCTCTCACACACACACACACACACACACACACCCCCTCCCTCTCCCCACAGGGCAGCTGGAGCACACACAAGAGACTTTATCTGAATGTAAAAAGAAAAGGAGTACTTGTGGCACCTTAGAGATTATTTATTTGAGCATAAGCATCCGATGAAGTGAGTTGTAGCTCACAAAAGCTTATGCGCAAATAAATTTGTTAGTTTCTAAGGTGCCACACATACTCCTTTTTCTTTTTGCGAATACAGACTAACACGGCTGCTACTCTGATATCTGAATGTAGAATAACTAAAGCTCTAGCGCTGAATGAGAGACCTGGGCAGGTTTCCATAGTTAGATGGAGTCCTTACTTTGTATCTGCAATGATGGAAGTGATGATCTCATCCCTTTGTTTTCTGTCTTGGGGGAAATGCAGGTTTCTCTCTCTAGGACTGGAGTCAGTGGCTGCAGTGGCATGCTCAGGAGATCTGGACTGTCTCTGGGTCACTACTTTCTGAGAAGGAAGAACGGTGCTAGATTTAGCTGGTACCTCAACAAGGTATTGAATACCCAGCACTGCATTTCTCTGGGGTTTTTTAGCCCAATGCCTAGCTGATGCCTTCAACAGATCTACAACCCCGTCAAGCCTGTAGTACAAAGCTCTGTCTCCCAGTGAACTGGCATCAACAGCAGTGGCAGACATGGCATCACAGAAATAACTAATGGAAACTCTTCTTTGCCCAACTACTTTTGTGTGTCCCTTTTAAAAGGAACATCTAAAGTGGTGCTACTCAGACAGAGGCTCACAAGCCGCACGTGGCTCTTTAATGTGTCTCCTGTGGCTCTTTGCAACACATGATATTAAAACACTGTGTGATTTAATTATTAACCAGCCTAAGTTATTAACCAGTCAGGATGCTTTTACTATGTTATTAACCAGTTAAGTTATCAACATGCTCTAAGTTATTAACTTATTGCTGTGAGAATTTATTTATATATATATATATAGTGCTATATAAATGAAACAATGAATTCACACTACTGTGGCTCTTTTGGGTAATGTTGATTGCTAATTTGATTCCTGAACAACTGAGGTCTGAGTATCACTCATCTAATGAGCACGAGGTCAGTACTTCTAATTTGGAGTGAATCCTTGATGTCTCTGTGCATCTAACAAGAAGATTAGCCCCTTCTTGCAGAGATGATAATACTTAGCACTTCTTTGCATCATTAAAGGATCTCTAAGCCCTTTACAAATATCAACACCCCTCTGAGGTAGGGAAGTGTTGTTATGCAGGAATACTGAGGCACAGAGCAGTGAAGTCATGTGCCCAAGATCTCACAGTGATCTGTGGCAGAGTCGGGAATAGAATCCAGATCTACTGACTCCCATTCCTATGCATTAATCATAAAAACATCTTTTCCTCCCCTTTGCCTCAACTGCAGCTAAGGAAATAGGTTACTTAATTTGGGAATTGAGGGAGTTCTGAGTGCTGTTGAAAAGTGATATCCATCCCTCCCTCCAAATGAATTAACTTCAGAGGCCAACAGGTGAGCTGAGCAATCCTTTCTCCATGCTGCCTCCAAAAGTGGTGGACAGTCATAGTGAAGTTCCAGACAAGCCCTTCAGCCTAGTGGTGTCTGTGCTGAAGTGAAGAGGTCTCTGTTTGGCAGGTTTGGAGGAATGGCTGGTCTAAACTGGGGCTGGGGAAAGAGGAAGCCAGTATAGGGAAAAGTTGTGGGGAGGGCTTCTTATCTTCCTTCAAAATCTTAGGGGGCTTGGAGGGGATTTCTGAGCCTTGGAGTTTCTTACTTCAAGGTAATGTATTCCTACTGATTTGTTGATCACTTTTCCTTGCTAATGAAGCAGTATGTTCTGAATCTTGGCCAAGCACCTGCACTGCCACCTAGAACTTTATCTTGTAAATGAGTGAAACAAGACAGAACACAAGCATTGTTAATGTTTAATCTTAAACTTACTCTTACTTGCTGGGTTATCAGTATCCTCTATTAGCCCCTGCTCCCTTTATTCCCACTAGAAACAGCAACAGGCTTCATCATCTCACCAACTCTCATGTTCATGAGCTGGTCCAGAAAGAGCTAAAAGCAAGTGTACAGGAGAGGTTCTAAGGCTTTCATTGGTCTTCCCCTAGGCTAGGGGTGGGCAAACTATGGTCTGGGGGCTGCATCCGGCCTTCCAGACATTTTAATCCGGCCCTCAAGTTCCTGCTGGGGAGCGGGGTCAGGGGCTTGCCCCACTTCATATGGCTCCCAAAAGCAGCGGCATGTCCCCCCTCCGGCTCCTATGTGTAGGAGCAGCCAGGGGGCTCAGCACGCTGCCCCCACCCCAAGCATCGCCCCTGCAGCTCCCATTGGCTGGGAGGTAAGTGCCGCCTGGAGCCTGCACCCCTGACCCCCTCCTGCGCCCCAACCCCCTGCCCTAGCCCTGATCCCCCTCCCGCCCTCCAAACCCCTCAGTCCCAGCTCGGAGCACCCTCCTGCACCCCCAACCCCTCATCCCCAGCCCCACCCCAGAGCCCACATCCCCAGCCAGAGCCTTCACCCCCTGCCCTGCAATCCAACCCCCCACCCCAGCCTGGAGCCCCCTCCCACACCCTGATCTTCTCATTTCTGGCCCCACCCCAGAGACTGCACCCTCAGCTGGAGCCCTCACTCCCTCCCGCACCACAACTCCCAATTTCGTGAACATTCATGGCCCGCCATACAATTTCCATAGCCAGATGTGGCCCTTGGGCCAAAAAGTTTGCCCACCCCTGTCCTAAGTCATTTAATCTTGCAAAGGGATGCAGACAGCTAGTGAGTCTATATACCCAGGGCACTGTGCGTTAGCAGCTATAGAAGAGCTCAAAGTTCATCATAAGGCATTATTCATGATAGATCCTGAGCCCAGCGCTCCCACCAGAGGCAGAGTCATCATGATGACCATGCTGTCCAATGATTTACTTGTAAAATTCCTCATGAGGGCTGAAGCTGTATAAAGGTCTTGAGACTCTGGAGTGAGGTAATAGTGCATTGTGACACTTTCCAAATAATAATGCACCCCCTGGGAAACTACAGAGAGAAGGTGATGAGGGGAAATTTATTCTCTGGCTGGGAAGCTATCAAGCATTCAGAGGCAGAGAACCTGGATGGGGGCACAAAATTTCCCTGGCTTCCCAGCCACAAATGAATTACTTAATAACATCTCTAAGATATGGTCTCTTCTGTCTATCCAGGCAGCTAAAACTCTTGTCCAAGTTCTCTTCATCTTGCATCTCAGTTACTGCAACACCCTCTGGGAATGGACTTGCTGAGCTCTCGAGGTGCTTTCCAGCCCTATAATGACAGGTTTCAGAGTAGCAGCCGTGTTAGTCTGTATTTGCAAAAAGAAAAGGAGTACTTGTGGCACCTTAGAGACTAACAAATTTATTTGAGCATAAGCTTTCATAAGCTGTAGCTCACGAAAGTTTATGCTAAAATAAATTTGTTAGTCTCTAAGGTGCCACAAGTACTCCTTTTCTTTTTCCAGCCCTGTGTTTCTGTGATTCTCTTGCATTGCTCGTATTAATTCAAAATGCTGCCACAAATACCATTTTCTTAGCTCTTCACTTTGACCATATTACACCTCTCTTTGCACCCCTTCACTGGTTCCCCTTTCTCCATTGCATCAAACTTAAGGTAATTGTCTTTTATTTTCAAGACCCTTTCAAGACCCCCATGCTACCTTTCATCTCTCATACACTATTGAAAATTCAGTTCCCGCCTTCAGTCAGCCAATGATCCCAGCCACCATCACCCGCTTGTTAAATTCTCAAGAATCACCTCTGTGGTGCTCCTCATGCGTGGGAAGAGCTCCCCATAAACATCTACAAAGCCAACGCATCCTCCTTTGAAACCCTCCTTACAACTTTCCTTTGCTAAGGCCTACAAAAAAATTGACACTGGTTAGGCAGATGGTTTGCTGGGACTACTGCCCATCATGCTGACCAGTGTCATCTCATTGTTTCTTTGTTCTTCCCCATCTATCCAACTGCTGTCTCTTTTCTTAGACTGTAAGCTCTTTGGGGCAAGGACCATCTTTTTGTTCTGTGTTTGTACAGCGCCTAGTACAATTGGGGGCTGGTCCAGGATATGGATATTGAGGAATAAAAACAGAAGTTGTTCATGCAGAAAGGGGGAGAATAGTGTTCCGTAGGGAACTGGAGGTTCCTTCTGAAGGATCTTCCCTACAGCCTGAGGGGAGGACAGTTGAAGGTAAGAAACTGCAGCCTGTAAATGATAGGCCAGATTTGTAGCTAGTGTATTTTGGCATAGCTCCTTTCATTTCACCTGCTGATTTACACCAGCTGAGGAGCTGGCCCAATATATCTAGGCTCAGATTCCTTCTGCCGTTAGGTTTAAAAGGACACTGCCAGCTGCCTGGTCAGAATTTACATCCTTTTTTTGTACATTCATGGTTTTCTAAACTCTTCTGAAACTTGAAAATGAAAGTTAATTCTCTGCCAATTTCAATCTTTCTCATCTTGCTTCCTTGTAAAGTCCCTGTACCTCAGATGGGAGACATTACACTAGGGCAAACTATCATTGTTACAGTTTTCTTCTCAGCTGCCCAGTCAATGATTATGAAAACCTGGATAAGAACACACAATTTGTGGTCAACTGGGCAAAACTCTAAGGTATCGGCTGCTCTGAGGGAGGTACTGGCCTCTTTGGATATGGATTTCATCTTGGCATTAGTGAAAGCTTTTAACACTTTTTCTTCTTCCCTCTGCAGACAAAAATGTCAAGGCTGGTTCAAGCTCGAAGATTGGAAGGAGTGGACAAGAACATCTGGTAAGTCTGCATGACTTGGGGCTGGGCAACTCTCAATGGAGCAGACCCTGGAAGTCTGATATAAGATATAACCAGCATAGACTCAGGCAAGAGAGGTAATGCTAACCCCTTGGAGTATCTGGCAGAGATTAAGTGCTTTGGTAATGGATTCTCAGTGGCTAAAGTATATTTCAATATTCAAGAAGCTTTTAGACAAGGTTCCATAGCAGAGATCTAAATAGCTATGGGTAAGCATCCTGGAAGAGGGGACAAATTAAGGAGAATCCAATGCAGCCTTAGACATAGAGGTGGCTCTAGGGAATAGTTTTGGGTCGTGTTCTGTAACTTTCCTTAGCTGCAGTGTGATCATTAAGGATGCGTTAGAAAAGGCCCCTAAGTTTTCTGTTACAGCAGCTGGGCTGTTGTGGCAGTAGGTGGGCTGCTGCTGCTTTGTAGTCTCCTAAGATGGGCCCTATGCAGTCTTAGGCACTGGAATTGCTTCCCTGTATATATCCTTCGTCTGGAAGAGCTATTCTGTTAATTTATCAGACAAAGGGCTCCTGGCAGGAAGAGTGGTGTGCCAGCGTGGGCAGGCTGGGACCCTCTATAAACCCTGTTATTCTCTCTGTAGGGTGGAATTTGTGAAACTGGCTGCCACTTATCCAAATGTGAACCTTGGCCAGGGCTTCCCTGACTTTCCCCCGCCAGACTTTGTGAAGGAGGCGTTTATGAAGGCCGTTGGTGGGGAGAACATCATGCTGCACCAGTACACCCGGGCCTTTGTGCGTGAGAGATCCACTTCCTTCTTTTAGAGCAGATGTTGCTGCCTGATTGACTTTGCCCCTTACAGCTCACCGTGGAATTAAATAGGCCCAGGCTTGAAAAACTCCCTTGTGCAGAGCAAACAGACGTTTTGGCTGGGCCGAGTGGAGCTGGGGAATCATTGGCTTCTTCTTGGGAGGGGAGGGGAGCAGAGTGGTGCAGGAGCTGAAAGTTCTTTTTGAAAAGGGGAGGGGGCAGTAGGGAAGCAATGTCACCTCAACCCCCACTTCCCACATCCTCGTCCACTCGCCATCCAAGGAGTTTCATGCTGTCTGGCAGTTGTGCAAGAACTTTGCAGGTGGGGCTGTGGGAGGAAAGGGAGATTAGCAGCACTCTAAACTGCCCTGGAATCATCCATTGACTATATTGCTCCATTGACTGAACAGTCCATTTCCACCTTGTTTAAACAAGAGCATTGCCTTCCACCGGTACAATATCAAAATTTACTGAGGTTATTGTTGAGGGAAAGATCCAATTGTTAAAGTGCTGGTCTGGGACTTGGGAGAGACAGGTTCAATTCCTTACTCAATCACAGACTCCCTGTGTGACCTTGGGCAAGTCATGTAGTCTCTCTGGGCCTCAGTTTCCCTTCTGCAACATGGGGATAATAGCATAGCCCTGCCTAACAGGGGTGTTGTGAGGTGCTCAGATAGTACGTGATGGGGCCATATAACTACCTAAGAAAGTTAGACGGAACCTCAAGTTTCATTTGGCAGCAGTGAAGTTGTTACCATGCAAATCACATGGGGCAAAAAATGCCTCCAACCCTGACCGGATGTCTGCCCTTCCTCTAGGAAATACCAATAGCCCAATGGAATCTCAGCATCTCCAAAAAGACCTCTGCGTTCCACTGCTGCACAGAGGCTGTGGTGGGAGTCAGCAGCAAAAGGGATAATTGGCAAAGTTAATATCTGCACCCTCTTGAGAGGTTAGCGCAGCGAGTTCAAGGTAGCTGAACTGGCTTATTCTTAATAACCTGGCCTACAAGGACCCTGAGCCACTTGGAAGGGAGGGAGCTCAACCAATGTTTCCTTTAAATGTTTTTAGCACTGACCGGGCTACAAACTCCAGTGAGCATTACATTTTTGTCCTTGGGCTAGCTTACACTTGCAGGGTGGGGGGGGTTGTCTCAGCTACCTTGCTAACAAAGTCCTGCTCCTATTTTTTGCTAAGTCCTAATGATCCAGGCGGAGCTGTGTGACTCTCTTCCCTGACTTCTTGCTACAGGGACATCCAGCACTGGTGACGAACCTGGCCCGCTTCTTTGGGAAGCTGCTAGGGCAAGAACTTGATCCTATGACCAATGTGCTGGTGACGGTCGGGGCATACGAAGCTCTTTTCTGCTGTTTCCAAGCTCTGGTTGATGAAGGCGATGAGGTAATCAAGGACTCTCCATCTGTCGCACAGCTAAATCCCGACAGATGCACTTGTTCTGACCCCACCATATTGTGGAATCTGAAGGAAGCTGGAGGCTCTTACTCATTTATGGAGGCTCCCCAGACACTGAGGAAGGGCTTCCCACCTGTTTCTCTTTGTATTGGGCAGCCTGGAATGCTAGTCCAAACCTTGCCTCTGGAGCAGGACACCCAAACCCACGTTTCTGTGGATCCTTGTCCTCTTCAGCCCTCAGCTGTTACACTCTCTCACTAGAGGACAGATCTCCCAATGGGCACTCACTAACACTCTCATTTCCATGAGTGGCAAGTCTTCCCCTACTCAATTTGTTCTCCTTTCTGGTACCCAGCCTCTCTGGAATCTGAGATGCAGAGCATAAAGTAATGACCTTAGAGCTGGGAGTGAAGTCTTCTGCCCCCTTGTTACCAGATTTGCCTGTTACTTTGGGGTGTGCTCATTTATTAGGGTTACTCTTTGGGGAGGGGGAAGTGTTCTGTAAATCTATTAACGTACTGCTTGTGTCACTGTATTCTCATATGGAACTCTACTTCTCCCTGCTGTAAGTTCCCTCCCAGTGGAGCTATCCTACATGACCTAGGTTCCCCAAAGCTGGGTTCTTCCAGCTCCAGAATCAGACAAACACACACATTAATAGAATATGTCTGAAAGGAACGGGTTAATCAGCACTCCCAAGCTGACCTCTTATATGCCCCTGGACTCAGTAAGCTGGGTTGAGCAGCATATCCAAACTGTCACCCTCAAAGGCCCTTGGATTCAGCAGGCTGGGTCAAACAGCACCTCCAAACTGTCACCCTCAATATGCCATGGACATCACACTGGAATAGAGTATGCCTGAGCAGGCTGGGTCGAGCAGCACTTTCAAGCTGCCACCCTCATATGTCCCAGGTTCAGCACGTCCCTATCCCCACTTTCATGGTACAATTGTTCTGGTCGTAACCCACTTGATGAGCAAACCCCACAGGATTTTTGGGCGCTTCAGAGATCTTTTAGCTTAGGTATAAGGAGTGTTGCTGCAGAGTGAATGAGGAAGCCAAAAAACACCCACGATGGGGAGAGAGAGAGAAGCAACCAGCTTAACTGTGAAAGTTATTTATTGCCAGATAATAACCATAGGGGAGCCAAACAAACAAAACAGTTATAATATTAAATATAACTTAAATTTGATTATAAAAGTCAGGTTTAGAAAAATATAACTGATCACACAAGTCAGGATCAGAAGGCTATACCGAGAGAGAAAGAGAAAGCTGGTTTCTCACAATGCCATGAAGCTTGAATCCATCGGGATTCCCAGGCGGTGGTGGTAGCTGAGGGTCCAAAGTGCTGGAGACAGGCAGAGCCCCCAGCATGATCAGTCAGGAGAAGACCCAATGATACAGATGCAGATTTTGGATCCAAGCATCAGAACACTTACTTGAGCATGGGTAGGGATTTTTGTAGGGGAAACAACAATGGTTCAAGGGAGAACACTAGATTTGTTTGTGGGTAAACTGATGGCTCAAGGGAGTATACCAAAGTTGTTTTGTTCAGGCTAGACAATAGGAACTGATCATTCCTGGCTATGGGCGGTGTTCCTTGGAGGAAGCTCAGAATGCAGTTAGGGAGCTTCACTATTTTGGATATCAGTACAGGATTTATTACTAGAATTGGTCTGATAACTACTGAGCTGGGTGTGTGCAGGCATGGGTTCATTAACATCTGGAGCAGAGATTCCCCCATCATGCAGTGCTTCCCTGCTTTTCTGGTCCCAGAGTTCCCTGCAGTTCTTTCCTTGGAGTCTCTGTTTTCCATTCTGTATGCTAATGGAGATACCTCCTTGTCCCATCTTCAATGCAAATGAGGCCAGGGGAGTTTCCTTAATCCTGTCACCCTTATCCCAGGTGTTTAGGTGTGTCTCCCACTGTCTTTTCATTGCTTTTTGTAAGTCTTTCTTCTAATCGGTTTTGATTCAAGCAGAGGCTGGGTGGGAGGTGGGGGGGTCTTTCATGAGTCAGGCTGGGTACTGCGTCCTGGTTCCCCAAGTTTCAGAGTAGCAGCCGTGTTAGTCTGTATTCGCAAAAAGAAAAGGAGTACTTGTGGCACCTTAGAGACTAACAAATTTATTAGAGCATAAATAAATGCTCTAATAAATTTTAGTCTCTAAGGTGCCACAAGTACTCTTTTTCTTTTTCTGGTTCCCCAAGAACACAGAGCTGATAGGTAACACCCTTCAACCTCTCCCTGCATTCATCACCACTGATCAAAGAAGGACTGTGAGTTCTCTGACACTCCCTCTGGTGCCTTCCCAGGTGATTATCATTGAGCCGTTCTTTGACTGCTATGAGCCAATGGTGAAGATGGCTGGGGGCACTCCTGTGTTCATACAACTGCGATCAGTAAGTGGGCATCAAAGCAAAGCCGCTATGAGGTCTGCAGACTTTAAAAAGCCTGCTGCTCTCTTTCTCTCCAACGTCTCTGAATGGAAATGGCATACGAGGGTGAGAGGCAGCTTTACATGTGTCCTGAATGAAACTTGATGGTAGGAGTGGTAAGGTTGGCTTTGAACTAGCTTCTGCGTGATAAGAACCCAGGTCAGGTTCAATAGGGCCTGCAGTTTCATCAGGGCCAATGCCACGATTTGTGGTGCCCCAAGTTGCTGGAAATGGGGAACCAGATCATTTGTTCTTCTCCACAATGATCCCATTGTCAGGGTCCTGATAGAGGGGACTTTCCTTCCTCTCTGGTCCTGCTGCCACGGATGCAGATATGTCAGCCTGTGGGTTGAAGACCTTGCAGTAAATAGAGAAGGTCCCTAAAAGAGCAGGTCCCAAGAAGCCTCTTGCTTTGTGCATAAGGCTGATCCTGAACATTACCTGGAACTCAAGACTTCAGCAACTCCCTGACAGAAAGCCCTGAGTATTGGAAACAGTATATGCATGCTGACCTGGCTGGAGAGAGGATGGTGGATTTGTTTCCAACCTCTCATGACTACCCAACCTCCATTATTCTAAAACAGAAAGAGAGAGGGAAAGAGAATGGACTGAAGGTTAAGGCACAGGATTAGAAGTCAGGCAGGACTCCTGGGTTCTATTCTTTTCTGTTACACTGACTTGCTGTGTTACTGTGGGCAAGCCATGCACCTCTCTGTGTCTCAGTTTCCCCATCTGTAAAACATGGTAATTACATCCATCTACCTCACCAGGCGTTTTGTGAGGTGGCTTAATCCATTAATGTTCACGGAGTGCTTTGAGATGGTCAGTAGGAGGGGGCTGGAGATGGGCAATGTATTATTGTTAAGAGCTCAGAGAGATTCCTAGTCAGAGCAGGGGGCAAGGCTGCCCCAGGTACCTAACCATTTGTTGCTTTTAATCATGATTCCCTCACTGTCCTCTCCAGAAAGCTGAAGAAGCTGGAAAACTGATGTCCAGTGGAGACTGGCAGCTGGATCCAGCAGAGCTGGCTTCCAAATTTACCAAACAAACCAAAGCCATCGTTTTGAACTCACCCAACAACCCGCTGGGGAAGGTAGTACCTCTAGCAGCTGGGAGAGCTCCCCCTTCCCTCTGTAGGGACCCTGAAAACAATTACATGAGGAAGCCTGTGCTGGGTGTCTCCTTAGAGTCAGTGATTGGATGGGGTCCCACAGTCAGCTCCTTCTTTCTGAAGAAGATTCTCAGAAAATCTGGCTGCTCCAGAAACTGGGGGATGTTTGTGAGATGATCCGCTGATGATTCCACTTTGCAGCTCTTGTATCAGCAGCCTTTGAATGTAGGAGCAGGAGAGAGGGAGGGATAGCTTTTAGCCTCCCTTGGTCAGGTGACCTAGCATTAGCACATTACACTCACTGCGAGGAGAGATGGGCTACAGCAGCATCGTCTTTCCCGGCTGACAGGGAATATCTCCAGAGATGACACACAGCTGTCTGGGGGTGGGAGGGAGCACCTCAGCCTGTAGCCAGCAGGAATAGTCCTACTTGGGTAATTTGAGGAGGAGGAAGTGCCCTGAGGAGAGCCTGGTCACTGGGTCTGGGTGGATGCTGCTACTGTAACAAGGATGGTGAGAGTGGCACTCCTGTTGGTGGAGGTCTCCCGTTCCTGCCAATTGTCTGCCTGCTCCAGGGAGAGAACATCTGGCTGAGATGCTGGTCTGGGGCCCACAAGCCTCCTAGGGCTGAGCCTGAGAACCCACTGTGGGGTTGTGGAGCTCAGAAATGCTGTGCCTGATTGCCCCTTCTCCTCTGCCTACTTGGTATAGGTGTTCACCAGGGAGGAGATGGAGCTCATCGCAGACCTGTGCGTGAAACACGATGTCCTGTGCTTCAGTGATGAAGTGTACGAATGGATGGTCTATGATGGGAAGGAGCACATCCGGATTGGTAAGGAGCATGGCTTGTCTGTGTCTCAGCTTGTGCATCCTCTCAGTCTGCAGCTCTTTCCTTTGGGAGCACAGAGAAGCATTTATCAAAGCTGCTGTATTTGGAGGGGAGACAGTGACCAGTCACGTTTATTTCACTTGCTCTGTCCCACAACATATGAGGGTGAATTGAGTATTTAAGTGAGGGTCATACAGCCCTGCCACTATTACCTATCTCCTGGCCTGCAGCACTCCCTGCTATGCCATGCCTGGGTCCCCACTCAGAGATCTTCCAGTGCATCTCAGTCTTGGCCTCCACTGTTAACCAACTGTTATCTCAGCTGTTTGAATCCAGTGGAGTTTCTGATCCTGGAGTCAGTCAGGAGCGAGTGGAGAAATGGCCTCACAGGGTGAAATCCTGGCCCTACTGAAGTCAATAGCAAAACTCCCATTGACTCCAGTGGGGCCAGGATTTCACTTCTAGTTTGTAAAATTGGACAACATTTTCAAAAGTGGCTATTGATTTTGGGTGCCTCCATTTTTGGGTAGCCAATTTGATACTCTGGGCCGGGCCTGATTTTTGAAGTGCTGCAGTAGGGTGAAGTCATTAGAAGCTTCGTGTGCTCAGCAGCACTGAAAATCAGGCCTAGGATGCCCTGAGTTGGGTATCTCAAAACTGAAGCACCTATAATTTAGTTTAAAAAAAATGCCTTCTGAAAACATGGCTGTCTGCTTGTAAAGGCTTTGGGGTCCATCTGAATGAAAGGCATTTTATAAATGCAAGATGGCTGTGTGGATTGGAATGGGCACAAAGATACCCTAGTGTCATAAATACAATACAAGGACAAATTATATTGTTTGCTGTGTGATCTTCCAGCTGTTTTTTTTCTCTCTTGTTTCATTGACAGCCAGCTTGCCGGGCATGTGGGATCGCACAATAACCATTGGAAGTGCTGGCAAAACCTTCAGCACCACAGGATGGAAGGTGATGGATTCTGGAGTGGCAGGGGAATTTCCCTCACATAAAACCTTTCTTCCCCCTGATTCAGTTGTTCCAGTGTAAGACTCTGGCTGAGGGCAGTCTCCCTGAAATCAAACCCATTTCTTCTATTTCTTGAAATTTCTCTGATTGTTGGGGAATCTCTGTTTGTCTTTAAATTGGAGGGATCAGAGGTAACTGGACGCTTTACAAATGGACCTGGTCTTGTGCAGAATATAGTGTGAAGTGGCAGTATGTAAATAAAGTGGAGCAGGTCTAAGATACCTGGAAATCTGAAACATCCCCCCATCTCTGTGTTGTAACAGGTTGGCTGGACTTTGGGGCCTGATCGCCTTCTGAAACACCTCAGAACTGTCCACCAGAACTCTGTGTATCACTGTCCGACAGCAGCTCAGGTAAGGGGCCATACACCTGGAGAGGCATTGCCTCAAATCAGATGTCTGATGCAAGCCGCAGAGTCCCTCCAGGGAGAGATCTGGTAATTGTCTCCCCAGACCACAACTGTGCAGAGCCTAGAGGTAAGAGCCCACTCGCACGTACCATCCAGGTAAGAGGCAACTTCCCCAAGCACGTGCAGAACCAGAAAGCTTGTTCAGTCCCTGGGGTGGTATAATAGGTTTGGTGTTCTTCCAATGTCCTTTCTCAAGCCTCCTGTCTATGGTTTGGAAGTGGCAAATGAACAGCCGGAGGCATAGCTGGTCATTGTCAGCCCAGGAAACAGACAAGATGATGCATTGTGACCCAGGTTATCTTCCTCTCAAATCACTTCACAACATGCCTGGAGGGCAGGGGACAGAGTAACTCCAACTTGTCAAGCATGCTCTCTGCACAGTATTGGCTGTCTCCAGAGCTGGGGGAGGAGATTTTCTGTTGAGGGGTGGGAAGCTAAGATTTTATTGATCTAGGCCTGGTGTTTTAACCCACCTGTTATCTACTATGCATCTGAACAAAAGCGAAAACCCCAGCTCATGGGCTGCTTCTAGAATTTGCAAGTAAGGCTACCGCGAACTGAGCATTTTGCTGCTTTTGTCTGGGGAAAGGGGTCCTTCTGATGCTCTGAGTGCACACAGGGGATTCTTTCTGCCTGGGTCTTTCTCCATCATCTACCCCCCTCTCCCCCCACTCTCTCTCTAGGAAGCAGTGGCTCAGGCATTCCAAAGAGAGTTTGACAACTATGGGAAGCAAGACAGTTATTTTGTTCAGCTGGCTCAGGAGCTGCAGCAGAAGCGGGACTGGCTAGTTCGGAGTCTAGTTGCCGGGGGCATGAAACCCATTGTCCCTGAGGGCACCTACTTCCTGATGGCAGACTTCTCAGAGTTCAGTAAGTTCATGTGAATGTTTTATCTGCTTCTGACCTTCACATTAAAGGGATGGAGCTCACAGCTTGGTGTTGCAGAGTCTAGAATAAGATAAAGCCTGGTCCATTTTCTTCACTTTGAGTGGGGAAGAGAAAGGAAAGACAATGGCAGGTGGTGGTGGGGAATTTGTTGCTTAATGAAGTGATGATCTAGTAGCACTGATCAAAATTGGGCACAGCATGAGAATGTGCTATGCCATGTCTCCCACACGTCTACAAACTCACCTGTGTGTGGCCTGTGACCACCTCTGTGCGAGGATCTTTCCTGGCCTTGGGATTCTCTTGAGCAGAGACTGACAACTCTGTTAAACTGGTAAGGATGAAATGGCCATATATGTTTTCACCTGTGACCTGAGCCAGAGTTCGAACCCAAGTCCCTCAAGGGGACACACTACTGTGCTTGCCCACAATGGCATCTGGTGCCATGTGGGTACTTGGCTCAATTGGGAAATCCATCTGTGTCCCATTTGTTCCATCATTCCCCTTGCCCATTCTGGTGTGTGTCTCTTGCAGAAAGTGAAGTACCTGACCTCCCGGACTCTGATGAACCCTACGACTCTCGGTTTATAAAGTGGATGATTATAAACAAGGTAAAGGCCTCTGTCTCGCTCCAGGGTGCTTGTTTTCTGGGAAGGTTTCCCTGTTCTCTTTGCTCCAGTTTGATTTGAGGGAGCTGGATTTTGTGATGGTGGAGCATTGACTTGAAATCACTGGACCTGTTACTTGAGGCTTGCTACCATTGCCCCACCCAGTCAAGTACATGGCCTTTGTAATTCAAATCCTCTACCTTCTAGTGTCCTGTCTCATACCAAAGGAGCACATTAATGGCATCCCCTAGATTAGCCATCTGGTTATATCTCCACCCTCCACCATGTTCCTTCAGAAGTCAGGGTATGATGCCCCCTCTGTGATGTCCTTCTGCACCAAATGATCATCTTGTTACACCCTGCTGCCCGTGTCATTCCCTCATCTTGCCGATTGGCTCTGTGAGCATCCTGACACGGAGGCTGAGCCACCAATATGTCCGCCAAGGACACAGGGTGCAGGCGGGAGGGATAATGCCTGGTTTGCTGGGTGGCAAGATGGCTTCTGTTGAGATGTTTGACTCTGAGCTTGAAAAGCATGCAGCTGGAAGCGTGGCTCATGTCTGCTCAGTAACCTGGGGTGTCCAGGAGCAATGAATTTACTGGGTCTTTTTCTGATCAGAGAGTAGCACAAGGCAATGTGCAGAAGCTGAGAAAAAAGTAACCCTGGATGCACCCTCTTTTTCCTCCCTCCCCTTCACAGGGTTTAGCTGCCATTCCAGTCTCCGCTTTCTACAGCACTCCACACAAGAGGAATTTTGACCATCTCATCCGCTTCTGCTTTGTGAAGGTGAGGCATCTGGGGCAACATGAAAGAAGGGGAGTAAGTTCAGGTAGTGATCAGGGCTACTGCTGTAAATGAGGCCTATGCCAGAAAGAATAAGTGGCTAAGACTTGGGGCTTAAAATACCAAACAATAACCAGGAACCACAGGTTCAAAGTCTGGCAGGACTGCCTCAATTTTTCAGCCCTCAGAGGTAGATAAAATGAAGTCATTGTGAGTGTCTTTCATGTGAGATCCTAATCCAGGTTCTGTTCATTCATGATCACTAAAGATCCTAGTGCACTGTGAATAAGAGTAGAGCTTCACCCCAGTGCATCTGGCCAAAAGTTCCTCTCATCCTCTATTACTGTTTAGAGATTGATGTGCCTGCTTAGCTGCTGCCCTCTGTCCCAGCAGTGGCTGCATTTTAGTAATGCTGTATATACAGCATTTGTGATCCTTCAGGATGAAACGGGGGATATAAATCTTACATAACTGTATTTTATTATTCAGTGTGGAGAAGGAGGGTGTGGGCATGGAGCCTGGTATGGTTGACAATCTGGTGTTTGCTCAGGAGGAAGCTACGCTGAAGGCAGCAGAAGACATACTGCAACAATGGAGTCTGGAGAAAACGGGCCAGTGAATGCTTTGGACAGAATACCAGGCAGGCTCGCCTGCACTCTGCCCTGATCTACTGCTATGTCCTGCTCTCCCTGATGCAGCCATCGTGGCTATAGAGTCTTTGCTTACTGACTTTATTTTAACACTTTATTGCATCATTGGATTTTGGTCACCTTCTCTATCATGCACATGGGCAAGAAGTTTGTCAGCCCTCAGATCTAGTTCAAAGCTTCTCATTGCTGTCCACTAGCGAAAAGGTTTTATTGTTCCTTGGGACTTGTGAGCCTGTATATACACTGGCAAAACTTTATTTCCTCTTTTTACTTTCAAAAGCTTCACTGACTTATTTATCCTGGGTTCCCTGCAGCTAAAAAACAAGGCAAAAATAGTTGCTGGGCTCCCTCTCCCGCCCATAATATTCTTCATCTGCTCTGGTCATCAATAATATTTTACCTTGAATGCAGCGGGGCTGCATTGACACTGCTGAATTACAGACAAGGGCCAAATTCTGCTCTTACACCATTGCAATTCTGCTGAAGCTATGGAGGTTGCACCAGAGACACTGAGGCTATGGCTACACTACGCACCATTTAGCGACACAGCTGTGCCACTGAAAGGTGCACAGTGTAACTGCTCTTTGTCAGTGGGAGAGAGCTATTGCACCGACAAAAGACTTCCACCCACAAGCAGCGGTAGCTTTGTTGGCAGAAGAGCTCTCCTCCCCACAAAGCACTGTTCACACCGGCACTTTTCATGGTAAAACTTTTGTTGTGCGGGGGTAGGGGGGAAGTTTCATACCCCTGAATGACTAAAGTTTTACCAACAAAAGTCCACTGGGGACAGAGCTTGAGAAGAGAATTCGCCTTGCTGACCAGGCCAAGGGAGGTTGACCAACTAGCTTAAAATACCTATCACTTTCCTGTATATTTCAAAAGCGTGAGGATAAAGGAATTGTTAGATTAGTACAATAAAAAAGAATGGGATTTAAAATCGCATTTTCTTTTGCCATGACTGCTGCTTACTTATGCATTGCATCCCTGTGTATGCATGGCCCTGCCCTAGAGCCTGGAGCCAGAGTCTATGGTCATACTAGGGCCATACAGGCCTGCTGAGTTAGTGGAGACATTATCTCGCTGAGTTCCCCTCCTCCTCCCAGGACTCAACAGCACCTGGTCATTCAGAGTCTCCCATCCACGGGTGGAACTACTTAGACCCTGCTTAGCTTAGCAGACCAGGCGGGCGAGGGCGGACAGAGTCGTTTCGGGGGCGGGGCTGGCCCATGGCCACCTCACCCGGCCGCGCTGTTTAGGACCCGCTTCCGCTGTCACGTGACTCATCCGCGTGGGCCGTTGGGCAGGGGCATGAGAGGCGGGGCCTGGGACGTTCCTTCGTCCAATAATAATCCGCGAAGGCCGGAAGTGGCGCGGGAAAATGGCGGGTGGCGCTAAACGGCCGCGAGGCCTGCAGGTGGGTTATGGCGGCGGGGAAAAATGGTGGGTGGCGCTAAACGGCCGCGAGGCGGGTCATGGTGGCGGGGGGAGGGGTGTGCCTCAGCGCGGGCCCGCTCTCCGGGGGGGCCCCCTCAGCCCTGCGCGCTCTCCCCTTTCCTCTGCGCCGCGGGGGCGCCATGTGCTGGGCTGTCTCCCCGGGCGGGGTCCGTATGGGGGGGGGGGCTTCCTGCTCTGCCACCAGGGAGCCCCGGGTCTTCACTGGGGGCTTGGGCCGGAGTGACGCGGGGGTGGGATCTGAATTGGGCCCAGGCTGGTCGTTCCCCGCTGAAGGCTGGTCAGGGGCTGTGCCGAGGGCGCCTGCTGCTCTGGGCGCAGACACGTGTGGGTGTGTCTACACTGCAGTGTAAAGCTCGGGCTCAGCAGCTCAGCTTCGAGTCCAGCTTCACCCCCCCCCCCACCTTGCTACTGTTCACACACACACACACATCTGTCTGACTCCGATCAGCAAGCTCCCAGGTCTTAGGTCCTGCCAGGGAGCTGAGCCCAGGTCCCAGTGTGACCTGCTCCAAACCCTGTCATCTGGTAGTGTGGATGCAGCTTAAGCGACAGACCCAGGTCAGAAGGTCTGTATAGTGCAGTATGGATGCCTTCGCATGGTTGTCAGACCTGGGTCCAGCAATTGTAAACCCAGATTTATGATGCCGTTAGGGTGCTCAAAGCGAGGGCTTGGAAACACCGGAAGTGCAGGTCCCGAATGCCTGGGTTTAGAGTGCAATGTAGACATGTCCTAGAAGGGCCAGAAATGAAAGTGTTGCCCTATCTATACTGTGTTTTGCTTGTTGGGAAGGAAGGAAGGCGGTGTAAATGTAGCTACTCTGTGCAAACCCTTTGCTTGGATGCAATACACCATTGTGAAACGGGTATGTTTACATGCCCTGTTTTGCACTAGTACAATATGCCTACCTTAAAAGTTTATACTGATGTTACTACACCATGAAAATGGGTACAAATTTCACTAGTGTAGAGAAGCCCTTGAATGCTAGAGTGCACAACTTAACTGGAGTAAAGGCCCTAATGCTGCTTCTGTAAACAAGGCAGAGAGGGACCTCTGATTCTAGAGGCATCATCACTTCCTTAACCTGTCTCTCCCAATGCCTTGCTTGTTGAGATAGCTCTACATCTGGATGAATTTTTGTTGTACTGATAAGTTTTGTGATTCTTGTTAGCCAGCTGATGGAATGTAAATAGTTTACTCTTTCTTTTTTAGGAGAAAGAGAAAAAGGTTAACTGGCGTAAATGGAAACAAGAAAGTAAGGAGACACTTTTTTGTACATATTATGTGTATAATTTCCAGTGCTTTTAGAAAGAAACCTTCAAACATCCATCAAATAGCTTGACTAGCTGGAGGACAGGCTCTTAATGAAATCCAGAGCCCTTTTACTTGTGGGTCAATGATTCAAATCCAAACTAGGCTGGCTCATGATAAAGAAGTTGCCATCTGAGGACTGGCGTGGTAGCATGTGTGAAGTGACAAGCATGCCAAATTTCTACTGGATGTGTTTTCACATTACAAAAAACTAGACCTGATTTAGCATTTTTGTTGATTGTCTCAGGAAAGAAGACAAACACTCCTTTCTGCCTTACTATTGATAGCGTGGCACTCAGGTGTACAACCTCGATGTCATATTTGATTCCTATTTACCTCCCCTGTCTCTCTCTGCTGTCACATGCTGTCACCAGGTCCTGTCTAGTTGCCCTAACTATAGTAGGTTTTTGAATTTACCTGAATTCTGGTGATAAACCATTACATTATTTTGTCTCTTCTTATTTAAACCAGATGGTTATTCTCCATTTCAGAAAAAGAAGAGAAGAAAAAATGGAAGGAAATAAAGCTATTGAGAAAACTGGAAAAGAAAAGAATGCAGGAGGTGATAGAAAAACAAAAAGAAGAAGAAAGGGCAAAGGAAGACAAAGGTAACAGCCTTGAGTTGATGAGAAGGGCTGTGTGTGAGGGCTGGGAGAATCTAATGTGTGAGGTGCTGATTTTAGTTGCTTGAGATACATCTCAGCTGTATAGGCAGAAAAGGATGTATTATTGCTAAACTTTCACAAACTGGTATAATCACATACCAGTTCAAATACACAGGTAGGCAGTAATTCAGTACAGTGAGTGGTGTATGTGAGACCACTCAATAGACAACCTGCTGTCTTAAGACATCTCCTAAATGTCTTCAAGGGTACAGAGTGCAATTCTGCTTCACCTCTAAGAAGTAGCCACTAAAGAGACCAGCAAAAGTCTGTTGCTAAATATAGGTTTCGTTGTACTCAGTCGCAGTATCCCTTAATCCCTCCTTGTTGTATCCTCCTTCCATTCTTGTGCCAAAAAGAGGAAGACAAATGTGTATTCAACAGTACAAAATGATGAAGCATTTAGTACTCATGTAGGAAGAATGCAGTAGTCCCTGTTACTTTTAAACTAGCTAGCCTGTTGCACAATCCTCTATAAAATTCCTGTGTGTCCATTGATCAGTTCTCTAGAGTCTAGTCAATACTTCAGACTTGGTGCCCTCTCCTGCTCCTTTTAAACCCAATGGCAAAAGTCCAATTGACTTCTGTGGAAGAGGAGTGGGGCCCTTATTCTGTAAAACACACTGTATCGGAGTGCTTTGGAATCTTATTTGTAGCGTGGAAGCCTCAGTATGAATTGGGGCCCCTTTGTACCAGGTGCCATGAAAACACCGGGCAGTCCTTACCCCGAAGAGCTTACAATTTAAAATGGAAGAACCAAAAGCTAATGCTGTCCCTTTAGCAGCACAAATGGGAGTAGAACTGCCAACCTCTGGCTCTTCTGTCTGATCCCACTCTTGTTTTCTAGGACGTCATTACACAGTTAGCATAGCTCTGCCAGGTTCCATCCTGAACAATGCACAGTCTCCAGAATTGCGGACATACCTTGCTGGGCAGATTGCCAGGGCCTGTGCCATCTTCTGTGTGGATGAGATTGTGGTGTTTGATGAGCAAGGAGAAGATTCAAGGTAAGGGTGACCCATTGTCTTCCCTGAAGAACCTGTCCCTCAGTGTTTCCAGTTTCTGTGTATCTTTTCTCAAATGAAGGCCAGCAGGAAACAGAGCTGTGGCTTCTCCCTGTCAAATGCGTCATCTGATGAGATCTCCCTCATTAGTCTTGTCTGTGTGTGTGTGGCACTGGGGTGCAGCAGTGGCTATTCCCCAAACAACAAGATTAACGACTGAAATAAAATAGGTTGGATGGTTCTAGGGGGTTGTTAATAACGATTTTGCACTGAGTCTACAGAAGTAGTGACCAAAAGCCATCACCTGGTGACTATTCGGTGGCCTGTGAGATGAACTGGTGGTGTGTCCAGGTGCTAGTGGACAGGTGTCCAGATTGCATTTGTTTAAACAATTGGCGTCTTTGTTTACAGTCTCAGCAAAAAAAAAAACAAAGGACTAGATGGAGCAGTTCCAGTGTGTGGGGAAAATGGCTCTGGAGACTGACACTTTGCCATCTTTGAGAAGCACTAAATCCATTCAGATTTAGGTTCTTTGTGACTACTTAACCATACAGACCAAGTGACAAGGCATAAGTAGCTCAGCGCCCGGTTTATAGTTTAAATCTGTGATAAAGGTAAAAATGCCCAATGCTGGAGCAAATTTGGACCCTATATGTAAACCAAGAAATAGCTTGGTTCCATAGGACACTTAAGTCGCATATGAGCGAGTAGGTTTCATGTAAACGCTGAAGTGCGTGGATCTCACCAGCATGCAACAAACACATACTAGATGTACAGGAACCTGAAGAAGAGTTCTGCAAGCTTGAAAGCTTGTCTCTCACCAACAGAAGTTGGTCTAATAAAAGATATTACCTCATTCTCCTTGTTTCTCTAATATCCTGGGACTTGCACAGCTACAGAAACCCTGCATATAGGTTTATAGGAAGAAATTTTGTAGTGCTGAGAAAAGATGCTGTCGTGACAGCCCTGGAAACTAACAATCTCTGTTTATCCCCCACACAGACTAGATAGCAGAATGTCATGCTTTCACATAGTCCCTCCTCCCTAACTTGGAGGGTCCAGTCATTGGCCTAGACTAACAACAAGGATGACCGTTCTGTGACCAACAACCATCCAGTCAGAACTGGTCTGATATCACTTTCACAGACCATCTAGCATCTGATGGCTGCTTTATAATGTAAGTTCTTTTCTGACCTGGGTCAGACTTGAACTGGCAACAAGGGTAAGGGACTCTATATCCTGAATCACTTTTTTAAAGTCCTGTTTGTAGCTGTATACATTTTAATTAAATAGGAATGGAATGTGGCCTCATGTAGAAGTCTACTCACTCTAGGGGCTGTGTAAATGTCTTGGAAGATCACAGACTGCATTCATTTTCTTTCAGGACTGTGGAAGGGCAGTTTGACGGGATTGGAAAGAAAGGACAGGCCTGCGTGCAGCTGGCTCGGATTCTACAATATTTGGAGTGTCCTCAGTAAGACCAATATTATGGCTTTGCACACCATGCAGATTCAATCTTAGTTTAATGCTGTAGCTTATTAACATGGCATTATGGAACACATCTTTCAAAGATTGCAGGAGCAGGTGTTGGGTGGTGTTGGGTAGTGGAGGGCCAACGTTTTATATACTCCTATATTGTGCTATCTGGAGATAGATTCTGTTCTGATTCACTTATGTTCACACTCTTGAGTTCAGGTATACCTTTAGTATATGGAAGAATGAGATCTGTACAGGGAAAAAGGGCTACTGTGCATTACCAGTGTTAGGATGCCATGACTTCTGCTTAGAATTCAGAGCTAAACTCCCAGGAAATAAAAGCTCTTGGCAACTGAAAGAGCTGCAGAAATGTGTAGGGTGAAAATGATCAGTATTAGTATTAATCCCCCATTTACATTCCGTAGGAGCTTTTGCCTTCCAGGGTATATGGTACCGATTTCCTGATTAAAGCTGGAAATCTGAAATTAAAATGAAGCCTGAAATCAGCTTGTTACAATTTTGAGACTTCAATTTCTCTGAACAGATACCTGAGAAAATCATTTTTCCCAAAACACCAGGATCTACAGTTTGCAGGTAAGGATGGGATTATGTCCCCTTAACACCTCGTTCCCATCCCTAAGGCACAAGCCGCCTTCTTCCCCTCCCCCCCCCCCGTGAAGTAAATAGACATGGGGCTCCCACCACTCTACATACCTACTTACCTGGGCATCCTGCTCGCCATTCCAGTTTGTGAGATCCTGGCCTTAGTGTTCTTATGGTCTGTAAGGAGTGGCAGTTGCTAAGGCTTTTCCTTGTCCGAGAGAATACACTTGTGTTCCTCATCATAACTAGGATGATTCTCTGCCCATGCATGCATGTGGACCATTTCATTGTTTTTCATCAGTGGGAAGGGAGTGATGAGCATGGGGGCGGAGACTGGAGAATCAGGATGAATCCCTGTATAATCTGCCTCCAGGTGCAATCTGTCCTTCAATACATCCCCATCCGCCCCCTCCCCCCCCACACTTTTCTCTGTACTGTTTTTCAGGGCTCCTGAACCCATTGGACAGCCCTCATCATGTGCGGTTAGATGAGGAATCGGAATACCGAGAAGGAGTGGTGTTAGCCCGGCCCACCAAGCCAGGCAAAGGCTCCTTCGTTAACTGTGGGATGAGGAAGGTATGGCCTGTCTGCCCCTTAGATACCCAGAGTAAATTTTTTCCATTTATCAGTCATTCCTTTCAAGGTCGAGTACAATCAGACTGGGATGACAATAAGCTACCAATGAGTTTCTTGAAGGGCCATATCCCACCATGGAATGGAACACAGTTTCTAGCAACACATGGTTCCTGATCCCCATTTTTATTTCATTCAGTCTCCCCTCTGATCAGGGTTTCTGTGTTAATGTTGATAGCACCCTCTGCTGGGTCCTGGTAGAGGTGTCAGTGCCTCTTAGAGTCCTGCAGTAGGGCAAAATCCTCCAATTAGCATTTGCCTGAATTAACAAATACTTATTCTGTTATCCAACATATTGAATTGGAAATGTATCATCCATTGCAATTGTTCTAAGCCAACCGAGTGTCTTGGAGGGCTGTAGGTTTTATAGAGTCCATTTCCCCACTATACAGAGTGTGGAATCTAACTGAACAGCTCTGCTCAGTGGTGGAACTTGTGGTCTTGGCTGATAGTGTAGTTTGCTTTCCCAAAAGTGGTTTGGTGTGTGTGTGTTTTGTTTTTGCTTGTCGTCTGTAGTTTTCTTGTGGGTGGGTGTCCTTGCATCTAAAACCCTTTGTGCTGTATTATTTTAGGAGGTACAGATAGACAGACAGCTAGAGTCTGGTCTTCGAGTCACTGTTCAACTGGACAAGCAGCAGAATCCAGGTAATCCACTACCATTGTGCCTCTGGACAGGCTAGACGGGTAATACTACTAATGTGATCTGTAGTATAGCCTTAGTCCTGCAGAAGTTAGTCTTTGCACTGAACTCCCTCAGCCTTCGGGCAGTGCCATGTGGCAGACACGATGTCTTTAAACATGTTCAGGAATCATTATACCCAGTTATAGTGAATAATTACTTGCTCCATGCCCCTCAGTTTGAGAGTTAATTACTAACTTATTCTATCTTAATGTTGCGCTGTTTAGAACTCAACAGTATTTTGAGCTTCAATGTATAGACAGAGCTGAATGGACTAAACTCTTACAGGTTTTTCTTATAAATTTAAGGAGTGGAGCTTGTTTATGCCCTAGGGAAGAGCATTGGGAACATGGCACAGGGTGTTGCTGGTTGACTTCCAGCAGTGTCTGGAGAACTGCAGTTCTCCAATGCTAACCCACTGGCTTTGCTTTCAGACAGTAAAATACAGAAAGGCACTGTAGTGTCCTCGAACCATCCACGGACTGTGTCTGGCCTGTACTGGGGTTACAATATCCGCTTAGCCTCCTGCCTGAGTAAGTATTTACATAGCATTCTGTCACCTACCTGCTGGGGCCAGGGCAGCAGTAGCTGGATCTACTTTTTCTGAGTTCTCCATACACACTTCTACACGGATTCTAGTTGTACTTGCTGCAAACCTGCAGCAAAAGCCAGATGCTTGTTTCTTTAACATCCTCTTCCATTTTCTTGGGGCCCATGTGCTGCCATTGATGATTTAAGAGGTATTTTCCATCTCTAGTTTCCTTGACCCTATAAGGTTGTATGGTAATGAGCCTGTACTCACCTGCTCTGCCCCCTGGATTTAGTAATTCACTCATTGATGCAGAAGATGGGGAATGATCCAATATCTGAACATTGATAGAATTTGACTGTTGGGAAGGGAAACTAATCGCCATCATAGTAATGCAGGCAAGAGATAATACTCTGCACCGACCCTGGCTAGTTACACATTCTCACCCTTAAGCACCAATAGCTCAGGTGTCACAGCTTCCTAAGAGCCCTAGTAATTCTTCTGCTTTCCCTCGCTGATCAGTGGGACCTTCCTCCGCAGACCAGGTTCCAAAACTTACAAGATCCCTGTAGAGCCCCTTCAGAAGTAGGAGATTTGAATACTAGAGGTATCACCCTACTGTATGTAACCACTGAGTGATTCCTGGCAGACATGCCAGCCGGGGGCTGGTTCAGCATTTGATGTAAGAGCCAATATTTTTTCAGGACAGATACTAAGATTGAAAGAGGAATTATGGTGCCATTCTGCTGATGGAATTTGGAGGCATCTTGGTGAGAAAGATGAGTGATTTGTACACTAATTAACAGTACAACTACTAGATACCACTAAAATGTAGGAGGCAGTAGAAGCAATTCTTAGTTACTAACCTTTGGGTGTATAAAATATGAAATGCTTAAAACTACTGTTTTAGAACCCTCTAAAGCAGGGGATGCCACCACCTACTTTCCTTTTGTTTGTTTCCCAGGTGCTGTTTTTGCTGAATGCCCTTTTAAAGAAGGCTATGATCTCTCTATTGGAACCTCTGAGCGAGGGTCCTGTGTGGACCAGGCAACTCTCCCCTCCTTCAGGTAACTGGACTGATTCCTTGCTGTTCATCCCATCCCTCCGCTGGCAAACCAGCCCCAAGAGCAAGATGCCTGCAGTAGAACAACCAGTGCATTTGAGATAACTGCAGTAGCCAGTGCTGCTGTGTGAATATTCTCCCTGGCAAGGCTTTCCTCTGCAGCAGTAGGGTTCATGTCCTCGGATGCAAGCATGTAATTCCCATTCACTGTGGTGGGATTTGCACCAACCTGCTCTGTTGTGTAGATCAAGCTACAGAACATACATATGTCTATATAACTGGGTTGCTCAGGGATGGATTTTCCACATCCCTGAGTGATGGAATTATACCCACCCAACTCCTGGTGCAGACAGTGCTATGTTGATGGAAGGGCTTCTCCTGTCAACACAACTACTGCCTCTTGGGGAGGTGGATTAACTATGCCAACAGGAAAAGCTCTCCCATTGGGGTAGATAGTGTCTTTGTGAAGCACTACAGCAATGCAGCTGTGCTGGTGCAGGGCTGTATGTGTGATAAGCCCTGATTTACCTGCTCAGATATTCTTTCCATACATGTATTCCCCATACACCAGGCCAAAACTAAACCGTGAGCATTTCCATGGGTTGGATCTTCTGATCAAATTTGTCAAAGCAAGAGTTAAATTAGTTCACTGGATGCTGTCATTGTGGAGTACAGTTCAGGATATTTTTGCAGCTATTTGGATGACAGTTGGGGGCAAGGGCAGCTTTAGTTCCAAGGCTATCTGTTCCTTTTTTCTCTGCTTTGGTTATGTAGCTGAATGGTGTTTTTGTTCAGTGTATTGGGAGAACTAGACACTGTTTATGTTCTGAACTTATTCTACAGCACATTCAAAGACCCAGAATCACTTTTGCTGGCTTCAACAGATTGCATACAGCTTTTAAAAGCTCTTAACTAGCCTGCTCTGGGTGACCTTAGGGAAATGGGGGCACTTGACCATCTGTAAAATGAGGATGGTAACACTGGACCTTTTTTGTAAAGCACTTTGAGATCTACTGATGAAAAATGCTATGTAAGAGTTAAGTAGCGTTGTTAAAGATTGCAGGGGCAACACTAATTTCTTCTGACCCAGTACTGCTGGTAGGATCCAGGATTCTCCTGTTCTATAAACCTGTGTGTGTCTGCTCTCTTCCAGCCATGTTCTAATAGTATTTGGAGGTCTCCAAGGCCTGGAGGCTAGTGTAGATGGTGACCCAAACCTGGAGAGCACTGACCCAAGTGTCTTGTTTGACCTTTACCTAAACACATGTCCCAGCCAGGGCAGCCGCACCATCAGGACAGAGGTATGATGCATGACAGCACCTTCGTCCTAAGGATCAATCCCCTACTAGTGTTTCCCTCTAAGAAAGGGAAGCTGTCTCAGTTAGCTGTGAACTAAGTGGTTTAGGTAGTACCCTCCTAGCTCCAGTTATACAAGTGGTCTTTCTAAAATACATTTATTTATTTTTAAAACAGATCTTTAGGTGCAGTGTTTGAAGGGGGAGATACTATTTTTTGTGGTAATGCAGTATATAGGAGTCCCCTGTGCTAGGTGCTTTACAACCCCCACCCCCAAAAAAAAAAGATTCCAGGTCCAAAGAGCTTATAAACTGCCCTTTAGCAATTAAGCTCTTTGTAGAGGCTAAAAGTTCAATAGTGAATCTGGCTTGGCTAATGTATTTTTGCAGCCATATCTGTTATAGGTACATGAATCCCACTACTACCCTTCTGCAAACAATCATCAAACTTGTTTGTATTAAGTGATGTGTGCTGAAGTGTCATCCTTTGAACAGTGGATCTGATCCTATTTTCTGTTGTTGGTTCTAGGAAGCACTACTGATTTCTCTATCTGCACTGAGACCCCACATAGATGAGGCTGTGAGGAAAGCCCATGGTAGCTGAAGGGGGAAAAACACTGATGTACAGAACTGAACCTACCTTCTCTTGCTTTCCCCTGCACCAGCACTCTTCCTTGTTCTCAGATGGCTCATTCCAAGTTAAGCTAACCCTAAACCTAGGAAGAGCTGCTGGGGGTGATGGGTAAGTCCCCAGGGTAGCCTGCCACCCTCCAGCCTCTTTGAGAGTGACCAAGAAAACCACAGTACCCTTACCAAAATGGCTACAGCTTTTTCATTGACTCAAACCTGGGACTCAGATTAAGCACTGGCTGTGGCTTCTTTGGGGGGGGGGGGGGCACACTCCCTAGACCAAACAGCATGGGAAGCCTGTCAGTGGATCATGCAGCACCAAGAGAGGTATTGAAAAAAATAAAACAGAACTGTCATATTTAATGCACTGGAGTTTTTAAAAGTGGGGGCAGTGGCAAAGGCATTGAATGCCTGCTGAAAGCTACTAGGAGTTGTTTTCTCAGCACCCCTAAAGAGCATGGTCTAAGTGGCTAATGAGCATTTTGGGCCTTTCAAGAGTAATGGTGAGGTAGAGTGCTTCTGGACACTGTGGGGCAGCTCCAAGTTAACTGATGCAAAATGGTGCTGTGTAACTTCTGTGGCTAGGAGGTGCCCCTTTTTCAAGTCACTCTGCCTGACTGAAGAGCAACTCTCTTGCTGCAAGGCTGAACAGTACCATGACCATTTAAACTTACAGTAATAGGTACTCACCTCCTTTGTGAGTATCAGTTTCTGGAGATCTAGCCAATGCAAGGGACTTTCCTCCTAGTGGACGTGTCACAACTAACCCTATGGTTGTACTCCACCTGAACCTCTTATTGATGTAAGTCTTTCACTAGTGCTAAAACTTTCTTGCAATCAACAAGGGTGCTGTTGGCCCAACTACAGTAGGTATACAACCCATTACACTGTACTGTAAATGCTCCTTCCTTTACCTGTACAGAAAAGTGTCTAGCTCCCTTATGTAAAAGGGATGTAAATACTATAGCTGCTTAGTCAAGTCTAATCTTTTTGGGAGGAGGCTGTTGCTATTACAAAGTTAACTTGCTTACAGGAAGTATAGGGTCCTTTAGGATCATGGGCCTTGTAAGCTGCCATGCCACACTAGCCACCAAGCGATGACCTCACACTTAAGACAGCATTGAGCTTTCCTGAGGGCAGTTGGCTCCATACCTGAAATCCCGAGCCTTAAAAGCTGCTTACATTAAAGGACAGGCAGAGTCCATTAAGTCTGCAAGTTAAAACAATGAGGAACAGAGAAATAATTGGAAGAGTCCAGTATACCATCCTGGTACTGGCTGTTAGTAAGAAACTAATCCATAGTATGGATTTTCAGTGAAAATGGCACAAAATACATTGTTCCACAGGAATAACAGTAAAGAATGGGGCAGCACTAAGTTAATTCTGGGAACCAAGTGGTTTCCCTGTGCCTCATACTCAGAGCATAGCTCAGTAAGAGCATTTCCTTTGGTGTCCACCTAACTGAGTAAATATAGCAATGGGGCTTTGTGGGCAGGGTCTAGAGATACACCCATTAAGCACAGCAGAGGAAAAAGCACTTTTAAATACTGCACTGACTTTTTATTAAGTTCCAGCAGCCATTTTTAGGGCCAAGGGTACAGCATCTTTGGTATTTGCATCCTCAGGAAACAGGCCACCCTATTAGTTATTGCAGGCCCATGAAAAAATAGCTGGGGGAGAAAAAAAAATAAATTTGAGCCCATACATACCCCTGAAAAATAATTACTACAGTTAAGTCCCTTCCCCTGGATGCCTTCACCTCAGAGTGTTCTGTCATGAGTTCCCTGGGTGAGTTCAGCTGTGTGTCCAGGCATGATGGCTTGTAAACGATTTGTTCTTTTCAAGATGTTAGGAACAAACAGCAACCCAGATGCCCGCTCGATGCTCTCAATAGGAACCAGGAAACGTTCAAGTGGGATTGTTTCCTCCACAGGGCTATTAGGCATCACATAGGAGCGCAGCTCAATCTCTCCATTGAGCTTCTCTAGGATGAGTACTTTGAAGAAGTGCGTGGGGACCGCCACATTGTTCTTGCCAATCACCTGGTACTTGATGTACATCTTCCCATCTGCCTCCATCCTACACAAAACAAGATTCTTTTACTGCTGCCTCTTACTTAGTACTCATGAGCACAAACCCCTCAGAGCACAGACTGTCTTCCATGGCTTTAGATCAATATATGCATGACTAAGGCCAGAAGGAGCCCTTATGATCATCTAGTCCAGTGGTCCCCAACCTTTCTGTGGGAATAGCACATTCCTATTCCCAAAAGACTGTGGTGGGCGCCAAACACCCCACCACTGAAATGCTGCTGAGAAATGGCAATGCTTTTCAGCAGCACGGTGTCCTGCAGGCGCACACAACTGACCCAATGGGTGCCACTGTGCCCACGGGCACCACACTGGGGACCTGATCTAGTCTGACCTCTTGCATAACGCAGGACTAGAATTTCACCCAGTGTTTCCTGCATAAAGCCCATAGTTGAGCTAGAGTATCTCTTTTAGAAACAGACATCAGTTCTTGATTTAAAGTTAAATGCTATAGCAGGATTTAGACCCCAAGCTAACCTGGGAGACACTACACATAGTAAAACAGGAATGAACAAGTTCCACTCGCCATCACCCCTTTCACCATATCTAATTTGGTCCTTGTTTAACTGAGTCTGTTCAAGTGATTGCAGTCACAAATTCTACCTTTATTTGGAAAACATGACTATGCAATAGGATAGATTAGCCCTTTATTGCAGCCTGTGGCACTACTAGTACCAGATCTAACAAGACAGCCAGACTGTAAAACTGACTATGAAATACAGCGCAAGATGACTAAGCTACTGTCACTCTCCCAAACTAAATGCAAAAAGAAAGCACTGATGGAACATAAATCAGAGTTAAATTATTTACCTTTTAAACCTACCCAGGTAATCAGAGTTCCTCTATCCAATTTTTAAATCTGATCTTACCCTACAGGGGTTTATTCAATTGAAAGATGTATAAACTAATCCCAAGCATAACAAACTAGCCCACTAAATTCCTACCTGCATACATGGAAAATGTGGGAGTGTTTAAAACAGTATCTATTGCTATTTCTGAGAGCATGATAAATCACATTCTTAACCCATCTTAATTTCCCTGTATGATGCATGTTTTAAGTTCAGTTTCAATCCAGCTCTGGTATTTACCTGGGTAGGAAGAGTGGGCCAGTGCAGACATATACATTCTTGTTGTACTTTGTTAAACTCCTGCAGTATTTCTCCAGGTTATTCCAGGCTTTCTGGTTCAAATGAGGATCCTAGAAACAAAAACAATACAGCCAGGAAAAAGTCAAGTATGTAAGTCAGTCGGAGCTCTGTTCTCTCTTCCGTGCACCTCACGTCCTAAGCTTTTTCCAGCTTGAGTTAATAAAAATAATAGCTTTATTAGATCTCACAGCACTTTATAAAGTGTTCAGTATCATCACCCCCATTTTACAGTTAGGGGAACTGAGGCAGAGATCCATGAAATAACTTGCCACAGTCAGCCAGCAGGCCAGAGGCAGAGCCAGGAAAAGGATCCAGAGTCAGGTGAGGAGCTGAGAATCTGTTTATCTTAAAGAGAAGGTGCATGGATGACTTGATCACAGTCTATAATTACCTACAGGGGGAATATTGGTAACGAGCTCTTCAATCTACCAGACAAAAGGTATAACAAGATAGAAAAATTCAGACTGGTTTGCATCTATAGAGGAGGTCAGACTCAATTATCATAGTGGTCCCATCTGGCCTTAAAGCACTGGACTGGGTAGCCCAGTCCAGTAGTCCATCTACTAAGCCACACAGTTTATAGGGTAGTTTATCTATCTGATGGTTTTTAATCATTTTCAGCATGACTGTGAAGCATAAACCTGAGTTATCTCACAGAAATGCTTTATATATCTGAAGTCACTTTGGTTTAATCCTTGGCCAGAGATACAGTTTCAGGCTGCCGTGAACACTTGTGTTTAACTTTACATGTGAATATCTTATTTATTTCAATGTGATATTACTCCCATGAGTAAAGCTATGCACGCATGGGAGTGTTTGCAGGATCAGGGCCTTAGTTTGGTAGGAAATACATGTAGCCCTTGAGTTAATTTAGATGATCCTCTATTTACAGAGGCAGGTTTGTCCAGCAGTTCACAACCCCTGTACTGGCTTGGGGCTCAGGAGAACCATTCCCCATTCTGACACAGACTTCCTGTGTAACTATGTGCCTCAGTTCCACATCTGTAAAAAGGGAAGCATATTATTCCCAATCTCAGGAATGTTAGGATGACAACAACATTAAAGATTGCAAAGCACCCAGGGCTTCTCTACACCTCGCTATACCAGTACAACTTCCCATGTGGACACTCCTATTAGAGAATAAGTGTCCACAGGGGGAGTTATACCATTACAACTAGCACTATAACTGCTGTACCAGTATAGTTCTGCTGGTAAATTTCCCCACCTAGACATGCCATTAGTAACTCTGTTGATGGTGGCCATCTACGTACCTACACAGAGAGAAATTTGGATTGTGAGATTGTTTAGGGATTGGAATTAACTAACAAGTGTCAGCCAATTCATTTGAAACATGAAACTGAGGTAACTTCCTTCACTGTAAACTATCTAACTAGAAAGATAAAAGGGTCTGACCCCTCAAAATGGGGAGACAAGATTTCGATCGGTTACAAGAAACCCTTAGCCAAATCATTAAAGATGTGGCAGCAGGTAGGTACTATACTGCAGGACGATCCTATCTCCTGTAATGCTTGTGGTTCCATTCTGTTCAACAGAATATTGATGGAGAATTGGTCAAAGAAAAGAGATGAAATTATGAGAGGAAAAACAAAAGGTTAGTTTCTACAGCTTATGGGTAGAAACAGATCAAGTGAGGCCTTCAGAGGGACAAACAGTAGGGTGGATAGGAAAATTACAGAATGTAGAAGGATTGAGGACAAGAACCATGAGTTGTCAGAAAGGCGTACTCTTAAGTGGAGGTTGTAAAGGCTCCTGGAGTCCTCCAGGGAAGGGCACCCCATACCTGAAGGCCCAGAAGGA
The DNA here is from genome assembly GCF_009764565.3 of Dermochelys coriacea. NCBI lineage: Eukaryota > Metazoa > Chordata > Testudines > Dermochelyidae > Dermochelys > Dermochelys coriacea. The sequence continues at coordinate 13,180,716 of NC_050083.1, read as the reverse complement.
AAAGAATTGTTCGAGAAAGCTAAATATTGATAAATTTGACTCCCAGACGGAGGGAGCTCAAATTCATGAGCATATTACTATGGTCAAAACTTCCCTAGCAAATTTTGAAGGTGTTTCAGAAAATGATAAAATTAGGTTTTTAAAGAGGACAATAACCACAAACCCCATCCCCAAACAGCAGCCAGAACTTTGAAAAATCATGCCTTAGGCTAATCAACTACTATGCATAGATAAACCCGCCCTTTGGTTTACAAGATTTTTGTAAGGATAACACCTACAGGTCCTTCTATGGAGAAATGAGGTGGGTTTGCTTAAATGCTAGTGGTGCTGTAAATACAGACCAGCACCCTCATATGAAGTAGCTGTAGAAGATACCAACCTACGTGAGAGAAAGAACAGAGTTGATTTAGGAGTCGCATAAAACCCCCATGAGCTAAATTTTCACTCCAGCCCAGAAGGCACTAGTAGTGAGCAGAAGAATGGCCCAGAGAGGCAGAGAAAAGATCTCTGATTTGCCAGGCAGCATTTATGCCCTGGAGGCTGGAAAAACTGAGCTACGGTTGGGAGGTAGAAAGTTAACCTCCAACAAGAAATCGTTCCCAAGAAAGTGGGGATGGTAAAGCATCAGCTAGTAGAGCCAAAGAAAGGTAAGAATATATGTGGTAGAACTTGGAAAGTCAGAAGAAACCATCAACAGATGAGGAGCCTGATACTAAGCAGGTGTTCCAGGCAATGGACGGACAACAAGCTGGAGCAAGTTATGTCCTAGTTTGCTTACCTAACCACAAACTGGGTCTTAGGTGGTCACATGGGGGCCACCATCCCAAGATAGCTGACTAGGGTCCCATAATACATCAGGGGGAGGGATTCACTGGTATTTGTCAAGCTGAAGTAAATCCTGGACTAACGAAATCAAACACCTCATAGTGCAGAATCAGAAGTCACACTACTGGCTGGAAGATTAGCATCGGTCAAATTCTTTGATTCTCTGTCATCAATAGGGAGTTCCGGGAAAGTTGATCTAGGAGAGCTTATCCTAAAAGAGCCCGCCAGAAGATTGTACTTTAGGATTGAAGTACATACACACCACTGACATACACACCGCTCCTTGATTTGGAGCAAAAGTAATTCTCAGAAGAGGGAGAATGTTTGAGCAGGTCACTCAAGCAATAGACAGTGGGAAAGCCCTTAACGCTTGTGAAAAGTACAGCTACGTCCAGAATGAATTGCACTGTGTGAGAGTTTGCTGGATGAAATTAGGCTTCCGGGCCACGAGTAACACAGTTCTGTCATTCATATTGAGAGAGAGAGTGTGTTAGTGGGTAACCACCTATAAGCCCATTCAGCAGGGACCATGGGTTCCCCCAAACTCCACTGGGCTTCGCTACTTCAGCACTTTAGTTTCTGCTTGCTCCTGCAACAGTTTACCCCATCCTGCTGGGGGGAGGAGGGATGGGATTTAGGCTTCCCCTTTCCTACCTTTGTCTAGGAAGGAGAAACCCGCTCTCCCTGTATAGACTTCCTCCCTCCCACATGGCAGACACTCTCTCCTGGAAGGTAGGTCAAGATGGGCTTAATCTGTAGCAATGGGCTTAATCTGTAGCAATGTAGATTTAGATTAGATATTAGGACAAACTTTCTAACTCTGAGTAATTAAGCTCTGGAATAGGCTTCCAAGGGAGGTTGTGGAATCCCCCTCACTGAAGGTTTTTAAGGTTGGTTGGTCTAGGTTTACTTGGTCCTGCCTCATCATAGGGCAGGGCCACATTGGGGTTGCAAAACTGTATGGAGGGCCGGGTAGAGAAGGCTGTACCTCCCCAAACAGTCTGGCACCCACCCCCTCTCACTTTCTGGCTCCTGACTGCCCCCCTAAGAACCTCCCACCTATCTAACCCCCCTGCTCCCTGTCCCCTGACAGGCCCTCCAAGGACTCCCACGTCTTTCCAACCCCCCCTGTTCCCCATCCCCTGATTGCCCCATCCAGAACCTGCACCCCATCCAAACCTCTCTACTCCCTGACTGCCTCGACCCCTATCCACAACCCCTCTCCCTGACAGGCCCCCCAGGACTCTCATGCCTATCCAACCCCCCCATTCCTTGTCCCCTGACTACCCCCCCAGAACCTCCGCCCCATCCAACCACCCCCTGACAGGCCCCCCAGGACTCCCACACCTACCCAAACACCCCCTGCCCCAACTGCCTCCTGGGACCCGCCAGCCACAGCTCCCTTACCATGCTGCTCAGAGCGGCATGTCTGGCAGCCCCGCTGCCCAGAGCACAGCCAGCACAGCAGCGTAAGTGTGGGGGAGGGGGGACACCAGGGGCTAGCCTCCCCTGCTGGGAGCTCAAGGGCCGGGCAGGACGGTCCAGTGGGCCGGATGTGGCCCACGAGCCGTAGTTTGCCCATCTTTGTCGTAGCGGGAGGGGGGGAATTAGGGGACCTCTCCAAGTCCCTTCCAGCCCTACATTTTTATGCCTCCTGTCCAGAAAGATTGGTATATCCCACTTCCCTTTTTATGCATTCTTTTGAAATGGCAATTTGGGGGCTTTTTTCTCACACAACTGGCTAAAATTAGAGCTCTGAGGTTGGCAACACTGCTTTCTATTGACTTCAGTGGGTTTGGGGTCAAACCCTTAAGTCACTGTTCACCTTAGTAGTTAAGGTCAGTCCTATACAGCACTGTGTGCGAAAATGTGGGATGTTTACTCACATGGTGTTTTGGAAGTTAGTAAAAATAAAAAAAGCAGTTTTAAAAGTGAAGTGGACTCTTGTGTTCTATTCCAGCCTCTTCAATTATGGTGTCCCTCTTCACCTTTCAGGGAGAGGGATTTCTGCTCACATGGCATGGGGAGCAGACCCCCTTTCCTTAGAGAGGAGCAGAGCAACTCAGTCTGGTGGTGTCCCTCTCCCCCATCTAAGGGGAGGAACCTGGCAGTGTTGCCAGCTCTCATGTTTCCCCGTTTTTCCTTAAAGCCCCAGCTCCTGGAGTCATATGATTACATAAGAACCTCAGCGTCCCTTAAAAAAAAGTTTCTAGCCATCATAGTTGCAGAAAAAAGGCTGGAAAAGCGACTCCCTAAAGCCCCAATAAAAACAAATAAAGGGCAAATAAAAACAACCCAGCATTGAGTGTTTTTAGAAGATCTCAGGATTCCTTCCCAAGGCACTGCTGCCTTTAGGGGGTCGTGAACTCCAAGGAGGGCCACACCCGGGTCCCCGACACCGGGGGAGGGGAAGCGCTACCTCGCCGGTGCCAGCCCCCCGGGGGCCTCCCTCACGGGCTAGGGGACCCGGGGGTTCCGCGTCAGGCTCCGGGGCGGGGGCTCCTCACCTGGGGCGCCACGTTGCTCAGGTAGAAGGTGTCCTGCATGGCCTTCTGGCTCCCCCTGTGGTTGGCGGCGGCCGCCAGGTGGCCCCGGTCGAAGCCGCTGCCGCGGTAGTCGGCGTTGGTGGCCCGGTGATACTCGTGCACCGACTCGTCCGCCTGGAAGTCGCAGGCGGCGCGGTCGGAGGGGCCGCCCCGCGCCGCCCCGCGCAGCTGCTCCAGCACCCACAGGGCGCTGCGGCTCCGCGGGTCGTAGCACAGCACGTAGGACTCGCGGCTCCGCAGCTGCGGCAGCCCCGGCAGCCCGTACTTGGCCAGCTCGCCGCGGGCCGCGGCCCCGGGCGCCGGCGGGGAGAGCTCGGCGGCCGCCGCCGCCACCGGCACCACGGGCAGCCGGGACAGCAGACCCGCCGCGGGCGGGCCGCCGCCGCCCTGCCGCCTCCCGCCCGCCAGCCCCAGCCCCAGCCCCACCCCCACGGCCAAGGCGGCCCCGGCCACCAGCCACCTGCTGCCCCGGAGACGCTGCATGGCTGGGCCCCGCCGCCGCCGCCTGCCGGGCGGCGACCTTCCCTCGGCCCGAGGGAGAAGCGGGGCCTTAAAGGGGCCGCCGCCGGAACCCGCAGCCGCCGGCTTGAGGGGAGCAGCTGCTCCCACAGCCGGCTGCAGGCAGGTGCGACACTCGGCCGCCGGCTGGGCCCCCGCGCGGCTGGGCCCCGTGCAAGGCCCCGGTGGGGCCAGCGGAAGCAGCGCCCCCTTAAGAGTTAACGCGCTGAGCCCCGGGGCGGGAAGCTCCCGCGGGCACGTGCCGGGCTAATAAGGAACAAGCCCCGCCCCCGGCGGGAGTCCACGCGGCTCACGCCGAGCAGGCCCTGCCGTAGCCTCGGGCTAGGCCGGAGGACGGCTACGACTTTGTCACGGGCTATTGCTGGAAAAGTCACGCACAGGTCATGGGCAACCAACAAAAATTCAGGGGAGCCCCGGCCCTGTCTGTGACTTCACTGAAAATAACCGGGGGGCTGGGGCGAGGGAGAATGACAGGCTGAGCCCCCCTACCCCCCAGCAGCCACAGGGGGGGCGCATATTCCCCCCCCCCTCCAGAGTTGGCCACAGCTGCGGGGCAAGGGCACAGAGGCCCAGCTCCAGGCACACAACGCCAGCTGTTGGGGGAGGATACATCCTCTGGGAAGCTGCGAGGGGGGGCACCTCCAGCCCTGGCGTCAGCTGCTGAAGCTGAAGAAGTCACTGAGGCCCAGTAAAGTCACGGAATCCATGATTAAATCGAAGCCTTAGGCATAAGTCATTTCACAGCTGTGCCTCCCTTTACCCATTTGTAGTGGCTTGGGGGAAGAAAAACAAATAATCAGTATTTAGTACAGTGGTTCAGAAGACCCAAGTCTGTACCTAGAGGCAGTGGGAGGCAGCTATACAATTAGCACTTGCATAACGACAGGTTTCAGAGTAGCAGCCATGTTAGTCTGTATTCACAAAAAGAAAAGGAGGACTTGTGGCACCTTAGAGACTAACAAATTTATTTGAGCATAAGCTTTCGTGAGCTACAGCTCACTTCATCGGATGCGATGAAGTGAGCTGTAGCTCACGAAAGCTTATGCTCAAATAAATTTGTTAGTCTTTAAGGTGCCACAAGTACTCCTTTTCTTTTTGCAATTAGCACTAACAACCACACCTCTTAAAATGGAGATATAAAATACATGGTGGATTCCTTTGATTAGCCTGCTCCGCTATGCCCATTCAGAATACACTTGGGTATGTTTCTCAAGTTTTTCTCTGCAAGTACAGAAAACTTAGTTTCTTACAAGGAACCTAAGATGCATTACCTGTAGCTAGAGCTGGATGGGATCTGTTAGAGTCTATCTCCTCTCCTTCTCAGCTCCTAAAGCATAAAGAGACTACAACAGTTTCTTTTCCTACTTCAGTTTCTTCAGCCCACTTTCACACCATGAATAGCGTGACCCCCCCACAAACATTAGACAACTCCTTGTACCGACACTGTCAAAGGAGACTGTGGGAAAGAAAAAGATCTTATCAGTATTTGCAAAGAAAAATATTTATTATGACAAATCAACAGAACAGCATTCATGAAAAAAGAATTACAGACAGATAATTGTAGTTCATGGGAGAAGTTATAGAAATAAAAAAGCAAAGGTAATAAACACCAGGACCAGTTTTGTGTTGTAAAGGATCCACCTCCTAGCCTTCTACATGGCATTGTATATCAGGGATCTTTTGTTCCCTTCTTCAGTTAGAGGTACCAGCATGTTCCTTCCACTGGATTTGTGGCAACTGTCCTGGAGGGGTGGAGGGTGGGGAACAGAAAAACAGCTTTCGCTTCTACCTGTCCAGGCTTGTACAGTGATGCTTAGATCTGTAGTGCAAAATCAGTGACCCTGAAGCAGGCCTTCCTTTTAGGAACATTTGTGCAGCCTCAGAAATATTGCCAAGCAACAGCTTTGTCTGCAAATGCTTGTTCCCTGCTAAGCATATTACCTGTAGATAATCAGAGGATACACTCTGGGCCTTGTGAATTCAAGTTTGGACCACCTCCTTTAACACACCACCACCACTTCCTATCTCACTAGATACCATCGTACTGCAGAAATAGACAAAGGCTCAGAGTAACAAGCCAAATAGGATAATCTTGCTAAGAAAAAGAGTAAGGCAGTGGTGGTGGGTAGATTTAGCTTATACATGCAGAACCCTGTGCTACTGACAGACTCCCAGAATAGAGTGGATTGAGATTAGTTCTACTGACATCTAACTAGCACATGTTGTTTCATCCCTCAGTTACTATGGAAGAGGGTATTTAGAAATATTGTAATAAATCACATGTAGCAGCTTTAACTCCGAGCACAATCTGTGGCTAGGGGGAGTCTCATATTGTTATGGACAGCAGATAACATCAATACAACCCTCTGTTTAGCTGAAGGGAACATCAAAATCAATAGTGTTTAACAAAAAAACTTTAAACACATGGAAAAAGCATGAGATACAGATGTGTTCTCCATAGCTTTTTAGAAGTGTGTGTTTGTTTTTTTCTAAAAACAGCCAAAGAGAAAAAATTGAACTTGTATAAATCACCAGATTTGCCCTTTTGCAAAAGGGCATTTTAGAGGAAAAAAAAGTTCTAAATGGCTAAAACATACAAAAAGTCACCAAATGGTCAGTTAAAAGGAACAATAGCCCTTGTACTCCTGAACAGCACTGTGCTACTTATAGCAGCTTCTGACTTTCACTCCACCTGTTGCTGATCTGTAAATAATTCAAGCTTGGACCTCAAAACTCCAGCCACAAATTAATCTAGCCAACAACACTTGCTCTGAAAAAAAAAAAAAAAAAAAAAAAAAAAAACACCACCAGTTCCACCTTTCCCCAACAAACATGACCAACCTCAGGATTATTCTCTTCACTATCCCATTTCCTTTTTCTTCCCAGTTGCCAAGGCTAAAAGATTCCAGAGGGGGTGGGTGGAAACAAGGAGGGAAGGCACATGGTGCTGGCCTTCTTCCTTATGACCAATCCCCATCTCTTGATCCAGCCAGCTTAGTTTCCTGCCTTTCCTCCCGATAGAGGAAAGCTTCCACCAAAGTGACAATGATCCTGCTCTTTATGAGTTATTTGTATACAGTGAGCAGCTAATGAATTCAATGATTAAGGTATTTAAATCTCTTCCTGTGTATTTGCCCCCCCCCCAACACCACAGCACTGCAAGGAAGAGCAACTATGCATTAAAATTTTCACAGCTGCTCCTGTCACAGAGAAGGCTCTGGAGACATGAATCCCACAGGTCTGTGGCAGCCACTATATGCACAAAGATAGCAGACAATGGGCTAGTTAATACTGTCCAGCTTTAAAATTATTTGAGGAATAAGGGTTAGGGTAACTAATCAGAAGGGATGACAGTAGGTTCCCAGTTACTGTCAATTTTTTTCCTCCCAACTAATAGTGTTTGTTTGCTCCATAAAGTGAACAATAAGCCCCACACTACAGTAAGAGTCAGCCATATTTATAACCTAAAAGTACCATTGGAAAAAATTAATGAGTCCTTTCAACAACCTCCCTCCCTTAGAATATCAACACAGCAAACCCTCCACTGCCCAAAGGTTTAAAGAATAATAAGGGATCTAGGTTACTAATGAAGAGAGGCCTTTTCAAGTAGGAAACAAACAGCCTCACAAATTGTATCAGAGTGTGTTGTTACAAGTTACCTAGTCTTGACTTTGGGAACTACAGTGGGAGCTCCCCTCATTCTCCTCCTCACACCTTCTATGCTGTCACACCTTTTGTTTCATTGTCAACTAGAGAACCTCTCCTTTTACAGACGTTCAGCTCCAACTCACTAAACCATCATAAATAAAACTCTCTAGCCCTATGATGTTCAAAGAGAAGGAGACCCCAAAAATGGAGTTTAATCAAAACGAGCAGCAAAAACTAAGGAGTCTGGGCTGACAGCCAAAAGCTTCTTCTGAGGCAGACATCTAAGGTGCATTTCTGCCATTTGTTTTCTGCTGGGGTGCCATTTGTAACCCTTTACTGAAAGGTGAGGATCTCCATTCTCATCGTCAATTACAGCCACAACCCCAATCCAGAGATTTCCATTTAGAACCACTTGTCACTCTTTAAAATGAATAGACAGGATTTGTGTGGTGACACTACAACCCCATCCTAAGCAGTGCATCCCAGCCAGCTGGGAGGATGAAGACAGCAGCAAGACCCAAAATCAAGCATCTCATACAGCAATGCAGAAAGCTACACAACTGAATCAGTTCCAAGCCTCTTCACTCACATCTGTGGTACTGTTCCTTAAACACCTGATTCAGCTCCCAACAGAATCAATAGAAAGACTTGATTGATTTCAGCAGAAGTTGGCTTTGGCCCTAAACCAGGCTACCATTTGATTTTTTTTAGTTCCCTTCTTTAAAAAGGAGGTGATCAGGTTTAAAAGACATTTCCTTGACAACCATCTGAAATTTTTATCAACTCATGCCACTCACCTGCTTTCTTCACTTCCTCCAGAATGAATAAGCAGAGAGGATAGTATAGTCAAAGTCACTTTCAAGTTCTCATACACCAACAAAGTGCTGCAACATTTGAGTTGCAGACACAGCAGGAGAATATTTAAATCCAAATAGGAAACTTAATACATTCTCATTCCCCCTACAGTTGTAAAGGGTTTCTATTTAATACAAGAGTTGTGACTGAAAAACAATCCACCCACAAGCCGAACTTTTAGACCTAATTCATGACAATATTGCAAATGAATATTGTAAAGACACCTACGTAGAATTTCAGAGCGTATTAAAAATTTTACTCTTCAGACTACCACCATTTTTCACCCACTATTAAAAGAAACAAGTTACACTCCATGACCGTCACCATATTGACATGCCAATGAGTGTGTATGTGGGTACTGGTGAAGGATGGGGAGGATTCCTTTTAAGGCAAGTGTGACCCACACAGCCCAGGTACCATGAAACATTTCAAAAGACCATATGTAAGTTTCAGATAAATAAATTATGGGGGGACAGGGACTTTTAATGAAGGACATCTTGGGCAGTTCTGAAGCCAGAGCATATTGGACAAGTTTTCCCACTTTTGTGGTTCAATCCTACAGTCCTCATTCAGGCAAACCTCAATGATTCTAGAGGGTGCTGTGCCTAAGGGCCTGATCATCCAGTTCAATGCCTGTGTGCAGCAATAGTCTTTACAATTACAAAAGGCTACTTAGTACTGGCCTCTCTAGCACAGGGGAGTTCAGTAGATGGATCACATGTTCTCTTGGAACAGCCGCTGCCCAACAGACACACGTTGATTAAAAGGCATGGGGAGAAGCCATAGTTGCTCGTAAACTGTGATAGCTACAGTATTCTCTCAACCGCCCCATTTCTTATGGAAAGAATCTATCCCATTGGAAGGATTTCAATAGAAGGGGAGGCCATCACCCACTTTGTTTAAAATTCCACCCCCACATCCAAACAGAAAGATTCTGCTGCATCCTCATTACTGGCACATTTATTCTGATTCACAGAAACTGCTACTCTGAAGCAACACTGGCGCACAAGAGTAAAAACGTCAGACACGATCAGAGCTGCTAACAGCTCCAACACCAACATAAAGATAAACTGTCCCTCTAGAAATTCACTAAGCTACGCAGAACTTTGACCAGGCTTTAGGAGTTGGAACACAGCATGAACCTGACATCTGAAGGCTGACAGCCCCCCAGTTATGGTACAATTATGGCTAGACTGCTACCAGGTCTCATAAGCAGGGTGAGCAGCCCTCTGAGAAAGCACAAAATTGACCTCTAATAAAAAAGAGACATAATTCAAAACACTTAAGATTATATAAATACAGAACAGTCCCTACATTGACAGCTATGCAGAGGCAATCCAGCACTTCACTAACAACGAGAGTAAAGCACCTCAGGTTAGCATTTGCTTGGGAGCTCTTGCAGCAGCTGGAATATTTAGCTACTCAAGTTTCTTCCATAGCCACTACCCTGACTCGAACTGTGGGTCAGGAGTTCCGATCGTTCCAAAGCTATTTGCAGGCTACAGGTTACCCTATTACTAATCTCAAACTATGCAGACCTGGCCCACTCCTTTGTATCTGAATGGAGTACATTAATAAATATCCCCCTCTGTATTACTGACCCCATGGCATGTGGCTCTCCCTCCTTCAGGAACTGCCCACAAGAAAGGAGACTCTCCCAAGGGTCCAGGTATTCCCACTGAATTGCTCCAGTAGATCACATCCAGAGATTGCCTTGATGTTAATCTGATCTGCGAGTTTGAGTCACTTCCCAGCAAAGAATACCACAGGACAACATGAAGATTACGGGACTAGAGTTTATCCAGATTTAGTTAGAAGGCTTGGAGTGTTCTGGGAAATATTATGCAAAAAAACTCAGTTTAGGAGCAAAACCATCATTATCCCTATTAATAAGTCTCCTCTGAAGATACCTATGTTTTCAGCACAGGACTGGAGGCCTTTCCCTTGTACTTCATAAGCCTGCTTGAAGTTAGATATCCTGCCTTTGAATTAGGGTAAAGCATGATCCATAGCAGCGGCACTGAACACAGCTCAAGACAAGCAGTCTCAGCAGCAGCAGCAGGGACCTTGCTCTAAGGCTATGAGTAACATAAGGTTTATTTGAACTACACCGATTAAAACCACATATCTAGTTCCAATGTCCAAGTCAAGTCAGCACCAAGGAGACAACTCCTTGATAAGGCAATCCTGGGGCAGACTCTGCTGGACAGCAAATCTCGCTGCACAAAGCAGCCAGCGGTAATAGCATTCTCCAATCCCAGCTTCTTAAAGTCTCTTTCCCATGGAAGAGACTCTGCTGTTTTGAATCCTCATCTGCCACTCACCAGGAGGAAACTGGACTTTTTTTGTGCACCCAAAGGAGATGGTAAGATGCATCCAGCAGCTACTCAAACCAGCAGGATGCATGATGTCAAAGAGACATGTGGTATTTACATGAAGACGTTCTTCTCTCTATACTCACCGAAATCCCACTGGTCCCAGCCTGTCCCTTCCCCTAATTCAGAAGTTCCTGTGCATGAACATGTTTCCATAATGCTATGATCACAAAAGTTCATTTCATAAGACTTTGAGAGATATGTAGCTAAACAATTTCCATCTCCCCAAACTTAAAGTCATTAAAAAAAATACAAAGCACTGCTCAGGCAGTGTGGAGTTGTCTGAGATTAGGAAAACCTGGAGTGCAGGACCTGACTAGCTGGGGAAATAGGCAGTCTTTGACTTAATTGAGTAGAAGTAAGTCTTCAAGAAGGCCAATTACTGGAACACAAAACCAAATGCCCAGCAGAGATCGTAGGGGCTCTGATGATGCACCACATGTAGGAGGGAGTCTCCTAGGATACACTACTGCACAGTTTCTCTCTCGCACACTGCCAGGGCTATGGACTATTTGGAGTCCTGAAGCTCCTTCGCTTTCTTCAGAATCAGGCGTACATCAGAGATGGGATAATCCTGCATTAAAAAGGAATTGATTTATTTCCTTCATGTTCGTTGCACCTATTCTACCTTTTAACAGGGCAGAGACTCTGCAATATCATTGGCCAGCCCAATGAATGCCCTGGTGTTTATAAATTAGATGTTACCTCCATAGTTAAAGTCACCTGGAATAAACAATTTCGTTCTATGTTTTGTAACTGATCAGTCTTTTACATCCTACAGAACATTAGATTATTTTGGTAGTCCCGAGTGTGGGGTTAAGTTGGCTTTATGCAATGACTAGCTCCATTATGGAAGTCTGTATTAAGGATGCAAGGATCCAAAATAACATTTTATTGTATGTAATAAATTAGAATTCTCTTAATCAGGTCCCTTCCAACACATGGCCTTTCATCCTCTTTTGAGAGACTCCTAATTAAGAGACAACATTTTAATAGTAATGCTGCTCTCTGAGCAGCTGATGGCCCAACATGTTACTAGACTGACCAAGGAGTTAGGAGAAGGAATCCTCTATTCTGGAGCAGGCACTGAACCTACAGCTAGTGGCAAGATGTCCAGCATTTATAACTGAAGTTGAAAGAGCAAATTAACAGCCAGGAACAGGTAGCCATACAGCCACTTTCTGCAAATCAGCTATGGAGGCGAAGGCTGCTGTTAGACGAGCAAACCATCAGAAGCAGCATCAGACAGATCCCAAGAAGCCTAAACACCTGAAAGGCACAGCCAGTAAATAGAAGTATTGTTCTTAAGAGTTATTGGCCAGGAGTGGCTTCACAGGATTTTCCAATTAAGGGGAGCATGCAGTAGAAGTTAATGCTTGATCTTATATCACACCATGAAGTTTGCTAAGTGTTTAGATTTTCCAAACATGGTTTCATTATGATCAGCAGAGGGTTGGTAAAAATATTCCAGGAGGGCTGCCTCTATCATATCCAAGTATTGTACAAGAGGAAAATCTCCTGTTTAAAGAGTTCTTCCACCTCCTCCGCATTCCTGATGTGTTTTAGTACTTACTTGTAGCAGCCTCATGTTCAGAGTGAAGTCCCCTTCCAGTAATTGATCCCGGATTAGTCTGAAAGAGAGGGTATGTTAATCCAAGTACTTTTTGCCTCTTTAGTACCTTGTCCAAAAATATCCCAAAAGTCAGCAACTAAGGTGTGTACGGCTCACCACATGCCTCCCACCCTTCCTTAACAGCCCTGTTTCTTTTTCAGTTGTGAAAAGAATGGCTACATCCTTTCATCAGAGCCCCCTTGGCATATCTCTTGCCTACAAGAGAGGCTCCTATATCTGTGGATTCAAGCACAGAATGGGGTGGAGGAGCACACAGCCCATATTTGCATTGCCCAGCATGGAGGAGACTGAGCTTTAGGAGACAAGATGTGAATTGTGGGGCAGGGGAGCGCACACTAGAGTCAACATCCTCAGTGTCAGCTGTCACAGCACTCACATCAACATGGCGCAACAGACAAGCAGCAGAAAATCAAAGCGGTTGTCATCGGCAAAGAGAGAGTCCCAGATACGGATGACATCTGGCAACAGGAACTCTTGGGACAGCAGCAGCGTCAGCCAACGGAAGGCAAAGAACTGGGGCTTAATATTCTGCTCTTGCTTTTGGATAGACAGACAGAGTCAGTAATTAATTGCTTGTAGTGAACTGGAAAAGACAGACGGATGTTTGCTGCCTCCCTGGCGTCCTCTTAGTAACCTGGTTATAGGCTAGCATCCTGCAGTGCAATACGGAGAAATCTGCCCGTACTTTACAGTTACACTTCTCTGCTTCAAAGTCTCGTTAACCTCATGCTATGAGATACTATTCCATGTCTCCTTTCAAAGCCTCTCCACAACACCCCACCCCATCCCCAAATTACAGTGCTCTGAAGGACAGCTCTCCATACATCATATATCTTCAGTGTCTATGGCTCAGATAGCAGAAATCATGCCCAAGTTTCTAAGTCATGGAACGTAGGAACTATTACTTTCATAAATTGCAATTCAGACATTTAAGCTAATTCAATTTCATTTCTCCTTTAAAAAAAAAAGTCCCACACACCTCATTTCCCCTAAGGGTTTAGATCAGAAGTACTTCCTCTCCGTTCAATGACTCTAAAAATCCCCTAGTGATTAGATGATTATTGGAAGGTTAGCATAAAAACCGCACAGACCAGAGTTCTCCAGACACAGTTTACACTGGCAGCCAATAGATTGAAACTCAAAGCTTTTAGCTACTTTTTACTGTGGTCCACATATTTCACAAATTCAGGAAGATCAAGTCAGTTCAGTATTCAGATGGGTAGGGCCCTGCTTGGATACAAAATTTGGATCTGCATCAATTTCCAAACATGGTCTGCGGATATCTGCAGATTTCCAGGACTCTACAGATGGGAGAGTTCTACAGAACATCTATTGGGGGGCCTGCAGGAAGTGGTGCTAGTGACTAAATAGATGACACTCTTCCCCCGAACCAGCATGGCGGGATGTGACAATGTGCGGACAGAAGAGAGCATGACCACATGAAGTCATATTAAGATCTCATTTTACACACACACACACACACACACACACACACACACACACACACACGCTGAAGCCTAACATTCACCAGATTCTTACTCTCGTAACTACATTTTGCCTCCCATAAGTTCTCCCTTCAGTTTCATTAAGAAACAATATTCTACACTTCCCATCCTAAACTTGTGTTGCATTGCTGTACTGTTAGACAACTGCTGCATTCCATAAGGTCTGCAACCGCCTCTACCCGCCTCACAGGAGCATTAGGAGTTTGCAGAGTGTTTTTGAGATCCTCGGAGGAAGGGTGCTACAGGAAGGTAACGTTATTACATATACAGGATAGCGTTACTATTACCAAGTTTTGATTTACTATTGAGCTGCCATAATTTTTCAATGTAATTTATAAAGTGAATGCTATTGGGATATATGATGGCAATAGAAGTAAAGTACAGGAATTTGTTCTCCCTGAGAAAAAACCTGTAACTCCAGGTTGTAAAGGTACTTTGCAAGAGCATGTGTGTTTGGCCTAATTACAAAAGCAGAGTCCAGAGACTCAGGAGATCGTGAGTTTCACCACTCCCAGCTAAGCCATTGACCCAGGTGGCCAGAGATATTGGGCAAACCACCTCTTTCTGCCACAGTTTAGCAGCTTTAGAGTAAATAAGTTACAGATTTCCACCTCTAAAAAGAGGACAAAGTATTTGCTACATCAATATAACCTGGGCTAGATGCTCAATGTGGCAAGAGCAGTTTGTCCTACAGATACTCAACCCTGCATCACTCTCAAGATAACCTATCCCTGAGAACAAAAGCTCTTTAGTTGTATCATACCACTTCTACGCAGCCATCACTGTACTACCTGGGCACTGTTACAAATTAAGATGGAGAGCAAGTTCTATCTGGAAATAGGACAAAGATCCACCACATATCTTATTCCTCGTTCCAATGGGGGGGGGGCAAGATGAATGTCTGATTCCTCACCAGTTTCAAGTACAGCTCCACATCCTTCTCCTTCAGGGTGGAGTAAACCTTCTCCATCTTGTAAGTGATCCCACATTGAGAATCATCCAGGCTCTTAATGAAGTTGTCCCGGATCTCAGCCATTAGATTGGTGAAGCAGAAAAACGTATCTGCTTCCGCATGTTCTGAAAGAGACACACAGGAGCAGTATAACAGAAGTGCAGAAGGAAGCTGTTGCAACCTTGATAAGCTTCCCCTGCTAGACACTAACCAGCATGTGATACTGAACTCCAACCATGGGTCCCATGTGTTCTTGGCTTGCTGGGATTGAGCAGGCACACACTCCATTACAAACCCCATGTCTAACAACTTTCTTAGTAGCAGACCATGCAGTCCAATTGCCTATCTCCGGAAAGCTAGCATCGGCTCTCCCAAGCCTTCCAATACCTTGTCATGCAACCTTTCTGATCAGCCCCTCCACGCCCCCTCAGGTTATCTGTTGCTCGATTACTACCCACTCGAAAAACTGGTTTCTTGCAATTCAGCCAGTCCCTATAGCCAACTCATTGTACGGCCACAGTAAATGTTAATGAGTCTGCACGATCCTTTAACAGCTCTCTGTAGGTAGGGTCTGTGAAGCACCTGACAGTCCCCGTTAGCAAAGGTCTGATCCAATATACATGGAGCATATTGACACAGAGTTCATAAAACCAGAATTCATAAGTTTTCGACAGATAGATTTCCCAAGCTGTCACAGAAGTGCATCAGAGGATTCCCGTACTTCCCAGAAGGCTCTTTCCAAGCACTCTCTCAGAACCACCCCTTTCATCAGGGACCTGGTATGGGGAAAGCCTGTCAGTCTCCTCCTCATCTGCTCTGATAACCATTCCCTGCAACAACTGCTGCCAGGAATGGTGTAAGTCACTCAAGCACTCTAAGTTCTTACCTTTCCAGTCATTGTTGGGATCTGTAGCAAAGGTATAGTAAAGAGGCCCCACTATTTCATTCATCCCCTGGACATATGCTATCCCAGGATTCAGCTTGGCGTAGATGAACAGGATTCGTTCTACCACTTCCCAGTGAGCTTCACAGCCATTAGGCAGAACTTCATACTCACTCAATGAATTAGGAGCAGATGTTTTAAGAGGGGAACTCACCTGAAGGGTAAGGTAAACACAGAAGAAAAATTATTCTGGCACCCAATTTGCATAGGCAATACGTTTTCCATGACACAGGCATTTAACTTCAGGCACTCAGCTCCCCTGGATAATCATTAACCAACAGCAAATGCCCTTTCCAGGGAGTAATTAATCCTTAAATCCAGATGGTGGCCATGTCAGTTGTAAGACTTACTGCCATAAAATACAAAGGAAGCCAGGATGGCAAGTCTTTTCCAAGAACAAAAACTAATTCAGCAATGGACAGTTACCCTGAGTCAAAAACACAAGCTCAGTGTCCATGTGAGAGAGGACATACTATATTAGAAAGGCAGGAAGAGAAGTGATCTGTCACATTAGCAAGGTATTCATCATTCACTAGTGCTATTGTATCTGTTCTAGAATGATGCTGGGAAGTGCAACATGCATGTAGGGAAAGCAGCACTAGGCAGGTATGAGCCTGGGTGATGGGGCAACAAAATGGCAGATGAAATTCAATGCTGGTAAGTGCAAAGTAATGCACATTTGGAAAAAATAATAAGCCCAACTATATGTATACAATGATGGGGTCTAAATTAGCTGTGTCCACCCAAGAAAGATCTTGGAGTTACTGTGATTAGTTCTCTGAAAACTTCCCCTCAACACATAGCAGTGGTCAAAAAGGCTAACAATATTTTAGGAACTATTAGGAAAAGGACAGAAAGGGAGACAGAAAATATCATAATGACACTATAAATCCATTGTGTGCCATACCTTGAATACTGTCTCCAGTTCTGTTTGCCCCATCTCAAAAAGGATATAGTGGAATTGCAAAAGGTACAAAGGGCAACAAAGATGATCAAGGATATAAATTGGGTTCCATACCAGGACAGACTAAAAACATTAGAGCTGTTCAGCTTAAAACAAAAAACAAAAACTATAAATGGAGATGATCGAGGTCTATGAAAATCACAAACAGTATGGAAAAAATGGAGAGAAGTGTTATTTACCCTTCCTCACAATACAAAAACCAGAGGTTATCAAATTAAATTAACAGGCAGCGGATTTAATACAAACAAGTAGTAATACTTTTCCCACACAACTAACCTGGGATGTTGTCCTGGCCAAAAGTATAACTGGGTTCAAAAAAGAACAGGATAAGTTCAGGGAGGATAAGTCCATCAGTAGCTGTTAGCCAAGATGGTCAGGGATGCAACCCCATGCTCAGGGTGACCCTAAACCTCTGACTACTAGAAGCCAGGAGTAGATCACTCCTTAAATTGCCCTGTTCTGTACACTCCCTCTGAACCTCTGGTATGGGCCATTGTCAGAGACAGGATATTGGGCAAGATGGACTATAGTCTAACCCAATCTGGCAGCTCTTATGTTCTTATGAGTGATGTTTGCATAAGGAAGATAAATGGCAGCTGACTGCAATGCTGTCTCAAGTGTATGAATCGTATTGGCTTGTTGCATCTCAGGCTCTGGGAGACTAGATCAGTTTGTCCTCGATTATTACACCCTCTGGTCCCTTAGAGCCCAACCAGGGGAACACATAAATCAGGGGCAATAAGAGCTGTGAACACTTCCTTTGGAGCTCAGTGAACTCAAGAGAAAAGATTCTGTTCCAACAGAAGCCAGAACAAAAAACAATTCGAGAGAAAGCAGCACATCTACCTTCAATTCCCTTTGTGCTGTCAAACATGCCAAACAGCACAGTATGGAAGAACCATGTAATCAATAAAAAGAGAAATAAAACCTGTTGGATAAGCAGGAAATTTCAGGAGCTCAACACACGGAGAAAGGATAATTCCTTTCCACCTACAGAGCAGTTCAAGATCTGCAGGACTCTCTTCCTTGCCTGGAACTGTATGCTATACATGTGTACTCTTACTTGTGAGTGGATATGGGGGACTCATATAGGATCACTGTTGAGCTTGTGACATTTGTTGCAGTTAGACAGGACCAACTTGACTAGCAACTGTTAGCACCCTGTCCACAAACCAGGGTGATTTTAGCCTCTCTCTGCAGGTAGGAAGTGAGAGAGGCTTGAAGCTGTAGAACTTTTATCAGAAGTGTTCTTCAGTCAAGCCCATCCCTCTGGAGAAAGGGGAGATGTGTCACCCTCCTGCAGGAATACAAGAACCCACACCATATGTAGAAGTGGAGGAAGGAATAACTGCAGAGCATCTTTAACAAGCCAGCCTGGCAACTATCTTGGCAAGTGTGCCACGGAAGTGCACACACCTCCCCTCTCCCCATCACAACATACTCATCCCCCATCCTAGAAGCACAGGGAAAGCTTCTTGTCAGATCTTACATTTGTGACTCCACTCCGGTTTCTTGCCACTGTCTGTGACTTGAGTGTCGTCTGTTCCACCCGCTTGCGGAGAGTCTCAAACTCATTCTGGGGGTCCAGGATTAGCAAGCAGGGGTAGTCAGTTGGACGCTGGAAGAATGCCATATCAGGGTACAGCCTCCTGGGATAGAAAAAGGTGGAAACCAAATTAAAAGGGGTTTTTAGAAGCAGAGTGGTGCCATGTGAAACAGAACAGGCCTGATAACATGAAATATTCTGTATTCCTGATGCAGCAAGTACATAAATTGCACTGTTATTCCTCCCTTCTAGAGAGCCCAGTTATCTACACACACCTGACATCCTTGTCTATCTGCAGCAGCACTTCGTTGTCCTTGAAGTAAGTGTTCCATCGGCTGTCTGGGTTCGGATTGAGTGGCTGCACAAAAAGACGTCACATAAAACATGGTAAGTTCATGTTTTACTGACAAGCGAGCCTGTCACTGCTGAAAGCTGAGGTGAGGCCTTTTGGCTCTGCCTACACTGATTAGGAAAATTGTGCTATTGCCTTTCTAGTGAGAGCCATGTTTAAAGCCTGATTTGATAGACAGATGGGGGTGCTTTCTCTGGGCATCTGATACTTTATGGGCACTGGCCCACCTCAAATGAGTCAGCACACATCTGGTAGACCAGTGAAGATTATGTGGTTACTTTCAACCAGCACAGAGCAGTATGAGCAGACTCTCCCAAATCCATTCTCACCTGTCTTAGTGGATTCACTGCTGCAGTCAGGCTTCACTAACCTGTGTTAACAGGAATTCTGGTTACAGCCCCAATCAGTGCAAGGGAGATTTTCCATGTTAACCACTATAAGAGGTACTGTCACTGTATACATGCATTGCATAGTTAAAGCGATAACAGTGTAATGATTATCTGAACTCCGAGAAGCCTGACGAAACATTACCAGCTTGGGTGGATTAGTGCAAAGTTTAGTTAATGCAAGTTTACCCAAGACCGGGGAAGTGTGGAATAGACTAAGCATAGGACATCACAACATACACATAAGACTAGCTCAAATATAGGACTTTCCAAAACTGTACTAATGGAATGTAACACTCATCTGAAAGGCATTTGAGGCAAAAAACAACACAAAAAAGCAAACATTCCAAGAACTTCAAAGGTCACAGTAACAAATAAGTTGAAGCTCAGAGTATCACAGACATGCCAGGCACAGTATGAACCCTTCCAAAGATCACACTGACATAGATGACTGGCTACTAACAGGAGAGGCTGGGGTAGGAGAAGAGATGTGTGAGCAGTTATCCCACTTTGCACTTTTCCCTGACCACTTAAAAAAATAAAAATGGATCCTTCAGTGTAATAACCCTTCTCATAAGTGGCTCTTAAAGCACTTTTGCAAGGGGATTACTGTTAACCCAATTGTACAGAGGGGAAACTGAGGAACAGAGAGGTGAAGTGACCATCAGAGTCACATAGCAAATCAGTGGCAGAACTGGGAATAAAAGTCTTTTGATTCCCAATCCCATAGTCTAACCACTAGCCAATGCTGCTTCTCTTATACTCTGGTTTCAGACTGGCCCATTTTGCCTTCCATCCATGGAGAGGATTTTACAGGTTAAATGGAGAGATTCATTTTGCTAGCAGCTCCACGCTGTGACCTCCCTCCACTGAGCCTTTAATCATATTGATCCTTTACTCCCATCTGAAGTCTATTTTATAGACATGCAGCTCATTGAGGATGGCGGTGGGAAAGGGAAAAAGGAAAGGATAAGTTACCCTAGGACAGTATTTTTCAGCTTTTTTCAGTCTGGATGTCACTGAGCTAGACACCCTCATAAGGGCTCAGCACCCCATTTCTAGGTTTTCAAAATATTTTATTCTATTAAGCCAGCAGGAAGGATCACCATGGATCATCCCAAGATCCATCTGAAACTTACAAGAACTGCCTTCCGCATGAAGACCAAACTATACTTACATGGTCCTCTAAGGTCACATCCTCCCTGGAGACACCAAGGTTGGCTTTTGCTATCCCAGGCTGGATAATCATTTCCTTCAGGAATTGGGAATACAGCTCCCTTAACAAGGAGAGGAGGAAGTCATGTTAGAAACTAGAAGATAAATACAATGAAACAAAAGACATCCGCCCTGAACCCAGACAGGTGCCTCTGTGCCCCCCTGCTCAGAAAGGGAGCATTTGAACTCTTCTACGAGAATTGTCCAGCTCAACTTTGAAAGGTCATCACATTAACCTCCGGGACAGTCTGTACAATTAACATGGGGGGAGCAATACTTTTTTCCTTCCACACAAAAGTAGCTAATTTTACAGGCTCCCTTAGAAATAGGAATATTTTTTCAATGCTAATGACAGCTAAGAAGCTGTGGGCCTCTACTCCACAAGGATATTAGGGCTGGAGAGTACAGAGATCATCACCTCTGCTTCTTCAGCAAGGTGCTCCATAAGGCCTTCTCCAAAGGGAGGTAGTTCAAGAGGATCTGGACAGAAGGAAGATACACATTACTCCTTGAAGCAGAAGGTATTAACAATAAGAAGTTCAGCAAAACAAATGAGGGGGTGACCGGAATGAGAACTGGCTCATTGAGGAAGATGGAATCTTCCTGAAGAATGCCTGGTACTTTATCAAGTTGTAGCCATCAATGTCTGGAGGATACATTTTAACATCACCCTGCAAAAAGGCATAGCAAATTCCTTCCACTTAAGTGGCAAATTCAGCAGCTCAACCCCACTGGGTTCAATAGTGGGGGCTGTACATGCACAAAAGCTGTACAGACGCACCCAACAACCTGCCCAAATGATCTCCCCCACAAAAGCATTTCAGATTAGCTAGAATAAATTTCCCTGATTGTTCAGCAAGCCAAGAGCTGTTGATTCACAGTAGCCTCTTAGGTCGTGATAAGCCAATTTGTTGTGTTTTTTAAATGCCCAAAACTTTGCAGAATCAAACAATCCAGAAGGTAACTTACAGAAGACAAGAAAAGCCCCAAGCAAAACCCACCTTCCAGCAGAGGCAGTGCAGCCCACCATCAAAAGGAATCCCTGTGAAATACATCAGGCAGAGTCAATTAAGTTAGTCCCAGCCCTTTCACGCATTATGCAGCATTTACGCTGATGCTACCAAGCAAACAGGAGCACAGCACTTTTCAAGCTGGCAAGGAGTTTTACAAAGATATTGAGAAGCTCTAGGGCATACCAAAAGAAGTAAATACAGCAATTAAAAAGTGACTTGCATATCTGGCTCTTGCAAGGGAAGATGACTAGGCTAAGCATAAGGGAAAAAGTGATATGGTCCATGGAGCAAAGGAAGGAATGCTTCAGGTGAAATATGCAGATGGTGTCTAGAGTGAAGGAATTAGTGGATATTTTATAGGGAGTGAAGGAAGAAGAGTTTTTTGTCTGCATTTGAAGTTTCAGAGACCTTATATTGTACAGTTAAAATTGCCTCTAAATCATTCAAACAGTTGGTAACTCTTTTAATCACATCCCTTAGTCTTTGATTTGTGACATGCTCTGCTTTGTTAAACATTTATGACATTGGTAACTTAGTGGTAGCACAGATGATGTTTGCTTATTTAACATTAGCTAATCATCTAGTGGAGACTGACATTTTATGCTTAAGATTTCAAATTCTTTTTATCCTCTGGAAAGATAGTAGCAGCTCTGGATGAAAGCAACCACCATCTAGGCATTACACCGCACTCATGATTGTGGTATCAAGGGCTTCAGAGTGTAGACCTTCAGACCAAGTGTGGCTAAAATACGACCCACAATGCAAAGCCTAGAGACTACAGGCCCCATCACTCAGTGTTACATCTTGAACTGAGTATCTACAACTCGCTCAATCCTATTACAGCAAAATAGGTGCAACAGCCAAGTCTGTTACTGAACTGTCAATATAGGCCTGGATTGGACATTCTTGCTGTAGAAGCTTCATGGTTGCCCATGCAACGAAGTTTTGCAGAAGTCACTTACCACTAAAACAGAGTTCACGGAGCTTCTGCAGAACAATCTTGGGTTCCCCAAGGACATCCTGAAATTCTGCAATCCTACAAAAGAAGCATGGCCATACACACAAATTATATAAAAGTGACAGACTTTCAAGGGTGAGTCAGGTTATTAGGTGAAGGTATCAGAATTATATTGCATCTTGCTTTCCTGAAATGATCACAGCACAAATACCTCTGCCAGCCAGGCATCAAAGCTCCTGCCACATTGTCCCCATTGGTTACAGCTAGACATAACAGATATATACACTGAGGACTTGCCTAGACACTCAGAATAGGCAGTTACCGTTAGAAATCTGTATAGTTCTCCGGAGTTTAGGTTTGTGATGTCTCTCACTGAGTGAATCTCATCCCTGGCTTGCACTCGCTCTCTCTCACTGAATCAATCTTATCCCTGGCTTGCACTCAAGATTACTTATTTCAAGGGCACTTACATTACAAAACATACATTGTAGATAGTTACAAAAACATGCTTTGCTTTTGTTCTGATAAGGACTTTTTAATCACAGCTGCTTTTCAGTTTCAAGTACAATAAGTGAGGCAGACTACAAAAGCGAACAGCCATATGTAATAGTGCCTACCTCAGTCTCTAAATACTGAAGTTTCCCATCTTACACCCATACCGAAAGGCTGGGACATTCCAGCTTTAGGGAACCTTTGAATAATCCTCAAAGCCCCCTAATTTTTGGTGCCAGCACTTCCACAATGCTGCATTAGTGAAGCTGCACCCAAAGGGAAGAAAGCCTGTAGCTCCGTTAAACGCAGAGCCACACATCACAAACGGGCTGTAATGCTGTGCTCTGGCTCAGATTTGTTGCCCTAGGCAGGAGCCATCATGTGCTATGGAGCACCCGAACTTTTCATAGGTCAGTATGCCCCATTTCCCCCACCCCAACTGTGCAGAACAGAATCACATAGAACAGACCTATCTGCCGACACCACTTTGACCCATACACACCCCAATTTTTCTGAAGTGCCCCCCCTCCCGCCGGGAAGCCACCCCAGCATCTCACTCCTCAGCCCACACGGTGCTGAAAGCCGCCAACCACAAGCAGAGCCCCCCTCGGAGATAGGGGAAGGGGGGGGGTCTTACCCACAGCCGCCTCCCCCTCCTCCTGGCTAGGCCACCCCTCCCCCACAGGAGGGTGGGGACCAAACACACCTGCCCCAGGGCTCGGTTATGGGGGCGCCCCCTCGGCCGGGAGGGGGGACCCCTCGCCCCGGGGAGGGGGCGGGCTGGGGGGGGGACCAGCGTCCAGAGAAAGGAGGGGGCCGCTTTCGGGGCCGGAGCCCCCTCCCCCAGGGTTCCTCAGGCCCCGGCGGGCAGCGGCCCGACTCGGGGATGGGGAAAGGCGGGCCCGGGCCCCCACCTGCTCTTGTGCAGACTCGACATGGTGACTTCCCGGTTCCCCCCCCCCCCGCCGCGGCGGCCGCGCGCCCCGAATAAACGGTCCGGCTGGAAACCTGGCCCCAGGCGGCGGGAAGGAGAGCAGGGGAGGGGGCGGGGCCCTGCGGAAATAGCCGCCCCGGGCCTGGGTGAGAGGCCACGCCCCCTGCCTGGCCCCGCCCCGCCCTTGCCTGGCCCCGCCTCCCGCAGCCAGAGCCCTCACCTGCTGGGCCCTGGCTCCCTCCCTGAGGCGCTAGACTATGCTACCTTGGAGCCTGCAATGGAGGGGAGCGATTTAGATGCAGCAGCCTGGACCAGCCCGAAAGGGAAGAAGTCACCTGAATTACAGACTTGCAGCCTGAGGCAGGGGGCGTTAAGCACCTTGGGCACAGAGTAGCAGCCCTGTTAGTCTGTATTCGCAAAAAAGAAAAGGAGGACTTGTGGCACCTTAGAGACGAACACATTTATTTGGGCATAAGCTTTCGTGAGCTACAGCTCGCTTCATTGGATGCCTCCGATGAAGCGAGCTGTAGCTCACGAAAGCTTATGCCCAAATAAATGTGTTCGTCTCTACGGTGCCATAAGTCCTCCTTTTCTTTTTCACCTTGGATACAGCCACAGTGCCCAGCTTGTCCACAGGACTTGGCTAGCAAGAGAACTGGCTTTCCTTTTGAATCCTCTCCCGATAGCTATTGAACGAATTCATTTAAATGTTGTCAGAAAGAGGATGGGAACACATTTTCCCTGGTCCCGTCTGAATTCAAACCTGGCTTGTGGGCTGTCATGACAGGACTACTATTGTGATTTGTATTACAGTAGAGCCTCCAGGCCCTGTGTGGGATTGGGGCCTATGAAGAATGAGGGAGATCGGTGTATTGTTTTTTTATAAATATATACACCTCCGTTTACCTGTTTGAGTGCATAAAGTTAAATCAAAGGAGGCTGTTAGGGGAGAAGAAAGTGGGAGAAACAATTACAGAAATAAGGCTCCTTAAGAAAACAATGGGGGCTATTAATTGAGGATGCCCACTTCCTGGCTCCATCAAACTAGCAAGGTTTACTTTTTCTACTGTTCCTCACACATTCTTGTCAACTGCTGAAAATGGCCCACCTTGATTATCACTACAAAAGCCCCCCCCTCCCCCCGTTCTCCTGCTGGTAATAGCTCACCTTACCTGATCACTCTTGTTACAGTGTGTATGGTAACACCCATTGTTTCATGTTCTCTGTATATATAAAATCTCCCCACTGTATTTTCCACTACACGCATCCAATGAAATGAGCTGTAGCTCACAAAAGCTTATACTCAAATAAATGTGTTAGTCTCTAAGGTGCCACAAGTCCTCCTTTTCTTTCTAGGCCAAAGTCTAGGATGAAAAGGGATGCTAAATAGTTAAAGGACTCAGGCTTAGAAGAGGAAAGGGGGTTGAGTGAGTTGTTAGCAGCAGCTAGAGTGGAAACAAGTCTCTGTGTCAGAGAGAGAGACAGAGAGCATACTGCAGCTTCTCCCAAACCACAGATGGAGCTAATTGGGCTTACCAAAATTTGCTAGGAAAAATTAAGGTTTTGAAGAATCTGTGTGTGGATCATTTTAATCAGCTTCTGTCACAGGCTGGAGGAAAAGGGCCTGTAGGTGCCAAACACTGTTGGGCCTGTTGGGTTAACACAGCTGTTAAATAGGGGGGCTTCAGCTCAGAGATCAACAATGGAGCCTACTACATTATGAGCTTATTAGACCTTCAAACGAAACCAAGAGACTCACTGAAGGATCAGAATGGAGTCTACTAGAATTTCCACTAGGGTGTGAAATGATTCAGTTCAGCTGGGACTGCATGGCAGTCTGCATTCTGTAAGGTCATTTTTTTCACTGAATTCTCCCAGATTTTTCCTCCTTTAATAATTCAGGAGCTTTTTGGTTCCTTTCTTAAATTCAGCTGTCAACTCTGGTCTGCGCAGCCAGAATTCACTCATTTCTTGGCTCAAAGAATCCTCTGACATCATCTGTGGGTATATATCACATTTAACATATAAATATATATTTATTTTTCAATAGTGGAGGATTTCACTACACACATGGCACTTTTCATCCAGAAAGATTCCTAAGGAAAGGATCATTTCCTATTTTGCGCTCAAGCCATATAGCAGCTGAAGTTGATGGCAAAGTATTGCTGTGGCAGCATGAACTCATGGTCACATTCACTGAAGGAACACAATGAAGATGATGATGAGAAATCCATTGCTCTTCGTGAACAAAATATAATTAAACTGGAAGTATCTGAAAATGCATTCCAGGCAGTTTATTCTGTGGAAGTCTTTTGACCATGAATTTAAAAGCTAAGATCTTGCTTGCTGTGCATGTTGAAGATCCTGAGGCACTACTCAAAAGCTGGGGTGTTAGATTTTATATCCTTGGCCAATATTTCTCATTCCATCCCCTGCATTGTTGTGCTAAGGGTGAATCAATTTGGCATATTGAGACAGTCAGTCAACAAGACACAGTGCTACAGGATGATATTATGACTCGGTATTGTCATGCTTGGCAGAAACATTATCCCTCACTCGGAAGCAAACATGTCAAAATGTAACTGTGTCATGCAGCAATGTGCACCAAAGTGTCATCACAGCTGGAAGTAACGTGTATCTTAAGGTTTATTATGCTGCATCACAACATCCATGTGGTAATTACTCATGTCAGGCCAGGCCTCAGCTACAACAACATCATGCTCCAATGCAATCTCTTCACATCACACCACCTCATTATGGTGCAAAGTAAACCATCATAATCATGATGCAACTCAATATCATGATATAGAAATGTGATAACATCAGGTCACAGCATGTCATCATACCGCAACACAAGTCACTGTGGTGAAATGCAACATCATCATATGGTAAAATGCAATGTTAACATTAGGGTTGTCAATTAATCGCAGTTAATTCACGTGATTAACTCAAAAAAATTAATTGTGATTAAAAATTAATCACGATTAACCACACTTATAAGAATAGAATACCAATTTAAATTTATTAAATATTTTTGGGTGTTTTTCTAAATTTTCAATATTGATTTCAATTACAACATAGAATACGAAGTGCACAGTGCTCACTTTATATTTTTTTATTACAAAAATGATAAACAAAAGAAACAGTATTTTTCAATTCACCTCATACAAGTACTGAAGTGCAATCTCTTTATTGTGAAAGTGTAACTTACAAATGCAGATTTTTTGCGGGGGTTATATAACTGCACTCAAAAACAAAACAGTGTAAAACAAGTCCACTGAGTCCTACTTCTTATTCTGCCAATCGCTAAGACAAACAAGTTTGTTTACATTGATGGGAGATACTGCTGCCTGCTTCTTATTTACAAGGTCACCTGAAAGTGAGAACAGGCGTTCACATAGCACTTTTGTAGCTGTTGTTGCAAGGTATTTACATGCCAGATATGCTAAACATTTTTATGCCCCTTCATGCTTCGGCCACCATTCCAGAGGATATGCTTCCATGCTGATAATGCTCATTACAAATTTAACTGACACATTATTTTTTTAACTGTACTCCTTAGGTGGGGGAGAATTGTATGTCTCCTGCTCTGTTTCACCCGCATTCTGCATATATTTCATGTTATAGAAGTCTCGGATGATGACCCAGCACATGTTAATTTTAAGAACACTTTCACAGCAGATTTGACAAAATGCAAAGAAGGTACCAATGTGAGATTTCTAAAAATAGCTACAGCATTCGACCCAAGATTTAAGAATCTGAAGTGCTGTCCAAAAGCTGAGAGGGACAAGGTGTAGACCATGCTTTTAAAAGTCTTAAAAGAGCAACACTCCGAAGGGGAAACTACAGAACCCGAACCACCAAAAAAGAAAATCATCCTTCTGCTGGTGGTATCTGACTCAGATGATGAA
Source organism: Dermochelys coriacea (assembly GCF_009764565.3). NCBI lineage: Eukaryota > Metazoa > Chordata > Testudines > Dermochelyidae > Dermochelys > Dermochelys coriacea. Next base: position 13,153,144 of record NC_050083.1, on the reverse strand, counting down.
AATGAACATGCGTCAGTCCATACTGCTTTGGATCGTTATCAAGCAGAACCCCTCAGCAAGGAAGCATGTCCTCTGGAATGGTGGTTGAAGCATGAAGGGACATACAAATCTTTAGCGCATCTGGCACGTAAATATCTTGCAATGCCAGCTACAACAGTGCCATGCAAATGCCCATTCTCACTTTCAGGTGATATTGTAGATAAGAAGCAGGCGGCATTATCTCCTGCAAATTGTAACCAACTTTGTTTTTCTGAGTGATTGGCTGACCAAGAAGTAGGACTGGGTGGACTTGTAGGCTCTAAAGTTTTACATTGTTTTATTTTTGAATGCAGTTTTTTTTACATAATTCTACTTTTGTAAGTTCGACTTTCATGATAAAGAGATTGCACTACCGTACTTGTATGAGGTGAATTGAAAAATATATTTTTTTACAGTGCAAATATTTGTAATCAAAAATAAATATCAAGTGAGCACCGTACACTTTGTATTCTCTGTTGTAATTGAAATTAATATATTTGAAAATGTAGTAAACATCCAAAAGTATTTAAAATAAATGGTATTCTATTGGGTGTTTAACAGTGAGATTAATTGCAATTAATTTTTTTAATTGGGCAATTGTTTTAATTGCTTGACAGCCCGAGTTAACATGCTATAGAATGTCATCACACTGCAATAAAAATCAATGTGGCACAATGCTACAGCATTGTGGTAAGATACAATGTAATGCAACATCATCCCAACATCCTGTATTTCTGACACAACACTGAAACAATTTCATACTTCCACACTGCAATCATATTATCATAGAATATCAGCATTGGAAAGGACCTTCAAACAGGGCCAATCTCCAATTTTTGCCCCAGATCCCTAAATCACTCTCTCAGGGATTGAACTCACGACCCTGGGTTTAGCAGGCTAATGCTCCAACCACTGAGCTATTCCTCCCACCCATCCTGCTAAAATGCAATGTGGCCTAGTTGGCAAGACAATGGACTGAGTTTCAGGAGCTATGGGTTCTATTTCTTGCTCTGCCACTGACCTGCTGGATGACATTGGACAATCGCTCCCCCATCTGTGTCTCAGTTTTCCCATCTGTAAAATGGCAATAATATTATCCTCCTTTATAATGCATTTTGAGATCTCCTGATAAAAAACTGGATGTAAGTAAGAGCTAGGTACTAGTATGTCTCCACGCCAGGCCACCATCTCAGCGTGATGTCCTCTCACCACGCCGGGACACCATCAGGCTGTGATGTCATCTCACTGTGCCATGATGTCACCGTGCTGCACAAGGAAACTCTCATGATGTGATGTCATCTTGTGGCGTTAGGGAAGGCTGCAATGCGATAGGATTTCCCAGGTGCCCAGGGGATAAGGCACAGAGGGAGGTGTCACCCTTCCGGTCCGTCTGGAACCCTTCAGCTCCCCGGGGTTAGGGCGAAAGGGGCCGCCGAGGTGGGGTGGGATGGGGGAATTCTGGCCTCTGCCCAGGCAGCGGAACGTTCTGCTTGGGGATTCTGTTTCCCGGGAAAGGCAGTCTAGGGCTCCGGGCTCCGGCTGGCGGAAGTGACGGGTGGATTTGTTGACAGCGGAGGCTGTTGGGGAGGAGGGGGGCGGGAGCGGACCCTGAGGAGGACTCACAGACCCCCGCCCCCGGGGACCGGAACCGGAACGAACCTGGATCCCCTCTACCCAGGGAGCCGGGCAGGGGCCTCGGGCCAGGTGCGTGCCGGGGAGATCGGAGATAAGAGCATGCGGGGCTGGCTAGTGGTACCGGCGCCCGGGGGGGGGGGGGACCCGATCCCGGATCCACCCACTGCGGGGCCCCAATCCCCAAGCTGCCGCGGGTCAGAGACCTAGGATCCACCCCACTGCGCGGGGTGAGGGACGGGACCTGTCACAGCCACCACTGCCCCGGGGAGGATTCTTGACCATCCACCCACCGGGGATGGGCGGCATGGGAGGGAGCATTGTATCCTCTGGATCCTCGGGAGACGTGATTCCCCATTCTGGGTGACCCCCTAAGAGAGGGGTAACCGTCCCCCCATTACCAGGGATACCCAGCCAGACCCGTGCCCACTGGAAAGGAGCAAGCAAAGACCCTCCTCCTTTCCTGGGGTTGACACATGACAGAGGAGGATCCATGATCTGCACCTAAGCTATAGAGCCGATTTCCGTGGCACCTCTGCACGTCTTGAATGGCATTAAAGCAGCCCCAAAATGACTTTGGGCACTTGTGTAAATGACTCATTCATGACAATGTTGGAATACAATGTCCTGCAGGAGAGATCCTGTAAAAGGGTGTACTTGTGGCACCTTAGAGACTAACAAATTTATTAGAGCATAAGCTTTCGTGAGCTACAGCTCACTTCATCACGAAAGCTTATGCTCTAATAAATTTGTTAGTTTCTAAGGTGCCACAAGTACTCCTTTTCTTTTTGCGAATACAGACTAACACGGCTGCTACTCTGAAACCTGTAAAAGGGTGGCAGCTCTCATGAAGCTGTTTTATGGGGTGACCTTTGAAACAGATTGGGAAGAGGCACAGCAGCTCTTCCGGAGAGGCAGATGTAGGTAGTATCGCAGAAGGGAGTTTCAAGGGACAGAAAGACCTGATTTTGACAGGAACCATTCTGCAGGCTGGTGAAACAGCTCAAAATACCTTTGGAGGCCATTGTGATCTGGTGATGCACAGTGTTAATGCGAATCATAACAGGCTTTTCTGGAGATGTTTTACTGGGTGGGTGACCTTTGCAAACAGCAGCAACAATCTTGTACTGTATTTTAACTTTAAAAGGAGTATCTGCGCCATAGTCATATACAAATGGCAACCTGTTCCCTGTTTATAATCTATCTGATTTATTATGTTTGGTGTGGTCTGAGCAAAGGATGAGCACCAAAGAATTCCTAAATTCTCAGCACACTATGAATATTTTAACTGTTCTGTGCCTCATTTCCCCTATCTGTAAAATAGGGATGATATCTCCTGCATCAGTTGGGATGATCAGTTAGTACTTGGTAAGTGCTCTGGAACTGTGAAGTGCTGTGTAAATGCAATTTAAATGAGCCATGCAGTTTTCCTTCATAATGTAACCTATGCTGAGCTCTGGATTTACATTCAATCGTTATTTTAAATAATCCCTTGTGATCTGTTCATGCTAATATTTGTTATGCCCTCTTTGTCGGCAAACTCATGATGCTGAAAGCCTTGCCAGTCATCTTTGTAGTAGCAAATATGAAGGTTATGCATCTTGGCACTGAGCCACAATGAATCTGGCCTAGCCTCGAGTACCAGGCTGAAGAGAGCCTGTAATAGAAGAAGGGATTGATCTGAAGTCCAAGATACAAATTCTAACACAGGCATTCCTAAGTGTGAAAACAGCAGCACTAGGTCTCACATATGGGTGAAGCTGGGAATGTCTTAAAAATGCAGATGTATCTCATAGAGGAGCAGCACCCACAGAAGCGGCTGTTTGGATCTGGGAGACTGGAGGTGGAGGAATGCTGTGTCTCAGTTTTCTTCATTTTGATGAATGCTAAAAGGGTACTTGTGGCACCTTAGAGACTAACAAATTTATTAGAGCATAAGCTTTCGTGAGCTACGGCTCACTTCATCGGATGCTGAGCTGTAGCTCACGAAAGCTTATGCTCTAATAAATTTGTTAGTCTCTAAGGTGCCACAAGTACTCCTTTTCTTTTTGTGAATATAGACTAACACGGCTGCTACTCTGAAACCTGCTAAGAGGGTGGTGTCTTGGCTGATGGCTCTAGCCAGCATGGGGCACATTGGTTAACAAGCCTGTTTTAAATAACTCTGTCCCTTTGGATCTACCCTCTTCCAAGATGGAAGGGGATCTGCCAGGGTGGGAAATCAGTACTCGACTTGTGCAGCTGGGTTATAGTGGTCTCTTGGTCACTGAGTGCGTCACTGTTTGGATCCTCTGCACATCTTCCTCACACACATCCCTGACCTTTCACACATACCAGGCAGTTAATTGCCCACCTTGGAAACCATGGGTGACAATCTGGTAGCCAGGTAGACAACCAGCCAGCCAGCTGAGTGGTCTAGAAGAGCCCACACCTTATGATTATGGCTAGGCAGTATCTCTAGTTTGCTTACAAATATGGCGCCTATTCTTAGTAAAAGCATGCAACATTGTGTTCCCATCAGAGATCCCCTTATTTCCCCACTCCCTGTCCCCTTGTGCTCCTAGTTAGGAACTTCAGGGCAGGATCTTCTATTTTTGTGTTTGTACAGTGTCCTACACAATGGGGCCCAAATCTCAGCTGAAGCTTCTGGGCACTACTCTAATACACATAATGGTGAGTGCTCTTCTGTAGTGATGCTTTACTGTGACAGTTTAATCTCTATCCCCTAGATTAGAGTGCGGTGCCTTTTGCATATGGTAATAGTGGTGGTTCTTGGAAGCTAAGGGCTTAAAGCACAGATCGTTTCTGCGCCCCAGTTCTATGAAATATCAGAGTCATCTGATTACATTGCAGTAGCATTCAACGGTGCTAATCAGGATTGGGACCCTATTGCACTAGACGATATACAAACATATAGAAAGACACAGTCTGTGTCCTCTGCGAACTGGACTGAGACCCACCAACTCATTTCACATCCCTTTAGCTCCTTATACTGCACCCATCACCGGGGTATTGGAGCCATCAAGCCGCCATTGGGAGGTAATGACATTCAGTTGCTACCAACATGGCCCGGAATAGAATTGTGTGACCTGCAAGACCATCACTAGAAGTGAAAGGCTGCATCTCCCATTACCATCGTCTGAATTAACCAGATCCTATAAAAGATTTTTGTTGATTGCTGGGTTTAATTTTCTTTCTGTAAAGCCCATTTCTAACTGTTCTCATTCTGAAACATTTCTGTACCTTGGGCACAAGGTAGCTTCTGGGTAGAAGATAGACCCCAACCTGCTTCTCCACCGGATAGTTTATTAAATGGGTTTTATGTCAGAATGCAGTAGGTTAAGATGAGAGTTTTGCATTTGAAATTTTGGGAGGGGATTCTGCCCGTTGCCTGGATATTTTATTTCCAGGGATGTTCATGGAAAGGAGAAGACACAAACCACTTCATATCATCTGATGCTGAGAATCAGGTACAAGCAGATCCACAATACAGGAGCCAAATTCAGCCATAGTTTCTGCTCTTGCTGAAGTCAGTGGAGTTGCACCCACTTACACCAGGCCCAGATTTGATTCAAAGAGGCTACTGTGGAAACTAGGGCTAGACTAGGTGGACGGCTGTTCCGAAACAAAGAGCAGTTCTGCTGATCTCTGCCTTTTTTCTTGAGTCGTTTTCCATGTAGGGTTAATTACTTGTTTGGCTCTTGTTCCTGGCACTGAAGTGCATTCTCTAAAGGAGAATTAATGAGACACAGAAAGAAGAACGGAGTTTTGATTTGCAACTCCTGCTGCCACCTAGGTTGCACAGAAATCTGTCCTGAAGCAAAGGGAGGGATCAGAAGGCTGGAGCCTGGGCTGATAGGAAAGCTAAGCCACAGCTGTGCTCCTGTCTCCCATGGGGACCATTCAGTTCCTGAATCTGAGTGGTTACCTCATCCCTGAAGTCATGGTCAAAGCAGCAGACTAATTGACTGGAGCTTTTGAGGGGATGGGGCTGGTTCCTGATTGATCTACCTGCCTGATCCATCTGACTGGTGCCTTCCTGTGGGGCAGTGGCTACAGTGGAGAATCCAACTGGAGTTAAAACAACGAGGAGTCCTTGTGGCACCTTAGAGACTAACAAATTTATTTGGACATAAGCTTTCGTGCGATATAACAAAGTGGGTTATATCCCACAAAAGCTTATGCCAAATAAATTTCTTAGTCTCTAAGGTGCTACAAGGACTCCTGGTTGTTTTTACTAATACAGTCTAACATGGCTACTCTTTTGAAACCTGTCAAAATGCAGTTGGAGTTAGTTATAACATGGTGATGGTGAAGAAAATAGCCTGGGAATCCTTTAAGGAATGAATCCTCATGAGAGGAGGGACAGGGAGAGAGACTGAGTCAATATGTTTGCTGTTTTGTCCTTCTGCACTGAGTATGCTGCTCTCTGGAATCCCATGAGGAAAAGCAAAGACTGGATGTTAAAGACATTTTGCAACACCTTCCAGAGCAACAGCTGCTCAGCAGAGGTGGGACTGGAGAGAAGGAGCATGGCCATCAGACTCCTCAGTGGCTATGATCACTACTTGCACAGTACTTTGGGGGTGGAATCAGCTAACTCTGCACCTCAGCTGTCAGTAATTATTTGGGGGGCTCTAGGTGATAGCCCTGGGTTTGAAGCATAGGCCTGGGAGTCAGGAGATACGAGTTCTATTCCCAGCTGTGCCATAGATTCCATGCATAACTTCAGACGAATTTGCTTCAACTCTCTGTGACTTGGTTTTCCCATCTATCTATAGAAATGAGAGAATAGTTCTATTTCCCAGGGTGCTGGTGGTTAATTCATGGTTATAAAGTGCTTTGAGAACCTTTGATGAAAGCTGCTATAGAAGAACGGTCTCAGGCACCTAACTCTGTCTCTGGCACAACCCAGGTAAGTTATTGGTGCTCGTGGTCATCTCGGGTTTTCATCGCTTTGCTTTTCCCATGTGGGAAAAGTTATAGCTAAAGGAAGATGGGGGTACAAGATCCCACATCAGTGATGGTATGCAGCATGTAACCTCAGTGTTTATTGTGCACACACAAGAAAGCAGTGCAAGGCCCTCTATAAAAACCCAAATGAGACACTAAACATGATGCAAATGCTGTGCTGTATGGAAACGAAGACAGCAGAGGATTCAAGAGAGAGCAGATTTCTATCGCTTTGTGGGTGATATCCTGGTCTGGCTCAAGCTGGAAGCAGAAGCAGGGAGAGAAAGATGTTTTAACTGCTGCTCGGTGACCCCCTGCTGGCTGGTCCATGAGGCACCATTAACAGGGTACCACAGAGGAGCCTTCTCCTTTCCTCCCAGATGTAGAGTGCAGCTGTGGATCAAGAGTGTGGTCTGGAGTTGTGCCTTATTAGGAAGCAACTAGCCAGGTAGTTGGAGAGGGTGGCTTGGGACACAATCCTCAGGGGTGTACAGATGGGCCTGGAGCAACATAGGCAATCTGAAACTGTTAAGACAGGGTGCAGATTAAATGTCTGCCCCTGAAGGGGAAGATGCCACAAATGCCTTTTTAGCTGTTGCCCTTAGTTTCAACACTTGTCAAGAAACTTCTTTCTGATGTTTAGATGGCAACAGCTAACAAAACTTCTGTATGGTACAACCTTATCTAATAACCACCCATCTCATGCACTTTCTGGCTGAAAGTATCCACAAGGTTTCTAGTGCCTGTTTTTTGCTTCTATACAATGTATAAAGAAGGCCTGAAAGTGTTTATTTAAAAAAAAGTTTTGGTTTTGTGTGTGCCTCTGATTTTACACTAGAAATTCAGATGTCTGTCATGGCCATCCCAAGAGTCAAGAGAGTGAAAGCTGAGCAGTGGAGAAGGGAAGGGATTTTTAGTACAGCTGCTTAAAACACTTAACTCCAATAGCTAATGAAAATTTCAGCAAAAATATGTTTTATGTTAAAGATTTGCCCTCATTCGTGCTCTCTCTCACATCCTCCTTCAAATAATATGTGATAAACATTTCTGAGACTCCCAAGAAGTTCTCCTGCAACAGCAGGGAAGACCAGACTTTGCATTTCTGATATTTCTTAGGTGAAAAACAAACAGGAAAAACCCTCAAACATTTCTGACTGTCTTTATCCATTGTAAAGTAAAACAAAGCCCACAGCCCAATTCTTTTTACAGGTCAGCTTTAAAGCCCCAGCTCCTCTGAGAACCTGATCCTGCAAATGCTTACACATGGGACTGCTCACAAGTAATATTATTCATGCGTATATGTGACTACAGGATCAGACCCTTCATTGTATTAAAAATAATGTCACTGCCCTGTTCTTGTAACTGTATCTCTGTGCCTACATGGAGCCCCATTGACTTTGCAGGGGTTCACTCACATAGAGTCCAGTTGGCTTCATTAGGGCTTTATGCAGAGGTAGGAGTCTGCCCATAAGGGAACAATTGCAGGAATGTGGCTTTTGTTACTGACAAGACCTCAGAGAAATAAAATGGAGGGAAGTTATAAAGATTGATCTTTCTCTCCTATGTACACTTTGCATTTCACTCAGCTTGGAAAATAAAAGTAGACCAATCAGTTTGGTCTCTACTCAGTTTCATATCCTGCTTCTGGGGTGCTGGTATAATGCTGTGGGTTTGGAGCTTTCAGCACTGCAGGGGAAGGTTCAAATTAAGTACAAAGCAAAGTAGTTTAACTGAAATGAAAATAATAGAATCCTAGATGTTAGAGATGGGGCAAGCTGCTAGGTCCCATCAAGTCTGCGTGCTGGATTGTGCCCTAGAGTATATTTTCTAGTGATCTGCTCAGTCTAGTTTTATGTGACTCAATCAATGTGGCTTCCCCCACTTCCCTCTAAGAGGCTCATCTTCAGACAGATGCAGCTCACTATTTGGAAGCTTTTTTATAATGTTTAACCTAATTAATGAACATGGGTCCCATTAACTAACTAACCTTTATAGTATCAGGGAAGCTTGGGGATTATTATTCCCATTTTACTGGTGGAGAAACTGAGGCATAGAGAGGTTAAGGGCATTATTTGCAAATGGCCAGACATCTGCAATTCTCTTTGCCATCAACAGGAGACTGGTCCATGAACCTAGCCATCAGTGTCCCCCTAAGTACTGGCAGATTTTCAGGGTACTTTCCAAAGTACTTTTCTTTTATCTGATTGTCTTTCGTCTGCCTGCAGATGTCCTAATGTCACTGTAAATCCAGCTGGGAATCTTCTGAGGTTGGGGGGCAGGGATCCCTTGAATTGAAAAGCTTCCTTCTGCCAGAGTTCCCTGCTCCCCCTGCCCACCACCGCTATTCCCTGAAGATGGCATCTGACAGCCCAGAGTCGCTGATGACATTATGCACAGACTACTGCCTCCGCAACCTGGAGGGAACCCTCTGCTACCTATTGGACAACGAGACTCTCCGGCTTCACCCCGATGTCTTCCTGCCGAGTGAGATCTGTGACAAGCTCGTCAATGAGTACGTGATTGGCTTGTGTAGGTGCTGCTGTCCATCGGGGATGGAAGCTGGGGAAGAAGTCAGGACTCGAGGGGAGAGATGCATACACTTTACACTTATTTCTGCTTGATTCTTACATTAGAAATGTAGCTTTTGTCTAGCTTGTTTTTCCTGGAAAGCTTTATGATTGACTGGAGAACAAATAGGGATGTGCCCTTACAGGCAGCATGGCAGGGAAAACTGATAGTTGGAAAGAGATCTATGTTTATACAGCACCCACCACAATGGGGTCCTGGTCTATCTCATTTTCTGGTCCTTCAGGGAGAGCTCCAACAAACTCAGAAAGATTTAGTAGCTTAGAAAAAGTAGTGGGGGAAAAAAGGGGAAACATTGTTTTTTAAATTGAAAAATTCAAACCCCAGGGTGGAAAATAAAGAAAAATACTTATTTTCTTGGATCTCTTTCAGTTCCAAGAATCTTGGGTGTTACTTGTAACAACAGTAGGAAAGAAAATGTTGAGATGCAAGTGTGATTGTTATATTAGTGAGGTATTAGACCTGGGGCTTGATTCTCCATTGGCTTTAGGCACCACTATGCTGCATTACAGTATAGAGGGCCTTTAAAGTCAGCAGATTCCACCACCATCCCAGCCTTGTCCAGGGAATGCCCGTGGTGTCAGTGGGCATTCCCTGGACAGGCCACCCATGGGCTATCCCAGGAGATCAGAGGGAGAGTCTTTCACACACGCACGCTTTCTTGTGGCTATAGCTGTGATGAAAATCCTCCCAGGTGTGCCTATATCAACCCCACTGATGAGCTAACCCTGTTACCTCTCACATAGGTATGTGGAGCTGGTGAATGCAGACAGCATCTTTGAACCCCATGAGAGCTTCTTCACCCTGTTCTCAGATCCTCGGAGCACCAGGCTAGCCCGAATCCATTTGCGGGAGGATGTAGTGCAGGACCAGGACCTGGAAGCCATCAGAAAGCAGGTGGTATTGCATTTATGTCTTCCTGGCTGTCACTCTACAGCAACCCACAGCAGGGACCACTCACAATGCTCAGGGAGAACCATAGATTTCTTACTACCTGCTTTATCAGAATCCTAGCTGTGGGAGAACTTGAGGCTTCTCCATCCCCAGCCTTTCACAGCAGGAGTTGCTATAGGGAATGGAGTGGGAGCACTGGCTCTGTGGGAGCTCAGAGGACTCTAGTCCTAATCCTAATTGCTCCCAGAAGGAGCCACTGTAGGGAACAGTGTGGAAACACTGGCTGTGTGAGAGCTGAGCACTCCAGACCCAGCCTTTCCCAGCAAGAGTTGCTGTAGGGACTGGTGTAGGAACACTGACAATGAAGTAATTCTAACATTTTGGCTTCTTGCTTCCAGGACCTTGTTGAGCTGTCCCTGATTAACTGTGAGAAGCTGACAGCCAAGAGCCTGCAGACCCTACTGAGCTTCAGCCACACTCTAGTTTCTCTTAGCCTCTTTGGCTGCAGTAATCTCTTCTACGAGGAAGAGAACCCAGGAGGCTGTGAAGACGACTGCCTGGTGAACCCTACTCGCCAAGTCTTGGTCAAGGACTTTACCTTCGAGGGCTTCAGCCGCCTGCGCTTCCTGAACCTGGGCCGTATGACTGAGGGGGTGAACGTGGAGACATTGCTTCGGCCTTTGGCCTCCCTCACTGCCCTGGATCTCTCTGGGATCCAGCTCAATGATGTGGCATTTCTGACCCAGTGGAAGGACAGTCTGGTTTCCTTAGTGCTTTACAACATGGACCTTTCAGAGGAGCACATCCAAGTGATCTCACAGCTCCGCAAGCTCAGGTCAGCAGATGCCTCCCTCCTCACTTGTTCTTTCTCCACTGGGAGTTGCAGGTGCTCAGAGCTGCTCAGGAGTGAGCCCCTATGGTGATTTTCTGAGAGCATTTTCCCCATCCCAGATCTTAGGTTTGTGGTGGTGGAAGAACTGAACTTTCCCTCAAAGGCACTTGATCATTCACTTCCTTTGCATCTCAAAGCCCTTGCTGAAGCCCGTAGAGGTTTTTCCTGCATAAGGACAGCAAGATCAAGCACTCAGAGGGGGCTCCCTATGTTTATACCTGATCCTCAGTCAAAATTACTCCTGGTCTGTGGGCACACTTGGATGTTGGTATCACAGCAATAATTGCAGTGTGAAACCAAAACTGACTCCCATAAGTTGCTTATCGAATGAGGAAGTCCAATGTTTAAGCCTGACTCACAGATAAGAGAAAAATTTAGCAATCAGTGGTTGGCTTGAATCATCTGGTCACTGAGCACCACCAAAGTCCATTGAATGTGAAATAAGCAGCAGATCTTACTGCTCTGAGCGCAGAGTTAGAGAAAGAGGATGATCCAGGAAACAATGTCATCCAAAGTAGGCACCCCTGGCCTACCAGTGAGAATTAGTGCTGTCACATGACTCCATAGCTGCAAACATCGAGCACCACAATCACCAGCGAAACTGCACATTTGATACTAGGAATAGAATGCAGGACTTTCTGGTCCAAAACCACAGGGCTTCACCATTCAAATTAAAGGAGCCTCTCCACAGTCTTATCACTTATAGTCTCTGTAGGCTGTGGTTACTAGGGGGCACCATGTTCATACACATTAGACGTGTCAGAGAAGCACCAGAGGTAAAATTTTCAAAAGCATCCAAGTGACTTAGGAGCTAAGTCCCATTTTTAAAGTGATGTAAGCTCCTAAGTCCTGCTGATTTTTGTTAACTTCAACTCTTAAGTGCCCAAGTCACTTTAAAAATGGGACTTAGGCTCCTAAGTCACATACACCCTTTAGAAAATTCCAACCTATTAAATCTTTAATCACTAATGTGCAACCCAGTCCCTCTCTCTATCTCTCACACATTCTGGTAAGGACGTACCTGACCATCTGTCCAGTAGGGGGTACTGGAGCCACCACATGCCCCCTGTGGGTAGGCAGTTGTACTGATGAAGTGTATTACTATTATTACATGGTTTATTAACTTAATTTTATGTTGTGTTTTTCATATAACATCAAACATTTAAAAGTGTAGGGCAATGGTGCTGGTGTAATAGAGATTATTAAGATCTCTGTACAGTGTCATGGATACAACAATATCCAGGCTGGAAAAGAAAGAGACAAAGGGAGGAATCAGAGAGCTTTTGTCATTCATTTTGGAAGATGAGGTAACACACCTTTCTGGGGATGAGAAGATCTGGTGCAATTTGAGCCCCAGGTAGAAGATATGTAGCCAGTTCCATGGTTAGAGAAATGATCAGATGCCTGTTTAAGATGAAGACTGGGAAGGTAGGTTGCTCAGCCTACAGTAGTTGCCATTCTGGTTATTTAGCTGAGTAATTCTTTATACTCCATTTTGGACAGGCCCCACCAGGGATTTGTTGGTGTATAATCCAAGGGTACTGCGTGCACTTAGGTTATACACAGGACTCCATCCTGCTGCTAGTTCCACAGAGTCACATCCCTGTATCTTGGAAAACCAGCATTTGTGCTTGTGAATGGTCTCTGCAGGGCTGGGTTTGACCTGGAAGGATGGGGGAAGCCCCACGTGATGCTCTCCAGACTCTTAGATGCTTGCTCTCATTTTTCAGGCACTTGGATATTTCCCGAGACCGCCTGTCCAGTTATTACAAATTCAAGCTGACCCGGCGGGTGCTGAGCCTGTTTGTGGATAACCTGGTAAACCTCTCCTCACTAGATATCTCAGGGCACACCATGCTGGAGAACTGCACCATCTCAAGCATTGAGGAGAAAGTGGGTCAGACAAGGTAAGGCTAGAAGGCCAGGCAGGGATGGAGGTCACTGTGGATCTGTGGGAGGGGAAATTTCATTGAAAGCTGCAGCAAAGACAAATCTCTCTCTTGGGCTTTAGAATTCTTTAGAATTATTAATAATAACAACAAGAAAAAGAGATTTGTCACCAATTTCTAGTGACTCTAAAACCTCTCTCCAAGTGGGATTGATCACCATGGATGAGAGCTTCAGAACAGTCGTTAATTAATCCTACCTGGCTTTCATTCACATCCACATAGATTTTGCAGCTGTCCTTTTCCTTATACATTAGCCACATACTGACAGCTGTAAAAATAGTTTATATATCATCCACTTCCCTCCAAAAAGACCACAAACTGTACTCAAATAACTCTTGTCCACCACTGAAATGCAGTGAGTTCAGGGGAGGAGCACAGCTTCCTACATCAGCTTCACTACACAACAGTTTTTAGAAGTGTTAGCAAAGAATTATTTCTGCAGTTGAAATAACTGCAAGTATTTTAAGGAGCTCAAATTTACAATGCTAATATTGAGATTTGTCAATACCATCCCCAATGAGAGCCTAACTTCCTTATGCCCCTTTGAAAATCCCAACCACCATCTACAGGGAGCACTCTTATCTCTCGCTCCAAATCAGCCAGGAATTTTGCCCTCCCATATTCTGAGCTGTTACAGTGTGAAAGCAAAACTGCTGTGCGTAGCACTGGCTTCTTTACAGAATTCGTGGAGAACGTTGGCTGTAGATCTTCAAGGAATACCGGCGGTGATGCAGCAATCACTGCTGATAGTGTTCTGAGTCAATTCCGACCCAATGCTTCATTGTAATGAGAGGGATGTTGAGCTGATGGCGATCCTTCAGAGGAGACATAAAATCAGGTTCCTGACTATTTATGATCATTAGAAATCCCATCGCCCTTTTTGTAACAATCAGTTGTATCCCTAGCCAAACTTGGGTAACTATAGTCTCCCTGCCTGAATTCCTACCGTCGTTTCTGTTGGACACATTCACTTCTTGTGCAGACCAGTAGGGATCATCTGTGATGAAAGGTCCTATCGAGGAGTATGATGTGACTGCCTTTAAAGATGCGATTGTCTTTAAGAAACCCTAAATAGGATTTTGATGGGATATGACTGAATTTAGACCCAGTTACTCTGGTTTGTTGTGAAGCGTAATCAAAGCAGGCAGGAAGCTCTGTAACTATCTCTGTGCTGGAGGCAGCTGAATAAGCAGAGCTCAGACATGGACAATCTCTTCTTTTCCCAGCATTGAGCCATCAAAGAGCAGTATTGCCCCCTTCAGAGATCTGAAACGACCGCTTCAGTTCCTGGGCCTCTTTGAGACCTCTCTTTGCCGTCTGACGCATATTCCAGCCTACAAGGTAAAGGGCCAATGGGAAAATTCTCAAAAAGGGTCTGAAGTTAGAGAGTCTGCCAGCATATCAGAGCTCTCAGGCTCTGTGGAAGTGATCCATGTGCCTTTTGAACTTTGGGTCCCCCTGTTGGAAGAATGCTGCAGTGGTGCAAGGTCCGTGCCCCATGCAATGTATGTGAGGGCTAAAAACAGCCGTTTAGAAAGGATCCTAGGATCCTGGTAAAGACACACATGCACCCTGTCCATTCCCCACCCTGCTTGTAGCACAAAGGGCACTCGACAACAGGTGTCTGAGGCTTAAGAAGAAGTAGCCATATATAACTCTGCAAAGAGATACCACCCTGCCCTGCAGGAACCACTTCCTGCAAGGTTGGGCTGAGAGGTAACTCAGCCTGTGTGCTGATATCTTGGGCCTCATCAGAATGAATCCTGCTAGCTGTATAGAAAAGGGCTGAGAGAGTGCATGCACCATTTGAGCTGCCACGTACAGACTCCTCTCCCTGCGGATCCCCCATTCTCTTGCTGGCCTCTCTCTTGAACGACCCCCTCCCTTGCTGGTCTCTTCCTCTCTGGACATGATTTTTTTCTTTCCTTGCTGCCAGGTGAGTGGGGACAAGAATGAAGAGCAGGTGCTGAATGCTATCGAGGCATACACTGAACACCGGCCCGAAATCACATCCCGGGCCATCAATCTCCTTTTTGATATCGCCCGCATTGAGCGCTGCAACCAGCTGCTGAGAGCACTGCAGGTGAGCACACAGGCACTTACCCACAGGCAGTGCTCAGCTCCCTTGAGCACAGTCAGATTTAGGGGGAGGGGGATTTTACAGCACAAAAATCAAACCTTTCCCCAGGACTTAGGGCTTGATCCAAAGCCTATTAAAGTCAAAGGAAAGATTCCCATTTCCTTTGGCTTCAGTGGGTTTTGGATCAGGGTCCTAAAGAGGAACTTCCAGTAGCATGATGGAAATAGGGTCCTTGATTTTAGGAGGTGTCTTATGATCTCATTGAACGACTGTTCCAGCTGTGCCTGTGTGCTCTTCGTCCCTTGAATGCTTGTATTGGTCTTTTCCTGCGTAATGGTAACGGTTACATGAGGGCCCAGCTGGGACTAAATGGCACTAAAAGCTCCCGTTGTTTCTTTGTAGCTAGTGATCACAGCTCTCAAGTGTCACAAGTACGATAAGAACATCCAGGTGACTGGGAGCGCAGCCCTTTTCTACCTAACAAATTCAGAGTATCGGATGGAGCAGAGCGTGAAGCTGCGGCGTCAGGTGATCCAGGTGGTGCTGAATGGCATGGAGTCTTACCAGGAAGTGACAGTAAGAGCTCAGTCAACTTCACCATGCTCTCACTGTTCTCCCTCTTCCCTTTCTCCCAGTAATAGGCCATTTCCAGTACTTTGTACCTTCTGGGCGCTTTGACCCTATTGAATGTGTACCACGGCATGCGCTAGAGAAGCCGTTGCCTATATCTGGTCATGAATTCATTTTATGGGTGGGTGGGTGCAATTTTATGTGGGACCTACATTGTACATGTTATGGCGACGTTGTTCTGTAGTAATACGGGGGAAGAAAGAGGTGATAATGGTGCATGTGTATTTGTGGCAAAGGTGACTGGCTTAGGATTGCATGTGGACTGTGCAGATGGTGGTGGGGTTGGGTAGCAGATGGACAGTGTGCATGCGGTGAGAGGGTTGAGCTGTAGGCTGGTGAAGCTATGGTGTGGGGAGTGCATATGCAGTGTGGTGTTGGGTTGGAGAGTGATGCATGTGTGTGTGGTGTTTGTGTTGAGATGGAAGACAGTGACAACGCTGTGTGGCATCTGTACATGTGCTTATGGGGTTTTGCACATACTTGTAGGATGATCCGTCTTTTCAGCCCACCCACAGCTTGCTCTGCTTCCCCCCGGTAGGTGCAGCGGAACTGCTGCCTGACGCTGTGTAACTTCAGCATCCCAGAGGAGCTGGAATTCCAGTACCATCGTGTCAACGAGCTGCTGCTGAACATCCTGAACCCTACTCGGCAGGATGAGTCCATCCAGCGCATCGCTGTACACCTCTGCAATGCCTTGGTCTGCCAAGTGGACAATGACCATAAGGAGGCTGTGGGCAAGATGGGGTTTGTCATGGTTGGTATGGTCCCAGGATGGCTGCTAATTCCTACCCCAGACTGGGCTAGAGTCCTGTGTGAACATACTTTCTGAGACTTCCACTGGACGTGTCAGTGGAGTAGGTCCAGTAACTAATCCAGCCCCCGAGGGTCATAGAAAAGTATTGCAGTCAAGGAAAGCTAGAGTCCTAGCAGTGCTGTCCTATCATGGAATTCACCATCCTTAAGCTGAGCCCCTTGAAAACGTGCCAGCAGGAGAAGTTATTGCTTCCTTGATGTGCTATTAGAGTTAGTGTTTGTTTGAGGGCAGGGGAGGAGGCATGATCTCAACACAAAGCCAGGAGTCACGACTCCTGAGTTCTAATCTTGGCTCTGCTACAAATTTATCATGTGGCCTTGGGTAAGCCCTGTAACCTCTCTGTGCCAGTCTCTCCATCAGTAAAAGGTAGACCATCCCAAAGAAAAGTAATGTTGGATGGGGTAGGCTTCACACTGGGCAGTATTGTTTTCCTCCTCATAAAAAAAAGTTGTTTCTGCAACTAGCACAATCCTCTTGTGAACAATGTAAGGGTTTTCATTTGGACATGTCTGAGTAACAACCTTGCCCCTGCTTTTCAATACAAAATGGCCCAGCAGGTCAGGAAGGCTCTCCTGCCTCCCCAGAGATAGGAAAAGCTGCTGCCCATTTGGAGATAATAAAATATGCAGAACCTTTCCATTGTGGTTACTGCATGGACAGCACTTCCAGTGTGCCAAGAGTCAGACCTCCCTTCACACCTTCAGTTACATAGATTGGGTGGACATGTTTCTTTGTCTCACTTGATAGACAACACTGTCCAAGTAATGGACCAGAAATTGTGCATATAGGTGTATGTACACAGTTTTGGGTGGTTTCCAAGTCCCCCGAAGTCCCTACAGGTAGTCACTCTGCTCATTTTTTGACATAACCATAATCTCTTCCTGGCTTTAACTCTCCTGCCTCATTCCAGTTCCTTATCCTCCTCTTCAAGACTCTGCTCGGGTCCTCTCCCATACCTCCGACCTCATCTCCTCCAACAAAATTTCCTATACCCCAAGCTCTTCCCTGTCTTTCCTTTGGTCTCCTTCACCCACTCTTGACTTCATGGCTCCTTCCATGCTCCCCCTTGAGTTTGCAACAGCATCCCAGTTAAAGTCCACCAACTTCTAAGGACCCATCTTTTTCATGAAGCTATAAAGAGCACACACCAGACTATTTATTTCTCATTGGGCTGTTCTGTACCGAATTCTGCATTTTTGTGCATTTAGCTGTTTAGGCCAGGGACTTTGTTATCTGGATGGTACAGGTCATCCGTCATACTGTGCTGTGTGAACCAGTGGAATCGTTGTTTATACAGTGCCATTGAACCAGAGAAAATAACACTAATCTCGGAAGGGATGGGAGGGGTGTTTACACCTTGTGAATCAGATTCCAGATGCATAGAGCCAAATCCAATCCATGAGTAAGCATAACTGCCGTTGACTTCGGTGAGAGCTGTGCCAGACTATGCAAGGGTTGAGTTTGATGTTATTTTAATCTCTGTGATTCCTGGCCTGTTCCCAGACATGCTCTTACACTTCTCATGCCCTCTTCTCTCTGCCCACAGACCATGCTAAAGTTGATTCAGAAGAAGCTGGTAGATAAAACAGTAAGTGTTTCTTCTTAAAATCTGTAAGCAAAATATACTCCAGTTATATTCAGTCTGATCCTGAGGTGGAGAGGTCAGCCCAAGGGTGCTAGGAATCCAGTCACATTGCACCAGCAATTTTCCAGGTGTCCCCAGAGGCTTGTGGGGACTTGGCTCCTCTGAACAAACTGGATAATGGTAATGTTTGTGCTGGTGGGTCTGAACTCAATAAAAACTGGTCTCTTCCAAGGTGACAGCAGTTCCCCATCCTTCTGATTAGTTTGCACTGGGCTCCTGTATTACAGGCACTCTGTCTTCAGTTGCCTGTGTCACATACTCCATTCCACTGTTTTACTGTCTCCTTCCCTCTGGCTCGACAGTGTGATCAGGTAATGGAGTTCTCCTGGAGCGCCCTGTGGAATATCACAGACGAAACCCCCGATAACTGTGAGATGTTTCTCAACTACAGTGGCATGAAGCTCTTCCTGGAGTGCCTGAAAGTAAGTGCTGCCCAGTATCCTCTACACCAGAGGTTACCAAACTCTTCTTATTGTGTACCCCCTTCCAGATCTACCAGCTACCTGTGGACCCCTACCCTTCTCATTGCTGATATTTTTTGTGTGCTCTTTTTAACACTACCTGTCTTTAGCCATCTGTCCATATTTCACTATTACATATAGATATAGTGTGACAAGTACAACTGAAAAAAACCCTGACTAAGTTCTGAGTTGCTGGGAACTCAGCCCACGCTATATGGTGATTGGAGTGGAGGGTTCTGTAAATCAACATCTCTGTTTCTGTATTCTCATTGGTACATCTTGAAGTAAATTAACTATCCTATTTTATTTAACAAATTCCCACAGAGTTTTAAAGCTTCGACTGAGTAGCCTATTATGAAAATGCAATGAATAAAATAATTTAATAAATAAAATCCACCATTACACAATTTCTCATGAGTAGCCCCCAGAAATATGGTATGCATACCACTGTTTAGGAATGCTCTCCACTGTCACATTTGGGACTGAGTTCTGGCTCATCTGATCCCTGCTGAAAGCTTCATCTGTTGCACAAATAGAAAGAAGAAAAGACTTATACACATTCTGCCCATTCCCCCTCCACATACATACATCCTATGAGCACAAGGAAACAGCACACTTCTACCTCATTTACTCTCTCTCCCACTCCCTGTCCTGTCCCTGGAGATGCATTTCCCTCTAGTGGCCATGTCAAGCAGTGGAGAACTGTCGCTTGCTTTGCAGTGGTTTGGTTCTCTCCCACCTGTCATGTGTTTTAAATGCTAGAAACCTCACCACACCAAGAGGAGAGCTCCATTCCTGATTGCTGGGAAATAGTCTGCTTTCCTGGATTTGCTGCATCATCAGTCACAATGGTCATACTTTTGTTTTACACATGTTCTTTGTTTCCTCAGGAGTTCCCAGAGAAGCAGGAGCTGCACCGTAACATGTTGGGACTTCTGGGAAATGTGGCGGAGGTGAAAGAGCTCCGTCCACAGCTCATGACCTCCCAGTTCATCAGTGTGTTCAGGTTGGTGCATCACTGATCAAGAAGCAGTATGGTCTAATGGTTAGAGCCATGGACTGTGAGCCAGGAGACCTGGCTGCTCTTCCAGACTGCCACTGAGTCACTGTGTGACATAGGGCAGTCACTTACCATTTGTGCATCAGTTTTCCCCCTTGTTAAACAAAACGAAAAAAGCATAGTGGAACTCGCCCAGTTTGTAAAGTGCTTTGGAATCTTCAGAGGATGGCTGCAATCTAAATACAAAGTATGATCTATAAAACCAGTTTGGGAAGCTGGTGTTTGTCAAGCTGTTTTGCATAGGTTGCTGTGTCAAGTCATAATCTCCTAACTGGACTGATCTGATGAGCTCTGGTTAAAGTTCACAGGGGCTGCACTCTTTGCATACTAAGTTTTTTTTTGCCTTGCATAATGACAGGTTTCAGAGTAGTAGCCGTGTTAGTCTGTATTCGCAAAAAGAAAAGGAGTACTTGTGGCACCTTAGAGACTAACAAATTTATTAGAGCATAAGCTTTCGTGAATGCATCCAATGAAGTGAGCTGTAGCTCACGAAAGCTTATGCTCTAATAAATTTGTTAGTCTCTAAGGTGCCACAAGTACTCCTTTTCTTTTTAAGTTTTTTTTGTCCCTGATGTGCTGCATAAGGCTATCTTATCTTCTATCTTGGCAGTAACCTGTTGGAGAGCAAAGCAGATGGGATTGAGGTATCTTACAACGCATGTGGGGTTCTCTCCCACATCATGTTTGATGGTCCAGAGGCTTGGGGTATCTGTGAGCCACGCCGAGAGGAAGTAGTAGACAGGATGTGGGCAGCCATCCAGAGCTGGGACATTAACTCCAGAAGAAATATCAATTACAGGTGAGGGATGTTGGATCTTGGCCCATTTATTCCATGAGTGGGGATTGTCCCAAGAAGTAACCTCAAGCATGCTGAAGTCTGCAAGAAAGGTGGAGATTTAATCAAGTGTAGTATTTCTCCCTGGAGTGAGGAAGAAATTTCCCACGTGGACATACTATTTTAGTTGGGGTTTTTCAACTTCCTTTGAAGCATGTGGTACTGGCCACCACTGGAGATTAGAGGAACCATTGGTCTAATCTGGACAGGCAGTTGCTACACTTCTAAGCAGAATATGGAGAAAATTAAAATAGTCTGGATATCTAGTTTCTCTTGAGGGAACACAGTAGGACTAGAACTTGTCTTGCATGTTTCTGGTGGAATTGGATTGTGCAGGAAACATGGAATCCTACTGTTTTAGTCTGCTCAAAAACATTTCTCTAAGGAACCCCTCTCTTGCTGTTGGTTAAATTCCGATTCCTAATGAAAGGTACAGCTATGGTGAATGTCCCTGTCTCCACGAAACGGTTCGCTGCAGCCTTCAGTCTGCCTTTGGGGATGTTTAGACAAGCCTCCCCAAATTCCCTTCAGATGTTACAGTGATTTGTGGAATAACCCTAAGGCTCCTGCTGTGAGAGCTTCGTCAGGAACTCTGGAATGCCACAATGCACTAGTACAACAACAGATGGAATGAATTGCTGGTGAGGATGCTGTACAAGTGTGATTTCAACACCTGATTTGCAGTGTAGATACACTTCACTTTTGCAAGAACAAATGGCGCAGCCACTGTTTATCAATGATTAGTGTCCCCTCAGCTGTACCTTGGCCTAGGGTAGATAGAGGCCCTTTAAGTGTAGCCCATCTACAGAGTGATCAGCACTGCTGAATTTCAGCTTTCTTAAGGAAATGTGACTGGAACAGGATATAAATTAATTCCCCGTTTAATCCTTCAGAGCTGGTTCTCAGTGCTGCATGGTAGTATTAAACAGCAGGGATTGAGCCTGTCAGTACCACAAACTATGACTGACTCTTTGATACTGGAAGCTGATATGCCAATGAGCTTTACTGCTGGGTAAAGTATTAGCTCTGACTGCGAAGCTTCCAGTACCAAAGCAGGAAAAGATGCTGAAACAGCAGCTTTTGGGTTTCTCATTTTTTTCTTTAATATTCGTTGCAGGTCATTTGAACCGATCCTTCGACTCCTTCCGCAAGGGATCTCTCCTGTCAGCCAGCATTGGGCTACTTGGGCTCTCTATAACCTTGTCTCTGTTTACCGTAAGTCCCTCCATAGAGAACATTATAAATGCAGTGAAAAGGTTGGGGCTATGAATTGTCATACACTGTGCCTGTTAGACGGCAGGGGTGGCGAAAAGTCAAGGGAAACTATTTTCAGAGACCTGTAGGTTAATGCAGAGTACGTGGCTAACTCCAAGGCAGATCCTTGAAGTTACCAAGAATGTTCTAAGCCAGAACTAAGAAGACAACATAGACTTAGTGCATGAGAACAGCCTTCTGGAGCTTCCATCACTCTAGCAAGCTTGAGTGCTGAATTGGTTTCTATCTCCGATAGAAACCAGATTGGATGCACCTAAGAGCCACTAGAAAGAGAAACTTGTACCCTATGGCTTACCAGCCAGCAACCTTCTCACTGCTTCTCTATCTCCTCTTGATTTGAGCTCATTGCCTTGGGAGAAGAGTCAGGCTGCAGAATGTAGAGATTTGACCCAGTAGGAGTGAAGATTCCCAGGGTTCTATTTCCCCCTTCTTTACAGCTGACAAGTACTGCCCCCTGCTGATCAAAGAAGGTGGAATGCCCCTTCTGAAGGAGGTGATTAAGATGGCTTCAGCACGGCAGGAGACCAAGGAAATGGCCCGGTAGGAAACCAATACGTTATTAAACATGCAGTCTTGGTTTAGGATTTTTTATATATAAGTATGAGAGTAAAGCTATCAAATATAGGCCAATGAGTATGTGATTAGGGATGGAGAGAACATAGTAGTAGTGTGTATAAGTAGATAGAAAAGATGGGAAGGATATAGGTGAATTGAGAGTTGTTCATAGATGGGGAATAGACAAGAATGAATGGGTGGATGAGTTCGGTGGATAGGACAGTAAGGTATCAATGGACTCCTAGAAGGTATCTAGATGAATAGTAGAGCCATACCTCTTAACTAGATCTGATTATGAGGATAGCGTCCCGTTTATTTCCGTCCCTCAAACTTGGTGTTACCTTACTGTTTATACATTTTTACATACTGTTTGTACATCATTTACACTAGAAGAGCTGAGTCACGTGACAAAATTGATGGAGAATGTCTTACATAGTAAAATGAATCTACCATTTTCCCAAGCTTCTTCCTCTGACGTTTGATATCAGAACCTTCCTTTTAGGTCATTCTTTCAGATTTTAAAAGCCAGTTGTATACATCTAATCCATGGCAAGTTGAGAGCTATGACTTGATAGATATAGGGAAAATGGAAAAGATAGGTGGATATTTTCTGGGAATATGTGTATTGTGTATGTGTGACAGACACTTCCAGTAGCTGAAAGAATGATAAATGGTGGAGGAGATTAATGAAGTTTATGGAAGATAGAGTAAGAGATTGAATAATAGGGTAGATGAATTGTGTATGGGTTAGATGCATGAATGATAGGGACAATAGAAGAATGGTGAATGGAAAGTGTATGAATAACATGGTAAGTAGATGGCAAGGAATAGCTAAATTGCAGACATATGGGTACAAGGATAGATGACAGAAAAGTAGGTGAATGATGGATGTTTGGATGAGCAGATTATTAGATGTGTTGATGACAGAAAAGTGTTTGGATGGGAGATGAGGGTGTGATGGCCAGTGAATAATGGGTAGGTTGATAAATGGACAGGTGTGGATCTGGATGTATACCTGGGGTTCACGAACCCCTGGGTTTGCAGAATGTTACAGGGGGTTCGCCAGAAAAATTTCACTAATGGTGGCCAGAGGACCCCGGGCATTGGAGGCAGCAGGTGGGACCCAGTTGCAGGGCTGGCAGCCCAAGGCGTGTGGGGCCGGGCAGTTGGGGCCGGTGGCCCGAGCCCTGCCCCTGTGAGCGGGGGAGCCGGCCGCCTGAACCCCAGCACTCCACACGGGGCTGGCAGCCTGAGCCCCAGGGAAACTGGGGACAGGCAGTTGAGTCTGGCAGCCCAAGTCCCGGCAGTCAGCAGGTCCTGCAGCCCAAGCTCAGTTGACCAGGGCGGTCAACGGGGTCCAGCAGCAGGAGCTCGCAGAGTGTGGAGGAAATTTAAACTTAACTCCCTGGAAATGTTCATTTTTAGAAGGGGGTTTCCGAGATTTCACAATTTAATGAAAGGGGTTCACGGGCTGTTAAAGTTTGGGAACCACTGATGTATACTAATGTTGGAAGGGATTGGTTGTAAGTGTGTAACTAGAGCTGTTTTTGTTGAGATATACTTGTAACACAGGTACTGGGTTGATGCATGTCTCAGGATAGGCTCCCCGATACATACACTACATTTAAATGTAGGTGACAGTGCCTTATGCTTATGGCCCACTTCATTATTTTCCTAGTCTTTGAACTAAACCTTTTCTCCTTGTCCTTATTTTGTCCATAGGAAAGTTATAGAGCACTGCAGTAACTTTAAAGAGGAGAACATGGACACTTCCAGATAGAGGCAATGATCTAACAACGCCTCTTGCCAGCACTGTATCCAGCTTCTCTCTAATTCACTGTATATAGAGAGGACTCTTTCCCACCAACTTGGCAGTTGGAAGGAACCTGTGTGTGTGTGTGTGTGTGTGTATGTGTATGGGTGTGTGTGTGTGAGAGAGAGAGAGACCCTCAGTAGATGAAGGTGCACAGGGGTGGGGTGGGGGGACCTTTTGCACAACAAATGCTTTCTTTAAATTAGTAGGTTTTTCGTTATGAAGTATGGATTGACGTTTTGTGTATATGATTTCTGTATAAAAAACAAAAAAAATGTATCTTTTGACCTTTTTTAGACCACATGAGAAGCCTCAAATGAATGTGAGCTTGACGATCTAGCTGTGTGATTGATATTGTGACCTTTTTTTATTTCACACCTTTAGACAATTCCCCTTCACTATATTGCATGAGGTCCTGTCATGTCCACAAGAACAGCTAGTCCAGCATCATGGCCACATCTCTACAGTGGGGTTGTAGGCACTGATCAATGATCTATTTGCCTCGAGGGGGAAAAATAATGCTAAGAGATTGAGACCAAAGGAATCCGAATATTTGTCAGTAGAATAGTAAGGGGAGAAAGAGCTTTCAAGCCATTTCAGTCAGTTTTTGTACAGGGGTGCTACTAGTGGAACCTTGATGGATTGTATCAAGTGAATCTGGAAATTCCTTGCTGTAAAGCATTCCCATTAACCCTTTAAAGCCAGGAGTTTTGACTTTGCCCAGTAGCGCTACAGTGGTACCTTTCAACCATCTGGCACCACAGAGTGAAGGAAAGGCTTGAAAAACCAGCTGTCCTGCCCTTAAGAATGGAGGGTGTTTTCCTGCAAGGGATACTGTGGAATGAAGAATCAGGTTCATTCACAGAGGGGGCTAATCTCTCCAGCTCTCCATGCAAGGCCTTTTACCACCTCTTTTTTTTTAAATTGTGTTTTCTGTGTTTTATGGTAAAGGCTGCAAACACCAGAGGGTGAGTTTCCCCTCACCCATGGCCAACTCTCTCTGGGACCCAGGCCAGTCACTACTGCATGATTTGGTGACTTTGGAATTTGTGAGGGATTGGGAGTTTTCTCTCTTTTCTTAAGTCTGGGCCAACATTTGCCACGTTAAATGGGGATTCAAGCCTCACTGTGTATCAAACACATTGCAGCACAATGCCTGATTTACAATGGTCCCAGGGTCTTCATTTGTATGACTTGCCAAGGTTTGCCTGAAATCTAGGTCCCCCAGCAGCACATTGTGCAACCTGCAGAACCCAAACTTGCGACCCTTCTCCTTGTCCTGGTTCTTTCACAGTTAAGATAATCTTCTTCCCGTAGAAATGGCTATGTACCCAGGAACAGCCAGGAGAGATTTGGCCTACTTGAGCTGGGACATTTCAGGCCACTGAGACAGCACAATAAGCCTGTCTGTCTTTCCTCTGCTCTCTCCTCCTATCCATTGCGCTGTGATTTGATTCGCTGCTATGGCTGAGGTTCTCCTAATGTTCAGGGTAAATGCTGCGGTCATTGTGGATGGTATGGACAATTCTTAGGGCCATTAAGTGACATTTTAAATGACAGAACCCAGCTGCCCTGGAGAGGTTTAGTTTTTCTGCCCAGATGGTGTTAATGTTGTTGTTTTTTTTCCTTTTTAACCCTATGTCATTTGTTTTGATGGTGGGCTTGCTTTGTTTGTTTGCTTGTTTTCCTTGTAAGTACTTTTCAAACTTATAGATATATATACTTGTGTCACTTTTGATTGTTTTCATATGTTTTGGAAAACTTGACAAATTGTACTTTTGAGGTTCTTTGCTTAAAATGTATTTCCCTTTTCCCACCTCCCCAAGGACTTGCATCTGAATAAGCTTTGGGACAGGGAGCTGATTTCAAAGTGTTTGTACATGCTCTTGCTTGTCAATCTTTCAGTTAGATGCAGAACTAGATGGAGCTACAAACATTGCTCATCTGTCTCCCTGCCCATGGAGAGCATGGGTTTAGCATTTGTTTATGTAACTATCCATTCCGTGCTCAGAGGCTAATGCAGATAGCCTAAAGCACTTACAGTTCTGCCCATCTTTTGGAGTACCACAGATGTGAGAGCAACAAGGAGCTTGATAGGGTCCCCTCTGCGCACTAACAACTGCTATGTTGGTGGAGTTGATACCGCTCGGTAGTTCCCAACCACGGTTAATGCAGGATTTGGCCTTGCAGCGTAGCCAGAACCAAATGATGCTTTAATCATAGTCTAGCCTTGGATTTTAGCAGGATAGCACTGTGTTTTAGGAACACAGTTAAAACATGGCTTGTTTCCATCTATTATGAGACTGAATTGTGTCAGGGTCTGCTGTGTTGTAACCAGGGTTTTAATCTGACAAGTGGGTGTGGAAGCCTGGAGGACAAAGGTGTGACCACCAGCTCCGGGACACATCTACAGGAAGCTGCTGTTTTTGCACAGTTTGATTATGTCCCATGCTTCCTGAGAAGCCAGTCACTGTATGGAGGTAAATGACCTCCAGAGGGATCAGTAACTCAATGGGAAAGTTAAGGAGGATCCAGCTGAACACTGCTCCTAGTTCATAGCTTCCCACAGTGTGGCTTGTCCTTCCTGTTACGACTTATCTGCTCTACCTACTTCTGAATGCAGGGAGAGATGGAACACCTGCTTCAGCTTTGCCATCTACCACTTTCTTCCCACATGTGACTGAGATCTTGTACTGCAATCTGCATTGGCTTGGCACTTGTTCCACCAGGCCCAAGGAGATATGGGGCATGGTTTGTGGAGAATGGTGTTAACGAGCCCAGCTTGGTCAGGGAACAGTCTCATCTGCTCTTTGCTCACTGACGCTCTTTAATGTACAACTTATCCTCTGATCATCCATCTGTACACATTCCTTTCCCCAACATCCTAGCTAGAATTGTTTTATCCTTGCTGCTATTGCCAGTGTTGCTGACACAGTCACTGGATACAAGCCCTTAGGCTAGCTTTTAAAATAACTTAAGAAGATTGGAAGGCAGGATGAGGACAGGGCAGAGGCTGGTGTGGGGGAAGGCAGGATGGGGGCAGGAGATGAACTAAATTTGTCTGATGCCTCCACATCTAACCTTTGATGAGAGGTCACTCCATCTTTGAGAAGTAAATGCCAAAACAAGAACTGAGCCTTAACTCAGGAAAAGCCCTTCAGAGACAGACCCTAGCACGATTGCTAAGATCCTCTTGGGTGTGGAGATGGGCCTGAGACTGAACTGTAAGCAAAATCTTTTCAAAGTCAGTCTGTGTTTGTGAGGACTAATAGGTTCACACAGGTTAATCTGACAGGAGATTTCTTGTCTATACAGTTTGTAAATGTCTGAGGAGTAGGGGAGGCAATATCCATAAGCTAGTCAGGATCTATACAAGACAGGTACTTGCACAAGAGAGAGAAGGGTTTTGTCTGAGCACAGGCCTGGGATCCAGGAACTTCTGTGTTCTAGTACTGTCTCTGTAGCCTTAGGCTAGTCATTGAACTCTGTGTGCCTCAGTTTCCCCATCTGTAAAACAGTAGGTATAACTATTTACTTGCCTGCTCCCTAGGGACACTGTGAGGCTTAATCCATGACAGTAAAGCATTTTTGGAGGTGAATAGGTGCTAAGTAATTATTATACATGGGCCCATCCTGGGACAGACCTGCCATCACCAGCTATCTCCCATCAGAGCACACAACACGGTGCAATTCTGATTTTGTGACTGTTTCTGGGAACACCTGGCCCCTTCACAAAAGAGGGAGTTTGAATTTTCAGGACTGCCCCGAGTTTGCTGGCTAGCCTATGCAGATAAATCCTACTGGGCTTTCCTGCTCTACCAGGATAAAGCTTCCTCAGTGCAACCCTGAGGACATACACACCCCTTTGTTTAGCTGGAAATTTCAGTTAACCAGAGTAGCACTGCTCAGAGCCAAGTCAGAAAACTAAGACAGGGACTGTCACTGCCAATTGAAATAAAGCTGGAGAGTGACTTCTGAGGCACACAGAATTAAACGATGTGGCAGAGAGACTCCTCTCACAGTATCCTCCCAAGGCTGAGGCTTACCCCCTTCCTCTACACAACCCCAATTTTCACTGAATGTTAAACATCAGGGCAAACATGAGTGCTTAAATCAGTGATTCTCAGCAAAGACAGCACTGACAAGGGACCCTCCACCTGGAGTTTAGGTAACCAGCACCCTGGCTAGAGGTCTCCCTTGTCAGAGACAATGTCATAGCCTTGAGCCTCCAAAGTGCTGAGTGCCCTCCATTTCCATTGCAATCAACAGGAAAGACATTTTACAGTAGGTGTTCAGCCCTTAGCAAGTCTTGTAGGAGCAATAGCCTCTACGTATTGGCCCATCAAGATGTGTAGCCTTAACTAGCAACACCTAATAGCACAAGAATAGTTAATTTGTACAGGGCTAAGAAGACAGGTGCAGCACTGATCATCTGAGACCATGAACACTTAACACTACCGATAGTTCATCTTCCCCATTCACATAATAACTCTAACTATTCCAGACCCTCTACTGGCCTAACTACTTCCATCCTGGGAACTGAGCACTCTGGTTCCTGTGCTGAAGCACACCCAGCCCTGAAGATTAGGGTATGTACATCCTAGCACCTGGTGGTGGTGCAGTGAACACACAGGCAAAAGAGGGTTGTTTTTTAACTCCTGTTGCCTGGATTAGGCATCTTGTTGGGTCACTTGTTTGTCTCTCTTTCTAGGGAAGTGAGTGTAAGGAGGGTTGCTGACCTCACTTTTCTATATGAAGCCCTTCCGATCCAATTAGTGGAGCCTCACTTAAGGCAGTTTCAGAACTGGTTGTGCTGCACTTTCCCCTCAGGAAGATAATTACTGTGGGGGTGAGGCAGCAGCCACCAGGCTGTGGACACTGGATTAAGATTCAATTTCAAAGAAAATATGTGGCCTCTGGAATGATGCAAAAGGGTTTTCTCAAAGAGATGCTAAATGATGGCTTGTGCTGGAAAAGATAGACTTCAAAGTAGTAGGAACCACTTGTCTCCAAGACAACCAAAGTGTATAAAACAAGAGGAATAATGGTTTTATCAGTGATGGATGGAAAGCAAGATTGGGGGCTGGCTAGGAAGGCAGCGCTTTTAAGTAAAGATGGAAAAATTCCTGCTGCAAACACCTCTCTTACAGATTGAATTCTAACTCCAAATACCTGTCACTGAGAGAGACTGTCTGTCATTTTTCCTTGTAAAAAAAGAAAAATAAATGTTTTAAATAAGGCTAACAATTAACCAAATATTTTTTCCTTGTTTAAAAAAGTTTCTGTTGTATTAAGCAACTTCTGCTTTCACTGTGTCCATTGATCAGCCTGATGTTGAGAGGTCTGGTTTGAACACGTGTACATGGTGAAACCAAGCTAATTAATTAATTAAATTAAAATGCATATCTGTTGCTTCCTTACAATTCTGATTGAATTAACTTTTCCGTTGTTTCCATAGGGATACCTGTTCTGTATTAAACCTAGTGCTTAACAATCTCTTGCTTCTTTGTCTGTGAATATGGTTTATGTGTCTAATTAAACATGGAAGGAACTGCTGTGTGTTGATCCAGTTCAGTTACTTTTTGCTTTCATGACTCCAAAGGGATATGATGTTTTTTTGTCACTGGGAGCAGGTGGGGGAAGAAGACTATTGTTATGAAGTGAGGTGGATGGGAAAATCACAACAATATTCAGTAATACAGATTGCTTGGCAGAGTGTCACCAGGCTTATCTGCAGTGGATATGCCCAGTATTCATGGGCATAACTATATTGAGTGGGGAAGCTGACTGTGGGAAGGACTCTCTTACACTGCTTTAGTGCCACTGTGACTTTCTCCTTAAAGGACCCAATCCTGCAAGCTCCTGAGTACACTCGTCTCCCATTGAATTCAGTGGGAGTGCCAGGTTCTCAGCAGGCCCTGGATAGGCAGGGTGAGAAGGGGGAACAGTATGAATCTGAACTGTCCCTAGGGAGCTGGAAATGTAGTAGTGCAGTGATTCAGTATGTACTGAGAGAGGCGCTCTACCAGCTGTGATGTGGTTTGTGTAAAATTCCAAGTTGAGTAGATGCCATCAGAATCTAGATTTTATACTGTAAGAACCCTGGCGCACTCATGTCCAATTCAATATAGGATAGTTTCTAGAATTAAGTCCAAATTTTATCCATCTGGTGATTTTTTTTGTTTTGAAACTTTAAGGTAGATGAAAGCCTCAAACTCTGTACCAATTTCAAAGCTGCAGGGCAAGGTAAATAGCACACTACGGGTTTCAATGTATAGTTTAAGTCACAAAGGTGAAAGATAAGTTCCCTTCATCAGACTAGGGGGCGCTCCCTGCAGTCACACAGAAGATGAACGTGTCTGCTAAAGGGATCAGCAGTGAAATAGTTAATGTTGTTGCTATTTAAAATTGCCATCCTTAGGCTTCAGATCAATACCCCATTGAGATTAACTGAAGGCAGTTCCCACCTCTCTTGTCTATCTGGAAGAAGAGCCCGACTACTGCACTGGGTCACTGTGAGAAGCTTTGCTGCACAACCAAAAGTGTTAGAAACATATTTTTATGATGGTTCCTCCATAATTTTAACTAATATCATCATCAAAGCACTAGTACAGGCTCAGTCTTACCCCTGGAAGGCTTTCTCCAATACAAAAAGATTACTGGATTTGCTTTCAGGTTCTTAAAACATGATGGGGAATGAACTAGAGATTCTAAATATCATTTTCAACATTTCAGCTTTGCTGTCCCAAATAAATTATTTATAGTCAACCCTGACCACCTTTAACAGTTTGCACTTTACTGTCAAGGGACCAGCGGAGAAAGCACTGACTCACTATATCTCCACAGATGGCCTGAAATAATCAAGAATGCTGATGTACAACCAAGGAAGGAAAATAAACAGTCTGGTTTATACTCAAACAATAACAGGAAGGAATCAGCTGCTTGCCATGTGGAGGAGGATAAAATGTGCATGGAGAAGAATGGTACTTTCAAGCCTCTGTTGTTTTTTTCTAGCTGTGATGGATGGAAAAAATGACAGTGTAAAATCATTGTCAGCAAGGCTTGGTCTACACTAGAAGTGAAAAGGTGTTGGGACAGATCATTGCTTGTAAAACCCATACAATGCTTTGGGTCCTCACACATGAGCTGTAGCAGGCATTTTACAAGCTCTGTTTGTATTGATTTGACTGCCTGAGTTGAGCTAATTCATGTCTGGCTGACCCAGTGCAGTCTGTGTTTAATTTATCATGAATGAATGGATAGCAACTGGTATAACATCTGCATATATTCCAATTGGTTTTGCCTAAGAGACCATCTCACAAAACAGAGCTACACTTTTCACTCCAAATGCTCTGCTGCAGGGTCTTGAAAATCCTGTTTCCCTTGCTTCAAGCATCCCTGTGGGTAGTTTTAGGGGGACTCCCTAGTTATGGGTATATGATGCCCAGTCCTTGCTGCAAGTTGCTATAATGCACATTTGACCTTCATGAGCACCATTGCCAGGAGAGAGCAGAATCTTGTGATAGCTTCCTACGTTTTTTGCTTCCTATAATGCCTGCTTAAATAAAAAGCATTAATTGTGCTGGGATCTGGCCTGAGATCCATTTGCAGAGCCTTGGTTGAGATCATAGAAGATCAGGGTTGGAAGAGACCTCAGGAAGTCATCTAGTCCAACCCCCTGCTCAAAGCAGGACCAACACCAACTAAATCATCCCAGCCAGGGCTTTGTCAAGCCGGGCCTTAAAAACTTCTATGGATGGAGATTGCACCACCTCCCTAGGTAACCCACTCCAGTGCTTCACCACCCTCCTAGTGAAATAGTGTTTCCTAATATCCAACCTAGACCTTCCGCATTACAACTTGAGACTGTTGCTCCTTGTTCTGTCATCTGCTACCACTGAGAACAGCCTCGCTCCATCCTCTTTTATTAGAGCATAAGCTTTTGTCGGATGAAAGCTTATGCTCTAATAAATTTGTTAGTCTCTAAGGTGCCACAAGTACTCCTTTTCTTTTTGCGAATACAGACTAACATGGCTGCTAATCTGAAATCCATCCTCTTTGGAACCCCCCTTCAGGTAGTTGAAGGCTGCTACCAAATCCCCCCCCTCACTCTCCTCATCTGCAGTCGCAGCGGAAACAAGCCCAGTTCCCTCACCCTGTCCTCATAAGTCACCTGCCCCAGCCCTCTGATCATTTTCATTGCCCTCCACTGGACTCTCTCCAATTTGTCCACATCCTTTCTGTAGTGGGGGGGCTCAAAGCTGGAGGCAGTACTCCAGATGTGGCCTCACCAGCGCGGAAGAGATGGGGAACGATCACTTCCCTCGATCTGCAGGCCATGCTCAGCCCTTTTTTACACAGCGCGAGGGAAGGAGCCCCTCCACCGCAGGCATCAATGCAGGTCGTGGGCGAGGCGAGGCGAGGCGAGGCCGGGCCGCCCCCGGGCGTGTTCCGCCCCCGCGGCTTTACAGCTGTTAATGCGGTTTAAGGGCTACGCCCCACCCCCCGCCGCGGCCTCCCGCTCGAGCCCCACCCCCTCTGCCATGGCAACCACCCGGCCAGCCCTCGCTCCTCGCCCTGCGATCCGGCGCGGCTGGGCCGGGGCCGCCCTTCCGGCTTTGGAGCCGGGGCGCGGACGCCGCCCCCCGTCCTGTGCTGCGGCGATGGGGCAGGGGGCCGGATGGGGCGGCGGCTACCTGGGGAGGGCGGCGCACACGGGGCTCAGCTGGGGCGTCGTTCTGGCCCTTTTCCTGCACCGCACAGGTGAGACCCGGGGCATTCCTCTCCGCCAGCCTCGGGCCGCCCCGGGTTTCCCCGCGCCCGGGGAGAGCCGCTGCCTAAGCACCGGACATGAGCCCCTCGGACCCCAGGCTGAAGTCGGCCTCATCTGGGGCGGCGGGGGCTGGCTGCTGCCATGAACTTGCTTTTTTGGGTCCCTCTCCAGCTCACCCAGTTTTGCCAGCTCAGGATTATTCATTATTATTCGTGGAAAGCTCGCGCTATTGGCTGCTTTTCTTACAGCCCCATCGCCTGGAGTCAGGCGATTGTGAGACAGCTTTCGTTTTTAAAAAGTGTTTGGCCCTCATAGTCTAGAACAGGGGTGGGCAAACTTTTTGGCCTGAAGGCTACATCAGGGTTGTGAAATAGTATGGAGGGCCAAGTAAGGAAGGCTGTGCCTCCGCAAACAGCCTGGCCCTGCCCCTATCTGCCCCCTCACAACCCCCCCCCACTCCTTGTCCCCTGAGCACCCCCTCCTGGGACCCCCCCACCCCTAACCACCTGCCGGGACCCCACCCCTTATCTAAGCCCCCCTGCTCCCTGTCTCCTGACCACCCCCCTCCCCGAACCTCTGCCCCATCCGACTGCCCCCTGTCCCTTGACTGCCCCCTGGGACCTCCTCCTCCCCCTGTCCCCTTACCATGCCGCTCAGAGCAGCAGGACAGGCTTGTTGGAAAGCCTGGGAGATGGGCGGGCACAAGCCACACTGGTGGGCTGCAGGGGAGGGGGGACAGCAGGGGAGGGGCCGGGAGCTCAGGAGCTAGGCAGGATGGTCTCACAGGCTGGATGTGGTCTGCAGGCCGTAGTTTGCCCACCTCTGGGCTAGAAGAATAATATGAAAATATGAACTCTGAAGACTCAAAAACCAGAAAGCCGCCCTTGTTCATTAGCTTCAAATAAGAGATTTTTAAAAATATGTTTTGATGGAGCCAGACTTGTGATTTTTGGACACTTGAAGTTGGCAATAGTGCACCATCATATCTGGCAGGAAAAAAAATTACCTCCAAGCTGGGGAAGTGAGAGCAGAGGAAACTGCTATATCCCTACCCAATACAACTAGATCCCTGTCCTACTCAGATAGAGGGGGAAACCTCACTCTTATTGTTTGTAGGGTGTGAAGGAGGGTTAGTATTTGACATTTGAGAAGACCTGATGCCTACTCCTCCAAGGAGTTTACAATCTAGTCTAATCACAGCATAATGGAAAACCTATGGTTTATAATAAAAAGTACTTTCTGTGGTATTTGATTAATATAATGCTTAACATAATCACTATTCATCTTTTCATATATAAATACTGTTTTTACTGAATTCTTTATGACCCTGAATCTTATTCTGGCACCTAGATTCTGCAGTGATGGACACTTTTGAAATGCAGCTATCATAATAATTCTAGAATAGTTTTATACAGCACATTGCAGAACAGCAGGAGAAGGTGAAGAGAGACTGAAGTACAGACAGAGTTTGGGGAAGGACTTGCAAATCAATGGGAAGCTGTTTGCTGATCTTTTAAGTATGTTGTAAGGGCTCTCTGTAAATAGTTCCCCTTACAGAGGAGACAGCCGTGATGGGTCCCGACTTCCTGAGCAGTTGAGGTATACTTTCCACGGTTAATATGGAATTCAGCCCTACTTTGAATCCTATAGCTAATAAGGACAAGGAGAATAACTTGTTGCCCCAAACATTTCACATGGACTTACTCCTTCTCTTTACTCTTTCAGATGTGCGAAAGCAGGAAGAGCATGGAGAGTTGCTGCAGCCACTGATATTTGTCTTACTGGTTCTATGCTCTGTCTTGCTGTACTTTGTAGTGTCTCTCATGGATCCAGGCTTTGTTGAGTCTGATGAAGAAGAGAAGGTAAATCATTCTGTTAGCCTGAATCATAGTTGACTGAATGAAGGAAAGTGGGAACCAACCTTCCTGATTATAAAACCTGTAGATTTTGGGGTTTTTTGCAACATACTAGATAAGAATATGCAATATAAACTTCTTGACATTTAGGATAGAGGACTCTTAAAATGTGTACAAAAGCAGAAGAGATCACAGAGTTTAGGTTCTATAAAGTGAGCCTCAGGAATCACACCATGCCCCTTTCTGAATTTCCCCTAACACTCGCGTGCTCTCCCACTTTGTTTTACTGAAAAGAAGAGATAGCTGCCTTATATTCCCTCACTACTGCCAATTGCTGTGCATATGAAAACCAGGAAAGAGGTGCAAGCTGGAAGGAAAGTACTCCTTACAACGGTATTTATTGAACAAGGTAATTGTTCTGTTACTGTATCCCTCTTGAACTATTTGTACAAAAATCAGATGAGTGCTTTAATTAGAAGGCAATATCTCCAGGTATTTTATATGTATCCTTCTTTAATGTGCTTGGACACCTTATCTTGCCTTGTACAAGCAATTTAATATCCATTATCGCTTTAATCTTCCAAAACTTAAGTGAATTTTGATCTGTATATATAACAACTAGCACTGCTTATACTGCAAATGCATTTCCCTTGTATTTTGAGGCAGATAGAGCAGTCTTATTACTACTTGTATCCTATGTGGCTCCATGCCAAAGTTTCATTCTGTCTCCACACACTGTCTGGTTGTCAATGGCTAAAATAGCCCCACTCTCTGAACAGTTATGTGTGTGTATCAAATGTATTAAGTAGGATTTCATGGGATTCCCTGCATTGCTGAGGTTGTCATACACTGTGTTGGGTTTATCTCCTTTGTCTCTTATCAGCTTCTGTACTTCTCAAGGAATTGTTCTCTGTGTTTAATGTTCCTAAACCATGAGAGAGTTGTGACTATAATACTGTATAAAAAAGAGACAGCTGACTAATGGCTGCTGAGATACTTTACATCCCTCTCTCCAGAATCTGGAGTACAAATCAACCTTGCTGCTCGCCCTTAGGATGTCTACACTATGAGCAACAAGTGTGATTCCCAGCTCACGTACATGTACTTGAGCTAGCTCTTATCGAGTTACTGCAAGTATAGGTAGCAGCCGTGCCAAATACCAGTTTCGGGCGGGTTTGTACTCTGCCCCGCTAAACTGCGTCTTTGCTGCTTGTGTTCTATGGCTGTGCTACTGTTCATACCAGGGGTTGGCAGCCTTTCAGAAGTGGTGTGCCAAGTCTTCATTCATTCACTCTAATTTAAGGTTTCACGTGCCAGTAATACCTTCTAAAATTGTTAAAATATATAACTAAACTTTTGTTGTATGTCAAGTAAATAAGGTTTTTAAAATGTTTAAGAAACTTCATTTAAAAATAAAATTAAAATGCAGATCCCCTCAGTTTAGTGTGATCCTTGCCCTTGCTTTTCCTTGCTGAGTTTTCCAGTGTCTGGCACGTATTTGGATACTTTAAGCTGCACACAGGCTTCTGAGTGACCAGTTGTTAACTGGCTCCGAGAGGGACAGATTTCATGTGTGAAAATATCTGTTCACACAGGTATGTGGATCCAAATGCTGAAAGCATTGCAAACTCAATCTTCTTCAAACAGTTAAACATGGGCACGGATGTCCAGCAGGTCAGAATAGATGCCCCATAATCTCTCTCAGTAGCTTCAAGTGCACTCCGCAAATCTCTAAACTTTGATGCCCACAATTGAGCTTTTTAACTGAATGAGCTGCATTTCAAAATCTTCAACACCCATCCACTGAAATACAGACAAATCCAAGTCGCGTTCGTTGAACTTTTCAGGTTTAATTATAAAAGGAAGCATTGGGCCAAATTGCTGGAAATCTTGAAATATGTCAGAAAATTCTGATTCCTGTTTCTGCATGTATATTCTAATGTCAACGTCAAACGCAATGCGCTGTTCCACGTGGCATGATAGTGATGTAAACAGCAAATCAGGACTTAAAATTATCCCAGTACAGTGGCGCTGGAACAACTTTTAAGGTTGGGGTGCTGAGCTGTGCCCCCTCTTGTCCCTGTCTGCACCCCTCACAGCCCCAGGCTGGGGCCAGTTGCAGAGCCCCGGGCTGGTGGCCAGGACTCCAGGCCGGCAGCAGAGCCCCCTGGGTTCGGTGGCCAAGACCCAGGCAGCGTGAGTGCAACTGAAAATCAGCTTGTGCACCGCCTTCGACATGCCTGCCATAGGTTGCCTACCCCTGATTTATACTCATGCTAGCTTGACGAGAGCTAGTGTGTGGAGGTATGTACAAACTGGGAATCACCCCTAGCTTGGCATATCAAAATATTCTTAGGTCCCTTCTTTTTTTCTTATCACCTTTTTGTAGGTAGGGATGAATGAAGAGCAAAGAGTAATGATGCCTCAATTTCCAAGCAATGTTTGGCTGCGGCGCTGTGGATACTGCATGCTGAAGGTATGTGTGTACGGCAGTTGGTCAAGGAACTGGGGTAACTGCTTGGTGAGCTGGTGCTCATTGGGCTACTTATCTTTTGTTATTGCCCAGCACATTATTATGCTTAGCCATCACTCACCTGTTGAACTGGCTGGAGGCATCACTCATTTCTTGTAAACTTACAGTATTATCTTGGTTGAAAAGCCAAGGAGCAGACAGAATTAGAAACTTGGATTCAGGTACAATCCTGAGATGAAAGGTGACTCAAGCAGAGTGTGTAGCTAAACATTTTTAAATGGGAAACTGTTAATTTTCAAGATTAATACAAATATTCTTGGCAGTTCACAAAAAGTACTGTTCTCTTCTTACTCCACATTGGGGAAAACCCTGCTTCCTGCCTCCTTGTTGCCATGTCAACTAAGGCCTCACTAAATCTTCAAAGACTTGACTTTACTAAGACACTTTCAACTGAAAAGGTAGAGTTCATCTGGGTGGAATGTGTAGCATGAGCAGATTTCTGGCAGGTATGAGCTTGTTTAGATGCTTAGGAGCAAAGAAAAGCTAGTTTTAACTGTAAAAAGCATAGTTTGCTCTCTTTCTCCTTCATCCAATTAGTTCTTGAATATGCATCCCTGAAGCCCAGAAATGCCTGTTTTCAGTCGCAGTCTCTGTCAGTTTTATACAATCCAGGGTTGTTCCAGCTTCTGTAAATACCTGACAACGGACCAGCAGAAAGAGCTATCAGCCAGCTTGTTGTTGAACTAAATAAGACTGGCAGACCATATGTGTACCTCAATAAGGGGGCATGTCACCTGTTATCATCCCTTCCCCAACTATGCCTCCCCATTAGTCCTTGGACCAGCCCTCCTCCCAATATCAGGAGAGGAGTGGATACTTCTCTCCTACCCTTTCATCCACGTGCCCCTGAAGACAAAAAAAAAAAAAAAACACAAAAACCTTTTTCTTATACACACTCAAAACATTCCCTTGAAGGGCAGGTGCCCTAGTTTTTCACTGTCAGACTTTGGTCACCTTTTTCTTAAATATCCACAGTTCACTGTACTGAGCTCTTGTTTCAGCTAATACCTTTCCTTCTATGTTTGCAGCTTTATTCTGTAGCTAGTTAAGGAAAGTTTTATAGCAAAGTACTGGCCATGGGTAAGTCATTTAATCTCAGTTTTCCCATCTGTAAAAGGGGGATGATTTTCTTTGTAAGGCATTATACAAGTATTA
Source organism: Dermochelys coriacea (assembly GCF_009764565.3). NCBI lineage: Eukaryota > Metazoa > Chordata > Testudines > Dermochelyidae > Dermochelys > Dermochelys coriacea. Next base: position 13,114,735 of record NC_050083.1, on the reverse strand, counting down.
AAATAATTGTTTTTGAAGGGAGAATAGAGGGAACTGTCTCACTTTGCAGGAGGATTGGCCTGGATGACTTCCCAGCTATTTTCTATGAAATAGGGCATTGGATAGGGGAAGATTATTCTTAGTATCTGCTTATTCCACAGCAACCAATGCGAGCCAAGCACTGCCAGCTGTGTCGGCACTGTGTACGTCGTTATGACCATCACTGTCCCTGGATTGAGAACTGCGTAGGAGAGAGGAATCATCCACTCTTTATAATCTACCTGGCTGTGCAGCTTGTGGTTCTCTTGTGGGCCTTTCATGTTGCATGGTAAGAACTTTAAGTGGCAGCCTCTGGCAGGGACAGTTTGTCTTTGAGGTCTTGGAGAGTTTTGATAAGAGCTGGACCTTCCAAAATCCTGCTGAATGTAGAGCAAGATAGCAATGGCTGGAGTTAACCTGGTATGTTCTCTCCTTGCCTGTACACTGTAACCAGCTTTCCTCACAGCACCACTCTGATTATTGCCACTGAGGATTAACATATCCACTTAAGCAAGAGGGTGTGGTGTTCCTTAAAACAATGGCTCTCAACCTTTCCAGACTCCTGTACTCCTTTCAGGAGTCTGATTTGCCTTGCATACCTTCAAGTTTCACTTCACTTAAACTACTTGCTTACAATATCAGACATAAAACTACAAGTGTCACAACACACTATTACTGAAAAATTACTTTTCTCATTTTTACTATATACTTATAAAATAAGTCAACTGGAATATAAATATTGTACTTACACGTCAGTGTATAATGTAGTATAAACAAGTCATTGTCTGTATGAAATTTTAGTTTGTACTGACTTCACTAGTGCTTTTTACGTAGCCTGTTGTAAAACTAGGCAAATATCTAGATGCGTTGATGTACCCCCAGGAGTATACATACCCCTGGTTGAGAACAATTGCCTTAACGCTTAAAAAGCCTGAGTCCATTCAGGCAGTGGGAGCAAATGGACAAGGCAATTCTAGAATGGGGGAATCATTTAAAAAGCTGGAAATGTGATTTGACTTAAATTGTCAAATAGTTACCTGAGCTACAGCACTTAAAACCAGAGATATAGGACAGACTCTGCCCCTCGTTTATCGGGGCATTAGTCTCACTTGCAATACAACCTTGGCTTTTCCAGAGGTAACAGCAACATCAAAACTCTTGGAAAAAGAGGGGAGCAGGCTTTGGCATCTGGCAGTAGATATATTCCATTTAAAGTCAGCTGCCATTCTTTCCACTTTGTACGAACACTGTGGGACTTTCAACAGTGATGTACTGTTGATTCAGTTGACAGAAATGAGGTGATTAGTTATGCAATTTGATATTTTGGGTTGTAGCAGTCCATAGGGCTTAGCTTTAAGCTTAAACTAAATGAATATAAAGTAATTTTGCATTGTTGGTCACTGTTTAACTTTCCCTCAATTATTGTGCAACCTATATTTTTAAATGGCAGGCAAGTGAAACTCCCCATAACCTATCTTCTATGAGTGTATCCTGGCTTTGTTCTCATGCAGCTCTTCTTGGGCAGTGCCTGTGGACACTAATTGTCAGGAGAACTTAATTTGTAGAGATATAGATGTCCAAGATCTTTTTCCAATCTCTGTTCCAGTGTATTTAGAACTTAGCTTTGTTTTGAGTCTTGGTGCTACAGCTGCTGTCAAAGTTTGTACAATGCTTTGAAGCTGTAAAACACTGCAGAAATATTATCAGCATGCAAATCAGGAGTGCAGTATTTGTAAATCAAGCTGATTTGTATAATCTAACCCAGTGTGATTTTAGCCATGTTTCTCTTTTAATTGAAAGGTCAGGCCTTTACTTCGAACAGTCTTGGGAGTGGCTGCAGCACAACATCTTCCTTCTCCTGTCCTTCCTTGTGATAGCCATATTCACCATTGTAGTGATGCTGCTACTGGTTTCACACTTGTACTTGGTCTCATGTAACACAACCACCTGGGAGTTCATGTCACACCATCGCATCTCCTACCTCCGACACTGTGAATCAGAGAATCCCTTTGACCAAGGTGTCATTCTCAACCTCTGGAGATTCTTCTGTGCCTGCCGCCTCGTTACGTGGGAGAAAATATACTTTCAGGAGGATAGGGACCCTGTTTAATTATAGAATGTAAACTCAGCCAGGATTTAATGATGTAATCCAATTTTGATTACAAGAGGGAAAAGTACAACTACAGTGTGAGCTGAAATGCAGGTCCTCTTGTTGAAAGAGGCTGCTTGTCATGGTGCATCTGTGCTAAGGGCTTTAAGAAAGGAATTTAGAGTAGGACTCTTAAAAACAACCTCTGTGATTTATTAGAGAAAGCACTTGTGTTTAACCCATTTCCTAATGCTTCAGTGGAGGGGGAATTTAGTCTATAATGAACCATGCAACTTGTACAACTATCACATCTGCAGGAGCAAGTCTGCTTACAAGAATAAGTGACAGCATGGCTCTATGATGATTCTTCATATCCAAGTAAAATAACTTCTATTAAAAGGGGACGACTTGGTTCTGGGCAGCAAGGAACGGATGATTTCTGGTCTGAGTGAATATGCATGCTAGTCTTTACCTCTTTTTGCTAATCATATTCATCAAACCTCGAGGCAAATGCAGGGACTTCCTGAATAGCTGCTTTCACTTATTTCCTCAGTCTCCCCTCCTCAGTTGGTGCCACATCCACTCTAGGGAATAGCAGCAGAAAGAAAAAGTTCATTATTGATAAGTCAGGCCAGAATCAGCTTAGGCAATGTGGCCTTTCTTCATGATAATTCTTACTGTCGGGACCGATGTGCCTTAGTGGGAAAATAGTGGAAAGTTTTGAATGAATATTTGGACAATGAAAAGCAAACCTCAGTTTGACTGCATTCAGGAGATTCATGCCTTCCACCAAGATTTGAGCTTTACAACTGCTAATATACCTGAGAAAAAGCTGTTATGCACCAAATTCAGGTTTTGAACTGTTAAACGTATGCTTTGTGATGGGGTGGCTACTTAGATACAAGTCAACAAAACAATACCATTGACTTAAACAATGAAATGCACATTTAAAACAGACTATAGACTCAGTTATTCGATACAGAAATTCATGAGTTTTCAGTGAATATAGACTTCAGATTTAAACCGTTCTTGAACAGAAAAATAACATTTGTCAACTGCATTATTTGTGCATCTCACTTATTCAGCTCTAACTCACCTATAGCTTGCTTGGGAAAAGCCTCCCTCAATATTGTTCCAATTATATATTCTTAAATTAAAATAGTAAATGGGTGAGTGGCAGTGAAGGAGATATTTCTGTATGCCCTGAGATGGTTTTTAACTGGTAACAGTGGGCTGGAGCCAGAATCCTCATTTCCTTGCCCTGCTGGTAATAGTACTGCTAAATCCATGTCTTAATGTTGTTTTCCTCACTATCATATTTACTACTGTAAGGTTTTCAACTTATTTTACTTTTTAACTCAAAAGGAGAAAGTCTCCTCTTTATTTTTAAAGTATTAAAGTAGGTGCAGGTACTGTATTAAAGATACTGGGAAGATTTCCATTTTTATTTAAGATGACATTAATTTCTTCAGTTTAAGCAGCATGGACAGTGAAATGAACCTGTTTAATTACAAGTTCTTATATGGCATTGCAAAGATCATGCGTCAGTCCCCAGCCTCAAAAAAGGAGAGCCCTCTGCATTGAATCTTCGTCCTGAAAATATTTCTAATAATCAGGTTTTGTAAAGACTCTTACTTATTTGGTGCCTTAGTATCTTTCGTTACTCAGGGGTTAGCACTTGACACAAGAGCCAAATAGATGGGTATCACATTGGCAGATTGCACTCAGGTGTCAAGGTAGGTAAGCGCTCTTAGAATACTGTTATACTCTGAAAAAGCAACTCAGACAGCAGGAGGGTCTATGTTTGTGTCGGACACCAGAAAAACATTGCAGGTTCCTTGGGGCTGTGTCTTGCACAGGGCAGAACACACTATCAGCACTATGGTATGTGAATGTCAAGATGGGGTCTTTCTGGATTGTACATCTAATTGCAGAATCCTCTCAATGGTGAATTTAGTTCTGTTGATGAAGTATCTGTCAGACTAGAGTTCACTTCACACCTAGCTATGTTGGCTCTATCACATGGAAAAAATAACTGAATACACACAAGTTAGATATTTTTGATGGGATGGTGAAGTTTCAAAAAATGTCTAGGCTACCATTGAAAGATATTTGCAGTTTACATTTTTAAATGCTCTTAACTGTGTCAAATTTAAATCATTAAAAGATTAAAACTAGTTTTTGGTGTTCTCTATACATTTTTCACGTTTAACCCTCAGCATAGAGTCATCTAGTTCTCCTGCAGTAGCACTATGCTGTACCTTTTAATCTCCGTTAGAATGTAAAAAAAATCATGGAAACATGCCAGTCTTGACATTTTGTAAAAGTTTTTACACACACATTTTGGGCCAAATGTGAGCAGACAATGGCTGTTTAAACAAGGCACCGTATAGCACGTATCTTGCCTTAAACTGGCTTTAAAGTTAGAAGGAGATAATTGGTAGTGTGGGTCAATTTCCCTTTGCAAGAGATTAAGCAGTAGTTATACCTTACTGTGGGAATGGATGAGCTAAGATCAAGGTAGGCTGTTTTTCTTCCACACAAGTACATATATTAAAGCTCTTACCTAAGTAACTCCTTGAGCACTTCAGCCAATCTTGATTTAATGGGGACTCCTCTCTGGTTATGCCCAGATCCCGTCTTCAGAACAAGCACAATCCTTTACTGGTAAAGTCTATCCCTGTAGATGGAGGGTTGAAAAAGCAACATCTACATGTTCCCATTAGCCTTCAGCAGGGATATTTCTTCTCTAGCCTACTAGCCAAAACCACAAGCCAAAGTTCTGTTCCCTGCACATAGTAACAACCATAAATGTGTAGCAGTTCAGTCTGCACTGTGAAGTGCAACCATGTTATAATTGTCCCAGTAGTTTATGAATGACTCTCATTCCCCATACTTATCACTTGGAAAGTGTTTAAAGAACAGTTGCTATTTTTGACTTGCTAGTCATACTGACTCTCTGGGAAGAGGCAACAGCACTCTGCAAAACCATTTCACAGTCAGAACGTAATGTTTAAATAGTAATTATAAGTGCCTGTTACAGCACTGCTACTATAAGAACCTCACACCCACTAATTTCTATATACATACTCACACTTCTGCATTTTGGGCACCAAATGAAGTTGGTCTTGATACAAATTATTCTATATTTAGGCTGTTTTCTAGCCAGAGTTGTTTAACAATCAATATTTATTATTTTTTCCCCAATATAAACATCCACAACATTTTATATTATCTGAGGAAAAATACAGCATATACATAGTAAGGTAAAAAAAAAACTGTGGAGAAATAACCTGCCTGCCATCATTAAAGTGACATACACAGCCCCAATAAGGATAACACATACAAAGGGGACAGATCCAAGCAGCTGGAGTGACCAGAGACTCTTATGAAAGGAAGGAGGAAAGGGAAAACGTATTAACATTACATTTACAGAGATAAAGAACACTCTCTCTCTGTGTTAAGCAGAAGATCTGTGTTCTCCCAGCTCCTGAGATGTTCTAACAAGCCAGGGGGATGAAAGACACAAGTTTAAATCCTTTGCAAAGGAGAATCATTTCTTCTCTTGGAAAATAAGTGGAAAGTGCCAGTTATTCTGCCGCTGATCATCCAGTGCTGAGAACACTAGACCACTTGCAAGGCCCTGCTGCAGAGGTAGTGGAGTTTGTTTGGGAAGGGGGGAAGGTTCTATTTCATTAAGATACGTTGTTAAATTAAATCCAGTTTAAATTGTAAGTGCCCACAGCTATCCAACGGTGGCATCAGAGTAAAGCCAGGTACTGTTTCAAACACAGCCAGCAAGCATGAACCTTCTTAAAGCTCACATCCAGTACACTCTCTACTAGCACGTGCACACACTGAACAATGTAGTAGAGCAACCAGCTTGCAGAACAGTCTGCTTTCTACAATCCTTAATATTACCAGACCTATGAATAATCTTTGCCTGTTATTATCTTGACCTTCCAATAGTCAGTGCCAAGTTCCTCTCTAGGATCTCTCTGTAGTAATGGTCTGCATAGGCTCCTTACACCACAGCAATCAGACTTCCAGAAGGTGTCTGGAGACAAAGTCAAAGTCCTTAAAGACAGCCTGTTCCTCAGTGGTCAGGACAGGGAGCTCATCTGGAGGAGTCAGGATTGGCTTCTGGGAAGTAAACTCTTCATCAAAGTTGCTAATGTCAGTGGGAGTTCTTAAGAAGGGCACAAAAGGGGGCTTCAGTGCTCTGGCAAACAGAGCATCCCAGTCAATCTCCTGTAAATAGAGGAAATTACAAAACCAGATTGGCATGAACAGACTAATGAATTGTGAGATAGTACGTAGGAAATAGTAATGTTATGTATCCTTCCTCCCTACCAGATCAGCTGCTGCATGCCTGATTTCTACAAGGCTAGAAAACAGAAGTGCCAAGATAACCAAAATCAGGTGCACCACAGGAAAGAGAGAGATCACTCCTAAATCAGTCTTCCATGAAACTTAAGGCTGCTCTTCAGAATATCAGCCAAAAAACAAAGCTACAGTTCAGACTGTTATTCAGCAGAGACAAAACTAAATTAGAACCATACGCTCTTATCAGGAGACCATTAAGCAGTTCTCTGTATAGGGGCTACCCAAAGATGTGTTTTCATTACTATAGGGCCTGGCATAGCTCTTTACAAATACTAGCATTTATGGCAGGATAGTCCTGGACATTGATAAAGCTCAACTGTTTTATACAGTTGGTTTCAGTATTCAAAGTGTTAGTACCTCAGTGGCCTTCCTTCATAATGTATAGATTATAGCATCCTCTCCACCCTAAGCTATTCAGCATTCATATTCCTCTGTGAACACTCTGACAGTTCAAGTTTTATATTCTAACTGCTCAACCCTTCCTCCAGAATTCAGAGATTGTGATTGCCAGACAATCTGTATGATGGTACCTGCATCAGTATACCCACAGCAAGAGAATTCCTATGCTATAGGGGAGATGTTTGATTGTATGCCAGAAATTAAGAGGAGAGGGACATTTAAGACTCAGTTTGGAGCTGCACGTATTGAAATAAAGATCCTGTGCTTGGAAGCCTAATGGTACCAGAAAATACAGTCTTCCATCAGGAGGTTCTAAAAGATATATTATGGAGATAATTGTTTGGCTTTAGTGACCATGTGTCAGAAAAGCTGTTGATGAGATTCTCATTTTTGACCAAAAGAAACAGGCGAGTTTGCCTCTATAGCAACAGAAAGCAAATAGCTCTTCTGCAGCTCAGACATATGAGCACAGAGGTGCACAGGGGACTGAGCTCTTACCTTGAAAAAGGGCTGGGTTTTAATCTCCTCTGCATCCCTCTCTCCTGCCCCAAGGCGACGTTCTGGACATTTCTGGAGAAGCTGCAGGCAATACCAATAGACAAATTCAACACATGGAACAAGGAGGGACATGAACACTATTCCAGAGAGAAAACAGAGCAGCAACCATCCAGTCTCTTCCACTTGCTCCCTTCAGAGCAGGGCCATGACCAGTCATAGAATCATAGAATATCAGGGTTGGAAGGGACCTCAGGAGGTCATCTAGTCCAACCCCCTGCTCAAAGCAGGACCAATCCCCAACTAAATCATCCCAGCCAGGGCTTTGTCAAGCCTGACCTTAAAAACTTCTAAGGAAAGAGATTCCACCACCTCCCTAGGTATCGCATTCCAGTGTTTCGCCACCCTCCTAGTGAAAAAGTTTTTCCTAATATCCAACCTAAACCTCCCCCACTGCAACTTGAGACCATTACTCCATTTAGTCAGCACTAAACTCAAGTTTAGTCCATTGTAAACCACCCATTTATATCAGTAGGTGATCCACTGTGGACTCAAGGTAGCATATAGCCATAACTGTATATGCTGACCCACTGATAATTAGAAATGGAATTCAGCCCTATTCTCAGAATGAATCTGATATCCCTACCCTAGAGTTATTTAACATCTGTCCATTTGAGAATTGGCAGGATAGACTCCAATAGGAACCCTGCTTAATCCTCAATGGCTATATGGATGGCATGTGTGTATGGAGGTGTCAAGGATGAGAAATTAAGAAATAAAAGTGTGTGTGTGTGTGTGTGTGTGTATTTTAAGGGTTCCCTATAGGATATGTGGACACCTCTGGAAGCGCACAAACACATGCACTCACACACACACACGTGGAAATGCCATCTAGTTAGAAGAGTGTCTCTCTGGCTCTACTTGTGCTGAGGCCTGAGTAAAACCAGGGAGATCCCATTGCAGTACCTTTCGGAGTATGGGAAGTGCCTCAGAAGAAAGGAATCGTGGATAGCGGACCTCTTCATTGACAATGCTGTCAAAGACCTCCTCTTCATTATCTCCAGGGAATGGAGACTGCAGTGGAGACATGTTGTTATCTGACATGCATAGTATCTGTATCCTACTATTTGTTTATTGCACTGTGAGATGGGGATGATAATACTTCAGAGTTTTGGAAGGATTAGGTAAGTTTGGCAAGTGCTATGCATGAGGAAAACGTGATATAAATACTAAGGATCATTAGTGGAGAGAACAGAATTGGGAATGTTAGGCTGTTGTAGCTGGTTTCAAATCACCACAAAAGCAATTAGAGGAATTATACTTTTAATGCAAGAGGAACCCAAAGTTGTACTTTTAGTCACTTAAATTATTTTAAAGACATAAATAAAGAGCAGTTAGGTGCACCCCGCCCGTGACCACTCATGTCATGTGGTGAGGCCCACCTCTCTCTTTCCCCAGAGGAAAATGGTCTCACCTCACCAACAAGCATCTCGAAAATGAGCACACCAAGCCCCCACCAGTCCACTACCCGCGTGTATGAGGTGTCTGTCAGGACTTCTGGAGCCAGAAATTCAGGGGTGCCACAAAAAGTGTTAGTGCGGTCCCCAAACCCCATCCCTGTGGAGAAAATGTCTTTATGAACACACCATACACATTCTCAATTGGTTATGCATCATCACATTTTCTGGAAGCATAACAGGCAATGTAGGTGATGAGAGCAGAGACGGTGATACTGGACAATAGACAACATGGCTGAGAATAGCAGAGACAGGTGGGCAAAGAGAGGAGAACTGGCATTAATACATTACTCCAAGAGGGATCTGCCTCTGATCTTGCAGGACTCTTGCCCGCCCATGTCCATTTACTCTTGAGGAAGCATGGAATCTTCACTAAGGACTCTAGCAGCTTGTCTTTTTAGTATTTCTAAGCTGAGGCGCAAGAAGGAATGTAAAGACACTGTTTACATAAACAGCAATGCAAAGAAACTTCCTGCAGCCACAATTATTATATGACCACATAGCAAGGACGAGGCCCTCCTCAGGAAAAACTGCATGATGCTGCATCTTGGCTCCTCAGAACAGTCAAGTGCATTGTAACCCCCTTTATAAATTACCCAGAGAGAAAGAACAGGAACTGCTCCCAACTTCATAATGGTCAGATAGGAAGGATTTCTTTAAGTGGGATTGAACACAATTGTGTTAGCCCAGCAATTCCACTAGTTGCGCTTGTGAACATGTTACCAAACCCTAGAACCTGAGTTTCTCCAGCAAGGGTGATGGCTCAGTCTTGGTACCATCCAAGTTGCTCACCTTCCTTACACAGCCCAAAATCTGCAATCTTCACAAAGCCCTCAGCATCTAAGAGCAAGTTATCCAACTTCAGGTCCCTGCAGGCAGAGGAGAAGAGAATGGGGGGTGAAGTCTGGGAATTGGCACATAACCCCAGCTCTTCGGACGAGGAAAGTAGAATCAACAATGAATAGAGAGTGCATTTTCCCAAATACTATATCACCTTAGAGGATGCTCTTCACAGACTATTGTATTTATTAATTTATTTTCCTAAGAGTATCAGGAAATGGCTCTGTGCAAGGAGGGGCTTGTGCTATCAGAGGATGTGTCCTGCTAATAGCAGGCCCCATTGCCAGGATGCCCCTGGAAAGAGGACACACTTTACCTCGCCCCAGTTCATCACTGCTTCAGGGTGGATGGCCCACTGGCAGTATGTCTGACAGACAGTTTCTTAATGACATTCCCCGGCATAGTTAACAGTAAGTTGGTATGGTCAATACAGACACAGGTTTGGATGTGTTCTATTTCTGCCAACTCATTCCAGTCAACTGTGGAAAGGATCCAGTTTAACTTTTGAATGTGATGGCAGGAGCGGTGGGAGGGAAATGTCACTGAGTTAGCTAGGTGGACAGAGTGCTAAAGAAACCCGAGCATGGCAGCAAGCTGCAAACTGCACATGTGGCTAAATGGGCAATTTAATATTTGGGTTGCTGGGTTTCTTACACTTTATTGTTATGTTACCTGTAAATAATTTTCTTCTCATGTAAGAACTGGAGTCCCAGCACTACGCAGGCTGTGTAAAACCTGGGAAAGAGGAAGAGATTTCACTACAGAGACTTGAGAATCAAGTCAAACATCTATGGTACTTTGAAACCTGAAACAAGCTAACTCACTGCGTCACATGTTCTGGAAAGATATCAGAGTGAATGTGCATCATGAGATCACCACCAGGGGCGTATTCCATCACAAAACATGTGTGATCTGGCGTCTGGAAACATGCAAACATGTTCACCAGGAACGGATGGCTGAAGGAATTGATCACTTCAAAGATTCGCTTCTCACAGTTCAAGCTGTCGGGGTTCAAAGAAAGAAAATGTCATGGCCAAAGCTTTGCAGAGAAGCCTATGTTTGGAGATGGAAGTAGAGAGGGGGATATTTTTACACTTAGATTTATAGAAACAAAAAAGGGAGATGACATTTATCTTGTGTCATTCCCAAACTCCAGTTTTCTCCTCTTCCCCCCAGGTGAGTGTTATTTTTCTGGATGCCAGGACCAACACCATTATAAGCTTCCTCCAAGTCTTGATTCTAACCCTCTGATGCTTAAGAGGGATCCACTACCACATTAGTGCTGAGATTGACACGATTAGAGAGGTGATCTCACAGCCTCTGGTGGAAGTGCTCCCTCTGGACAGAGACTGACCTATCAATCTCATCTCGGCTAATGATGTCTTGTTTCTTTAGGGCTTTGATAGCGTACAACTTCCCTGTTGCCTTGTATTGACCTAACAGCACCTGAAAGACAATAAAAAGCCAATAATCCAGCACTCTTAGTCATTCTGAGATTCTCTCATCTGGCTATTTGGACTCCCACCCACACAGCCAGCAGGTACTTAAACAAACTGCTCCCATCCATTCCAGAGAGTCATTGTCAAAGCCAAGGCCAAGCAACTCCAAGGAGGGTTTTATTTTTCCTGAATGCTTTGCAGTGAATAGCTCCAGATAGAACTCATTTTAAATTATGCTATTTTTAAAATCTGGAGTGTCAAGGTTAGTCCTATGATTTTATAATTGCTCAGTGCTCCAACTACCCAGGAGTTGTGAGCTCAATCTTTGGGGAGGAAGAGCACCTAATGCTGTTCTCCAGTGACCGCTATATGGATGATCCAAGGAATGACCTTGATGAGCTCTGGAGCTAGAGGCATATGAACTACATGGGCTATGTGAAAAGAGGCTAGGTAGAGGATCCTCAGCCCTTAAAGGTTATCTCCAACTTTGGAATCCCTAAACACCCTAAAGACCCTCTTATTAATAGGAATATCAACTGTTTCCTTGCGGGGCAGGAACTGATTTTTCCATTTACACTGGAATGAGCCTCTTCCCCTTTTGGAACATTTCCACTCACAAACTATGAGACGCAAAGGTGGAAAAAGAGAGGGGAACAGCTTTCCACCCACCCCCCTCAAGGAAGCCCCTTATTCCCACTCTACCTTCCCAAAGTGCCCTCGTCCCAGCATGGCGATGCAGTGAAAATCCTGAAGCTGAACAGCCCTCTTCCTGCAGGCAAACAGAAAAAGCACTACTAGTAAACTCGAAGGTCAGAAATGGATACCAAAGGGAAGGAGGTTTACACAGTAAGAAGCCAAGCCTAAGGAAACAACGAAGCTAGAAGATAGCTGGTGGGACAAGACCACGTAAACATGAAGGTGCTGTCAGGACAACAATAGAAGAACAAAAAGTTGGTGGTGGGGTATGGGAGGAGACCAAGTCTGGGGTGCTGGTAGGATGAGAAGGATTCTAGTTCTTAGATAGGGGTAGGTAGTGATGAGGGAAGAGTGGGGGTGTTAGAGGGCCAAAAGGGGATACAAAATGTGTAGCTGAGTGGACAGATGCCATGAAACATTATGCTGGCCACATGCTGTTACCAAGGAAACTAAAACTAGATTCTAGAACCTCTTGGAAAAAATAAAAAAGCAGTTAAAAGGCTTAGTCTAGGAACATTGTTTGCTAGGAGCAGAAGTTTCCCTCTCCTCTGTGCATGAATTGAAGGGCTAAGAATCTAGACTAGAAAGATACAAATGTTCCTCCCAGAGAGAAGGCAGGTATGTCAATGTATGTATTTATCTCAAATAGCTACATTAATATAATAAACAAGGAGTGGGGTCTACTGGGGATGCTTTTGAAGTATGTTACTTAGTATTCAGAGAGGTATAGCTAAATAGCTCACATGTTTAAGCCCTAGAGAATTTAAAATGCTTAAAAATGAGGAGCCATTTGAGGGCAGTTAAATTATTTTACCTTCTATTAGAAAGATTCACTCAATTGTACTGCACAGCCTGTTAATAAGGTAATGATCAAGGGTCATTACCACAGATAATGCTATGCAGACATCTGGATAAATAAGGTAAAATGCAGAGTTTTACATGTACTCTATAAATACAGTATGAAAAGTCCGTTACTGAGAAATTAATTTCCTAATTAGAGGTCATACTACCTATTTAACAGAACTCAAGACTGGTGGTAAAAAAATGTCAGCTCAATATCCCCTTTTCTTGTGTGCAAAAGAGCCCCACGCTGTCCACAATTACCTCTGAGAAGCCCAGTTTGGTGTTTCTGTTACAGCGGAGCTGCGAGTCCTCTCTTCCACATGTAGCCTCTTCAGACACTGAATGGAGAGAAAGTCACCACATCTAGTTCTGTGGAATGGTGTTTGCAAAGGCCCACTGGATCAGATCAGAACAGACTGGAAAATCCACACCCAAGCCTCCATCGTGTCACCCAGCAGTGACCAGAGAGAATGGTCTTCTTGTGATATAAACAGGGATTATCTCTGTTATGAGTGGAATATGGCCCACGGAGCACACAAACACAGATTATCTCTGGCTACTTAGACCATTTCTACATACTGAGCAATGCAAGAAGAAGATTTTATCTCCCTGTTGGAGTCAGACCCCAGTGTGGGTAACCATTTGAAAAAGTCTATGATGAACCATGGTTTTCCAGAAAATCACTTCACATGTCTCAGTGCAATTCTAGATAATTCTGGTGACCAGAGAGAATGCACTTTGATCTATGGGCGCACACTAAGTAGAAGAGTACGGTAGGTATGTGTCAGGGCACAGGTATTTAACTATTACAGCACTGAAAACTCACATCTCTACCTCTCCCCCAGCGACGCTCCTTCCCCTCAGTGAAAGAGATCCCCTCTTCCTTCCCACTCAGGTCACCTAGGAGGAGAGCTTTACATGCCCTCCTGTTTTACAGCACCTGCAAGCTCTGTGTCCCTGCTTTCCCCATACAGATACCCCTTCCCCACTTCTGGCCTGAAATCCCAAGGTGACCTGCCTGCTACTTTTTTTCTGCAAGGGGAGGCAGTTTATAGGATTAGGAAGATGGAGCTCCTCCCCTTAGAGTCCAGATCTGTCCCACTTCTGAGTGATCAAAAGCCCAATGCCCAGTCACCCGATTGGACCCCAAATCCCTGGATATTAGCCAGTCTTAAATCAACATCTGCCCGAGGAGTCACTAATTTCCTGAGAGTTACAAGTCAAAAAGAACTTGCATTTGAGAGGAAAGGGCAGGGCCCAACCCACTAAAGAAACCTGACCAAAACACAAAAATCTCTCTATCAACCCAGATCCTTACCGGAGAGTCTGCAGGAGATGGAGCAACCTCTTTGGAATCTGCTGTCAAAAAAAGGCGTGGAGGCTTAGGGGGAGGTTCCTCGCCAAATGTCAGTTTAACCACTGGATAGTCACTGCATTTGGAAGAAATGTTTTAAAGAAGTCACTGTGGAATAGAATATAGATTCATAGATACTAAGGTCAGAAGGGCCCATTCTGATCATCTAGTCAGACCTCCTGCACAACGCAGGCCACAGAATCTCACCCACCCACTCCTACGAAAAACCTCACCTATGTCTGAGCTATTGAAGTCCTTAAATCATGGTTTAAAGACTTCGAGCAGAGAATCCTCCCTCAAGTCACCCATGCCCCATGCTACAGAGGAAGGCGAAAAACCTCCAGGGCCATGGTACAGCAGACACTATAGTGCAGTGCCAGAATTGCACAAGCAAGGTTTAAGTTAATCCTAAATGCACTGGACAGCAAGACTCCTTGATTCACACCTGGGATTCAAGCCTATGAGAAATCAACAGGTAGTATGCTCCTTTAAAATGAACTGTACGAAAATAAGCCTTTATTGTTCTGCTGGTGTTTATACTCATGTCAGGATACCTAGCACTCTGACATTATGAGTGACGAAAGCTACAGAAATGCCTATAAATAAAATGGCCATCTGATGAAGAATTTAAAGTAGACATCTATTGTTTGACTGGTTTCAGAGCAGCAGCCATGTTAGTCTGTATTCGCAAAAAGAAAAGGAGTACTTGTGGCACCTTAGAGACTAACAAATTTATTAGAGCATAAGCTTCGTGAGCTACAGCTCACTTCATCGGACGCGTCCAATGAAGTGAGCTGTAGCTCACGAAAGCTTATGCTCTAATAAATTTGTTAGTCTCTAAGGTGCCACAAGTACTCCTTTTCTTTTTATTGTTTGACTGCGTCACAGCAATGAAGCTTAGCTTAATAACCAACTTGATCTTCCTCCTTTACAAGGGCTAGTGGACCAGTGAAAAATATCCTCTTCTAGAGGAGCAAATCTAAAAGCTAAAATACACACTGAGGGCAGTTGAGAAGGAACAGATTTGCGCCTGCCTATATGCCCCTGCACAGGAACATGCAGAGGCATAGTGCACAGCACAGACCTTTGGACACTGCTAGCTAAAATCTCCAATTGAGAGTGCCCAGGCACATGCACATCCTATGGTGGAGCACCCATAGGGGCATATACTCAAAGAACCACCATGATTCTGGAAATCTGTCTAATGGTCAACAATAAATCAGAGGTGGCCCTAAAATACTGAATGTTCCATAAAAGTTCACACCATCTTAGCCAGTATTTTTTTCTTAATAGCCCACACTGAGTTTCCTACATAGACCTTTCACACCAAGGTCTTTCACCACGCTGTGGAGTTTCACCAAATTTTAATTTTGTGCCCATTCCTATTTGCCATGTAGCATTAACTGGAACAAGACTTACCTGCTCAGCATGGCCAGTGAATCAGTTTGAGTTTGCAGCACCACTGGAGAGGTAAAGTCTGTACGAATGGGAGTACAAAGTGGGGGGCTTAGCGTGTTCATGGAACTACATGGAGGGAGAATGCTCATCATTAGACGACCCCAGGTAGCAATATTTATGTTCATCTGAGAAGCTCGGAGAAACTCCTTTCCTGGAGAAGGAGAAATCCAAACATTACTGAGATTACCATGCCAAGCACTACCTGAACCACTGACCTACCTAGTTCATCTAGGCAGCCATTTGCTCACCCCAAAAAGAGGCCCAATTTGGGGATGGTGGGCCAAGAGGCACCATAATCACATCTCCTAGACAATCAAAACAGCTGACAGACTCATAGATAACTAAAGAGGAAAGTATTCATAAGGTCCTAGTAGTTGGAGCTGAAAAAGACCTTCCATTCATCACATCCAGACTCTTGCAATAGCAAGGTATAATCCTCACACAGAGGATGTACCAGATATTAAAGTGATACTCTACTACAACTTAGCCAAAAGATAATGTGAAGGTGCTACGTTCTTATTTTCCACCCCCACTTCCATACTGAATTTAAGTCCCATAGCCTGAGAACAGAAAAATTGTGAAAATAAATTGTGGATTCTGAGTTTTTAAGGTCTTTCCACGATTTTTGCTGTTTCCTGCAGAATCAAAGTTGTTTAAAAAAAAAAAATCGAGCTTTTCCAATTGCAAAGAGCCTTCAGAATATAAATTCTCACTCTCTCTCTCCAGCTTGGGAGAAAAAGAGCACATGATCTGTGCCAGCCACCAACCCATTCACCTCGCTGAAATGTCAGCTTCAAAGCCTTGTTAGACAATCAATGTTCCTGTCCACGCCATGGTTGTATCTAAATTTTCTGGGAAATCTCTCACCACTGCCACTTATCAGCGATAGCATAGGTGGTAGAACACACAGATTGAGACTTGGATCCTACTAGCAACAACGCTGTTCAGAAACTACTAATCATAGCCCCGACACAATCATGTTAGGCATGGATGTAAACAATATTATTACATATACGTTCCATGTTACAGCCATGCTTCCATCACTTCCCTGGTGAGTGGAGACATTGCCATGCTCTAATAGATCTCACCTACACACATACATTAACCCAGAAGCGTTCCAAAAAGCACCATAAACCAGGAGTGCTTGAACAATTTTTACAGTGGGGGTGCTGAGAGCCATTGAACCAAACTGTAAACCCTGTATATAATGGAAACCACTTCAAGCCATGGGGTGCTGCAGCATCTCCCGCACCGACAACCACATAACCATACATGCCCCTAATTGGAGTGGCTGTCAGTTCACAGGCTGGTTACCTTTCTGTTTCGGGAAAATGCGTTTCTGGCGCTGCAGATTGGACCGTCTCTCAATCACAGGGTTACAGAAGGTCACCTGCCAGAGAAGCAGAGGAGACTCTACAGGGCAGTTCACTTCCCTCCTGGACACATGCTTAGCCTTCTGATCAAACAGACCATTCACACCCATTCAGCAAACTAGGAGTCACATATGAAGGCAGACTCCAGCCTGAGTTATACTATCTACTCCCCTCAGGTGCTATGTTTAAAAAAAAAAAAAACAGAATTTTTAAAATTAGAAGTATCCATTAACATGAAGTACAGAGAAGCTGACAGAGGCAGAATGATTGGCTCATAATTAGGGCCCTACCAAATTCACGGCCATGAAAAATATGTCAGACCATGAAATCTGGTCTTCTGTGTGCTTTTACCCTATACTATACAGATTTCACAGGGGAGACCAGCATTTCTCAAATTGGGGGTCCTGACCCAAAAGGGAGTTGCAGGAAGGGTGTGGGGTTGCAAGGTTATTTTAGGGGGGTTGCGGTTTTGCCACCCTTATTTCTGTGCTGCTGCCTTCAGAGCTGAGTAGTTGGAGGGTGGCAGCTGCTGACCGAGGGCCCAGCTCTGCAGGCAGCAGCACAGAAGTAAGGGTGACAATACCATATCATGCCATCCTTACTTCTACGTTGCTGCTGGCGGCAGCTCTGCCTTCAAAGCTGGGCTCCTGGCCAGCAGCTGCTGTTCTCCAGCTGCCCAGCTCTGAAGGCAGCGCCATCGCCAGCAGCCACACAGAAGTAAGGGTAGCAGTACCACAACCCCCCCTACAATAACCTTGTGACCCCATCCCCAACTCCTTTTTGGGTCAGGACCCCTACAATTACAATCCCATGAAATTTATATTTAAATAACTGAAATCATGACATTTACTATTTTTAAAATCCTATGACTGTGAAATTGAGCAAAATGGACCGTGAATTTGGTGGGAACCTACTCCTACATTCTAAGATGTCTTCCATCCCATTGATGCCAGTGTACTTTTCAAATTATATACATAAAGCACTGCTGAAATGCAGCTACCTCCAAAGTGGGAAGCAGTAGCCAGTCACTCCACAACACAAGATGACAAGAAGGGAATTTTGGCTAAGGAGACTAGGTCAGACCCCAATTTAGGAAAGATGCCCTGGGATCTTTTATCTCCTGCAAAGGAGACAGGACTCTGGTTTTTAAGGGTTACCCGGAGATCTCGTAACAAATTGAGTTCCATGCACTTTATTATCTCAAAAGATGAAGGGATGAGCCCAACCTGATGGGATTTGATCCCATGGTTCCAGACAGTCTGAGTGATTCAACCTAATCGTTAAAGCCACCCTCTTTAATGTAAGCGTTGCTGATGACTCCGAACAAAAGCAAGTCAAAGACTGTGGTTTTATGTAGTGCCCAGATACTTACAGTGGGGCCCTTTAAGGGTCACTTCGGCTATAAACACACTCATCTTTTTAAACTATTTCTTTCCTTGTTTTGTCCTCAACCATCTGAGTGTAGATTGTATCAGCAACAAGGCCACTCCTTAGGGTGGGTAATAATTTGTTTTTTAAAACAGATTTTTATTTTAAATCAATTTTTTTAATTTAATTAAATAAAGGTTTATTTTTTAAAAATAAACCTATTTAGAACTACATTTACATTATGGAAATCTATGTTAGGCTTAAATTTATTAAAATAATTGACAATTAAATAAAAACATATAATATTATGTAGTAATGTTTGCTGCCAAGTTTTAAAGAAGTCATATCACTGACTGGTGTGAAAGTCACTGGCTAAGGGCTAGTCTACACTGGCAATGCTAAAGCGCTGCTGCGACAGCGCTTTAAACGTGCTTGTGTGGGTGCAGCACAGCACTGGAGAGCTCTCTCCCAGCGCTCTTAAAAAACCACCTCAACGAGGGGCTAGCTCTCAGCTCTGGGGCACTGTTACACTGGTGCTTGCAGTGCTGCAACTTGCTGCGCTCAGGGGAGTGTTTTTCATACCCGAGTGAGAAAGTTGATGTAGACAAGCCCTTAGTATCTTTCACCAGTCTTTTTTAATGTGCTAAACCAACTTTTTCAACAGATGCAGAAAGAATATATTTTATTTCAGTTTATTCAACTAGTTCAGTTTAATGACTAGTTCATTCTAAGTTAAGAGATCAATGTGAGTCGAAAGTGCAGGAAAACTTGTTTTCCTCTTTCAATCTATGGAGCAGTGACTCTTCTGGAGGAGAAAGGTAAAATCTGGAGCCTTTACCTCCGCAAAAAGCAACCCTTGGGGTTCGAGAGAGAGGCACATCCCATGGCGTTCATTATCGAGAAAGTCATCCAAGCGCAAGAACTTCACTGCACACAGCTCTCTCCAATCACGCCAATAAACTGCAATCTCCAGCTCCCGGGACTGGAAGAAGAGAAGCAGAGAGCTTGGTAATGGATCAGGCCAATGGCCTGGCAGACACACACACCCATAACCTACATATTCTGAACTCCACCTTAGCTCTGATGCTAGTTCCTTTTCCTTCCTTGTAGAAATTCCATGCAGCTAAATAATGCTGTGTATAAGAGACATGCTCCAAGGAAGAGTTGACAGTTCCTCATTCTATGATTCCTATTGCTTCCCACCTTTTTGGTCTTTCAGACCTTCAGCAGCTACAACTTTCTTTAAAGATAGCTCATTTTCATGATGTAATTTGTTGACTTTGCTCCTACATAAGACTGAACCTCATCCCAAATATCCTGAAGTGAGCTGTATTGCAGGTAAAAGATGGAGCATGGCGCTCAATGGAGACAGAAGAGGGGCATCAAATGCTCAGACTGAAGCTATACCAGAGAGGTAACCTGTACTTAGAGTAGATTTAAGGCTGGGGAGAAGGCCACATTATCAGTCCCAGTAAAGAGATGGATCAAAAATTGAATGACAAGGTAAATCACCAATCCACAGAAATAATTCACTTAAGTAAAGAACAAACAAAGGGATACAATACAGGGTTCTGAGGACAAGACTGAAAAGATCCTGGAATTCCTATCATCCTACAGAAATATAATCTTACCCGATCCAGCTCAATGACAAAGCTTTGGTCCCAAGCCTGGTTATTAACTGGGCCCCAGTTTGTCTGACCAACCACTTTATTGTCCACTTTGAGCACAGCAAGCACCTCATCTGGACAAAGGAGAAAGTGTAGGTTACAATCTTTTATATGGTCATAAATTGGAATATACTTCTTGCTGGAGGTAACCACACACTCCAATCAGATTTCCACCACAGGAGATCACTAAGAGGGATAGGAGACCAAATGATTCAGCCTCTTCCCCTGTTTCAGGAGCCAAGTTTCCTCTCACTACATTCACACCAGACTGAAAGGTGGCAGGCACATTAGAATACACCATCACTGATCCACCAGGGAATATTATACTCACTACACAGCTCCTCATTCCGCAAGTGCTTTGCTGCAGTACTGCGGCCATGAATACTCATCCCAGCTCGTGCTCGGTTCAGGGACTTCATGTCACTTGGGCTCCCATGGTTGGGAGATGAACCAAACACTCGTGAACGTCCTGGAACTTTTTCCAACAGATCCTGACACCCCATCAGTCTCACTTCTAATGAACCTGAGGAATTTCACCAAAGAGTGTTATTCTCAAGAAAAGTGAAATTATTATTATAGTCAGTCCACATAGGAAGTCAGAAACTTTAGATTGATGCTGTCCAGCCTTCAGTAGCGATTAAAGTCGTTACAATCTGACAGCTTTTTGGTGGCCTACATGAAACAAATTGAGGACTTGGGCCAATTCCTAGTAGACAAAGTGTCCACATCACAAAAACCACCACAGTCATGACATGGGTACATAGGGAAGAAATATTCCCCACCCCCCCAGCCTCAGTACCTGTAAGAGCTGTGGGTTTGATCAATGAAGCGAAGGGCTGGATGCTGACATGTGGAGCTCCCAGAGAGGAAGCATTCACTAGCTCCTGCTTGATGAGTGCCCGCTTTGGGTGATCAGAAGAAAGCTCATTAAGCTGCTGCTCCAGGGACAAGCGCAGCAAATCAATCTTCTGAGTTGATTCTTGCAAACGACCCTGAGCCTGGTAACAAGGAGCAGAGAAAAAGCTAGTACCGGCTTTGAATGAATAGCCATTGCCATGATCTTGGTATTACTAACACTTCACAAGTGACCCAACTCCCCATCCTGCTTATGAAGGACAAGAAGGGACTGTCAGCATCACTCATTCATTGCAAGTCATTGCTGCTGAGGGTCTGGAGGATTCTGCCCTGAATAAGCTCCCACCACGGAATTTCCGACTCAAAGAACAGACTAGGATCAAAAATCCAAAACTGATTTCTTACATGCCAGTGCACTACAAGCAGACACCAATTTGGACTCCAAGAGATTTCCAATTAAAAATGGCTGGTATAAAGAATGCCCAAGTTGGATAATTACTATAACTAACACTTCACACTTATATAGAGCCTTTCATCTGAGACCTTCAAAGCTCTTTACAAACATTAACTATGGCTCACAAAAGCCCTGTGGGATGAGTATTATCCTCATTGTACAGATAAGTAAATGGAGGCACAAAAAGGATAAGTGACTTGCCCAAAGTTACATAGCAAATGAGTGAAATTTCTGGTTCACATTTTCCTGTTCTGACCATTAGAAAAATAAGAGAGATTGTTGTTTAGTTTATTACAAGTTCATTTTTTTTCCGTCCTAGCTTTATAATGCAAGTCAGTTGGCAAGTTCTGGAAATGTAACATCTCTCACAAGAACAGCATACGATGCGGGAGCTTTATATGTGGCTTTTAAAAAAAAGTCATTGCATATTACAGGCAACGAATCAGATGGCAATGACAAGCACACAATCTCTCAAACAGCCAGTAACAGCAGTTATACAAGGGAATTATCACCTTCTACTATTACAGTTGCTGGGAGTAGCACCTACCACAACATCACTATGAGCAGGGACGGCAGTATTATGGCAGTGCTGGGTGGATTTAGACCAGTGTAATGGGACTCTGAAATAGGGAGCCACCATGTCATTGTTCAGAATAAGGCTAAGCCATTCATGGGCAACAGTCGTAATACTGTTTTTCCTCTGAAAAAAGGTTACTATCCAGCATACAGAAAGTCACCCCCAATGCTTCAAGTAGCAATACTGCAATGGTGCTTACTTCAGCCAACACTTTGCGATCCTGCACCCCCTGCCAGGATCTTCACCACATTTTTGCCCCCTCAGCCACAGCAGCTTCAATGCATAGGTGATGCCGCAGTTCCTCGATGCGTAGCTCCAGGAGACTGATGGTGGCCCCCACCTTCACTGTTAAGGTTGGCGATAAATATAACAATCAGACAAGCAAGTGGCCTAGCATCTCAGGCATTGGGCCTTCATAATTCAGCAACATCTTCTCTGAGTGATGTCAGATATCCAAAGCATCTTACTTGCTGGATCCATTGCATCTTCTATTCCACCTGCCGACTGAGATACCTTCACAATCTGCATGCGAATCAGCTCACTCTTCGTCTTGCTGTCCTGGAGCATTTGCTGAGCTGTTGCCAACAGCTTCCGGTCCTGGCAAGACAGATTACAGATGGCTAGGGAGGTCCATACAGAAGAGAAATGGATTTTAATGATGTGTTAGACAAGGACAAAGATGGGGCACCGTAACATACAAGGCCTTACAAGGGATCCCAGAAAGTTCTAAAACTTCACACAATGCCCAATTGTGCAAAAAAGATGCATAAGCAACAGGGCTGATTATTTCCAACCATGGTAGATACAGATGAGGGATCTGTGAAATGCTGTGACACCTATGAAAGATGTGACGAGTTTGCTAGGTAACAGTGTCCTGCCCTGTGGGTACATTCAACTAAGAGTTTGTGCTGATGTTGCAATGATTCAATATGTGCTTCACTAGTCAATTGTGCTGGCAGAGTTGTATGGGTGGAGGTGAGGAATAAACCAGAATATCTACGTTCTTTATCTTGCTCATATAGTTAAATTAAGCTTCTTAATTAAAATTTTTTATTTTCCTCCAGAATATTAAATATGATTATACCAAACACAAAAAGATGAATAAGAAAGCAATAAATTCCCCAAAAGCTCTTTCTTAAATAACTCATACACAAAGATACCAAGTGGCACCTTAGAGACTAACAAATTTGAGCATAAGCTTTTGTGAGCTACAGCACGGCTGCTACTCTGAAACAAAGATACCATTTACTTTGCTCTATCTTAAAGTCTCTGTTGAAATAAACAGTATTGCACCAACTTGGTACATTATATCAGAAACTTGATGATGTGGGATAGTGTCACACATTAAGGCTCATATTCCAAAGCATTTTATTTTCTTACCTTTGGTCAGATGTTTTGGCTCCTCTCCCTCTATTGCACCTCCCAAAGCCTGGATTGACTTTTCTGGAGGCAGCACTCCATGTCTATGACTGACAAGATCGACCACTTCTGAGATTTTTTTTGTATCTATTTCTAATCTAGTGGCACTACCACCAGTGTTAGATGCTGGTAGCCATTCTAATGTCTCATACTAGTAACTAATATCAGAGAACAGAAGCATAATCGGTATCTGAAGTCTAAGAACATAAATTACCATACTGGATCAGACCCCTGGTCTATCTAGTCCAGAATCCTGTCTCTAACAATGTTCAGCACCGATGCTTGAGAGGAAGGTGCAAGAAACCTCACAGCAGGCAAACTGATTTGAACTGTAGTAAATTATTGCCTCAGTGACATCCTGTGACAATAAGCCTAACACAACCAGCATTCATAACACTGTTCCCCCATAGGATAGTACACCATGCTGTCACAGGGCTGTGCATCAGCTCATGAACACACAGATGAGCTCAGTCATGCAACCTAAAACAACTCTGCCTTAAAGCATCTCCCTTTCACACCCAGATCTGGAATAAAGATTTTTGTATGTTTGCACTTTTAACAGAAATTTTGTTCCAAAGTGACATGCTCCCTGCTTATTTCTACTCAGCAATGCTTACCTTTGATGTTGCATTTGAATACATCTGAATCATGTTCTCAGCTCCCTGTTTCACTTTCATCTCAATGTGCAGCTGCTTTTTCAGAGCCTCTATCCTCCTTGCCACCGGGTTTGGGTTCCTTTCCCAGAGACAAGGGTCTGGGGATATAGAACCATCTGTGCAACAACAGCGAATTCCATTACCCTCCTTCTCATGGTTCCCTCAAAGGGTAATAGATGAGATGAGGAGAGTAGTATAAATGAGGTTTTCATCTTCAAAGACACGTACAATATACGGCCAATATAGAAGGACAAATTCTCCCAGCAGTTGTGTATCCTAGCCTACTACTGACCCAATATGAGAACTGCTGGCTTCTTAGGATCGGGCCCTAACTGAGAATACCAACAACTTCCAATCTCACATTCACCCCTCTGTCAGGAACTTGCATGTTGGATTCTACCCCAAAGCCCCTATTTTCTCTCCAAGCTCTGTACATCTGCCTAGATGAAGTTCAGGAGGTGATCCTATGTCCAACATACTCAATCAGTCCTTTGCGCATTCTGATTTATATCATCACCTCCTTTCATCTCAATTAGTGTCAATCACAACTTTCCAAACTTCAATACCTCTACACTGTTCATCTCACCTGGACATAAGCAGGAACCAGCTGAGATTCCTCTCCTAGATGGATGAGATTTTTCCTTCCCATCATACTACCCCCCAATAGAAAAAAAAAAAAAATTAAAGCACTGGCTATAATGAGGTTTACTGCTGAAGCTATCATGCCCAACAATTATGTACTAAGACCTACCTGTTTTGCTCTCCCCTTTCTCTGTTACCACAATCCGGGCATTAAGCTCCTGGAGATCCCAGTGCAGCTGCTCCAGTTTCCGA
The DNA here is from genome assembly GCF_009764565.3 of Dermochelys coriacea. Classification (NCBI taxonomy): domain Eukaryota; kingdom Metazoa; phylum Chordata; order Testudines; family Dermochelyidae; genus Dermochelys; species Dermochelys coriacea. The sequence goes on along the minus strand of NC_050083.1, from coordinate 13,089,998 downwards.
TTGGAAGATTTCAGCACATGCTCTACATGCACCAGGTTCTTCTTGTCTGTTGTCACCTTGCGCAGATTTTCTGCCCCCTCTTTGATCTTCAGTTCCTTCTGGATAGCTCGACGAATTACTTCCTTCTCACCCTCCAGTTTCTGCTGGAACCCTGGATCCATGAGGTTCACCCCATTGCTCGTTTGCAGGAGATAGATGCCCTAAAACCAGTACCAAAGGGGAGAGAGTTGGAGATATTATGTGATAGCAAAACAGTGATTGTGCAACACATCAATAGCGTTCTACCACTTCATCTCAACTACAAAAGGTCTCAGACCAAAACCTTGATTCCAATCACTAACAAATTTTTGAGGAACATCAGATCTAAATTTTAACTTTGCAGTTTGGGGCCCATCTTTGATCTTAATATACCCCAACTTGGCACTAACTCACAAATGAGATGAGTCCTCACAAAGGTTGTCTTCTTGTTATTTAATATCAATTTATATTTATGTGTCCTGAATGAGTACCAAAGGGAAGCTGTAATTTGTTCTTATCGTGATCATGACTCTGAGTTCCATTGGCATTATATAACAGGTGCAGATCTTTATTTGAATATGGCTTGAGCTGCCAGTTGTCCAAAGCTACATTTAGAGCTGTTACAGCCATACTCTAACTTTCAGTGAATGCATGACCAAGTCTTCATCACTGAGGAAGACAAATAAATTAATCCAGACATCTGTTTGTAAATTAGTCAAAAAGTCAGCTGTACAAGCTATATCTGAAAACACAGACACAGTTTGTTGTCCCAACCCCAATCCTAGCTGTGATTTGCAAGCAGTATGGCTTCTTTAAAATTTTGCTCACGTTGAAATTGATTGGCAACATTAAAGTCTGCTCTTAGCTTTGCTTTTTAAGTCAATTTTAAACATATTTGTTTTGGTGAAAGGTGTACTGGAGATAGCTCTGGACTGACAGGCTCTGTTTACAGCCCCAGAACAAGATACAGCTTAGATAGCACAGACTTTCCCCATGTTCCCCCATGAATAGGCTTCCCACCCAGGCACCGGCAGCCAGACACAGACACCTATCCACAGAGACCTGCTCCTGGCTCCACCCATTGCTGATGACATAGTAAGCAGCTCCACGCAGGGGGCTCTAGAAAAGAAGGAGGGGTTTTAAAGGGCTCCATAGCAATCAAAGAAAATAAAATAAATAAATATCACACACCACACACACACACATATATATATGTAGCCCAAGACTGATTAATTATTTACCATGATCCTCACTTTTATACAAAATGAAGAGCAGCAAAATAAAGTTCCTGCCACACTCAGTAAATTCCCCAATCTCAGAGGTAGGAACAGAACCTAAGAGTCCTCTCTCCCTGTCATATTCTTTAATATTAGACCATAAATATAGTAACAAACCACATCAGGATTTGCATTATCAGGTCACTGGTGCATGTCACGGGTGGTTAAGACTTTACAATTCACCCAAGGTATGTGCCAACAGCTCAGAAACACACAATTGTTGAGTCATTGTAATGCTGTTACTGTGTTGCCCATCACACAGCTAGTTTTATAAGCAGGCTCTCCATATTTCTTCATTAATCAGGTGTTGATTAAATTTCAGTTTAGTAGCAAAACAAGAGAGAGCGAGAACGAATTCTATTTTTACTAGTGGTTTAAGCCAATGTCAGGTCCACTACAGACTCAACAACCAAAAAAGGAGACTTTGGGATTGGTAATGAAACAAAGTAGCTCAGCATTAACATCCTGACTCCAGGAAGTTCTCACCCAATTAGTAAGGCCAGGAATCTAGCCAAATTCCTGAAAACAAATAATAAAAGGTTTCATCAAGAGGAACTTGAATCATGGAGCCCTTGAGTCACTCAGCCAAACCATACCAACTCTAGGTCAGGAAATCAGAAAGTCTTTTGTCCAGGGTGTAGAAAGTTACTAAAAGGAGTTTGATTTTTTTAAAATTACATTTTAAACAAATATTAGGAAAAAGTGTGCCTATTTATCCTCTTCCCAAACCATATTGATAGGTATATGCAACACTCCTTTCTGGTCCTACCCGTACATTTGTACTGACAAACCTATAGGGTAGCTGGTTAGTGTGAGCTTAGTGCTGGCAAAAAATACTGGACTGAGTGTGCTGGAAATTGACATCCTTCATTTACCCACAGAATGGATACAGTGTGGCCAGTGTCAGGGCAAGTTTCCTCCACCCTGCTCCCTGCCAAACACATAGCTGAAAGTCAACTATCTGCCTGGTCCATTTTCCAAATACAGTAGATTTAGAAGACATATACCCTAAGGCATTGTGATTTACAGGCTCTTTCTACCCTCTGTGGGCCAAAAGATACCTAGTGTTAACAAAAAGAAAAGGAGTACTTGTGGCACCTTAGAAACTAACAAATTTATTAGAGCATAAGCTTTCGTGAGCTACAGCTCACTTCATCGGATGCTCACGAAAGCTTATGCTCTAATAAATTTGTTAGTCTCTAAGGTGCCACAAGTACTCCTTTTCTTTTTGTGAATACAGATTAACATGGCTGCTACTCTGAAACCTAGTGTTAACAGTGATTGCACTAGGGCAGTGGTTCTCAACCAGGGATCTGGGGCACCCTGCAGGGCTGCAAGCAGGTTTCAGGGGGGTCTACCAAAATAAACCAGGGCAGAAAGCCAAAGCCCGAGCCCCACCATGCGGCACTGAAGCCGCAGCCTGAGCAACAAAGCTGTGAAGGCCCTGCTGTGGCATGGGGCCCCAGGCAGTTGTTCTGCTTGCTATCCCCTAATGCCAATCCTGGCTTTTAAGCTACTGGATATGCAGAAAAACAGTTGTGGCACAGGAGAGGCAGGGAGGAATTTTTATAGCGTTTGGGGGCCTCAGGAAGAAAAGGTTGAGAACACTGCAGTAGGGGACATAAAATACTATTCAGTCAATCAACACAGAAAAGGGTAGGACAGCAGAATTTGCATTTGAGCTTTATGATCGTTTTGCAAAGCTGGTTTAGGAATGCTGGGTGGGGTGTCAAGAAGCTGACACTGCCCAAGCTGCAGTTGTTCTGTGGATCCCAGAGAAGGTTAGCCTCCTAGGCTGTTAAGCTCTGAACCTGCAATGAAGTCCAGTAGCACAGGACCCACTGCAGAGCTGGGGCCAGAGGGTTTGTCTACACATAGACATTGCACTGCTTTAACTGAAATCACTTTAAACATCAATTCAGCTACATCAGTGCAAACCCCTGCATAGACGCTCATATCAATTCAGCATTCACCAGATGCAAGCTAAACCAACAGAAGGTTTAAACTGATATAGAATGTCCACATACAACGATGCACCTTTTTAACTAAAGGGATTTTAAATCACGCCTTTAGTTAAACTGGTGCAACTCTGTGTTTAGACCAAGCCTGAGTCTGGCAGCTTTCACCTACACTAAATGTATTTTAAAAAGTTAAAAGTACAGCACCCAGTTTGGGATAAATCAACTTCTAGCACTTGTGGATCTGGTCCCCTTTACTACTCTGAATTATGCAGACATTATCCCTCCTCTTACAAAAAATAAAAAAAATCAGAGAGAAGGAAAGACCTAGTTATTACATCAGATACTCCCTTGCCCCAGGGGCTGTTTCAGAAACATTCTTTATAGTGGATTCTCCAGGGATTTTATATGTAAGCAATGCACCCCTGTGTTAAAGTATAATTTTAATTTTTAAGCATTTTCTAAAATACGTATCTAGATAATTGTTCTAGGTTTGTCATATTTAGCACCATTGTGTTTGTGGAAGAAAGGGCATTTGAATTATACCCAATTCAACCCATTTCCAACAACATATCAACATTTCCACCAACCTGAGGACCTGGAGACAGGCCATGGGGGACAGCAAGTGGGTGACATTATGATTCTGTCAATTTTTACAAATCAAATTAAACCTCTCTGACCTTTCTGTCACTAACTTGCCCACAGAATGAGACTATATATAATACTTCCAGATCAGATTTTTTCCCTGATTAGTTTTTAAAATGTCCAAAGTGATGGGGCACACACACCACTTCCCATAGAAGAGTATTCCACAACCTAATGCATTCCACTGCCAGAAAACGGTTCCTGTTATTTACCTTACATTTTCCCTTTCTCCATCTCAGCCCATTTCTCCTGGTTATAAAAAACCCTTTTGCCATCCTAAATAACTAAACCATATGCTTAACATTCACACCTGTCAGACACTTGCATTCCTCCCTTAGTCACATTGTAGCAAATTTAGCCCATATTCATGGGGTTCTTCTTGGGCCAGGGAACATTTTTTCATTGTGTATATGCATGGTATCTAGCACAAAGAAACCCTAATCTCCAACCTGGGCTTTTAGACACTATCCCAATAATCATCATCAGTGCAGGATAACCCCATTGTTCAGAGCCAACACGGACTGTTCTGAAAATCACAGGGTCTAATCTGGTGAGAGGAATGTGTCCCCACATACACTGGGGTGAGCAGAAAGAGGGCTGTACACAATAGATCAGGATGGGAGACTGACTGCTTTATATTGGGTGGAGAAACCGCAGCCTCATGGAAAGAAAAAAAGGCCTCAGGGTAAGGGAACTGGGGACTCCTAAGGGGTCCAGTTTCTCAAGCAAGCCAGGAGAACATTTGAGAACCCTGAGTGGATGTAGGGGTGGAAGGCAAGATGAGTTCCTGGGGGGAGGTGGCCATCCTGAGGAGTGGGGACGGGATAAAAGCCCCCCAAGAAGGGAGAATTTGGAGGTGACAATGGGAAAGAGCTGGAGGAGACACTAGCTGATTTTTCCAGAGGCCAATTTTTCTCTCCCTTCTAAATTACTGTCCCTCTGCAAATGTGAAATCTCGTTGTTGTCGTCCCCCCATGCCTCCCCAAATGCCCTTAGGCTCTCCCCCCTCCCGCGGGACTCTCCTCCTCCCCCTCCCCCCAAATCCCCTCAGGCTCCCTCGCCCCCACGGGACTCTCCTCCCCCGCCCCCACAAATCCCCTCAGGCTCCCTCGCCCCGGCAGGACTCTCCTCCCCCGCCCCCCAATCCCCTCAGGCTCTTCCCCCTCCTGCGGGACTCTCCTCCTCCCCCCCCCCCCAAATCCCCTCAGGCTCCCTCGCCCCCACGGACTCTCCTCCCCCGCCCCCAATCCCCTCAGGCTCTTCCCCCTCCCGCGGGACTCTCCTCCTCCTCCGCCCCCCAAATGCCCTCAGGCTCCCCCACCCCCGCGGGACTCTCCTCCTCCTCCGCCCCCCCAAATCCCCTCAGGCTCCCTCCACCCCACGGGACTCTCCTCCCCCGCCCCCCAAATCCCCTCAGGCTCCCTCGCCCCCACGGGACTCTCCTCCCCCGCCCCCCAATCCCCTCAGGCTCTTCCTCCTCCCGCGGGACTCTCCTTCTCCTCCGCCCCCCAAATCCCCTCAGGCTCCCCCACCCCCGGGACTCTCCTCCTCCTCCGCCCCCCAAATGCCCTCAGGCTCTTCCCCCTCCCGCGGGACTCTCCTCCTCCTCCGCCCCCCAAATGCCCTCAGGCTCCCCCACCCCCGCGGGACTCTCCTCCTCCTCCGCCCCCCAATCCCCTCAGGCTCTTCCCCCTCCCGCGGGACTCTCCTCCTCCTCCGCCCCCCAAATGCCCTCAGGCTCCCCCACCCCCGCGGGACTCTCCTCCTCCTCCGCCCCCCAAATCCCCTCAGGCTCCCTCGCCCCCACGGGACCTCTCCCCCCCCCACAAATCCCCTCAGGCTCTTCCTCCTCCCGCGGGACTCTCCTCCTCCTCCGCCCCCCAAATCCCCTCAGGCTCCCCCCCCCCCCGGGACTCTCCTCCTCCGCCCCCCAAATCCCCTCAGGCTCCCCCGCCCCCACGGGACTCTCCTCCCCCGCCCCCAAATCCCCTCAGGCTCTCCCCCCGCCCGCCCGGCCGACTCTCCTCTTCCCTCTCCCCCGGCCCGCGGGACTCTCTTCCTCGCCTCAGGCTCTCACCCCGATCCCCAGCTCGTGGACTCTGGGCTCCGGACCAGCCCAGTCTCCTGCCCTCGGGCCCCGCGGCGGAATCTCCGCTCGGACAAGTCTCTCCCGCTCACCTGCCGGGGCTCCCCAGCCGCCATGGCTCCTCTTACCCCGCGGCCCCCGGGCTCGCAACCGGCGCTTTTCGAACTTCAACCTTAAGCCCGGCAGCGAAGCGCCGTTATGGCGCAGGGAGCAGGCGCCCCCTGGCGGCACTGGGGACTGCAGCGCCACCTGCCGGCAGGCAGGGCGGCCCCCTGAGACTGAGGGATCCAGCGCCCCCGGCCGGCGAGATCTGGTATCCCCTGCCCGCCCGGACTGGATCCGCGCCGTTTGCTAGGACACCGCGATCGCAGGCACAGAGCTCAACATTTCCAGCGTCACCTGCCATGGACCCAGCAATCGGGTGCCCATCGCCAGGGATTCAGAGATCTGGTCCCACCGGCTGGAGATCTGCGTAGCCAATGTACCTCACCTGGCGCCGATCCCCCAGGTCTAACGCTACTTATCCAGCAATCCTGTTCCACCTTCCCTTGATCCAGGAATCCGAAGAACACCTGACAGGATGTGTAAATCCAGTACTATCTGCTAAGGGGTCAGAGATCCAAGAGGGAAGGAGTCAATAATTAAATAGGGAAGAGGCTCTATGGTGCCTCCTAAATATTAACACATTACCAGGCAAAAACTTAGTTAAGATGGATTAAGGTTGTAAACATTCATCAGTTCTTTCAGGGAGAAAAAATAACCTTTAGGGCAATGGTGCCATTTTCTAGATAAACATACTTGGACACATGATGTTAAAGTTACATTTTTTAAAAGAGCATTGAAAAGTATGTACCTGCACAATTAAGGTCAGAAAACCTTAACTCTGCCCTTATCTCCCAGCTTTCCACCCTCAGCACTCTTGTGTCTGGAATTCTGATTAAGAATTTTTTGTGAGGATTGCCAGACTGTGACTCCAAACATCATACATCTTAACAAACAGACTGGTTTTAAAAGTCTGACTGCATTGGTGGAAGAAGGCTATACCATGCATTCATCTGACTTGCCTGAATTCCTAGTCATCCTCTGAAATGGAGAAGTGTGCAGTGCTCCGCTCTGCAAACCTAGCTTTGCATGGAGAAGAGAGCATGCCCCCTTCTCTCTCTGGTCCTTTTGGGAGAGTTGCCCCAGCAGCAGTTCAGTCTATCAACTGCTTTCTGCTGCACAGAGGGATTATGCACCTACACAAGAGGGAAAAAAGACTTATTGTACCTTCTTCCCTTATACGACTACAGCACAATCCCCACACTTCCTTTTCCCTACTGTATAACCTGCAGGATCAAGCACAATCTGGTTCTGTTTCTTGTGGAACTGAGGAGCTAGTTTGGAGTACATATGGCTTTAGTTTTGTACATACCTGTCTATGATATATGTGTGAGGCCTCACCACTTTGCAGCCCCAGAGTGAACCATACATATGGTAGCTATGTGTCTGTGCAAAGGGTCTCACAGTATAACAACACTATTTGGAACTCCATATACTTTTTTTGGGGAGAGCCTAATAAAGTTCTCCTTTGGTGAATACATATAAAGGGCTTAATTGTATCTATAAACTGCTGACAGATTTAAAGAAGGCAGTAGTTTGATACACTGATTAAAAAAGACAGGGTACTCTTCAATTTAAGTACAATCAATTTTAAGTGTAACACTACTTTTTAATGTTCAGTTTTCCTAAAATTTGTTTTTATGAGAAAACAAAGGAGTCCTCTTAAAATCTCTCCTTAAATAAGATAGATTTTAACTCCATCTTAGGAAAATTATTTGTCTGGAAAGATGTTAAAATCTGGAAGGTAAACTGTGCCTCTTCAGTACTTAACGTTTGACTCTTTCTTCCATTACATAATTCTTCTTGTAGGTCCAGGAATGTGGCTCTGGATTCTTGGCGGTATTGGACCTCTGGATCAATGTGTGTTTGTCGCATTGCCCTCATAGATAAAAACAGAATTGATTTACTGCAGTCCTAGAGCTTACCTTCCAAACACTTAAAGGACATTCTCCTTCAGTTCAAGTGGTAGAGCCCTGTGCTTAAAGATCTCTTCCTGCTGCCAGCCACGTGTAATGCTGTTTGTTATTCCATTAAACAGGTTATTTCTGTCCTGAAGTGATACACAACTTTCCACAACTTAACAGCTGGAATATGGGCTACACAATTAGAGGATTCAGAGTAGCAGCCGTGTTAGTCTGTATTCGCAAAAAAGAAAAGGAGTACTTGTGGCATTTTAGAGACTAACAAATTTATTTGAGCATAAGCTTTCGTGAGCTACAGCTCACTGCATCCAATGAAGTGAGCTGCAGTTCACGAAAGCTTATCCTCAAATAAATGAATGCATCCGATGAAGTGTGCTGTAGCTCACGAAAGCTTATGCTCAAATAAATTTGTTAGTCTCTAAGATGCTACAAGTACTCCTTTTCTTTTTTACAATTAGAGGATATTTTCAGTTAATAATAATCCCATGTTTATTTATTTTTAAAGTGTGTACAAAACCTGATATAAACATAAATGTTTCAGTTATTTTTTAAATTAAATTAAAATTGATTTTTTTAATTTAAGCATTCCCCTATAGGATTTGCAGCCTGAATATTACAGTATGAGAACTAGCAAATTAAACTGACCGGAACAAGAAGTATAACTGAAACTGAAGTCTATTTTTTTCCAAACTGAATTAAATTACAAAAGCAAACAATGATAGATGTGTGCTAACCCTTATTCAGCTGCTGCTTGATTAGTAACAGAGGTACAGTATTTTTGTTTGTTTTGTACTATATGATTCTACACTAAACTGTGTCCATTGAAAGGAAATATTATTGGAAAGTTAAAAAGTCAAGTTATTGGATTTAGATTCAGACTCGGAGGATCAGAAACTGTAGAAAGGGCAGAGAGATTCTGCTTTTATCTTCAGCAGACAAAGCCTTTCACAGCAGGTAGGGGTCTTGGCTGCATTTTGAATGGTCAGAGGCTGGAGAGTGCTCTGGGTAGGAGTCTGGGGAGAGAATAGGATTAGTTTTCCTGGTCCTCCAGCTTGTGGAAAGTGCTGTGCTCTCTGCTTCTGGCTTTACAGGATCTTTCCATTCTTTCCTACCAGGTCTTGGATTCTCCCCAGGTGGAACAGCCAATGGGAGGGCCCAAGAAGCAGGTTTAATAATGTTGGAGAACTGGACCACTGAATAAGGACCAATCAGATGAATAGCCTATCAGTCCTAAGGAAGGGGAGCTAGATAGCTATTCACTCTCAGGTCTTGTGCATGTATGAGCTTGGAAGAGGAGGATGCATGCAGGCTTTGCTAGCAGCCCTCTGCTCTCCCTTGGTTGCTTCAGGGAGGTTCGCAGCCACTAAGTGCCCCAGGACAAGCATCAAAGCACAACCCCCATGATCCTGAGGACCAGGAGGAGGAGGAAGAGAAAGAGGAATTATTTCTCTGCAAGTGTGCGAATTCGAGGTTACTGGGGTTTGGGACCTGAAGTTCCTCCCCAATCAGTGCTCCCTGTCAGGAACCTGACGATCACTGATGGGAAATGCAAAGTGCCTGTGCAGCTCTTCCAGGATCCCACTAGGGAGAGGTACTCAGTGATCACCCTGGTCAGGGATTAGTGCACAAGCACTGGCTGGCGGAGGATGACTTCTGGTTCCCAGGATACTCCTGGATGCTGGCCAGCTGCCCCAGGTGCTGTGCACACCTAGGTAACTGCCTCCTAAGAACGTCCAAGTTGCTGTTGGGAACAGAGCTGCAGGGGAGCCGGGGTCCCTCTGAGACCTCTGCAAACATGGTCTCTGGATTAAGTTTCCTACCCCCCTTTGGGGGACCTTCCTGGAGAAGGGGCAGGGATTAAGGTCCTGTCTTGGAACTGGGTCCCTTTGTCCCTAGCGATTGCGATTAGAGAGAAGAGTGAAAGGATGGTTCTGTCAGTTGCTGAGGCCCTGCAACTTCTTTCACTTGTGCTCTGGGCGGGGGAGAAACACCAATTCTTCTAATCACCATTCCACTCCTTTCATGGATGTTTTGAAACACGGAGGAGGACTATTTGGGGTTGGTGGAGGGTATTTAATGAAGAAAATGGAGGGGGTGGATAGGAGGAGGGATAGGTCCAGGCAGGATGGTACACCAGTAGCAGAAGCTAAACTCTTGAGGACTTGACTGGGAGCAAATTAATTTATCTCACTGAAGGGAGGGGAATTGTTCTACTGTGAGTTTTTTTTGTTTGTTTGTAGTGGTCGGGTTCCTAACTTCATTCCCCTTTGCTTGATTTTCTCCACCCCAATAGGATGCGCATATCAGCCTAGGCCTTGGAGACCCCACGTCACCGATGTGGAGTTCAAAGACTCCGATGATACTTTTGTGACTCTGATCACAGACAAATTGCTGCCTTAGGAAAGCTTATTTATGCTTAAATATGATTAAAGTGAAACCACGCTTTTCAGTCCGTGTCTAATAAAGAAAAGGAGGGCAAGTAGTGTAGTAGAAACTTGGTGTTTTGGCAACTGTTTCTCTCCCTGGTCTTGAACGAATTAAAGGGAGAACACTAATCTCAGAAATTGTGTTTTTCTAAAAATTTGGTACCCGACAAGTATCTCCTAAAATACTATAAGCTTAGAAAATGTTTACTTTTTGCAACTGACAGCTCTTTGTGCATAGTCCTTTTATTACATCCTACCAGAGGGTCCAGTAGCCCTAACCTGAGCCCACAGAGCCCCACTAAAGAAAACAACTTCATAATTGGAAGATCTACCCCATAACACAGCCTGGTACAGGATATGGCCCTTAATTGGTCCTTACTAACCTTTATAAATATTAAGTATAGAAAAATACCCTCAACTAATATTGAAAAGGAATTTTCCAAAATCATTATGTATTATTGAGGGTATTCTCCCAGAAAATGACATTTGAGTGTCCTTTAATCTATTTACCAGTCACAGCAAATGCTTTCCTGAAAACTCTAACAGTATTGTTACAGCAGAAATAAAGGCATAAAAATATCTTCTTGCAAGCCAACAAAGATCTGCATTATGGTTTTAAAATTCATAGACAGGGGCTACAGTGTTTGGTGTAATTTGGGTGTTGCATCAGTAAAAATTTATTAACCTGGTCCACTTTCTCTTCAAACAGAACTGTAAAGTGTTTGCAAGTTAAAATAAATGAATAAATATAGGCCTCAATTTCTAATCATTCATACACATGCACACCATTCTGCTTGTTGATAGAGGAAATCTGGTATTCACATTTTCACACACAGACTAATAAGAAAATAAGTAAGTGAGATGCTATAAATTTGGAATGACCCCCCCCCCCAACACAATTGTGCTAAATGTACTAATTCTACAATCTATATACATTTCCCATGTACATATGTTTAAGATCTGGCATTAGAGTTTACAGGAGTGGCAGACACTTCTGCTTCCTTTATCTATTAAACTTCAAACATAAGAATATGGAAGCTCTTCCATATGTTTTCTTATCATACTGGTTAAATACATGTGCTAAAACTTTATTAAATGCTTCAACTTCTAAATTGTAAACCATTAACTTAGACAGCTCTCATACTGGAGGTTAAAACCAGTTTCCATTAGCTTGAATGGGAGAATTCCTACCTCTGTTGACAGGTTTCAGAGTAGCAGCCATGTTAGTCTGTATTTGCAAAAAGAAAAGGAATACTTGTGGCACCTTAGAGACTAACAAATTTATTTGAGCATAAGCTTTTGTGAGCTACAGCTCACTTAATCGGATGCATTTTCTTTTTACCTCTGTTGAGAAGCTCATGATAAATGATCTGCCAAGATGATGCATAAGGATAGTTTATCTTAGAAAATGATTAAAGGTTTTAAGGAATGTACTAGAGATCCCTCTTCCGGTCTTAATTTATGAAATTGCAGAACTTGTATTTGATCCTGTTACAAGAAAGTTTCTATCCCTTGAAAACGTACCTATCAGCGTATTACAGAAGTAACTACAAGTATCTACTAAGCTTAATGAAACGGGTCAAAGAATAGGCACTTCTAAATAGGTATGTTTGACGGAGTTTTTCCAACTAGCTGCGTAGAGCACTGGATGGGCACCTAGGGCTGTATTTTTAAGTCTGGAAAGTGTTTTAACCCCTACTCAACTTAAACTTTTTATCAACTAGGAGTGGGGAAAAATGTACTAGAACAAAAGTAATATTACTAGCAATTCAAAGGTTATTTACTCTTACTGTTGTGATGAATAGAACTGCAACCTAGTTTCACCAGGAATTTAAACCAATATTCTGTCTGCACAATAGTGAGATTGTTTTGCCACCTGTATCATACTAATCAGTTTTTGTTTTCAAACTTGGAGGGGCATTTGATCACACTTCCCCCTCATCTTACTTTTTGTCCTTGGTATTCAGCTGTACCACCTTATTGTGTGTATCCTGGAGAGAAGCGGATTATGCAACTTTATAGGTCTTACAATATGGGGGGGGGGGGGGAAGATAGTTTATGCACTCTTTCCGACAGCATAGAGATTTCTCCCTAAATAAGCATAATTTAGAGTTAAGTCTTGTAGCATTTTACTGTGCACTACATAAATGGCTATACAAGATGAAGGGCAACAGTTTGTTTACCGTTTTAGCACTAATGTAACTAAATTGGTTAAAAGATGGAGTTATTTAAAATTGATGCAAAAAATGGACATGGACTAAGGCAGTAGGTCCAACCCAACTGTCACTGAACAAAGTGAGTTGGTTCTGTCTTTTAAGGAGTGCCTCTCCCCACTGTGGAATACCACTCAAGAGAATAAACCTTACTCCGTAGCACTAATTCTCTAGCATCACAAAATACACGTGCTGCTATGATAGGCTAAAACAAACTTTTTTCCATAAGAGTGAGGACCCCCATCCTGAGAACCCCTTAGGAAAAGACAGCTATACAATGATTTAATACTAAAATTGTCCTATACAGATTTTAAATATCCATTAAATGAGGTTAGTTTATAGGGTATTCTACTTTTAAAGTAATTGTATAAATGCTAATTATTGCTAGAACAGGTTTCATCAACTTTACCACTTGCTATTCTGGTTAGTTCTAGATGTAGATTTTAGGCAGTTGATACTTTTAAATCAAAACAGGTTGTATTTTATTAGCTCACATATTTGAAAATAAAAACAGCGTACATTGGAGGTTGTATGGCACTGAAATTCCACACGCAAAATAACCACTTCCTTGTGAGATGTAATTTAACAGAATAAGATTCTTCTGTTTTTGAAGAGCAGTACAATCAGCCCGAATGTGTAATTGAAACCGATTTAACATCTCAACTGAGAAAGCTATTTACCAAATGGATTATAAACATTAGCCTTTGATCATTTAACTTGAGTTTGTATGGTCTTTTCAGTGATCTGATTTCTTGGAGACCACAGATCTCTGGTATCTCTTACATCACTAATGAGTGTTTAAATCTGCAAATTTCTTTATTATTAGAGCATCAGGTGATTTTTTTGGTGCAAGAGGGAACATTTAAAGACTCCATTAATTTAACTTAAGAGGAATGTAACCACAACCCATTCTTATGGAATATAAAAATAAGTAAAGAGAAACAATGTGCAGATTACAGTAATGACTGCTTATTTATAGCAATGATTGATAGGCAGTCTGACAGCAACTTATTGATAGTATCAGATAATTTAGGGTAAGTTACACCTAAAGTAAACACTTCTTCCAGATATGAAAACTATCTAACAATTTAAATTCAGGTTAAATCCATACAGCCATGAGGTTATCTTGCAATACAGATATACTGACCACATACCAACAGGTGTTAAATTAGAAACTACAGAAATGTTTTTTTGATAATATATGGAAAAATGAGCAAGAAAAATCAGAAACATATTCTGTTAAGTGAAGACCATTAGTCCCTTTGTGTACACATTTAGTTTTATTGTAACAAAGCAACTTGTACACTTTAACGTTTAAAACTGAGCATCTTTCTTTCCTTTCCAGTGAACCAAAAAAAAAAAAAAAAAAAAAAAGAATTTAAAAATAAACAAGAACAAAATTACAATAGAGAATGTCAATTCCAAATAAGATCCTACAGGTTCTGCTGATTCTCCATCAAGTGGCAGGGCTCAAAGTCATCATTAGGAGAAGATTTTATTTTAAAAGTGTCATCTTAAACTGCAAGGATGTTTGTTAAACATCACAATAAACATGCCAAAGGAGAAGAAGCCATGTTGTCAAAATGCCCACTTAACCCACCCAAACATCTGAAACCCACCCTTGCTGACCTTCTATACCCCATTTTTTTTAGTTTTTTAATTTTTTTTAAACAAGAGAAAGTAGACAGACATGTTGGTAAATGCTAACTGTCCATATTCACATAGAGACACTGTAATCTCTGAGCCCAATATACAGAGAAAGAAGGAAAAAGCTAGATTCTATGCACTACTACACAGGGCCTAGCACTCTTCAGCTTCCAGCAGAGTGAAGGGAGCAGAAGGTTTCTTTTTTCCCACAGAACATGGTGTGTTGATTCCATAAACAGTTTTTGTTTTGAGACAGAAAGGGATAAAAATGAACTTGGAACAGAAACTGGTAGAGATTTTCTTTTCCATTGTATTCTGCTCAGGGTATTTTCCCCAAAATAAACGGTGAACCATGGTGTAGAGGAGAGAAAAGAGACCCTCAGAGAACAAGGCGACTGAGCACAAGGGTGGGGGAAAACAAACAAACAAACAAAAAAGAAAAAAAACCCAGCAACTTGCTCCCAGGGACTGGAGAAAAATTAAAAAGGTAAGAAAAGGAGGGGTGGGTGTTGGAATCCATCAGTGTTTAATTAGTCATCTTCTCCTTCATCTTCCTGTTGAAAGAAAAGAAACAGTTAAAATCTAGTCACTTTTTGGAGGATGGGGAGAGGGAAGGCACGGGAGTCAGTACATTCAAACTCCAGACAGCCCTGGACTTTCAAACAGCAATTAACCAGAATTTTTGATCACTCCAAAAAGTGTTGTGCAGTTATTTTTGCAGGATTGGTTGAAAAGCTCATGTTTTCTCCCCCTCCATATGGAAATAGGTAAGGCTGGGTAAGGTTTGATCTCCATGTTATTGCTGGGACATATGATTTGGATGAAAATTGACAGAACTATTTGTTAGTGAATATTGAAGAGACTGCCCAGAGCTTTGAATAGGCAGTCTTAAAGAGTAGTAAAAGTCTACGTAAATAATCTACAAGATGAAATAAAATACTATTTAGATACTAACAAGAATATTGCTCAGCAGAGCTTAGTTACTGCATCTAAAATCAAGCACCTTATGTGTCTATGTGCACAGCGCCCAAAGCCTTCCCCATTGTTTGCCTCAAAGGCAGTTTCATGTACCTCAATAACAAAAGCCAAATGTGGTTAATAAATTAATTGTAACAAATGAAACAGTGCAACATTCCCAGTTACTGGGTGAGAACTAATTCCAAACTTTAAATCACTGGAGATTGTGAGAGTAGCAGAGGTGAGGAGGTCATCCCTAGCACTCCCAAAATGAGGACACATTTACAGAAAAATTGGCAACAGTCCAGAGTAAAGTGTATATAATAGGTGAAACCTGGTAAAACTGGATGCATACAAAAAAAAAAAAAAAAAAAAAAAAAAGGCTATTTATGGAATAAGGTTAAAACTGGCACTCAAATACCCAGTAACTCACTAATAAAAATCAGTTTGCCGAAAGAAAAACAGGCTTTTGGATGAACTAGGGTATAACACAAAAACAGATCAATTTTCCTCATTTTTGCCAATGAGTTTCCTAAAGCTATCCACCTCCAACTTAAAGGCAATACTTGTCCCCTCCACACCAACTAAGTACACTAAAATCATTGCTCAAGCTGCAAGAACTGTTATCACCTATACGAACTCCCCTCTGAAAAACATAACAGCAGACTGTACAGTGTGTCAATAACTCCTTAACATTTATCAACAAGATAAATTCAATGCTGTTCCTAAAACAGAATTTCCTAATTGGACTATTCATCTCCTGGATTTGAAAACAATGTGTTCTCACCTCTCCTTCTTCTCCCTCATCATCATCTTCATCTTCTTCCCCCTCATCTTCATCTCCTTCTTCATCAATATCCTCCAACCCTTCCTCCTCTTCATCATCATCATCATCTTCCTCTCCTTCACCTTCTTCATCATCCATATCAGGAACCTTAATTAGAAACATATACAATGATACTGCATTGATCAAATTAATTCTGACATTGTAACAGTGTTCTTGTGGCAAACAGCTCAACTCTACACGTACCAAGTAGTATTGTAATGGATTTGGCCAGATGTCATCTTTGATGACTTCTCCTAGTTCATCAGCACCTGCATCAGAGTGGTCAGTGAACCAGGTAAAGAAACTTTCTGGTTCTTCATGCTGCCTCTTCCTACTGGCCTTGTTCTGTGTCTGGCTTGAGCGCTTTGTCAAGTCCTGAAAAAGAAGAGACAAAGTTAAGTATTTTCCTGAAAGAATTTCCTGACCATGTTTCGCAAGATGCATTTGGAGACCTGCTTATCTACGCAACCACATACACCTGTCCTTGAAAAAGAACAAGTAGTATAGGAGACAGATTATACAGAGCCCCAAGGGCATGTACCAGTTGACACCACATAGCTATGAGTTTCAGTTACCATTTCTCATGAATAGGGTCAGTGCTAGTAAAAAAAGCCCTCAATTTTTTGCTACTTTCCTCAGAATGTAAGTTTTCACTTCCTTTATTTCTTGCTTTCTCCCCTGAAATATTGACAATTCAAAAAGACTACCTTGTTAATGTTCCCAGCCACACAGTGGCAAAGATATGACTCAAACCATTTACTGAAGTGCTAATTTCAAAGACTTGTTAGAACTATTTAAATGCTAACATTAAGCACAAACAATTTAAGCAGCTCTCAAATAGCCCATGCTGCTTTCTGCAGCTCCCATTGGTCGGGAACAGCAAACCGCAGCCACTGGGAGCTGCGGGCAGCCCTGCCTGTAGACGGTCAAGGTAAACAAACTGTCTTGCGGCCCGTCAGCGGATTACTCTGATGGGCCGCCCACCACTACTCTAGGCCTTTTTATAAGACATTGTCTTAACACTCCACTCTTCCTTTTCTCTCCCCCTAGGATGGGCTCATGCTTTGTTTTCTTCATAAAAAAGATAGATTAAGGATTTAAGACTTTTATCCTTGGAGTTTTCCCCTGTTAAACTTCCTGTTTCTCCTTTGTAGCAATTGCAAAGGGGAAAACATTCAACTCACTTTTTATGCTACTACAACATATTCACTAGCAAGAGGAAATAATAAGTTAACCTCACCTCTTTGAGACCAATACCTCTGTAGTGTCCTGTCTTATACATCTGGAAAACATGACTTCAGAGGTAACTCTGGATCTTTTTACTTCATTGCTTAATGTGTACGGACTTCTAGCTGCTGCTTTGTTGAGACACTTTGCCCAGTATATACTTATTTATGCAATTTTATGGACAGCAATAACTCAGCTTGTTTTAAATATTAGCTGGATGACCTTAAGGTACTGCAAGATGAAAGTTATTGCTGGGAAGACCCCAGAACACCAGAGGAAAAAGCTAAAATTTTGACTGAAGCATGATGCAGTTTTCCAACTAATCCAACTATGACAGGTTCAAATAGACTCATTTGCAATATTGTAGTTTACTTTTCCGATATGCAGGAAATGAGCTCCTAATTCAGAAGTTCGACAAGATGTACATATAACTTATGAACTACAAAGAAAGCATTAACTATATATAGATGGTAACTGGCAAATGCAAGAAAAACAACTCATTAGATAAAAAGATTTGTTAGTTTCCTTACAAAGACCAAGTGGCCACCCAAACTTTTAGCATAATAATATTGAAATTGGAAAGGTAGTTGTAACCTGAAGTTTAAATTAGGCTTTGTTTACAATGAGAACTGTAGCACTGATGTTAGATCAACTGTGGGAGAATTTTCTAAAAAAGTTGGGAGTGCTAGCGTGGATTTGTTTTCTTTTTAAAGCACACACTTCACTGTGATTTCTAGGCCTACTCTGAGCAGTTGAACTGACATGCTTGTAGAAATACTGACAACTGGTCTTCACTAGCACTTCCATTGGTGTGCGACAAAGTGAGAGAATTAACTACAAGCTTCAGTGTAAATGCAGCCTCACCATATCCTTGGGCTGACTGCGTGTGTTTTTTCTTTTGCATCAAAGCACTGAGCACTCACTGCCGCTGTTTCAAGTGGAGCAATGATTTAATTCCCCCCCCCCAATAAAGATACATGCCTTCCCAGATTTCCATTTGATCTCAGTTGATTTTGAAGATGGATCTCCACTCTCATTCAGATGAAACTCTTTGGAGAGAACTTTATTTTCAAAGTATGGATTCTCGTCAAAATACTGTAGAGTGGAAAGAATAAAGTTAGGATTGCATACTTGTCTATAGCACACCAGATATGTTAACTAAAAAATGTTATAGTACTATAAGTTTTGAAATATTAAGTTATGCTACTGTTCTCTGATATAGGTTACATGTAAATAAAAATGGCACAACATTAAACGAAGACTGTCTATGATACTTACAAAATCTATTCTGTAACCTGATTTGATGTCTTCAAACTCTGTCACCTCAACTCTGGTCAAATAATGCAGTGCCTCCTCATCTTCTTCCCCCAACAGTGCAGATACTATGGTAGAATTAGGAATCTTGCATCACAAAGCTATTTATATAGGTTATTTTGCAGCAAACATTATAAGAAATTGTCACAGAAAGTTGATTTAGTAGGACATTTGGTATATTGTTTACTTGTCCCAGCCCATCTTTAGAGGAAGCTCAAAAGAGCCACTGGCTGTCAGCTCTCCAGAGGTCACTATCAAGTACCCTCTGCAATACAGTCCATAAAAGAGCACTGAAAAGGTTGTTGAAGGTGTATTCTCTTTCACTTAAGAGAATGGTAAAAAGTATAGTGGTGGAGTCCTAATAATGGCGATCAAGCTTGTTCTTGGATTCAAAACATAAGTGGAAGAAAATCTTTGGGACAATAGAAGTAGAAATGGATAAACTGCTTCTGTTTGATAGCATTATCGCCTCAAAAGGAAGTTCTAGGCATGTAGTCAAACAGAAGCCAGTGTTGTTAATCGGGGGAAACAAAAATCTAAGAGCAATTTTCTCAACCAAGGGATTAAAAGGCACACATAATGTAACAAACTTCCTTGATGTCCTTCTCCCCCCCGCCCCCCAAAAAAGGCAGCACTGGGAACATACCTTGTGGGTGGTTGACAAATGTTGTTACCCAGAAGTTTGGAATTTTGGCGATCAGTTCTGACCTCTTCTGGAAGAATGGTTGGCGGAGTTTGTTGTATTTCTGTTCTACTTTCAAAATTTCCTCACTTGCTTGTTCATTCAGTCTAAAGGAAAAGAAAGGTTCACATTAACAACTGTATTACAGCATGGGGATCTGAAGTTTGAACAAGGTGCAAAATCAGTAGATAGTCCAAAACTAGAATGGATTATTAAAACAAACTAATCAACCCTGCCTGAAATATGTCAAACAAAAACAAGGGGCCCAATCCTGCAAACACTATTTAGCTTGTACTAGCAGGAGTAATCCCACTGACTTGACTGAAACTACACCACTAGTAAACACTATGCTCTGGGGCATTTGCAGGGTTGGGTTCTAAATTGAAAAGCAGCACACTATTAAATTTTTAAGTATCTAGTTTAGAAAGACTGGTGAACTTTGACACGATACTGGATCAGATTCAATCTCATTGCCCCTCATATTATTTGCTAGAGAAACAAGTTAAGCAAGCAAAATAAGTTTGTGTGCCACAAAGAGAATCTTTTAAGACCACAGAACTCTTTAAAAAAAGAAAAGAAAAAGGTTTGTTACACAGTAAAGTCCTAATCTTGCAAATGCTCCTCCCGGGCAGACTCCTATGTCCACTTGGAGGTTCATTAGTCAGTTTAGGAGGGTAGCGGGAAGGGTGTCTGTTTGCCAAGAACAGGTTGCAGGCATCGGGGCCTAAGCCGGCAGTGACCTGAGAAGATAGCTTACTGCTCCAATGTAAATTTCAATAAATTTTATAACACACACAAGAGCCTAGAGTTTGGTGTATGCACTTTTAAATTAAATCTAGATATTTTACTAAGTCAATTTTCAGTTCTGCTTTTCACAAAGAAATGAAATCTTACAAAAATAAAATAAGTATTAACCTGCAAAAGGCAACGAGGGCCAGATCTATACCGTCAAAGCCATTTTAAAGTCATCACAATGTGTTTCAAGTGTTAAAAGTCAAGTTCTATCTTAAGGCCCAGCTACTTTACTTGTACACAGCTATATAGGAAACAAGATAGCACCTTCAAATTTTTGATCATATATAAATGCTTTTTATTTCTAATCATGTCAAACCACTAATATACTTTTGAGATT
Organism: Dermochelys coriacea; assembly: GCF_009764565.3. NCBI lineage: Eukaryota > Metazoa > Chordata > Testudines > Dermochelyidae > Dermochelys > Dermochelys coriacea. The sequence goes on along the minus strand of NC_050083.1, from coordinate 13,069,566 downwards.
TTTAGAAAGTGTGAGAACTATGGTACATACACTACTTCAGTTGTGAAAGCATTTTTATTACAAGTTATTTTTTTCCAGTTCTCCTAAAACATAAGTTATTGAAAAGCTTATTAAAAAATTTACCTGTCTATTTCATTCTGTACTTCATCAATATGTTCAATTGCTTCCTGTTGCTCTTTTTCTGAAAGACAAATAAATCCATAAACTCCATAAGTTACTGAAAAGAAGTCTCAATAATATATGACACCACTTGAGAAACAATCAGAAAAGTTTATTTTCACAACTTTTACCACTATTCTGGATGGCATTTAAATGATTTCCACTTGATACAACAAGGCTCATCAGACCTTGTAAAACTACCACTTTTTACTAAATGAACTTGCTAAGTACAGTCTCTGAAGATTGCTATAAAGCTTTGCTTTTTTTTTTTTAAAGGGCTCAAACCAGGTACCGTGCTAATTCACAATATATAGTCATATACACTTGGTATTTTATAGTCCATCTGTTGAAACAAGAATAATTTAATAATTTACTAAAATTATACACCAAATCATTCTTTCTGAACTGAACACTTTTACAGAAATTGAATCAGTTAAGTGAACCAAATACTAAAGAAAAAGATACAAAATACTAATTAAAATAGTACAATTGGAAATGCCGTTTTCCACAATTAAGAGGCACGTTTCGGAAGAGATTCGGGTAAATTTTTCAAAACCACTATGAAGTGGCTATTTTCGAATCAGAACTTTAACTCGGCGGAGGCTGCTGGAGCTCTTGATTAAGCAATGGCTGTTTGCCTAAAGTGTTTTAAGATTAACGAAAGGTAGCGGGAAGCAGCTGTAAAAGTGCGGAACAGGCACCCCTCTCCCGACTACTTTGCGAACACAGAGGATTTCGTGTTACGGGGTACTTGTTTCCGGTGGGGGCCTCAGAGCCAAGCCCTACCCCCACCGTGCGGCCGCAGATGGGTAGATTGGGCTCGTCTTCTCTCCCCCGCCCCCATTACATATGAAAACTCAGGTGCGGGAAGCACGTGTGTGAAAGGAACCGGGCACAGCCAAGAGCGGCTGGCCTGGAGGCTCGTTGCCATGAGCACCTCCACACCCCCAGCCAAACAGGCTAAGATCCGTGCGTGGGGGAACCGACAGGCTTTACCGCCGGCAAGTTCCCCCTACGGCGGCGGCGGCGGCGGCAAACCCCACGCCACGGGGCGGGGAACCGAGTACCGACCTTTCGCTGCACACGGGCGGCTCGCATCGCACGTGGGGACGGGCGGGCAGCCGCATCCCGCCGCTGCGCGAGTAGCGCGTGGCTCCCCAGTCGGGCGGGCCCCGCCAGCCACGGAGAAAGCGCCGCTCCATCCCCGCCTTGCGCGGCCGGGCAGCACCATGCAGCAGTAGCGGCTCCGAGACCACAAGGCGGCGAAGCATCATGGCGGCGGCGGAGCACAATGAGGCTCCGCGGATGCTGCTCCAGGAGGGGGGGTCCCGCTGCTCCGCGCAGGCCGCAGCGCCCCCCGCCCGCGGAGAAGGAGGCCGGGCAGGACAGACAAAAGGGCTCTAACATGGCCTCCTCTCGCCGCGGCTGAGGCCTGCACATCCGCCCGGCCGACCCCGCGCTCTTCCCGCCTCCGGCCCGGCCGCGGCCCGTGTGGCTGGGGAAAATGGCGGTCGGTGCAGCGCCGTGCGGGGAGGAGGCCGCGGCGGCCGCCGCCATTCCCCTCCCTCCCCCGTCCCGGCCTCACCTGAGGTCTCGTCGGCCCCATCGTGGTTGGAGTTCAGCTCCTTCTTACTGACTTTGGCCGCCGGCGCCGACATGTTGGTGGCTGCGGAGCGCGGAGGGAGGGGGTTGTAACGGGACTGAGCGCAGGGGGGGCCGGGCACAGACTCCTGCTGCTGCCGCCGCCGCTCGGACTCCCTCCGCGGCCGGGACGCCTCCTCCTCCTCGGCCCGGACCTGAGGCTCCCGGATAAAAGGGGGCAACGGCGGCGCTCGGGCACCCTCACGCTATCGCCCCAGCCGGGACCAACGCCGCCTCCTCCTACTGCTGCTACTGCTGGCGAGGGGCGGGCAGCGTTGTGCGCAGGCGCAGCAACCCCCCCTCCGGGGCACGGGGGCACGAAGGCCACACTGCGCACGCGCAGCAATCCCCCCTCCCGGCCGCTGGGGAGGGGAGGCGTACAGCGCAAGCGCAGAAAACACCGCTCTTGGGCATGTGAGACAAGCGCTGTAATGCGCAGGCGTAGACACCCCCTTCCGTCCTGAACATCCAGGGGCGGGCAGCTTTGTGCGCAGCCGCATCAGACTCCATGTGGGCCCCGCCTCCGCCGCCTGCCCCACGCTGTGCCCCCATTGGCCGCGCCTCGCGCAGGCAGAGAGCGGACGGAGCTCAGTGCTAAGGCGCCGAGGACGGCGCGAGAAGCGGGCGCGGGAGAGGGAAAGTACGACAGCCGCGCGCGCTATCGCGCTCCCTCTCACACGTGGCTGGTTTCGCCCGGCCTTCGACGGCTGTGCACAGGGATGGGCTGCCACGCCCCCAGGTGATGACCTTGCAGCTCTCCTGCCCCAAAACACGCTCTAGCCAGTGGCCGTGCAGCTCCATAAGTGCCTGAGTGATGGCCCTGCAGGTTTCCTGCCCAGTAACGATCTGGCGTGGTGGCCTATGCATGCCCGCTGTTGTAGCCATGCAGCCATGTTAGTCACAACATCCGCTGTGTGCAATATACACCTACCACCTCCTGCTCTGGCACAGTGTCCCGAGGGAACAGAGTAGCATGGGCTGTCTGAACTCAGCCCTGTACAATCTGTCACAACAGAAAAAGGATGTACTCTTGAGGGAGCCACCGGTAGCTATGCAGAAATGTCACTCAGAAATGGGGTTCTGGGGTCACCTGACTGTTAATCACTCATAATAATTGTGCTGCTTCAGGTTCTTTGTCCTTCTAAAGCCTAAACCCAACATGTAACATTTTCTGAAAGGTTAAACTGAGAGGCACTGGTTGGCTCCTAGAGTCGATAATTGGTTTTTGATATCTCGATTAGGAGTTCCTATCCAGGTGCAAGTGAATAACGAGCACAGGTCACTGCCATCTTGTTGCTATTTGAAAGGGCCTCTGCCACAGCTTCAAATGCTTCAGTTAGCCTGCGTCTCAACGAGCATTTAGAGAGCTTTTCAGTCACATTCAGCTAACTTGATTGAGATAGCACAGGGCTTAGGAGACTGGATATCAATTGTAAACAAATATTTTTATGTTCTGGAATTGCCGGTCATGGCTATGTAGTTACTGTTGAATTCCATTTTGCACTTAAAACATGGATTCAATCCCTTTGATGTGTTTCATCCCCAAATGTACAGCGCTTATTCTTTGAGTAATTTACACATAGATCAGGTTAGAAGGCAATTCAGTACCCTCATATGCTCAGCGCAGAGTAAGCGAACCAGAAGCTCATCTTTTCCTCTGCATTTTTCAGTCTGCTGTTTCTCTGCCACTCTCTGGCCTCTTGCATTGTCCCTGGTTCTTTTGGTTTTCTTGCTCTCTTCTTTCGCCTCGTTTTCATATGGCTCTTCTCACACACTTTACCCAACATCCCAGTAACACCTCCCTCCCTGATCCCTCTCTCCCCCTCAGATGGTTCCTACTGTTGTCACTGCACTTTCTTCAGCTTTCTTCTCTATGATTCCCACAAACAACTGCCATTCTCATCTCTCAAATTCCAACAGCCAAATCTGTCTTTCACGTCCAAATCCCAGCTCTAACCGTCACCATTCCCAACTGTCCCGGAGTGTTCTGGAACTTTTCTATTTCTAATGTTCCAGCCCTGTTTGCTGTATGAATAGCCGCCAAGAGGAAAGGAACATCACTGTACTTGGTCTCATTACGTCTGTGCCATAGCAATTGTTAGTACCATGGGTGAGCATGCTTATTGGCAGTCAGAAATGAGAGGCAAGGGACTGAAAGAGTCATGGAGACTAAATTATTTTCTCCTTCTTAGGGGTGTCTCTCCAGGGCACTGTTGAAGCATATCACTGAGGAGAAACTGCCTCATTCCCTGTGTGAATCTCCTAAGATTCATTATTGTTGCTGTCTTCATCTTCAGAGTGGGTAAGTGTGGCTTGTTTTTTTTCCTTCTTTAATAGCTGGCTTCAAGTTTAATCACTGGAGCCACTCTATACTGCAAACAGTTATATCTTCTTGGATTGTCTCTGGCATAAACCATATATTTACCATTCACTGCAGTTCTTCAGATTTTCATATGAAGGGCTCCAAGTACCTAAAAACGTGGACATCTGTAGAAAAGCTACTTCCAAATGGGAACATCACAGTGGGAGAAGCCTCTCTATTCCTCACCCTGCATTTGAGTCTATGAATTATTTAGAGGCTTGGAAGGATTAGGTTTTTGATAGATATCAGTAAACATCCATTTCACCGTACACACACAAACTGACAAAAAGTATTTCCATCCATAATATCTGAAATATACAGGCAGGCAAAGTTAGAAAAATACTACTTGAAAACATATTAGAGTTTGATTTAACGATACATACTTTGTATATTTTGACACGTGACGCTGATGATTTGTATTTTAATGGTTAAAAGTTTGAACTTTCTGAATTTCAGTGTCTTCTGTCACTAAATAATGTTGTCTGACCACACCCTGTTGCCTGAACCTCCAATACTTTCTCACAACTGTGAACATTTAAATAGTTAAAAATAAAAAAAGCTTGAAAAATAAACATCAATATCCATTAAAATGTTTTAAAAAAAATTGAATTCTGTCAAGCCTGATCATTCAGTGTCCCTAAGTTCAGTGCATCTAAGGTCTAGTAAATTGGGATGCGCAGTCTTGAATCCCAACAACAAGGCCAGTTCTTGCGTACAGACAGCCCCCCAACTTGAAGCAAATACTCACCAGCAATCACACACCACACAACAGAACCACTAACCCAGGAACCTATCCTTGCAACAAAGCCTGTTGCCAACAGTGTCCACATATCTATTCAGGGGACACCATCATAGGGCCTAATCACATCAGCCACACCATCAGAGGCTCGTTCACCTGCACATCTACCAATGTGATATGCCATCATGTGCCAGCAATGCCCCTTTGCCATGTACATTGGTCAAACTGGACAGTCTCTATGTAAAACAATAAATGGACACAAATCAGACAGCAAGAATTATAACATTCAAAAACCAGTTGGAGAACACTTCAGTCTCTCTGGTCACTCGATTACAGACCTAAAAGTGGCAATACTTCAACAAAAAAAAACTTCAAAAACAGACTCCAACGAGAGACTGCTGAATTGGAATTAATTTGCAAACTTGATACAATTAACTTAGGCTTGAATAGAGAGTGGGAATGGATGGGTCATTACACAAAGTAAAACTATTTCCCCATGTTTATTCCCCCGTCCCCCCACTGTTTCTCAGACGTTCTTGTCAACTGCTGGAAATGGCCCACCTTGATTATCACTACAAAAGGTCCCCCCCACCCCCCCCAGCTCTCCTGCTGCTAATATCTCACCTTAAGTGATCACTCTGGTTACAAATGCATCCAAAATGCATCCGATGAAGTGAGCTGTAGCTCACGAAAGCTTATGCTCTAATAAATTTGTTAGTCTCTAAGGTGCCACAAGTACTCCTTTTCTGGTTACAATGTGTATGGTAATACCCATTGTTTCATGTTCTCTGTGTATATAAATCTCCCCACTGTATTTTCCACTGAATGCATCCAATGAAGTGAGCTGTAGCTCACGCAAGCTTATGCTCAAATAAATTTGTTAGTCTCTAAGATGCCACAAGTCCTCCTTTTCTTTTTGCGAATACAGACTAACATGGCTTCTACTCTGAAACAACACATTGTTGTTCCTGGGTGCTGCTAAGAACATCCTATGAAACTGTTTACCTTTTACCAGAGCTAGCTAATTAGTAAATGGGAACACAATATATTCATTAGAAAGAGAGAGAGAGAGAGAGAGAAATACTTGAAATGTTTTGTATTTTTTCCCCCAAAAAAGGTCAGGAAGCAAATTCAGATCTGTATATGCTCCATGCAGTGAGAGAGAGCTAGGAACTCACTTCTCTTTTTGGACGGATGGCCCAGTCTGTTATTCTTCCACTGCTACTTCTTGCTTTTTCTTTGATTCTGTTGGTTTCCCCTCTTGTTCCCTTCCTTTCACTCAGTTCTTCTGATGCACTCTTCCAAGCTTCCTAGTAATGCTTCCTCCCTGACTGCTGTTCTCTTCTCTCTTCCCCTCACTTTTATCCTTCTCATGTCAGCTGACCAGTTCCAACTGTTGCTTTCAAGTGCCATGGAACCTCCTGCTTCCAACTGTCTCTCTCTCCTCCCTTTCAAAGGGACATCACCCAACCATTCCAATCACTGTGTTTACAAAACTGCCATTGCTTTACAATTTGGTCCTGTGTAAACTGCACCAGTGATTAATAGTATATCACTCCTGTGTACCTTCCCAATCATTACAAGTCAGGGACTTTTTGCTCCTCTTCACTGTCAGATGTGACAGGTTGTAAAGTGATAGAGTAGCTCCTAAATCCATGGAAGGATGAGAGCAGAGCGTACTCCCCATTTCAGGCAGCACTGGTTTACCTTCGGTCCTTGCCTCATGCGTGTGCGCTCCCACGCATGCTAGATATTAGAGTTCAGGTGTATGTGTGGGAGAGTTAGTAGCAACGCAGCCCCTCTGTAATCTGATGTTCTTGTTCCTCTGTGTAAGGATCCCAACATTTAATTGCCTTTTTCCCCCCGTCTGATTGGTTTGAACACTTGATGTCACATATCTGTAGAGTTTGCGCTTAACATTTATGTCTATTTTGTCATATCAAGCACATTCTAGAGTCACCGATGCCATAACAACACAAGTTCTTAAAAGTTTAAAAATTAAATATTCAGAGTTGTCTCCTGCCACAGATTTCCAGCATTATTCTAAAACTGTCATCTAAAGCAGTTTCAATGCTTGAATATCAATGGAATTATTAAAAGGTGCATAGTACTTCTGACACATATTTCTTATCTGTTGATATTATTGGAGAAGATAAAGTGCTCATTTTGTGACAGTGACCAGCCATGCTTTTCTGAGCTCCGATTGCATCAAGATCACATTGAATATTACATGGCCTCATTTTTCACTTTTCTCTTTTGATTGTGTAAGGTTTGAATATGATATATAACATAATACAACTTTACTAAATCATGCTGCCCAAATAAGTATCTTCCCTAAGAGAGGTGAATGGGGGCTAAGGCAGATGGGCAGAGTCAATATTCCTGCTCTTGTCTGAACTTCAAATTGGACCATGAAGAAATACTTACTCGTCTACATCATATCTTTCAAACACAATACGTTTACTCTAGTGTTATCACTGGGGGAGCTAGGTTGCAGAGGAGCCTTCAGGATGGCAGGGGGCTAGACACACTTTATCAGAGGGGTTAAGAGAGTTTATTCCCATCTGCCTTTCTGTATGGTATTGGCCTCTTTGGAAGTTGCTGCTGGCTATTGGTTGATGCAGAATTTGTGCAGACCTGTAACAATAATATCTTCATGGTATGCAATAATGATATATAATAGCAGTTCTCATACTGTGGGTTGGGACCCCAAAGTGGGTTATGACCCCGTCTTAGTGGGGTTGCCAGGACTGAGGTTAGGCTTGCTGGGTACTAGGGTCCAGGTCTGGTTCCAAAGCCTGAACCCCACTGCTCAGGGCCGATGCCCGAGGGCTTCAGCCCTGAGTGGTGGGGTTCAAGTTACAGGCCGCTTTGGCCCCACTGGGCTTGGGCTTTGGCCTCTCCCCGCCACCTGGGGTAATGGGGCTTCAGTGAGCTCAGGCTTTGGTCCCCACTCCTTGGGTCATGTAATAATTTTTGTTGTCAGAAGGGGGTCATGGTGCAATGAAGTTTGAGAACCCTGGTATATAATGATCTTCATTCTAAAGGATCCCAAAGGGCATTACAGGCATATGGTGGAATCACTTTGCCCACCACTGAAACATGAGTCATGACAGCTGTTTAATAGAAATACTATTCTTTAATTTAGGACAGGAAGTAAATAATATGGTATGCAATTAAAACTTCAGGGAGACAAATATAATCAGACTGAAATGACTCAAATTGAAATTTAGCCAGGGCAATGGGACTGTCATTCCAATCTGGATCTGACTCACTACAAGCCAAATCATTTGTGCTTTCAAGAAAAGGGAAAAAAAACCTTTTCAGACAGACATCCAACCTCATCTACTCTTCAACGAAGAAATCCTTCTAATTGTATAATAATTTTTTCAATAGCTGGCTATGTTGCTATAAGATTAACAGAGAATTGTAACTGTCCACCATATTCAGTTTCTGAGATGCCGAACCAGCGTTCTACAATCACAAGTCCTAATTGAGCACTGTCTGATGACCCACCATGAACTCTGCCATGGGGTTTAGGTCTCGGTTTTGGTGACAGTTTTTGTTAGAGCGTTGGTTTGGCAAGTGAAAGAATAAAGCAGGCCAAATCCACCTGTAGGACACAATACAATGTTGTGTGAAAAAGTAAGAGCAGTACATCTTCATGGAATTATTTAGGTCACTCAAAATGTGTATACAGTAGAACCTCAGAGTTACGAACTGACCAGTCAACTACGCGCCTCATTTGGAACCGGAAGTAAACAATCAGACAGCAGCAGAGACAAAAACAAAACAAAAAAAGCAAATACAGTACTCTGTTAAATGTAAACTAAGGGGGAAAAAAAGGAAAGCAGCATTTTTCTTCTGCATAGTCAAGTTTCAAAACTGTATTAAGTCAGTGTTCAGTTGTAAACTTTTGAAAGAACCACAATGACTTGTTCAGAATTACAAGCATTTCAGAGTTATGAACAACCTCCATTCCCAAGGTGTTCATAACTCTGAGGTTCTACTATATACTAAAATTATGTTAATATAATTAATAACAATGTACATATATAAAAATCATAGAAATGGAGGGCAGGAAGGGACCTTCCTCGAGAGGTAATCTAGTCTATCCCCCTGCATGGAGGCAGGACCAAGTATACTTAGACCACCCCTAACCTGTTTGTCTAATCTGTTTTTAAAAACCTCTGACTATGGGAATTTCACAACCACACTAGGTAGCTTATTCCAGTACTTAATCATCCTTATAGTTAGAAAGTTTTTCCTACTATCTTATCTAAAACTTTCTTGCTGCAGATTAAGCCCATCACTTCTTGTCCTACTTAAGTGAACATGGAGAACAGTCGGTCACCATCCTCTTTATAAAAGCCCTTAAACCTTTTGTGCTTTGCACGCTTATCAAGTCCTCCTCTCAGTCTTCTTTTCCCAATACTAAACTTGCCCAGTTTTTGTAACCTTTCCTCATAAGTCAGGTTTTCTAAATCTTTTATCACATTTGTTACTCTCCTCTGGACTCTCTCAAATTTTTCCACATCTTTCTAAAAGTATGGCACATAAAACTGGACACAGTACTCCAGCTGAGGCCTCACCAGTGCAGCGTGGAACAATTTCCTCCCATGTCTTACATTCAACACACTCTTTAATACCCAAAATATTAGCCCTTTTTTGCAACTGCATCTCATTATTCGCTCTTGTTAAATTTGTGATCCAGTATGACCCCCAGATGCTTTTCTGCGGTACTGCCACCTACCCAGTTACTCCCCATTTTGTATTTGTGCATTTGATTTTTTTTTGTAAATATAATTCTTTACACGTCTTTATCGAATTTCATCCCGAAGAATCCCACAGTGCTTTAAAAATGTTATAAGTTTGTAGAACAGCTGTACAAAAGATTCATATCACTCCCTCCAGAAATGCAGCCACCTGAGAGTGAGCCCTGGAAACTGTTTTAACAGTGGAATCCATGCTGGGAACATGCTTCACAGAGCTTTTGCAGGATCAAAAAGAAAAGGAGTACTTGTGGCACCTTAGAGACTAACAAATTTATTTGAGCATAAGCTTTCGTGAGCTACAGCTCAGTTCATCGGATACATTCATTCATTCATGCATCCGATGAAATGAGCTGTAGCTCACGAAAGCTTAGGCTCACATAAATTTGTTAGTCTCTAAGGTGCCACAAGTACTCCTTTTCTTTTTGCGAATACAGACTAACACGGCTGCTACTCTGAAACCTTTGCAGGATCAGGCTCTATATCAGGAGCAAAGATCTTACTTGCAGCATGAGAAAAAATTTGTTACAAAATAATAAGGCTCTTGAATTTAGCTCACGAGAAGATGAAGGCTGCAAAACCTTAGCAAGGGCATATAAGGGTGCACTTAAAGCTACTGCGAGAGGGAAGTCTGGGACTATCAGTGTATACTCTGAGTAGCAGGCAGAGATGCTCCAGCTCTTTTGCTGCATGTAATCTGTTTGACAGCCACAGGAACTACGGACTCTCCATGATCCTGGAAAGACAGCTTGGCAGGCACATATATTAAACAGGCAAATGCTTCTCTCCCCACTGTTTATTCATTTTCAATAGCCATAGACCCTCCCACTCAGATGCTTACATTAGTGTTGAATGATTAGATAATAACTGAATAATCTTGCGTGTGTCTTCATAGTTGTTGCATCCAAACCCATGGATCTAAATACTTGTGAGATGACAAGAATCTCTGAAGCAGGATGATGGCCTAGTGATTAAGACTGTGTCTACACTGGCACTTTCAGAGCTAAAACCTTTAGTCGTTCAGGGGTGTGAAAAAACACCCCCTTGAGTGACAAAAGTTTTAGCGCTGAAAAGCGCCAGTATAGAAAGCACTTTATTGCCATGCGTCGTGCTCTCGGCGATAAAGCTGCCACTGCTCATTCGGGTGGGTTTTTTTATCGCTGAGAGAGCTCTCCCCCCAGTGATAAAGCGTGACTACACTGCCCATGTCACAGTGCTGCCATGGCTGTCAACAAGGAGATATTAATATCATATACAGCAGAAAGAAAAGGAGTACTTGTGGCACCTTAGAGACTAACAAATTTATTTGAGCATAAGCTTTCGTGAGCTACAGCTCACTTCATTGGGCTGTAGCTCACGAAAGCTTATGCTCAAATAAATTTGTTAGTCTCTAAGGTGCCACAAGTACTCCTTTTCTTTTTGCGAATACAGACTAACACGGCTGCTACTCTGAAACCTGTCGATATACAGCAGAATGATTCAGTATAAATAATTATCTTTTTTTGTTGGTTCAATAGAGTCCCCTTTAAACGTAACTAACTAAACCCGATCTATAATATTCCCTATGACAGCAGCTCTAACACTATGGTTTGTGGACCACTAGTGGTGTATGGAGCACTTAGATTCATAGATTCATAGATACTAAGGTCAGAAGGGACCACTCTGATCATCTAGTCCGACCTCCTGCACAGCGCAGGCCACAGAATGTCACCCACCACTCCTATGAAAAACCTCACCCATGTCTGAGCTATTGAAGTCCTCAAATCATGGTTCAAAACTTCAAGGAGCAGAGAAGCCTCCCTCCAGTCAACCATGCCCCATGCTACAGAGGAAGGCAAAAAAACCTCCAGGTCCTCTCCAATCTGCCCTGGAGGAAAACTTCCTCCCGACCCCAAATATGGCAATCAGCCAAACCCTGAGCACATGGGCAAGATTCACCAGCCAGATACCCAGGAAATAATTTTCTATAGTAAATCAGATCCCATCCATCTAATATCCCATCTCAGGGGATTTGGCCTATTTACCCTGAATATTTAAAGATCAATTACTTACCAAAATCCCATTATCCCATCATACCATCTCCTCCATAAACTTATCGAGTAGAATCTTAAAACCAGATAGATCTTTTGCCCCCACTGCTTCCCTTGGAAGGTTATTCCAAAACTTCACTCCTCTGATGGTTAAAAACCTTCGTCTGATTTCAAGTCACTTGCTTGTTGTCTGTGGAGAGCTGTCTGGGCTCTTGGTATTGGTTCTCCTTCTTTTCAGCTGCTAAATCATGTTAAGAGGCAGCTAAAATACAGTAAGGATATAGTTTTCAAAAGTACCTAAGGGACCCGGAAGGTCAATGGGACTTGCTTCTACATGCCTGAGACTTTTGAACATGAGACTTAGGTACTTTGAATTTTTTTTACCCTAAATAGGCCATCCTGATTATTACTACAAAAGTTTTTTTTTTCTCCTGATGCTAATAGCTCACCTTAACTGATCACTCTCGTTATAGTGGGTATGGCAACACCCATTTTTTCATGTTCTCTGTGTGTGTGTGTGTGTGTATGTATATCTATATATATCTTCCTACTGTATTTTCCACTGCATGCATCTGATGAACTGGATTTTAGCCCACGAAAGCTTATGCTCAGATAAATTTGTTAGTCTCTAAGGTACCACAAGTACTCCTCGTTCTTTTTGCTGATACAGACTAACACGGCTACCACTTTGAAACCTGCTTTTCTTATGTTACTTTACTATGTAAGCAATTGTGTTGCTACAAAGATGTATGATTGCTAATAAGAGGGAAAGTGGTCTATGTGATAGAGAATGTGGGGTAGGTTGTCTAGGAGAAAATTTATCCAAGTTTGTGGCCCATGCTATGAAAATTGTGACCCTCTGCCCTATACAGTGAGAATGGGTGACATTTGAATAGAGGAGCTTCCCTTCTCTCTGACTTTTATTAAACTTGCACCTTTTTATATCTGGGGCAATTGGATTGCTCTGTTTCTTGTCTCAGATGGTACCCTGCTACACAGTGTTTGTGACTGATGTTTGTTTGCTACACACTTGTACACAGACATGTTCACAGAAGCTGCTGTTAAAGCCAGTCCTATCCAGCTGCAGTTTCTAATGCAGAAATATTTAAATGCTGTCATGCAGTCCACACATGGCTCCACCACTTCCAGATGTGGATACTATCTTTCTCTTGGGCATGTAATTTACAACTTTATCCAGGATGTGAAATATAAGAGCTTTAATGTGGCAGGACATACTGACCAATGTAACTATGGCTCTTTTGGTTCTTTAGCACCTGCACTGATTTCACTTGCAGGGGCAGATTTCTGACTTCCTCACTGACTTGATGGCTTTACATAGCTGGATGTTCTTGTATCCTCAGCAGAGTTGCGTAATTGCTAGTTTTGCAGAAAATTAAAGGCTTGATTCAGTTCCCATTAAAGACAATGGGAGTGTTTCATTAACTATAATGGCAGTGTTCAGGCTCCTACTAAAGGGCTGGAAAACGAGACATTTACGTGGATTCATCTGAAGATTGTGATTTGTTGTTCCTGCATTTAATTTCCGTGTTTTATAGTAACTGCTTTACTTCCAACAGTGAGTGTTGATAACAGGTGGACTTCTGAGAGATATTGTTGGAGGAACTGACCAGTGTAAGAAAGGTCTTCCAAAATGGAGTAGTTGTTGTCCACACTGGGAGTTATTCCAGCATGGCTCTAGTGAAATAACTTATTCTCCTGTCACTATGCTGGACAATTTCCATGTGTGGACAGACCTTGAGATTATTTATAGGAGGAGTAACAGCTAGTTCTCCTCTGCTCCCTTCAATTCTGCTCTCTCTGACAGGGAGGGCTCTTAAATTCCAACTGTATAAACTCTCATTATTGAGGGAGAAGATCTGGTGCTGTATAGATTAATTTCAGGACTAAACTCAGCAGAAGAAAACAGGTGGAAACTAGTGTTAGATACTTGTAAAACATGCTGAAATAAAAAGAAAGCTCTAGACACACTTGTATCAGCTGCTCACACATAATTTTGTTAACAATATATTAGCTAATTTAGTCCTTATGAAAAGGAGGGACCAGAAGTACTGGATTGAACCATAGTAAGCCCTTATGTGGGTTTTCCCATACAGAGACTTTCAAATGACTTGCTCCCCCACAGAAAATTAGGAGAAAACTCTTGAGTTCTCTTCAAGTAAGAATTGGAAATGTTTAATTTCCAGGATTTTGGTCCTGGCCAAATCTTGAAGCTCTTATTCAGCTTTTACTCGGGAAAACTCCCATTGATTTCTGAATAAGAATTGAGTAAAATCTCAGAATTTGGCCCTTGGGCCTAGAGCCGAGCAATGAAGAAGAAAAGAACATCATACTATGTGTATTCCACTCCTCTCCCCACCCCCGCCCCACTTACAGAGGGGCAGCTGTTTTCTTGGGACTCATGAAAGACTCCCCTTGTTATGGAAAGAGAGAGAAAGAGAAATTCTGTTGATATTTGCACTCTGTGGAGGAGTATCCTCTTGTTTCTACCCAGGAAATATCAGATTAAAATAAACACAAAGAACATCACTCAGTGAGGAGTGAGTGTTTTATTTGTAACTCTTTAGTTTCAGTCCAACACCTTTTAAATGTTTTCAGTGTGCCAATAGCCTTGGATAGTGTTAGGATATGTATTCAGGCCTGTCTGTAAAGGCCTATGCTCTAAGAATTTAGGTGTATTCTTATCACTTGGCTAATTATAGTGGTATAAAAGAAAGAATCAAAATCACTGTCTGCCGGTGTAAGGGCCTTCTCTTACTGAGACAGTCTGAGGCCCTGTGCTTAGGCTAAGATCTTTGGCTAAGCAGCAGAGGCAGCCATAAGCTGGGAAGCGAATGGTCACCTCTTCACATTCCAAACTAGTCCCATTGAAATAAGGTGCTATTGGGCTGTTAGGATACAATCCTGTCCTGATAATGCCTATCACCTTCAGAGAAAGGGAAGTACCTAGAAGATGTAAAAGGAAACTTAGTTTGATAGCATCCTGTCTGGCAAGAACTCACTTATCAATAGTTGGGATGTGAAATCCTCATTTCTTTGTTGTTCTATCTCTGTAGTCCCCATTTCCCTATTGTTTGTCTGTATAATCTCTGTCTGGTTCTGTGATTGTTTCTGTCTGCTGTATAGTTGATTTTGCTGGGTGTAAACTAATTAAGATGGTGGGATATAATTGGTTAAATAATCATGTTACAATATGTTAGGATTGGTTAGTTAAATATCAGTAAAATGATTGGTTAAGGTATAGCTAAGCAGAACTCAAGTTTTACTATCCGATGAAGTGAGCTGTAGCTCACAAAAGCTTATGCTCAAATAAATTTGTTAGTCTCTAAGGTGCCACAAGTACTCCTTTTCTTTTTTGCGAATACAGACTAACATGGCTGCTGCTCTGAAACCTGTTACATAGTCTGCAGTCAGTCAGGAAGTGGGTGGGTGTGTGGGTGGGAAATGGGAACAGGGAATGGGGGTGGGGAAATTGGAATCATGTTTTGCTAAAGGGGGAAATGGGAACAGGGACACAGGTGTAAGGCTCTGTGATGTCAGAGCTGGGAAGGGGGACACTAAGGAAGGAAACTGGAATCATGCTTGCTGGAAGTTCACCCCAATAAACATCAAATTGTTTGCATCTTTAGACTTCGGGTATTGTTGCTCTCTGTTCATGCGCGAAGGACCAGGGAAGTAAGTGGGTGAAGGAATAAGCCCCCTAACAGATAGGTGCAATCGGAAAAAAGACAAACCAGGAGTAAAAAGGGAAAGTATTAAATATATAAGATAAGGATTTAACATATACAATGTTATGCCATAATAATACTTTGTACTTATGATTCCTTTCATCTTAGGATGTCAAAGCACTTTAAGATTTAAAAGTAGAATTTCTAAAACACCTTTGTGAGGAAAGTATTAAACTAAGTCACAGAGTAGGTAAGTGTCCACACCAGAGCTGGGACTGAAACTCAGGAATCCTAACACCTAATCTTCAAGTTTTACCACTAAATATGATGTTTCCTTACATATCACCATCAAGAAATATTCTACAAGTGGAACTTAATTAACAGTTCTGTTAGTGTTGTGTGAACACTAGTATAGTTTTATTTATAGTATTTATTAATTTATTTGTACTGTGGTAGTGTCAAGAAGCTCCAGTTATGGACTAAACCCTATTGTGCTAGGTGCTGTACAAACACAATCAGTCCCTACCCTAAAGAGCTTACAGTCTTTCAGCTTGCCATCCTATAGCTGGGACAGCTCTGCAATGCAAACAGAAGTAAACATAAACTGATAGGACTTGACAGAATATACATGGGAGCAGGTCTGTCATGTAAAGTGATATTTTAGCATAGTCACTTTCACCTTTATGACAAGATCATCCTTCCTTTCTTGCAAATAAAAATATCACAAACCCTCACACGTTTGTACAAGGGAAATACCTTTATATCATGTGTTTCTTGGTTTTGCACTGACATGATTGGAAAATATTTTCTTTCTGCATTGAAGTGGGCAAAACGAAGAGTGAAGACCTTTTTTCCCCATTAGTACTGTACATCTGTTATCAAATTTGCCACTTCTGGGATTCTTTTTGATGACAGTGTGTTTTTTTGTTTTTTATACTGCACTGGGAAGTCAAGCTTGTCAGAATATTTCCTACTTCCAGATTGCTATCTACTTTCAGTCAATACTCCTCCATTTGAATGTGTGGAATTCAGCATTTTGAAAACTCTGAACTATTGCTATTCCTAAGGAGCCTAGGGGAAGGATTCTAGTGGCGGGGATCAGCACAGTGGATGGGGAAAGGGAGGAGAGGAAGGTCCATATCTGAGGAGAGACTTTCTGGACTAGCATAATGACAGGTTTCAGAGTAGCAGCCATGTTAGTCTGTATTCTCAAAAAAAAAAAAAAAAAAAAAAAAAGGATGAGGACTTGTGGCACCTTAGAGACTAACATATTTAACTTATGCTCAAATAAATTTGTTAGTCTCTAAAATGCCACAAGTCCTCCTTTTCTTTTTTTTTTTAACTGGAAGACTTCACTGACATGCATTCAGCACCCAGCATGGTTTCCTTCAAACACTTCGTATTTTCATGCAGTACTGCCCTCTGGGAGTAAAGTTATAACTCTAGTCTTGGATAATAACAAAGAAAACTACCAGACTGCCATTGAAATGTCAACTGGGTGCTAGTGTCCTAGAGAATAACAAAGAAATGCTAATATAATTAATTATGAAGTCTCGGAGTCCTCATTAACACATGTTTAGTGCCCAGATCTTTGGAAATGGAGCTGTATAAAGACATGTCCTGAGTTTATTCATTTATAAATTATCTCCTGCCACTTCCCAAAACTGGAATCAGCTCTTGTAGGCCTTGACAACATGAGGAAGTTTGTTTTTCAGCCTCAATCCAGATGCACTGGTGTTATCAATGGTGTAAGCTGTGGTATAAGAAGGACTTGGGTAGGGTAGACTGCAGCAAGGTTAAAATGCCTTTAAATTATAGTTTATACCATTGGTAGCACAGATAGGGAAAGTTTGAATCATCTGATCAAAGTGAAAATGAGGAACAAATGGAAAACAGGGAGGGGAGGTGTTGCATCCTTTTGGCATTAAAATGTTTCCAGACCTACCTTTCATTTTGAATGGCATGACCAGTCTACAGCCCTCTTCCTGGGTTTTACCTCCAGACTTCATTCAGGTCACTCTCCAAATGCATCATCCAACTATATGGCTTCTATTTAGAAGTGTTTATGTAGGCCTAGATTACTCCAGCTGTCACAAGCTAAGCAAGGTTTCAGAGTAGCAGCCGTGTTAGTCTGTATTCGCAAAAAGAAAAGGAGTACTTGTGGCACCTTAGAGACTAACAAATTTATTAGAGCATAAGCTTTCGTGAGCTACAGCTCACTTCATCGGTTTTTTCATGAAGTTGACAGATTTCCACTCTATACGGCTAAATTCAGTGCCTTGCATACTCTGTAGCTACTCTGAAACCTGTCATTATGCAAGGCACTGAATTTAGCCGTATAGAGTGGAAATCTGTCAACTTCATGAAAAAACCGATGAAGTGAGCTGTAGCTCACGAAAGCTTATGCTCTAATAAATTTGTTAGTCTCTAAGGTGCCACAAGTACTCCTTTTCTTTTTGCGAATACAGACTAACACGGCTGCTACTCTGAAACCTGTCATTATGCAAGGCACTGAATTTAGCCGTATAGAGTGGAAATCTGTCAACTTCATGAAAAAACCGATGAAGTGAGCTGTAGCTCACGAAAGCTTATGCTCTAATAAATTTGTTAGTCTCTAAGCTAAGCAAGGTTAGCTTGGGGTCAGTACTTGCATGGGAATCCTTTAAAAATTTGCATGAAGTGGTAGTGCTGGTGATTCAGTATCTGTTTCTTTTCAGTGCTGGGTCAGTGTCCCATTCTTCAGATGAAGAAAAGGAGTACTTGTGGCACCTTAGAGACTAACAAATTTATTAGAGCATAAGCTTTCGTGAGCTACAGCTCACTTGTAGCTCACGAAAGCTTATGCTCTAATAAATTTGTTAGTCTCTAAGGTGCCACAAGTACTCCTTTTCTTTTTGCGAATACAGACTAACACGGCTGCTACTCTGAAACCTGTGATTCTTCAGATGGAATACAAAACCATTTCTGGTCATTAGAAATCACTTGGCAATTTTTTCAGCAGTAGGAATGTTAAAATTGTTATCTTGGCCATATTCCAGTTTGGATATTTACTATATTCTGCCTCCCTAAATCCCCCATGTAGTTTTTGCTCGGTGTGATATTCTTCCTTTATTATTCTAAGATGCTAAGTAGTTGTGTAGAGTTGCTTGTGTGTGTAGTCTGTAAAGCGCTCTGAGATCCTTTGATGTGAATGATAATTAGAGGCTAATAAAGGTAGGATATTCTTATTTATAGTTTCAGAAGCTACTTTGAGGTCTTGTCTATGTTAGAAAGGCTTTTCTGGTGAAGCTATACCTACAAACCCTCCTAGTGGAGATGTAGCTTATACTAGAAAGAGTTCTTTTTCTGATATAGTTTATATTAGTCTCCCAAATGAAATAAGGTCTATTTGCAAAATGAATTTTTTTGCCAGTAACACTGCATCTACACTAGGGCTTTTCCCAGAGTAGCTACATTGGTCTGGAGTGTGGAGTCTTCACACTCCTAACTGACATACCTATGCCAGTAAAACTTTAAAGTGTAGATGAGGCCTGAATCTATGCTCAGATCCTATGTTGAGTATTTAAAATAGCACATTTTAAATAAACAAAAAATCAGCAAATGTTTGCTTAAGAGCAGGCAGAAACTACTGGCCAAATCCTGCTTTTATTCTCATCAGTGTAAATGCAGTGTAAACCTTAGGCCTGGTCTACACCAAAATATAGGTCAAAAGCCTTAATGAAGATGCCCTCAGTCCAATATGGATGCCACTAGGTCAACGGAAGAATTCTTCTAATAACCTAGCTATCACTTCTGAAGGGGGTTGATTTACTACTGTGCTGGAAAAATCCCTTCTGTTGTTGTTATAAGTGCCTAGACTACAGCGCTGCAATGATATAGTTGCAGCTATACTGCCATAGTGCTTGCAATGTAGACATAGACTGAGTAGAATTACTCCAAGAGTAGAACTGAGCAGAATTTGGCTATGTGTTTCTAGATGCCCTTTTAAAAATGATACTTTTGCAGCGGTGACTGCTTTTATAATAATAAATAATACTTTGCTATAGCACTTTCCTTCTGAGGATTTCTAATTATTTTACAAATGTTAATTCACCCCCCTCCCCAACAAATCTGTGAGGTACTATTGTGTCCATTGTATAAGCTGGTGAAGTGAGGCATAGAGTGGATAAGCAACTTTCCCAGTCACATTATGAGTTAGTGACAGAGCTTGGGGTGGAATCTAGGGATCCTGATTTCTGGTGCCCTATTGTTGTGAGCACTACACCATGCTTCCCCTATGGTCATTCCCATTCTTGTTACATTTGGATATAATCTTTGTCTTTCCCTTTTATTAAGGGCCGCCTTTCCAACGTAGGTGCTTGGATGTGAGTTTAGCAATACCTGCAAAAAGGAAGAGGTTATTAATGCCCAAAATATTTAAAAGGATTAAACCCCCAAACCCTACCAAACTTGATTGATCTGTGACTTAAATTGGTAATTAATGCTATTTATTCTCATGTTTTTCAGTACCAGATAAGGACTGGCTACAGAGTTGCTTATACATACCAGATGTGTTCATCATAAGATCCTTTAATGCTTTTCCAGGTATGGCTTAGATTGTTTTAAATAACTTATAATAACCTGAACAATATATCACAGTTTAGCATTCCATTACATTGCCCCTTCTAAGTTATGTGTTCCTTCCATTTACAAAATATACCCTATCAGACTATCTTTGAAGTTCCGTACGGATCAGTCTGTTGCGTGTGTCTAAATCATTCTGGTTTTCTAATTATGTAGCCTGAACACATAATAACTTGGTTATCTGGCTGTCCATTAATGCAAATTGGCTGTGATTAGTTTGAAATCCTTGAGTCGTTATTGTTTTGTTCTGCATCTGCCATCTGTAGAGTTTGTGTAACCTTGACAGACCCTGGTCATTGATGGACGGGATCGAACCTGGAACCTCTGGAGCTAAATGCATGAGCCTCTACTACGTGAGCTAAAAGCCACATGGCTGTTAGCTAAAGCTGTATCAGATTCATTAATCGATAAGTGGTCTTGCCACTAGAGGGACAGAGCACCATACCCAGGAAGTGTATGGGTTACATTTGTGGATTACATTTGCTCTGTTGATTGTTCTTTCTGAGGAACAAACTGTAGATGTTGATGGTTTCTGTTGAACTCTCCACTGTGGCTGTTGGTCTCAATCACATATGGTCTGGATGCTGAATTCTCTTTCTTTATGACAATTTGAGTTGTCCATCCTTTATCTCCATTCACTTTGACATGAACATGGTAACCAGGTTCTAGATTTCAGAGTAGCAGCCGTGTTAGTCTGTATCTGCAAAAAGAAAAGGAGTACTTGTGGCACCTTAGAGACTAACAAATTGATTTGAGCATAAGCTTTCGTGAGCTACAGCTCACTTCATCAGATGCACCTGATGAAGTGAGCTGTAGCTCACAAAAGCTTATGCTCAAATCAATTTGTTAGTCTCTAAGGTGCCACAAGTACTCCTTTTCTTTTTGCAGGTTCTAGATCTGGCAGTTTTCTAGCTGAGTAACGTGTTGTAAAAGTGGACCATCACACTCTTCTAGAATTCTAGTTCTAGCTTTCCTAGAATTCTTATCAATTTGGCTACTCCCTTCATGTCTGGCCACTTTGGAGATACGTTATTTTCCAAAGTTGGAAAAACAGTTCTGAGTTGTCTTTCCATTAGGAGTTGTACTGGAGTATATCCAGTAGCAGCTATTAATGTTGATCTGTAAACACAGAAGAGCAAGGAACGGATCTTCCCACTGTAGGATTTTCTTGGCTGTCGGCACAGCTCTCTCAGCCTCTCCATTTGCTTGTGGATAATGTAGGCTGCTAGTAATCTGAACAGATCATATTTAATTTGGAATGACTTAAATTCTGCTGCAGTGAATTGTGGCATATTGTCTGTCACTAGTTGTTCTGGAATAGCAAAGTGAGCAAAAGTGCACTTCAGTTTTTCAGTAATACTGCAACATGTTATGTCTTTCAAATACTTTATTTCTATATACTTGACAAATAGTCCACGACAACCAGGTATGATGTCTGCTGAATTTGCATAAATCTGTAGCTAGTCTCTTCCAGGGTGTGTGGTAGAGTTGTGCATACACTGCATGAAAGGTTTTTATCTCTTAACCCAATAACTAGCCTGTCTCTGATATTTTCATGTTTTGCTTGCCCAAATTCACAGCTGTCAGCCAACATGTGCCACACTCTTATACAACTTCTGACAATTTCTCCACATTTCTCTGGGTAAACCACATTTCTCTGGGTATAAAGTATGCATCAAACATAGCCAGAACTCTTTCATAGTCATTTTTGTGACTCTTCAGTAAAGTCAAAAGATTTAAACATATGCTCTGCTTGCTTCCCCAGATCATAAGCTAAAGAAGATACCTGTATATCATCAGTTTTCTTGTAGAACTTGATAGCAATACTAAATCTTGCAAAAAATTGTTTCCAGGCTGTATATTCTGAAAGATTTGTCAAGTTCTCTTGGGCATTGAAGAGTGCATGTTGATGAGATCCTGCAATCTTTGTTGTTGTTCCTTCTGTTTGCAACTGTTGCTGTTGTTTTTCTTCTGTTTCTGGTCTTAATTTATTCCTGAAACCATCTCATTTTCTTCTGTATCAGA
Organism: Dermochelys coriacea; assembly: GCF_009764565.3. Classification (NCBI taxonomy): domain Eukaryota; kingdom Metazoa; phylum Chordata; order Testudines; family Dermochelyidae; genus Dermochelys; species Dermochelys coriacea. The sequence continues at coordinate 13,047,529 of NC_050083.1, read as the reverse complement.
TATGGACTGGCTACAGAGCTTGCTTATGCACATGAGACCAGATGTGTTCATTATAAGATCCTTTAATAAGTGCTCTGCCAGGTATGGCTGAGGTTTGCTTAAATAAGGTATTTTATGCACAGCACCACCTACTGGCTGAACTATATAATAAATTTAGCATTCCGTTACATTTATAATACATCATATGGAAAATCATGTAATAAAACCTCAAAGGTTAGCAACAAAAAAGAGCCCTGTTTTTGCTCTTTCCCCATTGATATCTGTACTGTCTCTTTCATACTTTCCCCTCCTATCCAAAATTGTGAAGTGAATTGCAATAGTGCCTAGAGATCAGGGCCCCTCTATGCTAAGCACTGTACAAAGAGATGGTCCCTGACCTAAAGAGCAGAAATATCCTGATTCCCGCACCTCAGCTCCCTTATGTTCCCTTCCTCTTTCTGTTATGTCTCCCAATGCCCCTTCATTCCATGTTTTGTTTGCCTCCTCAGTCTTTTCCTGCTCTTGCTGTTTCCTGTTGCTGATCTGGTCCATTATAATATAATATAATATAATATAATATAATGCCACCTATTAGCAATATGTTAATGTGAGGCCAGATGAAAATCCCTCTTTTTAAAATACCCTTAATTCCACCCCACTTTCAGTTCAGAATTAACATCTCAAAACAGAAAATTCTGTATGTTTCTGATGTTGCCATTTGTGGCCTCACACACAAGAGAGAGAAGAAATGCTGATTACTCTGTTCAAACACAGCTGATATGTTGAAACTTTCAAGCAGATCAGAGAGACTGGATTTCCAGTGACCCAAGAACAAAAACATCATTCTCTAAAAGGATACTTGTCCTTTCCTTTTGCTGTTTGGTCACTTCTCATACTTATGGAAGAAGTTCAGACATGTGCAGCATATTACCAGGGAATGTAAGACACTGGGTTGCAGCGGCTCTGGTCAGCTCTGCTTATTGCGCCGTTAAAAGTCCCATCAGTGGTGCTGCCTGGCTAGTTCCTATCTGTTCTGACATCGTGCTGCACCCTGGGAGTGGCCAGCAGCCGGGGGGCTGGCTCCTAGGTGGGGGGGCCACGGGGCTCCCTGCACTGTCCCCACCCCGAGCACTGTCTTTGCACTCCTGTGCCTGCGGGCGAGAGCCACGTGGAGCTACTTATGCACCTCTGCCTAGTAGCTAGACCTGCTGCTGGCCGCTTTTGGGGTGCAGCACAGTCCGTGGTGCCAGGACAGTCAGGAGGCCTGCTTTAGCACCTCTGCTCCGCTGCTGACTGGGAGCCACCTGAGGTAAGCTCGCACCCCACCTGCGACCCAATCCTGTGCCCCAGCCCTAAGCCCCGCCCAAACCCGGAGCCCCCCCCACCCTGAACCCCTCATTCCTGGCCGCAGCCCTCACCCCTGCATCCCTACCCTCTGCCCCAGCCCTGAGCCCCTCCCACACCCAAACCCCTCATCTCCAGCTCTGTTGGGTTGCGGGCATCAACAATTTTCTTCAACTGGATTGCTAGAAAAAAAGTTTGAAAACCACTGTCTTAATCTATGGTTGTGAAGCATTGCATATATTTTATACTCTATAATTATTAATAAACTAATATTTTATATGTGGAAATCATGCTGATTAAAGGTAATTTAGCAATGACTGCAGCAGACTCTCTGTTTTAAATTATAAATGTTTGCCTTAAGTACTGCTGAGAACTTTTGTGAAATACTTGTTTCCAGTTAGGTTCAAATGTTCAGTAAAGTTGTCCAGCAAAGTTGTCTAGCATACAATAAACTGAGATTCAGAAGCACTCTACTTTCTGTACTTAATATTTACTGCATTTTGATCAAAGAACCCTGTAAACGACACCCAGTTTGCATATTTTAGTGGAGTGGCTGAGTTTGAATATGGAAATTTATTTATTATCTTAATCATTGGGAGAAAAAGATTCTCAATGCCCTTAAACATCTTCAAGAAGTAGAGTATGCTGATGTACCGAGGAATAAGCATTTCCCAGCAAGTGCTATTCTAGGATTTCAGCAATAATAGGAGCAGAGCAATAAAGTATTGCTAAGATCATACTTAACATTGGCCTGCTGAAAATCTAAAGAGAAGTTCTGCAGTCTGGATTTTGTCAGGTTTTAGAAGTATTCAACTCAGGAGAAAATGAGGGTGAAGGATGCTTTCATGATATCAGCCCATTACAATCCATGTACAGACGCTTGCACTGGTAAAACAGTGGATGTTACCACAGAATAATGGGACTTGCTTTGTGATCTTGGGCAAGTCAGTTAACCTCTCTGTGCGTCCTGTTTCCTTATTTGTAAAATGGGAATCCCATTCACTTCTCTAATGAAGCTAGAGAAGATCTGCAGATGCAAAGTATCGTTTTAAGCACAAAGTATTATTGTAGCCTCATGAGGTGCAGCATCTGGGGCACAGAGTAAGTAAACGTACACATGTGAGTTCATAGAGTTTACCAGAAAGACATCTTGATTTGAAGACTCCAAGAGATGAAGTATCCACCACTTTCCTTGGTAGTTTGTTCCAATGGTTAATCATCCTCACTGTTAAAAAAAATGCACCTAATTTGCGTTTGTCTAGCTTCAGCTTCTTGGCCATTGGTTCCTGTTATGTCTTTCTTAATTAGATTAAAGAGCCATTTAGTACCTGTTATTTTCTCTCTGTGAAGACACAGTACTTAAACAAAAAGAAAAGGAGTACTTGTGGCACCTTAGAGACTAACAAATTTATTAGAGCATAAGCTTTCGGGAGCTACAGCTCACTTCATCGGATGCATTTTAAATTTCATGAGCTACAGCTCACGAAAGCTTATGCTCAAATAAATTTGTTAGTCTCTAAGGTGCCACAAGTACTCCTTTTCTTTTTGCGAATACAGACTAACACGGCTGCTACTCTGAAACCAGTACTTATACAATTGTTGCAGTATTCTTTTCTGTATAGGTTCTTATATTGCACTCATCACCATACTATCCATGCAGATATCAAACATAATATAATAACTTTATCTGAGTTTCTACAGCATATTAGACTTACATCAATAGCAAATACAAGGTTTATAAACATGTCTGTAGACCTCATTAATGGCTTAGTGAACTAGGAGTGGTCCTTTTGTTCCCAATACTGTATTAGGTGGTGAAGTGTCATGCTCAAATGGGGTTTGGGTTACACTGCTTATATGTGTGTAACATTTACATCCTTTGTAAAGATCTACTAATTAGAGTTTCATGAAGGCCTAAATAAATCAGGAGGAGCAGAGGAGATGGATGGTAGAAGGCACAGGGCTGGGAATTGGGAGACTTCAGTTCTGCCCCTGATTTCTTTTGACTTTGGGTGAGTTACTTAATCTCTCTCTCCCTCATTCTCTGTATCTGTAAAATGAATACAATAATATTTATTTCTACCTCATATCTGTGTTGGAAGGTTTACTTTGCTAATCTTTCTCAAGTGAAAGATGCTAGAGAAGGGTGAAATATTACTATAAAGTATAATTATTATCTGATGATGGTTCTTTGTTAGATTGCCAGAGTAGAACAAATTGAGCTATGGCATAACTGGGTGCAAATCTCTTGACTTTAGTGGAGTTATGTCCATTCTGAAGCTACGCCGGCATGTCTGTAAGTGCAGCCATACTGCTGCTTTACTGGAATAGGAGGAATACCAGTATACTGTACTGGCAAAGCATTGCTGCTGTGGATGCAGCTATATTGGTATAGTAAAACCAAGCGGAACAAGCTATACCAGTAAAAGCGCACGCAGTTTTGCCAGTTTGTGTCGACACTAGGGGCTACAACCAGCAAAGGTATGTCGGTCAGAGTTGGGATGACACCTCTTCACACCATTGACCGACATAGGGTTAACAGAAATCTGTAGTATAGACCTGGCTGAATTTGTTCCCATATATCTTGATTCTTATGTATGGGGCATATTCATCCCTGGAATAAGTGGCAAGAACTCCATTGATGAAGTACATGCATTGATTTAGATCTGTTTATGCCAGGGCTGAATTTATCCCATGTGTCCACCACTAAGTTAAAAAGAACTGGTCTACACTTGGAAGTTGTACTGATATAGTTATACTTGTATAAGCCCTAGTGTGGACACAGTTGTTATACCAGTATAGCTTATTCCCCTTTGCATATGGGAATAGTTATACCAGTATAAAGCTATTTCCACATATATAAGCAGTGTAACCTTTATACTGATGAAACTGCATCTACACTAGGGTGTTGTATGGCTGGGTCTACACTTCCACTTTCAGTGCTAAAACTTTAGTCGTTCGGGGTGTGAAAAAGGACATCCCTGAGTGACAGAAGTTTTGGTGCTGAAAAGTGCCTGTTTAGACGGCTCCCGGCGATAAAGCTACCACCCCTCATTCGGGGTGTTTAAAAAAAAAAAATTAAAAAATCTCCAGGAGAGGTCTCCCGGCGATAAAGCGTGTCTACACTGCCAACGTCACAGTGCGGCTGCAGCTGTGCTGTAACATGGGCAGTGTAGGCATCCTCTAAAGCTTTAACTTGACTGGTATAGTTAGAGGGCTACAACTTTCTGGTATAGAGCTCTCCATGGGACATTGACTGCCCAGTTTTGGCAATTCAAACAGAGTGAGATTCCAAAAAGCTAAGAGTGGAATTTAAATAGCTCTTTAAACACAGTACAAATACTTCATCATCAGAATAAGATTAATTAAAAAAAGATTAAAATTAAGCCAAAATTGGGTGTGTGACTCCGAACTGGAAATGTGGGCATATCTCCAAATTCCATTAAGGTATCTGTTCTGCTGAATTTGATAAAATACTGTTATTGCTTGTGGCTGTGGAGGATCCCTAAGGGATGGATATTAGAGAGGATTATGTGCCTTATTTGCTGAATATCCAGTTTCTCCTCAAACATCCTTCACAACGTAGCCCCCCCCCCGCTCCTGAAGAGAGAAGGGCAGGGGCCTCATAGGACAGATTCTGGAGCTTCCCCTTGCAGCCCCCTCCTTTCTTGGGTTGGATTTGGGGCCGCCTCCACTCTGAGACTGGAGGGCACCCCACCTATTCCTCTACAGGATTTGAGGAGGAGGCACGGGATGGTTTTCCCAGAGGCAGGCTGCTGAGCTGCCAACTCTGGTCTCATGAACTTTGTTGCCTTTTTTTGCCTCTTTTCAGTGTCCTCGCCTCTCCCACCGCGGCCATCTTTATTCCTGGCACCGACCCCCCTCTACCTGTTCACTTCCTGTGAACAGTTGGAAAGCTCCCTCCCCACATTGGGTCCCGGGGTCTAAGCCGAGGTAAATGCCCCCTAAACAGAGAAGGTGAGGGAACAATGGCAGGCTCACGCAACACATGCTAAAGAGAGACCCTGTGCCCTTAGCAAATATGGCAGGTCGGGCTAGTCCCTTCCCCCAGACCTGAGGTTCCATGCCCTTAACCAAGGTAGCTGTCTGAAGCGTTGGGTATTCTGTAAATTCCGTGCCCTTAACCAAGATGGCAGTCATGCCAGTCACAGAGTAGTATGGTGGAATTGTCGCTGTTAACTGGTGTCATTCTACACTGCCTTTCTGGACTCCATGAGAACCTACGTGGCTGGCTTGGGAAGATTGCGGCTCTAGCTGGTGGCCCTTTGTGCTAAGGAAATTGTGACTTGCCAGCTCTACTGCCCTTACAGATCTTCAGATAAAACTTCGAATTGTTAGAGTAAGAAAATAAACTAAGGGTGGAGGGAAGTTTCTGCCATTGCTATCACCATTGTCACTGGCACTGTCAGAATATTTACAATCTACAGCATGTGCCTAAGTGGTGCTAACTATATATCCTCTTCGTTGTATTTGTGCCTTCTACCCATCCTAAATCCTCTCTGGCCATAATTTCAGTCATCACTCGGCACTATACAGCCCCTTTTGGGACTCCACTGGCCTTCTTTGGGGGGTGGGAGAGATAGCTCAGTGGTTTGAGCATTGGCCTGCTAAACCCATGGTTGTGAGTTCAATCCTTGAGGGGGCCATTTAGGGATCTGGGGCAAAAATTGGGGATTGGTCCTGCTTTGAGCAGGGGGTTGGACTAGATGACCTCCTGAGGTCTCTTCCAACCCTGATATTCTACGATTCTTTGATGGGTCATCAGGCCTCAGGTTTTCTTTTGTAGTGGGCTCAGCACATTTCTAAAAGATTGTGGCTCCCTGTGAATGTAGACTTTGGAACCCTGTGGGAGATGTTGGATCCAGACTGTGAAATCTGGTCCAAGAGCTGGCTTGCTGTATGTCTTGTACAGTGCTGAGACATCACAGTTATAGATATAGAATAAATAACTAGGTAGAGCATGTTGCTGATGTTTAATAATAATTCCGGCTGTGTCTTTGTCCTGGCATACAGAAAGGCAGATGGGAATAAGAAAAGGAGTACTTGTGGCACCTTAGAGACTAACAAATTTATTAGAGCATAAGCTTTCGTGAGCTACAGCTCACTTCATCGGATGCATTCCGGCAGATGGGAATAAACTCTCTTAACCCCTCTGATAAAGTGCGTCTAGCCCCCTGCCATCCTGAAGGCTCCTCTGCAACCTAGCTCCCCCAGTGATAACACTAGAGTAAACGTGTTTGAAAAATATGATGTAGACGAGTAAGTATTTCTTCATGGTCCAATTTGAAGTTCAGACAAGAGCAGGAATATTGACTCTGCCAATCTGCCATAGCCCCCATTCACCTCTCTTAGGGAAGATACTTATTTGGGCAGCATGATTTAGTAAAGTTGTATTATGTTATGTATCATATTCAAGCCCTACACAATCAAAAGAGAAAAGTGAAAAATGAGGCCATGTAATATTCAATGTGATCTTGATGCAATCGGAGCTCAGAAAAGCATGGCTGGTCACTGTCACAAAATGAGCACTTTATCTTCTCCGATAATATCAACAGATAAGAGATATGTGTCAGAAGTACTATGTACCTTTTAATAATTCCATTGTTATTCAAGCATTGAAACTGCTTTAGATGACAGTTTTAGAATAATGCTGGAAATCTGTGGCAGGAGACAACTCTGAATATTTAATTTTTAAACTCTTAAGAACTTGTGTTGTTTTGGCATCGGTGACTCTAGAATGTGCTTGATATGACAAAATAGACATAAATGTTAAGCGCAAACTCTGCAGATATGTGACATCAAGTGTTCAAACCAATCAGACGGGGGGAAAAAGGCAATTAAATGTTGGGATCCTTACACAGAGGAACAATAACATCAGATTACAGAGGGGCTGTGTTGCTACTAACTCTCCCACACATACACCTGAACTCTAATATCTAGCATGCGTGGGAGCGCACACGCATGAAGCAAGGACCGAAGGTGAACCAGTGCTGCCTGAAATGGGGAGTACGCTCTGCTCTCATCCTTCCATGGATTTAGGAGCTACTCTATCACTTTACACCCTGTCACATCTGACAGTGAAGAGGAGCAAAAAGTCCCTGACTTGTAATGATTGGGAAGGTACACAGGAGTGATATACTATTAATCACTGGTGCAGTTTACACAGGACCAAATTGTAAAGCAATGGCAGTTTTGTAAACACAGTGATTGGAATGGTTGGGTGATGTCCCTTTGAAAGGGAGGAGAGAGAGCCTGTTGGAAGCAGGAGGTTCTATGGCACTTGAAAGCAACAGTTGGAACTGGTCAGCTGACATGAGAAGGATAAAAGTGAGGGGAAGAGAGAAGAGAACAGCAGTCAGGGAGGAAGCATTACTAGGAAGCTTGGAAGAGTGCATCAGAAGAACTGAGTGAAAGGAAGGGAGCAAGAGGGGAAACCAACAGAATCAAAGAAAAAGCAAGAAGTAGCAGTGGAAGAATAACAGACTGGGCCATCCCTCCAAAAAGAGAAGTGAGTTCCTAGCTCCCTCTCACTGCATGGAGCATATACAGATCTGAATTTGCTTCCTGACCTTTTTTGGGGGAAAAAATACAAAACATATCAAGTATTTCTCTCTCTCTCTCTAATGAATATATTGTGGTCCCATATGCTAATTAGCTAGCTCTGGTAAAAGGTAAACAGTTTCATAGGATGTTCTTATCAGCACCCAGGAACTACAATGTGTTGTTTCAGAGTAGAAGCCATGTTAGTCTGTATTCGCAAAAAGAAAAGGAGGACTTGTGGCACCTTAGAGACTAATAAATTTATTTGAGCATATGCTTGCGTGAGCTACAGCTCACTTTATCGGATGCATTCAGTGGAAAATACAGTGGGGAGATTTATATACACAGAGAACATGAAACAATGGGTATTACCATACACACTAAGAAAAGGAGTACTTGTGGCACCTTAGAGACTAACAAATTTATTTGAGCATAAGCTTGCGTGAGCTACAGCTCATCTGATGAAGTGAGCTGTAGCTCACGAAAGCTTATGCTCAAATAAATTTGTTAGTCTCTAAGGTGCCACAAGTACTCCTTTTCTTTTTGCAAATACAGACTAACATGGCTGCTACTCTGAAACCATACACACTGTAACCAGAGTGATCACTTAAGGTGAGATATTAGCAGCAGGAGAGCGTGGGGGGGGGTGGGGGGAACCTTTTGTAGTGATAATCAAGGTGGGCCATTTCCAGCAGTTGACAAGAACATCTGAGAAACAGTGGGGGGATGGGGGAATAAACATGGGGAAATAGTTTTACTTTGTGTAATGACCCATCCATTCCCACTCTCTATTCAAGCCTAAGTTAATTGTATCCAGTTTGCAAATTAATTCCAATTCAGCAATCTCTCGTTAGTCTGTTTTTGAAGTTTTTTTGTTGAAGTATTGCCACTTTTAGGTCTGTAATCGAGTGACCAGAGAGATTGAGGTGTTCTCCAACTGGTTTTGAATGTTATAATTCTTGCCGTCTGATTTGTGTCCATTTATTCTTTTACATAGAGACTGTCCAGTTTGACCAATGTACATGGCAGAGGGGCATTGCTGGCACCACATGATGGCATGTATCACATGGGTAGATGTGCAGGTGAACGAGCCTCTGATGGTGTGGCTGATGTGATTAGGCCCTATGATGGTGTCCCCTGAATAGATATGTGGACACCGTTGGCAACGGGCTTTGTTGCAAGGATAGGTTCCTGGGTTAGTGGTTCTGTTGTGTGGTGTGTGGTTGCTGGTGAGTATTTGCTTTAAGTTGGGGGGCTGTCTGTAAGCAAGAACTGGCCTTGTTGTTGGGATTCAAGACTGCGCATCCCAACTTACTAGACCTTAGATGCACTGAACTTAGGGACACTGAATGATCAGGCTTGACAGAATTCAATTTTTTTTAAAACATTTTAATGGATATTGATGTTTATTTTTCAAGCTTTTTTTATTTTTAACTATTTAAATGTTCACAGTTGTGGGAAAGTATTGGAGGTTCAGGCAACAGGGTGTGGTCAGACAACATTATTTAGTGACAGAAGACACTGAAATTCAGAAAGTTCAAACTTTTAACCATTAAAATACAAATCATCAGCGTCACGTGTCAAAATATACAAAGTATGTATCGTTAAATCAAACTCTAATATGTTTTCAAGTAGTATTTTTCTAACTTTGCCTGCCTGTATATTTCAGATATTATGGATGGAAATACTTTTTGTCAGTTTGTGTGTGTACGGTGAAATAGATGTTTACTGATATCTATCAAAAACCTAATCCTTCCAAGCCTCTAAATAATTCATAGACTCAAATGCAGGGTGAGGAATAGAGAGGCTTCTCCCACTGTGATGTTCCCATTTGGAAGTAGCTTTCCTACAGATGTCCACGTTTTTAGGTACTTGGAGCCCTTCATATGAAAATCTGAAGAACTGCAGTGAATGGTAAATATATGGTTTATGCCAGAGACAATCCAAGAAGATATAATTGTTTGCAGTATAGAGTGGCTCCAGTGATTAAACTTGAAGCCAGCTATTAAAGAAGGAAAAAAACAAGCCACACTTACCCACTCTGAAGATGAAGACAGCAACAATAATGAATCTTAGGAGATTCACACAGGGAATGAGGCAGTTTCTCCTCAGTGATATGCTTCAACAGTGCCCTGGAGAGACACCCCTAAGAAGGAGAAAATAATTTAGTCTCCATGACTCTTTCAGTCCCTTGCCTCTCATTTCTGACTGCCAATAAGCATGCTCACCCATGGTACTAACAATTGCTATGGTACAGACGTAATGAGACCAAATACAGTGATGTTCCTTTCCTCTTGGCGGCTATTCATACAGCAAACAGGGCTGGAACATTAGAAATAGAAAAGTTCCAGAACACTCCGGGACAGTTGGGAATGGTGACGGTTAGAGCTGGGATTTGGACGTGAAAGACAGATTTGGCTGTTGGAATTTGAGAGATGAGAATGGCAGTTGTTTGTGGGAATCATAGAGAAGAAAGCTGAAGAAAGTGCAGTGACAACAGTAGGAACCATCTGAGGGGGAGAGAGGGATCAGGGAGGGAGGTGTTACTGGGATGTTGGGTAAAGTGTGTGAGAAGAGCCATATGAAAACGAGGCGAAAGAAGAGAGCAAGAAAACCAAAAGAACCAGGGACAATGCAAGAGGCCAGAGAGTGGCAGAGAAACAGCAGACTGAAAAATGCAGAGGAAAAGATGAGCTTCTGGTTCGCTTACTCTGCGCTGAGCATATGAGGGTACTGAATTGCCTTCTAACCTGATCTATGTGTAAATTACTCAAAGAATAAGCGCTGTACATTTGGGGATGAAACACATCAAAGGGATTGAATCCATGTTTTAAGTGCAAAATGGAATTCAACAGTAACTACATAGCCATGACCGGCAATTCCAGAACATAAAAATATTTGTTTACAATTGATATCCAGTCTCCTAAGCCCTGTGCTATCTCAATCAAGTTAGCTGAATGTGACTGAAAAGCTCTCTAAATGCTCGTTGAGACGCAGGCTAACTGAAGCATTTGAAGCTGTGGCAGAGGCCCTTTCAAATAGCAACAAGATGGCAGTGACCTGTGCTCGTTATTCACTTGCACCTGGATAGGAACTCCTAATCGAGATATCAAAAACCAATTATCGACTCTAGGAGCCAACCAGTGCCTCTCAGTTTAACCTTTCAGAAAATGTTACATGTTGGGTTTAGGCTTTAGAAGGACAAAGAACCTGAAGCAGCACAATTATTATGAGTGATTAACAGTCAGGTGACCCCAGAACCCCATTTCTGAGTGACATTTCTGCATAGCTACCGGTGGCTCCCTCAAGAGTACATCCTTTTTCTGTTGTGACAGATTGTACAGGGCTGAGTTCAGACAGCCCATGCTACTCTGTTCCCTCGGGACACTGTGCCAGAGCAGGAGGTGGTAGGTGTATATTGCACACAGCGGATGTTGTGACTAACATGGCTGCATGGCTACAACAGCGGGCATGCATAGGCCACCACGCCAGATCGTTACTGGGCAGGAAACCTGCAGGGCCATCACTCAGGCACTTATGGAGCTGCACGGCCACTGGCTAGAGCGTGTTTTGGGGCAGGAGAGCTGCAAGGTCATCACCTGGGGGCGTGGCAGCCCATCCCTGTGCACAGCCGTCGAAGGCCGGGCGAAACCAGCCACGTGTGAGAGGGAGCGCGATAGCGCGCGCGGCTGTCGTACTTTCCCTCTCCCGCGCCCGCTTCTCGCGCCGTCCTCGGCGCCTTAGCACTGAGCTCCGTCCGCTCTCTGCCTGCGCGAGGCGCGGCCAATGGGGGCACAGCGTGGGGCAGGCGGCGGAGGCGGGGCCCACATGGAGTCTGATGCGGCTGCGCACAAAGCTGCCCGCCCCTGGATGTTCAGGACGGAAGGGGGTGTCTACGCCTGCGCATTACAGCGCTTGTCTCACATGCCCAAGAGCGGTGTTTTCTGCGCTTGCGCTGTACGCCTCCCCTCCCCAGCGGCCGGGAGGGGGGATTGCTGCGCGTGCGCAGTGTGGCCTTCGTGCCCCCGTGCCCCGGAGGGGGGGTTGCTGCGCCTGCGCACAACGCTGCCCGCCCCTCGCCAGCAGTAGCAGCAGTAGGAGGAGGCGGCGTTGGTCCCGGCTGGGGCGATAGCGTGAGGGTGCCCGAGCGCCGCCGTTGCCCCCTTTTATCCGGGAGCCTCAGGTCCGGGCCGAGGAGGAGGAGGCGTCCCGGCCGCGGAGGGAGTCCGAGCGGCGGCGGCAGCAGCAGGAGTCTGTGCCCGGCCCCCCCTGCGCTCAGTCCCGTTACAACCCCCTCCCTCCGCGCTCCGCAGCCACCAACATGTCGGCGCCGGCGGCCAAAGTCAGTAAGAAGGAGCTGAACTCCAACCACGATGGGGCCGACGAGACCTCAGGTGAGGCCGGGACGGGGGAGGGAGGGGAATGGCGGCGGCCGCCGCGGCCTCCTCCCCGCACGGCGCTGCACCGACCGCCATTTTCCCCAGCCACACGGGCCGCGGCCGGGCCGGAGGCGGGAAGAGCGCGGGGTCGGCCGGGCGGATGTGCAGGCCTCAGCCGCGGCGAGAGGAGGCCATGTTAGAGCCCTTTTGTCTGTCCTGCCCGGCCTCCTTCTCCGCGGGCGGGGGGCGCTGCGGCCTGCGCGGAGCAGCGGGACCCCCCCTCCTGGAGCAGCATCCGCGGAGCCTCATTGTGCTCCGCCGCCGCCATGATGCTTCGCCGCCTTGTGGTCTCGGAGCCGCTACTGCTGCATGGTGCTGCCCGGCCGCGCAAGGCGGGGATGGAGCGGCGCTTTCTCCGTGGCTGGCGGGGCCCGCCCGACTGGGGAGCCACGCGCTACTCGCGCAGCGGCGGGATGCGGCTGCCCGCCCGTCCCCACGTGCGATGCGAGCCGCCCGTGTGCAGCGAAAGGTCGGTACTCGGTTCCCCGCCCCGTGGCGTGGGGTTTGCCGCCGCCGCCGCCGCCGTAGGGGGAACTTGCCGGCGGTAAAGCCTGTCGGTTCCCCCACGCACGGATCTTAGCCTGTTTGGCTGGGGGTGTGGAGGTGCTCATGGCAACGAGCCTCCAGGCCAGCCGCTCTTGGCTGTGCCCGGTTCCTTTCACACACGTGCTTCCCGCACCTGAGTTTTCATATGTAATGGGGGCGGGGGAGAGAAGACGAGCCCAATCTACCCATCTGCGGCCGCACGGTGGGGGTAGGGCTTGGCTCTGAGGCCCCCACCGGAAACAAGTACCCCGTAACACGAAATCCTCTGTGTTCGCAAAGTAGTCGGGAGAGGGGTGCCTGTTCCGCACTTTTACAGCTGCTTCCCGCTACCTTTCGTTAATCTTAAAACACTTTAGGCAAACAGCCATTGCTTAATCAAGAGCTCCAGCAGCCTCCGCCGAGTTAAAGTTCTGATTCGAAAATAGCCACTTCATAGTGGTTTTGAAAAATTTACCCGAATCTCTTCCGAAACGTGCCTCTTAATTGTGGAAAACGGCATTTCCAATTGTACTATTTTAATTCAGAGTAGCAGCCGTGTTAGTCTGTATTCGCAAAAGGAAATGGAGTACTTGTGGCACCTTAGAGACTAAGAAATGTATTTGAGCATAAGCTTTCCTGAGCTACAGCTCCACCGAATGCATCGGATGAAGTGAGCTGTAGCTCACTCAAGCTTATGCTCAAATAAATTTGTTAGTTTCTAAGGTGCCACAAGTAGTCCTTTTTTTTTTTTTTTTTTTTTTTTACTGCTTTAATTAGCATTTTAATTTTTTCTTTAGTATTCGGTTCACTTAACTGATTCAATTTCTGTAAATGTGTTCAGTTCAGAAAGAATGATTTGGTTTATAATTTTAGTAAATTATTAACCTATTGTTTCCACAGATGGACTATAAAATATCAAATGTATATGACTATATATTGTGAATTAGCACGATACCTGGTTTGAACCTTTAAAAAAAAAAAAAAGAAAAAGGGGGAGAAAAAAAAGCAAAGCTTTATAGCAATCTTCAGAGACTTTACTTAGCAAGTTCATTTAGTAAAAAATGGTAGTTTTACAAGGTCTGGTGAGCCTTGTCCTATCAAGTGGAAATAATCATCACTCCTGGTGATAAAGCTATCACTGCTACTTCCAGGTGGGAGTTTTTATCACGGAGAGAGCTCTCTATCCACTTTGACATGAACACGGTAACTAGGTTCTAGATCTGGCAGTTTTCTAGCTGAGAGACCTTTGTAAAAGTGGACCATCACACTCTTCTAGAGTTCTAGTTCTAGCTTTCCTAGAATTCTTATTAATTTGGCTACTCCCTTCATGTCTGGCCACTTTGGAGATACAGTTATTTTTCAAAGTTGGAAAAACAGTTCTGAGTTGTCTTTCCATTAGGAGTTCTGCTGGAGTATATCCAGTAGCAACTATTAATGTTGATCTCTAAACACAGAAGAGCAAGTAATGGATCTTACCTGCACTGACTGCAGCAGGTTCTCTGTTTTAAATTATAAATGTTTGCCTTACATACTGCTGAGAACTTTTCTGAAATACTCATTTCCACTCAGTTTCAAATATTCAGCAAAGTTGTCTAGCATACAGTAAACTCTGAGATTCAGAAGCACTGTACTTTCTGTACTTAATATTCACTGCATTTTGGTCAAAGAACCCTGTAAACATCACCCACTTCGCATATTTTAGTGGAGTGGCTGAGTTTGAATAAGGAAATGTATTTATTTTTATCTCAATCATTGGGAGGCAAAGATTCTCAATACCCTTAAACATCTTCAAGCAGTAGAGTCTGCTGATGTCCCAAGGAATAAGCATTTCCCAGCAAGTCCTGTGCTAGGATTTCAGCAATAATAGGAGCACAGCACTGTTTTATGAGACAGCAGTCTGGGTCCTGAATAAATTCACTATGAGGCGGAACATGAAGTATTTTCTCCAGACAAAGGATCGGAGTCCGGCTGTGAGAAAAACAGTGCATTGCTCCTGTTGTTCCTCTTGTGCTGCAAGTCTTTTATAATTGCTTCACAAATGAATGTTTAAAACATCAAGTGCTAACAGAGAGAGCAGAAAAGGGAACAAGGGGAGTAAAGTATTGCTAAGATCATACTTAACATTGGCCTGCTGAAAATCTAAAGAGAAGTTCTGCAGTCTAGATTTTGTCAGGTTTTAGAAAAATACAACTCGGGAGAAAATGAGGGTGAAGGATGCTTTCATGATATCAGCCCATTACAATGCATGTACAGACGCTTGCACTGGTAAAACAGTGGATGTTACCACAGAATAATGGGACTTGCTTTGTGATCTTGGGCAAGTCAGTTAACCTCTCTGTGCGTCCTGTTTCCTTATTTGTAAAATGGGAATCCCATTCACTTCTCTAATGAAGCTAGAGAAGATCTGCAGATGCAAAGTATCGTTTTAAGCACAAAGTATTATTGTAGCCTCATGAGGTGCAGCATCTGGGGCACAGAGTAAGTAAACATACACATGTGAGTTCATAGAGTTTACCAGAAAGACATCTTGATTTGAAGACTCCAAGAGATGAAGTATCCACCACTTTCCTTGGTAGTTTGTTCCAATGGTTAATCATCCTCACTGTTAAAAAAAAGTGCACCTAATTTGCGTTTGTCTAGCTTCAGCTTCTTGGCCATTGGTTCCTGTTATGTCTTTCTCAATTAGATTAAAGAGCCATTTAGTACCTGTTATTTTTCTCTCTGTGAAGACACAGTACTTATACAATTGTTGCAGTATTCTTTTCTATATAGGTTCTTATATTGCACTCATCACCATAGGTTTCAGAGTAGCAGCCGTGTTAGTCTGTATTCGCAAAAAGAAAAGGAGTACTTGTGGCACCTTAGAGACTAACAAATTTATTAGAGCATAAGCTTTCGTGAGCTAATGCATCCGATGAAGTGAGCTGTAGCTCACGAAAGCTTATGCTCTAATAAATTTGTTAGTCTCTAAGGTGCCACAAGTACTCCTTTTCTTTTTACTCATCACCATAGTATCCATGCAGATATCAAACATAATATAATAACTTTATCTGAGTTTCTACAGCATATTACACTTGCATCAATAGCAAATACAAGGTTTAAAAACATGTCTGTAGACCTCGTTAATGGCTTGGTGAACTAGGAGTGGTCCTTTTGTTCCCAATACTGTATTAGGTGGTGAGTGTCATGCTCAAATGGGGTTTGGGTTACACTGCTTATGTGTGTAGCATTTGCATCCTTTGAAAAGATCTACTAATTAGAGTTTCATGAAGGCCTAAATAAATCAGGAGGAGCAGAGGAGATAGATGGTCGAAGGCACAGGGCTGGGAATTGGGAGACTTCAGTTCTGCCCCTGATTTCTTTTGACTTTGGGTGAGTTACTTAATCTCTCTCTCCCTCATTCTCTGTATCTGTAAAATGAATACAATATTTATTTCTACCTCATATCTGTGTTGGAAGGCTTACTTTGCTAATCTTTCTCAAGTGAAAGATGCTAGAGAAGGGTGAAATATTACTATAAAGTATAATTATTATCTGATGATGGTTCTTTGTTAGATTGCCAGAGTAGAACAAATCGAGCTATGGCATAACTGGGTGCAAATCTCTTGACTTTAGTGGAGTTATGTCCATTCTGAAGCTACGCCGGCATGTCTATAAGTGCAGCCGTACTGCTGCTTTACTGGAATAGGAGGAATACCAGTATACTGTACTGGCAAAGCATTGCTGCTGTGGATGCAGCTATATTGGTATAGTAAAACCAAGCGGAACAAGCTATACCAGTAAAAGTGCACGCAGTTTTGCCAGTTTGTGTCGACACTAGGGGCTACAACCGGCAAAGGTATGTCGGTCAGAGTTGGGATGACACCTCTTCACACCATTGACCGACATAGGGTTAACAGAAATCTGTAGTATAGACCTGGCTGAATTTGTTCCCATATATCTTGATTCTTATGTATGGGGCATATTCATCCCTGGAATAAGTGGCAAGAACTCCATTGATGAAGTACATGCATTGATTTAGATCTGTTTATGCCAGGGCTGAATTTATCCCATGTGTCCACCACTAAGTTAAAAAGAACTGGTCTACACTTGGAAGTTGTACTGATATAGATATACTTGTATAAGCCCTAGTGTGGACACAGTTGTTATACCAGTATAGCTTATTCCCCTTTGCATATGGGAATAGTTATACCAGTATAAAGCTATTTCCACATATATAAGCAGTGTAACCTTTATACTGATGAAACTGCATCTACACTAGGGTGTTGTATGGCTGGGTCTACACTACCACTTTCAGTGCTAAAACTTTAGTCGTTCGGGGTGTGAAAAAGGACATCCCTGAGTGACAGAAGTTTTGGTGCTGAAAAGTGCCTGTTTAGACGGCTCCCGGCGATAAAGGTACCACCCCTCATTTGGGGTGTTTAAAAAAAAAAAAAAAAACGTGTCTACACTACCAATGTCACAGCGCGGCCACAGCAGTGCTGTAACATGGGGAGTGTAGGCATCCTCTAAAGCTTTAACTTGACTGGTATAGTTAGAGGGCTACAACTTTCTGGTATAGAGCTCTCCATGGGACATGGACTGCCCAACTTTGGCAATTCAAACAGAGTGAGATTCCAAAAAGCTAAGAGTGGAATTTAAATAGTACTTTAAACACAGTACAAATACTTCATCAGAATAAGATTAATTAAAAAAAAAGATTAAAATTAAGCCAAAATTGGGTGTGTGACTCCGAACTGGAACTGTGGGCATATCTCCCAATTCCATTAAGATATCTGTTCTGCTGAATTTAATAAAATACTGTTATTGCTTGTGGCTGTGGAGGAACCCTAAGGGATGGATATTAGAGAGGATTATGTGCCTTTTTTTTGCTGAATATCCGGTTTCTCCTCAAACATCCTTCACAATGTAGCCCCCCCGCCCCGGCGGCGAGAGGTTGGGGGTAGGGGAGAAGGCTTCCTTCTCACAATGCAGAGTTGCAGACCGCTAGCGTGTCTTCAATCTCTCTCCTGAAGAGAGAACGGCAGGGCCTCATAGGACAGATTCTGGAGCTTCCCCTTGCAGCCCCCTTCTTTCTTGGGTTGGATTTGGGGCCGCCTCCACTTTGGGACTGGAGGGCACCCCACCCATTCCTCTTCAGGATTTGAGGAGGCGGCACAGGATGGTTTTGCCAGAGGCAGGCTGCTGAGCTGCCAACTTTGGTCTCATGAACTTTGTTTTCAGTGTCCTCGCCTCTCCCACCGCGGCCATCTTTATTCCTGGCACTGACCCCTTCAACCTGTTCACTTCCTCTGAACAGTTGGAATGCTCCCTCCCCACGTTGGGTCCCGGGGTCTAAGCTGAGTTAAATGCCCCCTAAACAGAGGAGGTGAGGGAACAACGGCAGGCTCACGCAACATGTCCTAAAGAGAGACCCTGTGCCCTTAGCAAAGAGGGCGGGTCCGGCTAGGCCCTTCCCCCAGACCTGAGGTTCCATGCCCTTAACCAAGGTGGCCATCTGAAATGTTGGGTATTCTGTAAGTTCCGTGCCCTTAACCAAGATGGCAGTCATGCCAGTCAGAGTAGTATTGTGGAATTGTTGCTGTTAACTGTTGTCATTCTACAGTGCCTTTCTGGTCTCCATGGGAACCTACGCAGCTGGCTTGGGAAGATGGCGGCTCTAGAGAGGTCGCAGGGGGTCGCTTGGGACCGGGACTCCAGGCTTCTGTGCTTCTAGAGAGACTCACTGCTACCTCTTGCCATTCCTCCGCCGCTGGGATGTTCGGGGATGGTGTGGCATGCGGTGCCGATGTAGAGTCGCTGTGGCGAAGAGACCAGGGGACCCGCTGCGAGGCGGTGAGCGGCCATGGTGGTTGTGGGGGCAGGGGCCATTCACCGTGGTGGTGGGTTGGTGGGTACCTTGGCGCTTTCTCCTGCACGTTGACTCTGTCCATGAGTCACTTGCTCTGGGGGAAACTGAAGGGGCTCCTTACCCCACTCTCTGGCATTAAGCAGCTACCAATGCATGAAGCAAATGCTGCAGCTTGCTGGGAACCTGAGGGGCTTTCCCCTAAATAAAGCCATCCTTCTGCAGGAAGTGCAGGAGAGCCTAGGGACATGTCTGTGGCAGTCCTAGAGTGAGGTAAGTCCCCAAAGGTCTGGATGCCAGAGAGTGAGGCACACAGCACGTTGACACACTGTTTACCTCATCCTGAGGCATTGGTACCTTTATTTGGTTCACCTTTGCCATCTAGGTCTGGCAAAGATCTCACAGTGCTTCCTTTTCTGAAATATGGTGGAAATAGTGTTTTATCCTGGAGAGAAAAGGTACTGTGTCCCTTGTGCCCATTCCCAAATGCTGAACGGCAAAACACGACAGTTGTTTGTCTTCCAAGAAATCCCTTTGTGCTAAGAAAATTGTGACTTGCCAGCTCTATTGCCCTTGCAGATCTTCAGATAAAACGTTGTCTGAATTGTTAGAGTAAGAAAATAAACTAAGGGTGGAGGGAAATTTCTGCCATTGCTATCACCATTGTCACTGGCACTGTCAGAATATTTACAATCTACTGCATGTGCCTAAGTGGTGCTAACTATTTATCCTCCTCGTTGTATTTGTGCCTTCTACCCATCCTAAATCCTCTCTGGCCATAACTTCAGTCATCACTTGGCACTATACAGCCCCTTTTGGGACTCCACTGGCCTTCTTTGGGGGGTTATCAGGCCTCAGGTTTTCTTTTGGAGTGCTCACAAGGCCTGAAGTCTTTCCATGTCAACATAATCTCCTGGGTTGTCTTCTACTTTCCTGGAAGTATCCCTCTCCTTTTTCAACTCCCACTACACTGCCCCTTCCTTTCTTCTTCCCCAGCCTCATTCTCTTTTGGTAAATGAAAAGCACTCCACAAAGTCCAAGAAATCAGAAACGCATAGATGTAAGAAATCTGAAAACTTAACTCTCCATCTTCTGTGGAAGGTGAAATCTTTTCTCGTCTTTGTCATCCTCTGAGGAGTCAGACTCAGATGAGGGGAGGCATTTTGACATTGTAGATCTGTCAGTCTACATTCATTGAGATGGCCTAATTTATTCTGGATATTTTTGATGAGGAAACACATATTCCAAATTAAAATAAATAAAAATTAAAGTCTGAGGGGATTCTGGTCTTCTCTGCCCTGGAGCTGCTGGAATAGTTTTTTGCTTCAGTGGCTCTGCCCAGAATATAGGGAATTCCCCACCAATAGAGTCTGCCTCAACATGGATAAAGTACAGAAAAACACACACCTCAAACTTTCCTCAGTACCTGAAGTGAACATCTCAGTCTCAAGGTTTGCAAAACCAAATAAAAACATAAGTGATGATCCCAGTTGAGGGATGCTGCCTCCCTCAAAGATCTGTTGGGCAAACACAGGGAGAAATAGCACAATACAGCTGTGAGACAGCAACTTTGACTACAGAGATAGCGATGACTGGACCTCTCTCTGGTCAGGTCCAAAAGCCATTACCCCAAAAATCTTCTCAAAAGCCTGCTATCCTCATTTTTCACTTGGAAAAGCTTTCCTCTAGTTTTTTGTATCAAAGTTGTCTTCCTTGCAGCAATTACCTCTGTGAGAGAGGTCAGCAAAGTAGAAGCTCTTTCCTCCCGAGAATCCTTTTTTACTTCTTTCCAGATAGGGTTATACTTTTTAAAACCCATGAATTTACATCTGAAGTATATTCAAGTCAGTCAGGAGACTGTTATTCCTTTCATCTTCTGTAAACCATCCACACTGCTAGTCCAGTTCTTTGGCTCGCATAATCCTACATTAGCAGAAGGCAAGCTAATTTTTGAGTGCATGGTACAAGCACTAAGTGCTGCCACAGGAACTTCAGTTTTCCTGTCCGTTTTCAGAAGTGCTTCCATTTTCACACTTTCATAGTGGAAGTGCTAATTACAACCACCTTCTCCATCTGTTCCTTCATTCCAGCTTTCCGGCTTCGAAATACCTCTGACTTGCTGAACCCATAGCACTGTTCCATCAGCAGCTTTATTTCTCATTGGGTAGCTGGCTGGTTGCTGAAACTGGAACAAAGCCACATCTGTAGTTGAAAAAACAAGGAGTACCTGTGGCACCTTAGAGACTACCACTCTGAAATCCTGTATTGGAATATTCCAAGAGCTAAATTATGTAAAGCTGCTGTGAACAGCCTATCTATTCTTTTTACTGTGCTCCGGGGGCATATGGAATGCTGCAGAAAATCCAGGCTGGAGATCTGGGCTAGGAAAGCATGTTTACTTGTTTGCAGGTAGCAGATGCAGAAATATCTGTTTCAGAGTAGCAGCTGTGTTAGTCTGTATCCACAAAAAGCAAAGGAGGACTTGTGGCACCTTAGAGACTAACACATTTATTTGAGCATAAGCTTTCGTGATGCATCCGATGCAGTGAGCTGTAGCTCACAAAAGCTTATGTTCAAATAAATGTGTTAGTCTCTAAGGTGTCACAAACCCTCAGCACAGATATTTCTCAAAAAGAAAAGGACATCTTCTTGTTTTATATTGTTTTGTTTGGTGGAGTTGTCTGAGGCAGTTTTTAGCACCCTTCCAAAAATTGAAGAACTGTCAAAATTAAGCACAACTCCCTGTAGCTGAGATGTGGATAAAAGGTGCAAAATGAAAAATAAAACAGGCTGATGGGCTCAGCACATTTCTAAAAGATTGTGGCTCCCTGTGAATGTAGACTCTGGAACCCTGTGGGAGAAGTTTGGGCAATGGACTGGCTTGCTGTATTTCTTGTACAGTGCTGAGACATCATGGTTCTAGGCATAGTATAAATACCTAGCTAGAACATGTTGCTGATGTCTGGTTAATATTAATTCAGGCTGTTTCTTTGTCATGGCAAAAAACACAGTGGTCAAAAATATATGGAAAAAATCCAGGAAGTCATGAACACACATTGCTTTGACCAAATAGCCTTTGTTTATGGATTTATTTTTGAAATTTGTTTTAATTAAAAATTTAAAACAGCATGTCACTCTCCGATACTTCACTTCACTGGACATATGTAGAGCCAAATTTGTAAAAGTCATGGAGGAGTCTTGATTACTGGTTTAAAAAGACCTTAAAAGTCAAAAGTTTTACCAAAGCCATGACTATGATAAACAGAGCCTCAATAATAATGGTTTTTGGAGATGGAAGTAATTTTAATACTCTGCACAAGGAGAAGAGGTGTTATGTTCCGGGCCCAGCTAGATACAGGGAATAGGGAAGTATTATTTACTACTTTGCATAACACAAGAATCGGGGGTCACCCAATGAAATTAATAGACAGCTGGTTTAAAACGAACATAAGGAAGTACTCCTTCACACAATGCACAGTCAACTTGTGGAACTCATTGCTGGGGATTTTGTGAAGGCCAAAAGTATAACTGGGTTCAAAAAAGAATTAGATAATTTCATGGAGGATAGGTCCATCAATGGCTATTAGCCAAGATAGTCAGGGACACAAACCCCATGCGCTGGGTGTCCCGAAATCTCTGGCTTCCAGAAGCTGGGACTGGACAATAGGGGATGAATCACACAGTAATTGCCCTGTTCTGTTCATTTCCTCTGAAGCATCTGGTAGTCATCACTTTTGGAAGACAGGATACTGGGCTAGATGGCCCATTTGTCTGACCCAGTGTGGCCATTTTTATGTTTTTATATATTATGCTGCACTGGAGGAGCAAGAATGAGGGGAATCTATTTACATTCATGTTGATCATATGCTAAAAGTAATTGAATTTTCTTACCCTAGTAGTACAGTACGTACATAGTGTGGATCCCAGTGCCTTATACATCAGTTAAAATTGGGTCCTATGTTTCCACTCCCATAACTCTGGGACTGTCCTTTCCTACTAATTCTCCTGAGTACCTAATCACTGGAATAGAAGGTTGGCATCTGTATCATCACCCTGTTGATTTGAGGGAAGTCGAGAAGCAAGTGACCTCTGTTTCTCTGATTCTAAAACCAGGGTAGCTCCATAAAGTGACTTGCTAGAGGTGTACTTAGATTTGATAACTATTCTTCTCTTTGTGAAACATGATCTCCACTGGCCTGAGAACTGTTCTTGCATACATGCCTCCACAGTGCATGAAAGCCACCAATTAGCCAGGATCACAATATGCAAGGTCCCTTTTGAGTATATAGTCAGTATATTTAGTGACAAAAGGGAATTGTCCTAAATGGGTCTCTGTGCACCCATCTTTCGTTGTTTCATTTGTAGAACATTATTCTTCTTCCAACAGAAAAGCTGCCAGACTGGGGAGATCTCAACCATGGAGGCTGTAGTACAATCCCATTCCAGCCGAGATGCTGGCATGCAGACTGATCAAAGTGAGGAGACGATCCAAGACTTGGGTCTCCAGAAGGAAGCTCCTGTGGATTATCCTGGCCTGCTCTCGTTCCTTCAGGGAGTGGAGGATGTTGTTATCAAAGAGCTGAATAAAAACTGGAGAAGTCATGCCTTCGATGGCTTTGAGGTGGACTGGGTAGATCAGAATGAAACGGTAGGTTGATAGAATTCAGAGCAATATGACCATACTAGACAGTGCCAATAGCAACAGCTGTGGAATAGTTGGCTCTGTTACCTAGTGCTGAGACTGTCATTGCTTGACTCTGTTCATAAGAAAATAAGTATTCTCTCCTTTTTGCCTTCACCCCAGTCTAGTTAGGTAACCTGTCCTTGTGAGTAGCAACAGTGTGTAATACTGGCTTTATCAAAAGGAAGCTAACAACTGGAGTAGGTTAGTTTCCTCCTCTCTTCAACCAGTGCAGTTTAAAATCTCTGCTCATTTAGATCTTCCTGCCATATTCTTCAGACAATAGTGTGTTAATCATTGTCTGGCAGCATCTGGAAGTCATTGCAGTGCCTGTGGTTTGGCAACTCTACCTGTTCACATGACGGGTATCCGTCCAGGAATGTGGGCAGCTGATAGCTATTGGTGCATGCTGGGTCTGTTTATTGCTACCTCTTATCAGATTATGGTTTGAAAGCACTGTGTAGATCTTAAACCCCCAGAATTGTGGAGCAGGACTGCCCCAAGCCTTCGGGGCATGGGCTCCTTAGTCTTTTCCGTAAGTGCTCTGAAGATAGTAGAGTGTGAGATGACATTATGGAGAGACATTTGGTTTGCTGGGAGCATGCAGAGTTTTGTGTGTGATCCTGTCAGTAGGAGGCAAACTTCTGTCTTGCCTGTATCTACAAACCACAGTTTGTCTCCCCAGACTCTGCTGCTGTAGTAAAGAGAGTGGGAGTCTGGAGCCTGACCAGGATATTGGTTTGTGGAGATAACGTGATTCTTTCTTCAGTCTCTGAATATAGATCAAGACTAACAAATGTATTTGAGCGTAAGCTTTTGTGAGCTACAGCTCACTTCACTGAATGAAGAATCTGATGAAGTGAGTTGTAGTTCACAAAAGCTTATGCTCAAATAACTTGTTAGTCTCCAAGGTGCTACAAGTCCTCCTTTTCTTTTTGCGGATACAGACTAACACGGCTGCTACTCTGAAACCTGAATATAGATCCTAATTCTCCGTATCTCCATAGGTTGTTGGCTCAGTATTTGGATTTCATCTTTTCCAGGTGTCCTGTTTGCATAGCTTATTGTACCCAGAGGCTCGGGATCAGAAATTGCAGGTGACCAGCATCTCCTGGAATGCCACTGGATCAGTTGTTGCATGTTCTTACGGCAGGTGAGCACCTGATTTGATCCAGAGCACAACTGAGAATGGTTTCTGAGACATTTCAGACTGGCCTGCATTCAGCAGTGTTCTAATTTAGGTCTGATATCCTTTTCCTTTTCTCTCTGTCCCTTATCTCCAATCCCCAAAACTACTCTATATTTTCTCAGTGTTTTGTTCTTGGAGATCCTGTTGGAAAGCGTAAAGAGGTGTATGTTTGTATATGTATGGGATGGTTGGATGTGCATACTTGCCTTGATGATAAAATGTCTAGTTAGCCATCACGTGGTCTCCAAGCCCATATAGAATACACCTGGTGTCCATGCACAGAAATGCTCTCAACTGTGTACTCGCATGCCAGATACTATTTGGATTAGATTTTCTTCCAGCAAGGCTAACCACCATTTTAGTCTGCTTTGTTATCGCCAGTGTGGACAGAGATTGCTGGTAGTCCTCCCACTGCTGGCACATAGTAAACTAGTCATGGTTGAAATTGCTTGTCTGATTTACTTTCCCACATGCACAGTTCCTGGTACCTTATTCTGGGAAACCCATTATTTCAGAAAGTGAATGACATCATTATGGAGTTGATTGGGTTTAGGAAATGCAATATGGCAAACATTTGTTTCATGGTATTTCCAGCCCTGGGGACTTTGCACATGGCAATAATTGCTATAGATTTGCACTGCCCCTAAGAAACAAAGGTTGCACGCTGATAAACACAAAGTAAATGAAATAGCTACAAAGCAGAAGGGAAGCAGAACTTTGTCTTTTGAGAGATTTAATTCCTTTGTCCTTTCAGAGTTACAAAATGAAGCAAATCATGAGCCCAACTTAATTGGGGCAAGTAAACATGGAAATGAAATTGGATTTAGGCCTTGAGAGATGTCAGTGGCATGACTTGTGTAATATTATCCGCACCATTTGGAGGTGCAAATGGGTGTGAATGAGACTTCATGATTGTATGACCTCAGCAGAAATGTCATTACATATATGACTAATTAAACAAATGCCTCATTTTGTCTTTGAGATGGGTGGGGGAGATTGTTGTACATCACTATCAGAGCCCTCCACGCCAACATCAAGGGTCCGCTTAATGGCTACTCTCTCCTGGCCAAGCAGGACTGAGTAGCACTTCAGCCCCTATCAGTTCTCCTTATTCAGCTGCAATGGTCACTGCTCAGCAGCACAACACTTTTTTCCTCTCGAGAGCACTTTCAAACCCTGAACTCCTTGTTGGAATGAACCGTTGTTGGCTTTTCATCCTCTCTGCAGAACAGTTGCTTCTGGTAACTTAAAAAGGCGGAAATGTGTGCTCTCTTTGAATGGTGGCTGTGAAGTAACTTTCCCCAATGTGGATTCCAGGCTGTTACCTTAGTAGTATAGTTAATAGGTCCTGTCCTGTAATAATTTATATCAAAGAACTGCTGTCAAACGCTCCCATCATACTGGAGTGCATCAACATGTACTCATAAATGTAGCACTCCCCAGAGATGCATTGTAATCGCAGCCTCCTCTAAACAAAGCCTTTCATAGCCCCAGAGAGCACGTGTCAATGGAAATGGGAATGTAGCTGGAAATGTGCGTAGCTGAGTGTGTCTATATAACAATGACCAGATGAGGTATAGCTTCCATCTTGACTTCTTTTCTTTTCCAGACTGGACGACGGGGACTGGAGCACAGAAAAATCCTATGTTTGTACCTGGAACCTGGACAGAAGGGGGTTAAACCCAAAGCGTCCTGATCTAGTAGTGGATGTTCCCAATTCTGTCATGTGCCTAGCTTTCCATCCATCGCAGCCTTCGTTGATCGTTGGTAGACTGCTCTTGCCTTAAATTTTATTTTTAATTGTTCCCTTATCTCTCCTTCAACTAGTGCTGCTGACTTTCTCTTCAAGGCTACCTGAGTAGGGTGACCAGACAGTAAACCTGAAAAATCGGGACTCTGTGTGTGTGTAATAGGAGCCTATATAAGAAAGACCCAAAGATCGGTACTGTCCCTATAAAATCGGGCCATCTGGTCACCCTATACCTGGGACTTCTCCCTAGAGGAATGGCAGTGCAAGGCAAGGGAAGTGTTGCTGCCAAATGTGTAATTGCTGTTTCATCCAAGGCACTAGGAATCAGGATCTTCCCTTGTCTTAGTGCGACTTTCCCTCCTCTTAATAGGCTTTACCTGTTTTATACTACCTCTTGGAGCATCTAGAGATTCCTGCTGAGAAAGTGGGGAACCTGGGAGATGGAGGAGGGAGAGCAAAAATCAGTCCTTGCATAAGTATTTGTTGTTCAAGATGGCTGCATATTCCCACTTAGGGTATTGCGTTGCCTAATGATGCCTAATTGCAGAACTTCCCTTAGCGTTGTCTCAGAGTGCTCTTGCATCCTCTTGTACCCCTCCCCTCAGCCGTCTCAGAGCAAGGCTATATCGGGGGACACAACATCATCTACCACCTCAGTTCCTTTCAACCATGAGCTTGCATGGAAGTGAACCGCTCTGAACTCTTTGGGTCTGGAGTTTTCTCCTTGAGTATTCATTGGTGTTGTTAATAGTAGTTAGTATAAGTATAGAAATAGTTACTTAATTGCTAGTGTTTCATTTCTGGGTGATGGTGGAACTGAAGAGGAAGAAGCCAAGATTCAAGAGGTGTGCTTCCTGCCCTACTGCCTTCTCAGCAGTGGATGACCACATTAGGTACCTCAAGTGTTTTGAGAAAGGTCACTCTGTCTGAGTATTCTATCTGCCGAAATTTGATACCCCAGAGCTCGCAAGCAGAGGTAGAACAGATTGCAAGGGGTTCTCCTGAAGGAGGCTCTTGAAGCATCCAAACCAAGATCTGAGACACACTGTTGACTGTGACTTCAGGAAAATTTAAGCAGTTGGAGGATTCCAGGAAGTCGGAACCCCCATCAGCTTTGGCTCCAATTCTCACTGTTCCTGCTATGTCAGAATCAAGGGCCATGTGGTCGTCTCCATCTGTCTTATTGGATCCATTCTATTCTTACAGAGCCTCTATGGCTCCAAAAGTCAAGGCTGGTTCTGGGGTCAGCCTTGGGAGCCAGGAGCATGAGTCTGGTGTTGGATCCGCTGCTGTCAACTTCTTCGTCCCTGACTTTGGCTCCTGCTTTGATTCCACTTACGTTTTCAGTTCAGAAGAATACTGTTACATGATACAAGGTTCACTGTGAGGCTTCTGATCAATCCTCAGATCTGGGCAAAACGCAGAGGACCTTAAGAGGCAGGCTTCACTGGCCACCTCATCTATAAGGAGAGTAGAACTGTCGTACTTCCTCCTCCTAGGACTCCTACAGGACCCTCGTAAAGGCTTCCTCCTTACCTCCCTCAAGGTCCTTTGGTATCTCCAGTGCACTTTGTCACAGATCCAGTGCCAGATCTATAGCTGAAGGAGGCTAGAGGAAGAATTAAGATGCCTGTTTCTTCCTGGTTTGGCCCTCCCTTTGGTCCTCCTCCTTGGGGGGGTGCTCCTGAATCCCAGTTGTTGGGAATACTGACAGTCCTGGGTGTCGTGACCTTATTGGGAGCTGCTGCAGGAATTTTTCAATTATCCTCCACGTGGATGGAGAGGTGAGCTTTCATTTGCTAAGGATCCAGTGGTGTGAAAATCCCAGATCCAGTTCCTCCAAATCTGTCTACATTTCAGGCAGTGGTGCCTGATAATTGATAGCCTCTCTCTTTGAACAGGAGCATGTGGTCATGCACTGTGATCCTGATTTGTCACCAGATGGCATGTGGGAGTTCTTCAGTCTCCTCCCCTTTTAAGGATACTACACTGTTTCATGAATTAGTGGATCGTGTGATGTCCACTTTGAATCTGCCTTGAGTGTCTGTGGAAAAGACTTCTCATCTGATGTTTGACATTCTTGGTGCTTCTTCCAGGAATAGGATATCCCTACCTATTTTGGATGTTTGCTTTAGCCAACTAAATCAGTGTGGGTCTATTCCTGGCAAGCTGCATTCTTTTTCCTCAGAAGAGGATTCATATTTTCATATGGACCCTGTACCTAAGTCGCTGGTGGTGGCTCCTGCCAGTAGCAGAGCAAGATCTGGACAAGCTCACTCTATCCTTATTGACAGAGGGGAAGAAGATTCTCCCTTAGTGAGAAAAGAGTTCTCTTCTTTATCCTTTGGTATTAGGGTGGCAAGTTATCAAGCTGTCGTGTCCTGCTATCAGCTTCACTTGTGGGAGAAGATACTGCTGTTTGTGCAGGAGTTGCTGGATGACAAAAGGAGATTCACCATATTTTGACCCTCCGTTGAAATTGTGTTACACTCATTTAGGGTTTTTTTTTTGATGTCTTGGACTCTTCTGCTAGTATATTGGCTTCTGTAGTGATGCTGAGGAGACATGCTTGGCTTTGCTCCTCTTCTCTGGAGACAATGTTGAAGGGGATGGTCTTTTTGGTGAAAATACAGATGAATTTCTGAAAAAATTGGAGACTACAAGATTGACAACTCTTTCTTTGGTCTTTATTGCTTCTATTAGGAGATTGCTTCTTTGTGTTATCAGAGGCAGTACTCTCCAGAGTCGTCTTCAACTTATTATCCAGAAAATCAGAGATGTCAACAGTACCAGCAAGCTACATCCTTTCAGAGCAGCATAAGAAGAGGTCATTTAAATCAAGACCTAAATTTAAGCAGTCTTCTATTTCGATGAGTATTTTGTCTTATGCCAGACCTCAGATGTGATGGGAAGATCGAGTCAAGAACCAAGCATCTAGGATCCTTCCCTTGCTCTATTTGAAGAGAGGCTAGCCCTTTTTATTAGTGCCTGGAGGCTTATAATATCAGACAGATGGGTTCTAGAAGTTAAAGAAAAGAGTAATGCCACACAGTTTGAAAGACTACCCCTTCCAATTCCTCATACCTTTCCTTTGTCAGGGAACCTGAACATTAACATGCCACACATTACATGGATTAAAAACTGGCTAACTGATGGGTCTCAATCTAATTGTAAATTGGGAATTGTTATTGACGAGGTATGTTTTCAGTTGAGTCCTGCAGGGATGGATTCTTAGCCATACACTATTTAACATTTTTATTAAAGACCTGGAAGAAAATATAAAATCACTGATAAAATTCGCAGGAGCCATGAGAATTGGGGGAGCAGTAAATAAGGAAGAGACAAGTGACTGATTCAGAATGATCTGGATTGCTTAGTAAACTGTGAAGCAAAATATGCATTTGAATACAGTTATATGTAAATGTGTACATCTAGGAACAAAGAATGTAGGCAATACATACAGATGGGAATTTTATCCAGGGAAGCAGTGACTCTGAAAAGGATTTGGAGATTGTGGTGGATAATCAGCTGAATATGAGCTCCCAATGTGACACTGTGGCCAAAAGAGCTAATGCAATCTTGGGATGCACAAACTTGGAAATCTTGAGTAGCAGTAGAAATGTTATTTTACCTCTCTATTTGGCATTGGTGCAACCACTGCAGGAATACTGTCTTCTGGTACCCACAATTCAAGAAAATATTGATAAATTGGAGAGGGTCAGAGAAGAGCCGTGATGATGATGATGATTAAAGGATTAGAAAACTTGCCTTATAGTGATAGATGCAAGTAGCTCCATCTGTTTAGTTTAACAAAGAGAAGGTGGGGTGACTTGATTACAATCTGTAAGTATCTATTTGGGGACAAATATTTAATAATGGGCTCTTCCATCTAGCAGAGAAAGATATAACATGATCAAATGTCTGGAAGTTTAACTCCACCAACCCTGGAATGGACCGATAACTGCAACTGGACATTGTCATCACCAATGAGGACTGGAAGATTATGGTGGACGTCACGATTCCCTTTGAAAACAGGACCCCAGCTTTCCATGATGCCCAATCTTGAAAGCTGGAGAAATATGACCCTCTGGCCGACACATTGAGAGCAAGGGGCTATGAGGTCCAAACTTGCGCGCCAGTCGTCGGAGCCCTGGGTGTATGGGTCCCCAGTAACGAGTGTTGAGAGAATGTGGAATCTTGGCTGATGCGGCAACTGGTGGTGTCAGAAGCCATCAAGTGGTCGAGGGACATCTACCTAGAACACATCACCGGACATCGCCAGTACCTGGAGGGATGAGCTGGAGTGCCGATGAGAAGCGCAGTAAGGAAAGTAATTCAGATACGTTCCTGATGGATTGCATTTTCTAATGGACAACCTACCCTAAATTCTCAGTTACTGAGGGGAAAATCTTCACTCATTGATATATTTGCTTTCCACAACTAACTCTGTATAACTTTTCATGAGTGATGTACCTGAATACTTGGATGCTAATATTTAAATTGTATTATTAAATTTACTCACCTAAATTTGGGTTATTGCTGATTTATGCTCTTATTTATATATATATATATATATATAATATAAAATCTTATGACTTTTTTAAAACAAACTTTGTATTTGTAGATAATCTAAGCATTATACCCAGATGTACAGATATTCTTCTTAACCTGTTGTGACAAAGCTCTGTCCTTGGCTCTGTGGGTCCTGCGTTTCCTGGCAGATTTCGCTAGTCTCGGAGGCTCACTGTTACCCTCTATGTAGCCCTTCTATCCCTAGAGGCAAGGGTCACAGCCTGCTGAGCCATTTACATCATAAGCCAGTGAGGGAGGTGAGGAGAAGCTATCCTCCCTCGCACAGTCTCTGTTGTCTCCTAGTCTCAGTGATTGATCGGGGGGGGGCAAAGGGAGGAACCCGGGCCTGCCCTTTACTCTAGGCTCTAACCCAGGGACCCTAATAGTATCAGTTATGGTAGCTGACCTTTTAGAAACAGTATGTGTACAATTCCCTGGACTACTTCCCCATAGCAGCTCCCACTTCCTCAAGCTCTACTTCACCCTTACCTCAGGGCCTCCTTCCTTCTGCCTGATATGGTCTGC